>NC_138371.1:78068786-78321916 GCF_054177405.1 Leptonychotes weddellii | reverse complement strand
AAAAAAAAGAAGAAGATAGTAGGAAGGGAAAAATGAAGGGGGTGGAATTGGAGGGGGAGATAAACCATGAGAGACTATGAGAAACAAACTGAGGGTTCTAGAGGGGAGGGGCTGGAGGGAGGGGTTAGCCTGGTGATGGGTATTAAAAAGGGCACGTTCTGCATGGAGCACTGGGTGTTACACGCAAACAATGAATCATGGGACACTACATCAAAAACTAATGATGTAATGTATGATGATTAACATAATAAAATAAAAATTAAAAAAAAAAAAGACTCCAGAGAGCTCCCTCACTCCTTCTATCATGTAAGAACATAGCACAAACATAGAAAACCAACCTTCCCCAGACACCAAATCTGCAAGAGCCTTAATCCTGGACTTGCCAGGCTCCAAAACTATGAGAAATAAATTCCTGTTGTTGATTAGCCACCCAGTCGATGGTATTCTGTTACAGCAGCCCAAACAGGGCAACCATGGTATTAATATTGCAAAATCTGTCTTGCTGACCACTGATCATCTGGCAGGCCTGGATGCCTTCAGTACCAAAGGAGCCATGTATGCTCCCCAGCAGCAAAGGGAGATTTGGTCCATAAAATGGCTCCAATCAGGAAGATCTAAAAAAGATAGTTTCCTGAAATATTCTCTGGTCACCTAAGCTTTATAGATATTACCACTGCATGGGAAGGGTTTAGATGTTTCCTGTCTTCCTTTAGGTGAATACGGCTCATGTACATCCTAGAGTGAGGCATGAGGTCTACCTTCATTTGCTGTTATTTATCATTTCTGCCAAAAGTGAGCTATGCATTTCCCTTCGTTTTTACACAGAATTTACTGGCTATCATTTCATCTTTTTAAATACATCACAGTCATCCTTGTGATGTACAAACTGTACAGTCGTGGAGAAATGTCTGCAAGGTTTCTTCAATGTGCCCAGTTGCCTGCCCTGCCATATAATGGCTCCAGGCTGCTATGCTTTTTCACTTCTCATATATTTTTTTTAATAGTTTCTCTCTCCTCCCTTGTTGTCGAGCTGTCAGTCAGCTGTCACTTTTTACTGCTGTCAGTGAGCCTGACTTTATCACACCCCCAATGTGATGCTGCTAATCTGCTGTCAGCTGAGAAATCAGATAATCAAGACCTCTGAAATTGCATTCACAGTAAGTGGTGGGCTGAGCACGGGATGGAGATTTTGAGATATGAGTTCCAGTTCTTGCTCTGTCGATATCTAGCTGTGTGGTTACCAGGAGACACTTAACTTCTCTGAACCTTGGTGCTTTCATCCACAAAATGAGCAGAATCTGTGTGTGTGTGTGTTGTCTGTGTGTGAGAGAGAGACAAAGAGACAGGAAAGGAAAGAGATCTCACCCAGACTTGGATCCTAACTTTCTTTGGCTACCAGAAAGAACACATGAAACTTTTCTGTGAGTTAACAGAATGCAGAATGGGGTACCACTGACCCTTTAATTGTCAAATTCAATGATATTATTATTTAACCTTACTTTTCTGTGAATTCACTACTGACCATCTTCTTAAAACCCCCTTCCCTTTGCTCCAGAGGATAATTCTCTCAATGTTGACCTCCTGACTCTTTTTTCTTCTCCTTTCAATCCTGGACTCTTCCTCCATCAACCCCTTAAGTGTTAAGAGTGCTAAAGGCCAGTCTGAAGTTCAAAGCCAGGCCAATGATGAGAAACCAGCAACAAGCCTGAGAAGTAGCAACCTGTGTGTTGCTAGAAACCAACTGAAGAATGTGTCATAGTGTGTCAAATGCTGCTGATATGTTAAGTAAGATGAGCACTGAGAATTGACTACAGGATTTAGGGAGGCATGGAAGTCATCAGTAACCTTGACAGAAACAGTTTCAGTGGAGTAGCTATAAGAGAGAACAGTAGGAATAAAAGTGGAAGCAAGTATAAACAACTCTTTCAGGAGGTTTTGCTACTAACAGAGAGAAAGAAAACAGGCAGTAGCAGAAGGGAGAAGTGGAATCAAGAAATAACTATTTTAAAGATGTAAAACAAATGGCATTTTTCTTATGCTAATAGTAATGACCCAGAAGACAGGAAAACTGATGATGCAGAACAGAGAAGGACAAATTGCTAGGACAGTAGTCCTTAGGTATGCAAGAAGGATGGACTCTTGTGGAGGCAAAGACCTCACACGGAAGCAAAGTCAGTTCATCCATATTAATAGGTATGAAGAAAAAGAATATGCACCCAGAAGCACATGGATGGGTTATATAACAATGGGAGTGGGGAAATTAATAAGATGAAGTAGTCTTTATTGGGGAGGCTATTACATACCAGGCACTATGCTAGGCATTTCGCATGTGCATTATTTCCTTTAGTCACTACACAATGCCTATGAGATGATAAAGTATATATAATCATAATATTAAAGAACCTAAGTTCAGGGTCATTACACTTACATAGGTCACAGAGCTAGTAAGTGGTAGTCAAGACTCAAATACATGTATGTATGTTTCCAGTGTTTAAGAGCTTCCCATCCCCAAATGTTTAATACATATAATGATAGTTTCTTTTTTCAAAAGATATTTATTTATTTATTTATTTATTTAGAGCATAAGCAGGAGGAAGGGCAGCGGGGGGGAGACTCTCAAGCAGACTCCCTGCTGAGCGTGGAGCCCAACACAGGGCTTCATTGCACGACCCTGAAATCATGACCTGAGCTGAAACCAAGAGCCGGACCCTTATTTGACTGAGCCACCCTGGTGCCCCAAATACATATAATGATAGTTTCAAGTGATATTCTTTCTTGCAACTATTTTTCTGGTCTTTGAGAAAGGCAAGGCAGTAAGGAGTGAGGAGGGCAACAGGTAACAGCAGTTGCCACAAAGCCCAATATTACTGAAGTCCTATGTAGATTGACGTGCTCTATATTTTAACTGTTAACAACTTTAGAAATTCTCATATTTTTTGCTGAAATACAGCTTTTCCCCTTCTCTGACTAATATCCATTATAGTATACACTATTATAGCACATTGTATTAATAATTTAATTATATCTTCTAGTTTGTTTTTACTTAAATTTATTTTTGCCATGACCAAACAATATTTATATAGGGAGAAAGGCAGAAGCATGCAAAAGTTGTTTTTTTTTTTTTTAAATCATCTTGGTTATGTTGCCTTTGGAATTACTAAATATTTTTCAACATCTCAACAAAATAATACTCTTTTAGGACTGCAGGCATTAGAATGATTGTCATTCATGCAAATAATCACTTACTACACTATATGAGTTTGGGTTGGATAAAGCAAATTACCATTTGAAAATAATTCAAATAACACTCTGGGCTAAGACCTTGCTTATGAATGTTATCTTGGCCACAATATTTCTTAACCTTTTTCCATTTAGCTAGATTTATTTATGGTAATATAGTTCAAATTCATAAACTATTCAATTGCCACAGGTGTATTAAACATATGATGTTGTAGGAATATATCAGATGCAAATGAATTTTAAAATGTATTATTTATTTGGAATTCTATAATGGTAATAATTAAGATGTAGTATAATCACCTACTAAATTAAAGATGTACATTTTGAGTATACATTATATGAAAACCTTAAAAACATGTCAAAAAATAAAGTTCGTATTTTAAAAATATGACCTAAAATATAAACTGTGTTTTAACTAATCACAGATCTAAAGTGTAACAATTATATTTTCCAGAAGTTGAAATTCTCTCATCCCACATATTTTATATATACACACACACACATATATATATAAATACACATTATATATGCATATATAACTGAAAATCAATTTTGATCTTAGTTTCACTTAGCCTGACAGTTGTCAAAACTGCAAATAAATGATTCAATGTTTTTCACAAATGACCTATAGTGATAGGAAGCTTGAACAGTAAACAGAAAATCGAATTAAAAAATCATAGGGTCTAAACTTTAATCCAGTCTGTGACAATAATCAGCAGTATGAGTACAAGCCAGTCTCTGCTTCTCTGGGCCTCTGCTTTCTGAACTCCATAAAGTAAGAATTGGGCAAGGTTGTCTAACTTAAATTTTATGACTCACTAACTTGATGTGGTATGAGGCAGATTTTTCTTCAATGAAATATTAACTAGTAAAACACTCAAATATATCAGCATTAAGAGTGCTGATGAGCACTAGATCCCACAGCAAAATCTGGGTGCACTCAGGAAATCGAGAACACAGAGGGTAATGCTGACCTCCTGCATAACATGCATAGACATTAAATTGTTTCCTGCCTTCCTTTCAGGGACAGGGAAGAAACAGCTGTCCCTGAACTCTTTTTAAGGACATCATCGGTTACAAACAGCAGCATCCCCAGCTAGTATGAGTCCCACTGAAGTAAACTTTCTGTTCACAAGGGAGAAATATTCCTACTGGTAAGAAAAACCGTTTTGCTAGGTTTAATCAGAAGTGAAAAGGAATTTGAGAATGTTCCCTTTGAGCCACATCATTCACTGCTAATTCAGGGTGGGCCCAGCAACAAGGGTAATAAAAAATGTCCTTAGTAACAGAGAAAGAGAAATGGCAATTAAGTACATTTGTAACCTAATACAGAAGACCTCTTTATTAAGATAATATAAATAATAAAAAATGGAAGAAGGAAAAAAAATGGAAGAAAATAGCACGGGAAACGAAAGTAACCCAAGCGGTGAAATTTAACACTGACTTACTTAGAACAGTTGCTATATACATATAAACCAATGGGCATAAGCTGAATGCAAAGGTTGAGAGATATGCTTGACAATGACTTCTGTAACAAAACAACAAATAAAGAAACAAAACAGTAAGTGTCAAAAAAGCCAAAGCAGCTTGCTTGAGGAAACCAATAAATAACACTAAAGAAAGGATGAACTCAGTATCAGAACTAACCATTCAGGGATCGGCTGGACACATGATTATTTAAAATGTTTGTAAATCACAGCATGGTGAAATAGAACTCGATTCTCTAATTACATGCTTACGCTGAAAAGTTAAAATTGGCAAGAACACCACCGATTTCTATACATTTGGGGAATAATTTATGACACAATATTAAAAATGGAGTCAAGCATACTGACCTGCTCACATCAGGAAACCTGATGGGAAAGTAAATAACTTGGCACTTGGGTCTGATGATGCTTTCCAGATCCCTGGGTCTGTGATCAGGAATCAGCTTCATAAATTTTCCAATAGAGGTAAGAAATGACTCCATATTAAAAACCGAGTTGAACACAACCACATCAGCCACCAGGCTGGAAAGGGAAGGGATAAATGCAAAAGATGAACCCACACTCATTCACAGTTAGTTTTTATAAGAACAAGACTTCTGTGTTAATCAGAGTTTATATTGTACTTGGGTTTGCAAAGAACTCTGCATTTCCCATCGGTATTTATTAAATTGCCTCTAACAGATAAGTTAGTTTCATTCCCATTGTATCATGGTAAGTTAGATTGCTGGCATCAGGGAGGAAAGGCAAGGGAGGAATTAAATGATGTATTGGGATCTTATGAGGCTTCAAACAAAGTTTGTTTTTCTGCAGTGTCAGGACTTTCTGTATTATCAACAACACTAAGTACAGCAGGACCTTTTTCTTTGTGGCCCACATACCCATGCGTGATTTCTATGTCAGCGATATACACCGTTTTACACCATACTACTGAGAACAGAACATCTGCCATACTTTTCAGTACCTTCAAGGAGACTAGTTCAGATAAAGCTATTTCACACGAAAGAATACCTTTAAACATGTGGTTAAAGTCTATTTCTTGTTTAATCCTTGCTTCAAGAAACCATTAGATTTTTTAAAGTTCTAGAACTCTACAGGAAGGATTATATGGGATCTCTACAAGTAACTTATTTTACTATTATATTATATTTGGGGTAGTCAAAGAAGAAGGACCAACCACAACACCACGCACCTTCAGAATTAAATGAAATAAATATAATACTATCTATTACTTTTGATGGAAAGATTGTGTTCCTCACTTTAATATTTTTTAAATACAAATAATCTAAAATACATTGTTATAAGGAAATGTGATAACAAATTTAGATGTCATAAATATGTCAACAGTGTTCAGAATTGCCTAACACATTTTCTTGAAGACCAATGAACACAAATGGTAACTAGGAGCAAGCCAGATAAAACCTGAATATGTAGTATGTCCCCTTTATGGGTCAAAAAACTGATTTAATAAATAATTGTTTGATTTTCTTAAATGGCCCTCTTTGCTTTAAGCAATGATTCAGTGTCTCAGTGTCCCTGGATCTCAGTAAAATGCACACAAATGTTTTAGTGAGGAGGTATATAAACTCAAATAGTAGTTAGTTTTATTTCACCTTAAAAGTGATAAATCAAAAAATGGAAAAGACACATAAGTCCCTAAGACAGCAAAACACAAATGAAGAGGCAGAGCTTACAGAATAGGAATACCATAGCAAATCTCCTGTTTACTGAGGACAGCCAAAGTTTCTATTATTAATGCACAGCAGAAGGAAAAGCCTACAAAAGGAACTTTGAACTGCCACCTTTATGCTTCCCCTGCAAAACTGCTTTTCCCTACAAGTATTTTTTTTTTTTTTTTGGTTGCAACTTCGGGGAAATTTGGGGGTAGGGGTGGTAACAGCACGGATAATACAAAAGAACGTCACAGAAGTGCTGACACAACAGCGAGCAATAAAGAAGCCAATATAATAATAGACGAAAAGTTGAAGGATGTTTTACAGCTAGTCTGTTTTCACCATATGTCACATATTGTAATAGCGACCCACAGGTCATAATATACAGTTACGACATTTGTTCATAAGTCAGAGGGTTAGTGAAACCTCTATTTAAGGTGAGTGTTTAGGTCAGTCACCTCTGAAGTCCTTAACTGCCAATCGGTCAAGAAAGAAATCCAACAATGCCCACAAAAGCAGAAGTCAGCAAGAAAACTAAAGAAACATTTGAGGAAGCAAGACTCATACTTTTCAAAGAGAATCTGAAACAGGACTGCTTTCTGACACTCTTATTTTTCCTCTGGACAACTGCAAACCATTTTTTTCTCATTAAGAGTCCAACCAATGATTGAGTCTACTTCTTTCGCTCCGAGCTTGTCTATCAGTTTACCCTCCTGAGAAGAGCAACGCTGGAAAACCATGTACGGGCTTTTATAGTCTCATTCCTTTTGAGCAAAAACAATCTTTTATAAAATAGAGAGATGAGGGGCAGTGAGCTAAAATTTTTTTATAGACATCTGCCCTCACAGGGCAGGCAACCCAACTACTTACGCTCTTAAAAACCCAGTCTATGCTAAATTAAAGATCCAAGACAGCCTACAGAAATATTCTTCTCATGCATTTCAGCTCCGATATGAGTGGGTGTAACTTCCATTAACTTTAAAGCCACCCATAAAGGGAAAAACAGACTTAATTTTTTTCCCCAGTTATTTCTCAGGGGTAATAAACACACACTATCAGGGGAAAAGAATGATGCTAATTCAAGAAATGAAAAGAATATTACAAATGTTTTCCATATTGATAAAGCACAAAATATTATTTTTGTTTTTAAAACATATTTCCCTTCTCTGTTTCAATATAAAATAAAGTATTTTAATTTTATTATGAAATTTTAAAACGGTTGCGTTTTTATGAGACATTTGACGTGAAGCAGTTCCACTCTATTTTGATAGTGCTGCTACTTCACAATTGAAGCAGCTTGTAAAAATGATTGCAGGAAAACATTTACGAAATGCTCAAAACACAGAAATATTACCATATAGCTATGGAATATGCTTGTAAGAGTTGGGAGTCTGTTTAAACACACCATCAATCCCAACTGCTAATAACTATTTTAAAAAGGTGAGTAAGATGTACCCAATCACAGCCAACCTGATTCTATTTGATTGCTACAGTTATGTGAGTAGGATCCAATCACAAAACCGTTTCAGAGTTGATATTAACTTCTTTCATTAACTAAGCTTCAAGAGATACACTTTGTTGAAGTAACAACAGAGAAGGACCATCACCTTTGAAATGTCATGGTATTTTAAGGCTGTGCAATTTCAGAAGACTCAATGAGGGGAAAAGAAAAAAAAACCCAACCACCTAAAGATTCATTTTCCATAGTTTTCTCTTATAAACAATAAGAAAAAAAGAGGACAAAACTCCCTTGCTCTATTATGCTCTAATTTCTATTTCTTCCTCTATAAATTTCTATATATATTGAAAGTGGTTGGTAAATGAGACTTGACTAACCGCTCTTTTCTAAAAGTACCCCTTAAACAATACATGATGGAATCAAGGGGGGAAGAAGGTCTCGTGTCAACACTGTGATTCTATTTTAAATGTTGTAGAAAATAGTCAGATAACTAATTCAACATATAATTAGATTGTTACCTGTGAGTATTTTATAAAAGGATTGGCTGTTCTCCTCTATATACATATATTGCAAAGGCACAAGCAGTTACTACCGTGGAAGGTATGTTTACACATACGCCCCCACGTTAAGGTGTTTTTAAAATAAGTGTACAGTAGGTCTCCAGATTTAAAAGCTAACTATCTATAAAGAAAATGGTGGTAAAGGACTAAATATAATGATACATTCTATACCTACCATGAGAGAATTTGGTTGTATCCATATTGGAAATCCCTCTCCTGACATTTCTTGACAGGATATATCAATTGGTTCTCATGGAAGTACAGAATCTTTTTCAATTTCCCAAGGTCGGGCCGAAGGGCAGCCAGTTCGGTCAGGTTCAGCACTGAGCTTGCAAAGAGGATCCTAGGAAACAAGGAAATTAAAGTTTACTGTCCCAAGCATGCCTGAAGTGGTCATCCTTCACCCTTCTCCCCTTTTCCCTCTTCCTACCCCAAGAAAAACATATCCCCTATAGGGACACATCAATAGTTAAGCCTTAATACCATGTAGCAGCATTCTAAGTTTTGATCTCTTAAAAAGCAGCTGCTAAGAACTATAAAAGCCCCAAATCTCATTGGTCTTCTCAGCTCAGTTACTGAGAGATGCAAAAAAAAAAAAAAAAAAGAAAGAAAGAAAGAAAGAAAAGAAAAAAGAAAAAAGAAAAAAAAAAAGCCGGATGGATTTTATTGAAAAAGGCAAGAAAAGCGCTATCTGAAGGACAAATGGAACAAAGATAAGGCTGACTGGGGAATACTTTGCTTGCCAGTTTCATTACACTTCACTTCTTTATGCAACAAACTACTGAAATTCAATATACGAGCAGGAATGGCACATGTTCATGTTATGACATAAACCCTTTTGATTTATGCAATAGACTTATCGAGTGTGGTCTTTTTCTCTTGGCATGTTTTCTCACTGTCCCTCCTCCCTCCCTTTTTTTAAACTGCTCTGCAATATTTTGTGTTTTTCTTTTTTCAATATTTTATTCTCCATTACTGGACTGCTAATGGCACTGGATGTATAATCTATAAAACCCCTTATATAAAAACATAAATATAAAAAAGAAGAAGAAAGCTGATTCCTTATCTTTGTGGAAAAAAGGAAACTGAAAGCTTACCTACCATGTTTACAAATGAAAGTGTCTATTCACCCATTCACTCCACAAATATTTACTAAATGCCTACTGCGTGCCAGAGTCTAACCAAGAAGAACAGAAAAGATGAAACAAGAGAGCCCACCAGGATAAATGCTGCCTGCAACAGTGACAAAAACAATTAAGAGAGTAATAACTATCTAGGACAACCTGGAAATGTTTCACTAACAAGGTGTACCACATATGGATACAAAAGAGGGACAAATTACAGTTCCCTGAACGGCTGAGGACATTTAGATGGCACAATTTTGATGGAATGCCACCTTTATAACATAATGTAGCATCACTTGACCCTTACAGCTTTAATTCCCATTCTAAAAAATGAGGTTCGAGAAGGTTAAGTTTTTTGTTTTCTTCTTTTTTTTTCTAGAATCACACTGGTATAAAGTGGCAAAGCAGACTCCTGGTCTTCCAAGCCTGAAGTACTTTTCATTACACCACAGATATGAATTGGCTGCGGACCACTTACATTACAAATGCTTTTTTCTGTACTTAATAAATATAAAATATCATACTTATTATTACCATGATTACAACTACTATAAATTCTCCCTTGCTGACAAGCCAAATGGCTAACTTCAGGTGTTTATATGATCTGCAGCACTAGCCTTTCACATAAGAAGAATGATTACATGGTAAGTGCATATATCATAAATAGGAATTCAAGTGTCTTCTTCATGGACTAAAAAAGGCACATAAGACCAAAAGGCAGTGATCTCTCTTTAAACCCACACTGCTGTATTAATGCCATGGTTTAGTGCTTTGAAGTAAAAAATCTTACAAAGGAGATGTATTTATTTTTTTTTTAATTGTCTGTACTCAACTAAAGCAAGGAGAAAAATTATGATAAAAAATACTATATTTTGTCCAAAAACATGCCCACCACCACCACCAAGTATAAGACTTTCTAAAGCTTGGATTGAAAACTCTGAAATATGAAGATATTTGCTTATCTACAAATCTGATCCTTAGTAAAGGGAACAATGAAATATTAATCTCAATCAATATTTTCCTTAAAAGAAAATGGATGATGACTTGTGAGTCTAATGATTGAGAAATATCCCCTCCTCTCCCTCCATACAACACTACTGCAAACAATTACTCATTCTTAATCATGAGACCCGAGCAAGCTCAATGTTTTTCACACACAAGGCTGAAAAATTCATTAAATGCAGCCCCCATATTACTTATTAACTACAAAGAAAAAATGGTACCTTAATGGACAAATTTGGTAGACATCAATTTACCCAAGTCATCAAACTTAATATGAACAATAATAGGACAAGTGATATGTATTTTCCAATGTGGTACACTGACAAAGATACAAATCACCAATGTAGTATTCCTGCCAAAAATGCCTGACCTGAATCTGGTCATGAGGAGACAATCAGATAAATATTCTGCAAAATAACAGGGCTTGATATCCAAAAATGTCAATGTCGTAAAGGGAAAAAAAATCTAGATTAAAGGAAAATAAAGAGATACCAAAACAAAATACAATGTGTGATTTTTGACTGGATACTAGATGGGGAAAAGACAGTTATAAATGACATTATAAGGACAAAAATTCTGAATATGGACTTAATATAAGACTGTACATTTTTATCAATCTTAAATTTCTCAAGTGTAATAATTTTATTATGGTCATGGACGAGAATATACTTATTCTTGGGAGACACAATGAATTATATACATGTGAAGTGTCACCATGTCTACAACTAATTCTTACATGGTTCAGTTAAAAGGCTACTACTAATAATAAATATTCATATGTATATATTTGCATAGAGATAAAAATGGATAAAATGTTAACAATTGATTAATCTAAATTAATGGTATATTGTAATTCAGTGATCTAGTCTTCCAATTGTTGTTCAGTTATACATTTACAAAACCATAAATTTGAGGAAATATGCATTAAATGGCAGTGAGTAGAAGGGAAAAACACATTCCATAAACAATAAACCCATTATATATGTATTTCTAGTCATAATCCAATTGTTAATTTCCAACATGAGAATTATCCTCAGGATGGACCATCTGTAGCAAATGTTTAGCCAAGGAGAGTCCTTCACTCTACTCCTACCATACACCTCCTCTCCTTACCCTACCTGCTAGCTGATCCATAATTAAGGAATCCAGATCTAAAGCTGAGCCTTCCAAATAAAACCTCCTAAATGAAAGAATGTAATACATTCAGAAGTGAAACCGCAATGACTTTCATAATATTAACCATTTGGGATGGCCCACACCAACACTTCCTTCAGTTTGTTCAATCATTAACAAGAAAATCATTTTATTTTTATAACTGATCTTGAAATAGCCCTCACTACTTCTAAATTGTGGAAATTATCTCCAGCATTGGGAAAACATTTCTTCTTTATTTTTTCACTTGTAAAACAGTAAATTGGACAACAAGCAGTTCCATAAATACTCAAGTCAAGGGCACCCCCCCCCAAAAAAAGCAATGAATATGCCCACGAAAGGAACACAGGTAAGATTCATAGGCAATTTTTACTTTACCCCCTTCCAACAATTAAAAAAAAAGTTAATACAATGAATGGCTTCATTCGATCAGCAGCTAACCCCTCGGCTTCCAATGTTCTTCTTGCGTCAGGTATTATTTAAGCAATAAATCCTAACAAGGTGAGCTTTATCATCCCACACTGTGTCTCTGACAGGAAAGGGCGCAAGGTGATAGCAAAAACCACTAGGAACAAGATAATTCCTGACAGCTGCTGCCCGAGCACAAGTTAAATTGAACAGTTTATCTCAGCATGAAGATGTTACAAGGTTTTATGTTTAATATTTTTAAATTAACATAAAAACCAGAGAAAGCGGTTGTGCAATCTTTCACAAACATGACATGGTACAATCACTGTGTAAGCTGTATTAATACTTATTCCCATGCTACTACAGAATTAAGCTGTTTTTAGACCACCAAAGAGCTTTAAATTGCAACTTTTGTCTCTGTAAGAGAAACCTATATTTAAAATGTCTGGTAAATTCAAATTAACGGCTATATCATTAGCTTATACCATCTCACCAAAAGTATTAAGTAAGCTGCTATTATAATCGTCTAACCAAAATGCTCTGTGCTCCAACTACATTAACACCATTCTGTAGTGGGGTTGTATCCATACACGTTTCAATTGTTTCCAATACACACTACATCTACAATCTGAGTCATATTTGCTTAAGGAATCCAAAATCATTCAACATAATGAAATTCAAAATTAGAGATTTTATACTTGCTGGCTCAGTTTGAATAAACTAGTTATTTGGCTTTTACTCTATTCTCTCAATACATAAAAAGAGATGCTGAAATATACCTAAGCACTGTAGGAATGGGACCACTATTATCACAGTGCATACTTTTATTATCTTAAAGGGTATGGAAGGGCAGTGAAATGAGAAACAGTAACCAGACATTCAATATTCCAACCACCACCATGCAATCTAGTAATAATACTTCATGAACTAAGTTATCTCAATCTTGCTCCATGAAATCTTTTCAATGGCCCCTTCTGCCCCACAAAACCATTTAGCAATTTTATCACATAAAAAGATATAGTACACAATTTAACACGATCCTAGTTTGGGTTGAATTCTTAAATAATTCTTTGCAGGGCTTCAGTAGGCCTTTGACAAAAGAGTAAATTCCATTCTTCCAGTTGTGTCTCCTTGCTCAATACCTAAACTCCTTGTCTAGATTCATGTTGCTCAGTCTCATTACCAAAGTCTTTGTTGTTCCATTGCTGCTTATCTTGGTTCTTGTTCCTTGATATAGACTCTCTAGGATTCTAGATCCTATACTTTCTGTGATATGGTGTTTTCTGTGATGATGGAAATGTTTTATACCTGTATGTAGTATCCAATATAGCAGCAACTAGCTACGTATAGTTATGGAGCACTTGAAATGTAGCTAGTGCAATGGAGGAACTAAATTTTAAACTGACTTGAACTTGATTCATTTAAGCTTAAATGAAATAGCTATAAAGTAATGGGTACTGTATGGGAAAGCACAGCTGTGAATGGACCAGATTTCCTCAATCCAACACTTCACCCATGATACCTGAATGCAATTCCTCACTGAACTGATTTTCTTAGACCCCTGACCTGCTTGTGATAACCTAATTTCTAAGTTCCTCCTGACTTGCTGAATTTCACCTACCTAATTCTGGAATGGCATTATTTCTTTTTCCTCCTGATAATTAGAAAGCATGTGTTCACAACAGAAAATGTTTTAAGTACAAAAAATATAAATTAAGTGAGTATCACCTGCAACCACCCCCCAAAAAGAAATAGCCACTATTTTCATTCTGGTGCTCATTTAGCCAGTATATGTTGAACATCCATTATTTGCAAGGCACTATGTTAAATGATGGACATAAGATGGAAAATAAAGTAGCTAAGGCAAAAGGAAAATTGGCAGGTGGGGGGACTGAATAAGGAGCAAGTAGGCTGAAGCAATTTGTTCAATGAGAAAGTGGACAGAGAAGAGGCTAAGGAAATTTGGAAGCCTTTGGAAGAAAAGCTCTTATTATGAAAATAATTTTGGATATTATGGTAAGAGCAATGGGAAAGAGACTGAGGATTTTTAAGAAGGGAAATGACAAAGTTATACATGCATATTGGGTATATTCACTTTTATTCTTTTCACTTTGTAATGTATATACATTATTGCCATTAACTACATAGATTTTTTTTTCTTTTGCTTCTAATACTTAACATGCCGTTTTACTATGTTAAAAATTATTTCTGAAATATGGTTTTTAACAGATTTCATGATGTGATGTGTCACAGTATCTTCAACCAGCTCATGACTCTTATATTCATCTATCTATAAAGTTTAAAAATTTTCTTGTATAACCTCTTATATTTCTATTACATTTGTTTATGTATTTCATGAGCTGTTTTATTGCTTTTTAGTAGCAGAAAACTTTACGCTGACTACCGCATGGGAAACAGACTGGAAGGAATCTTTTCAGAAGACAGGAGAACAGTCAGGGGAAGAGAAAAGAAGTGATGGTAGCTTGGGTCAAGATGGTAGTGCTGGAGGCGACGAGAAGGGGCCGACGGCAGGGTTTGCTGATGAACTGGATGTAAGACATGAAACAGAGGAGCACTATCGTTTCCTTCACTTTGTCACTTCCAGAGTGTGGTGATAATGTTCTAATATAATAGGAGCTCAATAGCACATACATGCATAAATGAAAATTATTTCCAAACCCTTCAAAAGTCTTTGGCTTAAATATATATTTCTTTAATTTGTAAAACCTGTGTAGAATGATAACAGAGTTCTAATATTCATTAATCATTGATATGCAAAATTCATTTTAACACACTATGCTTTAGTTGTCAGCTACTTCATCTTAATTAGACCATTTCAACTGCACGTTTAAATGCTATGGATTTTCAAAAACCTTCAAGAACACGCATAACAAAATGTTTCCATTTGCTAAAACAATTAAAAATACAAGATGGAAGTCTTATCTAAAGGAAAAGGAAATGTAGTCATTTAATTTCCAGGTTCCCGTGATGGGTAATTTACAGGCTGTTAAATAGAGTATCCAGCTTCCCAAAGGCTGTCCCATAGGGTAGCATCAAGTAATCAGTTTTGCTTTCTTCCTCCACCATGTAATGTTCCTTTCCTGTGTTTATCATTATGGCCAGGAGAATACTGTGTAAAGAACACATGTCCAGAAGGCAGAGAATCAAAGTCTGTAGATAGGACATGTCACTGAACAGTATCTCCAAAGGGTTTCTTAACACATATCCACTCCTCAGTCATCAGCACTCTCACCTGCCTCACAGCTGCCTAAGGAGACAAATTATATATACACATATATATACACATATACATATATATATATATGTGTGTGTATATATATACATATACATATATGTATGTATATGTGTATATATATGTGTGTGTGTGTGTATATATATATATATGTGAGCTTTTTTAGCTCAAGGAGCCAATTAAATTTAGGTGTCTCAAGTTATTCAAGCTAACTCTCAAGCCCTTTCATTCTTGGTATTGTGTCTAATCCATAAAAGACACCCAGTAATTACGCTGGTAACAAGAAAGGAAGAAACAGGAAGGGAGTGCTTGTCTAGTAATGAAAAAAAAAAAATTAGAAATAAATTGCAATTTTTACTGTGTATACTTAAGCATTTTTGATGTATTCTGGGACCAGAATCTATTAAGAGTATTCTTGTAAGACATAAGGGAATATGAACCACTCAGAACATTTACAGATACATCTGTTTTAGATAATCTATCAATTAGTCTACAAATCAAAATATTGTTAAGTCTCAACAAACTAAGAAGTACAAGATAACACCCCTGTTCAAAAGAAGCTGACAATATAACTGGTAAAATAAGCCATAAATACAGGAAACATTAAATAACAAGAAAAAAGGAAGTAACAGCTCTGTCCTGCACAAGAAATGTCACAAAGCAGGGCAGGACTGATTATAAATGAAGGGAGAGGTACTAAAAGAAGATCGGTTCAGAGGAGGAAGAGAAAACAAAGAGCAGTGGAAGACCAGGAAAGGTCAAGTTTATTGAGTGTATCAAGGGAATCCTGGGTCCTGAGGTCTTGGTCTGGAATGATCAGTGCTATTTGAATTCAGTCAGAGAGGAGGGATGGTTGCTTAAAGTTGAGGGTTTAAAAAAAAAAGTAAGTAATCAAATAAAACTGGAAAGGTGGTCTTCCATCAGACCTAGAAGCACCCGAATATAGCATAAGAAGTTTTCTAAGTTCACACTTTATCTGTTAGCAATATGGGGATCCACTGTACACTTATAATTATACTAACAATGCTTTATTTCTTCTTATTATCCTTAACTGAGTGGTGAATGCTTGTTGGCTGAGAAAAATAGTAGTAAAATGAGAGGATGAGGAATCAAAGTATCACCATCACTACCACTCTCAAAATAAGGGGGGTTGTTCTATATATATATCCAAAGATAAAATCAATTTGTTTAAAGCCGTGGCTGTCCAACAGCCATGTGATCATATTCTAAAGGAAGACAAGGAACCATGAATAATGCAAGGGTTTTTATTTTTCTACATATATAGTCTAATTTAATCATCCTAAGAGATGTGTCTTCTTATTTCCAGTTTACTGATTAAGAAATTAAAGCACGAGAGGTTTGGTTTTGTGCTAAGGCAACAGCAGTTACTAAGAGGCAGAGAGGAGTTCCAAACCCAAGTTGATCTGGACCCAAAGCCTCTATTTTTTTCAATTATTCCACACTGATTTTGAGTCGTCTAAGATTAGAATGTGATTCAATGGTTCCCGTTAACTGTACTTCTCATTATCATCTGTGTTTGAGAAGTAAAAATATAAATGGTATGAAGAAGAACCGTACTAACCTGAGTAGTTTTATTTCATCCCTTCATTCATCATTTACTGAGTGATTACAGAGTTAGACAAACTAGTGGAAAGCTAGTGACCATCAGTGAAGGATCTCCTGGAGACATACAATCAAGGTGGCCACCCCAAGTCACACGAAGGAGTCAGCCTACTGAAATAACAAGAACACGGTCAGGCACTGGGCTAGAAAGCAGCAGCTGATAAGAAAAGCAATGAAGTTAACAGCAATATTGACTTGGTTACTGGAGGAACAGGCTAAGGGTAAGGCCGTTTCTAGATTGTGCAGTCAGATGGGCAGTGGTAACCTTCCTTAATACAAAAGGAGAAAACAAACCGGTGGTTGGAATAGAGAAGAAATGAAGGGACAGTTTCTACAAATGTGTATATAAGTGGAGTGCCTAGTAGGTAACTAAAGATAACAGATAATAGACTAATGGAAGAAATTGCATTGGAAATTTAATTGAACTAATGGGCCTGGTCACCAAATGTGTCCATTAAAAATGTGGGTCCTGGTTTGTTACATAGTTTTACATATCTGCTTTACATGTTTCTCCAATATTTCATGTAATCTTGTTTTCTCCCATTAAAGTATATATTCCTTGATGAGAAAAATTAGATCTACTGTTCTTTTCTTTAGTATTCTATAGTTTCCCTAACATGACAGATACCACTCTGGATTTTAAGTTCTCTTCAAACATGCCCTGTATCTTCCTTGTTCACTATCCTATCTCAGATGCTCAATAAATGTTTTCAAATAAGTGAATGAATGAATGAGTCAGTCATTCATAACCTCAGTGACACTGAGAAAATAAAACTGGTTGATCCTCTACATATAGTCAAGTGTTCAATATGATATTTACTCCTACCATTAAAAACAAGTTGGGAAGTATCTCATGTCCCCAAAAGAAAGAACTTACCTTCTACCTTGAGCACACAAGTATAGGATGCATTATTTGATGTCATTTTTGACTGAACCCATTACTTTTTTTAGGGTCCCTAATAATATCTCAGGCACTGTTCTCTGCTTCATCATCCTAATATATCAAGGACTCATGATACGATCCAAAGAAAAGGAACTCTTGGGGGAAGGTAGGTGTCAACCTGATACAAAGATCAGGAATGTACAATATCATGATGATGATTTCTGTCATCTTCAGAGATTCATGATCATCATCAGCCTTGAAGAACTAAGTCAATTAACATGCAAAGCACATCAAACTAGCTGAGTGTGCTGGGAACACTTCGTATGGTGTTTTATCTCCATAAACTAATATAATTAGTATGTGAAATATTTATAATTCACCGCATGATTAATCTATCATAGACTATTCCTTAACAGCAGCATATCATTTTATATTGGAATGTTCTTTGCCCTTTAATTCATGCCACTCATGAGTCCCTGGAGTTCATTTCTAAATATTATAAAGTTGGAAGACCAGAGACCCAAGGCAATGGATATAGGTCCTATCATTACTCTAACCCAACACTACCTATGTTGTCTAAGATTACACACATTTAAGGACACAGTGACCAGTCAAGCCAGGAAGATTACTGCTCAAATAGATACATAAAGCTCAGTTCAGGCACAAGCCTGAGGAACAAACTATAGACAAACACAGAGTGGCTTTTAGATATCATCATCCTTTAGGCTTGAACATTATGACACAGGAATAGTTAAAGCAATCATAACAACAACAACAATAATAGTAACTGCCTCCTGGAATATCAAGAAAAGTGCCCCTGACAACCATGGAAAGTAAGGTATTTTGTGCCCAAATAACGAATAAGCTAACAAGGAAAAATATGGTAACTTGCTATTTTTACTGAGTCACATCTACTGCTAAAATTAACAAGCACAAAATAAAGTGTCTCCTAAATGTTCAGTCTTTCTATAATCGGTCATAAGACCTAAATTTTTTGGTGTTATGAGTATTTGTTTTAAATTTGCTTCCCAGAATCCTGTAGTCTATTGAGCTGTTCTATCATTTGATTTGTGACATTTTGTTGTTATGCTGCTCATAGAGATTATCCCTGTGTTTTGATTATTTCTCCTATGTTTGTTTTGGCAAGTCCAAGACAGTTCTTTGAAATCTTCCCTGAATTTGGTGCTTAATATGCCATCTGAAGAAATACCTCCCCACAAATAATTTAGTTAGTATCCCCAATGTTTTGCTATTTTACACATCACTTTAATTATAAGGGTATCACTAGATAACTAATTACAAAAGTCAAAGCCAGTAAAATATACTGTCCACAGTAGGCACTCAAAAACTATCTGGGACAGTGAAATATTAAATAATATTGTACATCTACAGTAGAAAAAGAATCTGAAGGTGTGAGTCCCGAGACTGTGCCCCGCTCTTTCATACCTTTTTTTTAAAATATGAGATTTTTTTTATAAACATTGATTTATTAACACTGTATCTCCTTCTCATCAAGCCAACAATGTAAAAATTCTACGAATGTGCTTTCTAGTCTATATCACCAAGGGGAAACCATTTGAAAGCTAGCTTTTTAAAAACTAACACTTCTTATTTTAATAGAGTAAAATGAAAATTTAAAAATCTACATGGCTGTCTAAGTTTCACAAATAAAAACATTTTCTTTACATGCTTCCCTTGATCACAACTTAAATGATTGCCTTTTTTTTTTTTTAAGTAACTAATACATACATAGGTACGGGAGGGAAAAACAGGTGAAAAGTACAAAATACTATATAAACAATAGGGCGCCTGGGTGGCTCAGTTGGTTAAGCGACTGCCTTTGGCTCAGGTCATGATCCTGGAGTCCCTGGATCGAGTCCCTGGATCGAGTCCCACATCGGGCTCCCTGCTCAGCAGGGAGTCTGCTTTGCCCTTTGACCCTATCCCCTCTCATGTGTTCTCTCTCTCTCATTCTCTCTCTCTCAAATAAATAAATTAAATTAAATAAATAAATAAATAAACAATATTGTTAAGATGATCTAAAAATGAAGTCTTGATGTCATTCAACATAACCTACATGGCACAGTAACTTTGTAAGATACAGTTTTCTTGGTCTCACCCTTGATAAACTATACTATATGTGGGACTCACCATTTTATGACAGCTCATAAAATACCTCAGGCCACACTTGCTTACTAGGTGACTGAGGAGCACGACATGAGGTTACCTGCTCTGGGTTAGCCAGTCAGAGGCAAAGCTGGAAGTAGTATAGAGTCAGTGACAGAAAGGAAGCCAGTCAGGGGTGTGGCTCATGAGCCTGCCTCCTAATTCCAATGTTGGGAGCAGCTTCAAGTTTGATGTTGGGAATAAAATATTCTCCATTTATTGGGGGGGAAAAGCCCACTCACTGAGGGGGGAAAAAAACAAACAAACAGAAAAACTGTCTTTGACCATGTTCCTCCCTTTCTCTCCACACAATACAGAGAGAAATACTTGAACATGGGTGTAAATACGTATTACAGCCTCCTTACAGATATCTGAGGCTCAATGTTATTTGAATTTTCCATTGCCTGTGTCCGAGAGTCACACACCATAGGTCACCTAAAAGCCATCCAAGCCTCCTTCCGCCATATTAGACATTTGCACATAGCACATAATGGATGCATCCCTTCTGAGTTGGTCCTTTCCTTTCTTCCCTTTTGTATTTGTATATAGTCGTGGTCTGGGAATGTCAGAAAATACACAAAATGCCACAAGAGAAGCAAGAAAGTAAACTCAGACTGGCCCAGGAGAGCCAGAAAGGCTTTAAAGGAGATAATGGTTGAGATGGACCTTAAAAGATGAAGAAAACTTCTAGTTCAGTATGTGTGAAGGGCAGGGATTGGAAAGGTTTCTATTAATATTAAAGAGGAAAAGCAAATATCTGGGACTATAAATATCTGCATTCTATTCAATTAAGCAAATATTTAGCGTATTTTATATATATGAAATATATATTTGAAATACATATATATTTCATAGATAGATAGAGGATAATAAGATAAGATAGACTTGACATCCTATTCTTCATCTTTGTATTTTGGCAACTGAGATATAAGCAAAGGGCTGAAGTTATAGGAGAGTTAACATTTGATATCTTAAATAACTTTGTTTTAATCCCCAAATTTATATATACTGCTATTATTACTCATTATTAGAGATGCCAACTCATTACACATGAATTGCATGACAAATTGCTCCCTTACTAAGTGCCCAAAGCTAAATACACTCAGACGGGACATTCTAATAACTTTTTTGTAATAATTCCTTGTCTTAAAAAAAACACTTTCAAAGAAATGTTAGTATTTTCCCACTCCATAGGATTCAGTAACAAGGCGAGATTCTCCCAAGAATATTCCAACAGTCCTTGAAAAACTAAGACTGTCACAAAACCTGAGCATCTGGCAACTCTGCCACCATGAAGTATCCATATGGAAGAGACCAAAATGTGTCAAAGTACCCAAAACGATTTTGGAGAGTGTAGAAGATAGAATAAATAATTCAGTATCGTCAACACTTTCAACAGCAGGTAGTGGATATGCTACCTGCTTCTATAATGTGCCAGAATGTAACATAAGTGTGTGAGGCTGTGTGTGTATGTGTGTGTGAGAAAGGCAGAAAGAATATGAGTATACATGAGGCGAAAAACTATTTTTATATAGAAATATTCCTTAGGTAGTTCTCTTTGTAGGGACATCGGATCTCTATAAGCACAGGTTTATAGATATATAAAAGAAAAAAAACAGAGTCAATGAAAATTTATTTTTAAGATAAACATAGCAACAAATATATTACTTCAGAGTCAATGAAAAAAAACTGCATTAACTTAACATTATGGTTGAAATTGTATGTGCAAAAAAACTCAGAAAATCCAAAATTATGGTTCCCTCAGCAGCCATAACTGTGTCCTCATGCATATATGAGTATTCTGCATTACTGTAATGATGATACATTTCAGCCTTAATATCAGTTTATGCAATGTGACTGAATTAGGATTCTTTTGGGAACTATAAAACTTTGAATTTCTGGACTTTTGTGAATGTACAATCTTAACCATAAAGTTACATTGATATAGGGTGGGGTTTTGCTTTTTATTTTCTGGCATTTAAAAAAACAATTAAGAGTGAATGGTCGACAACATTAAAGTAGTAAAGGATTGGCTTGTAATAATACCAAAAAACTTGATACAGAGTCTAATTCCTTAAAATAGGGATATGCAAACTACAAACAAAAAAAAAATGTCCCCCTGAAGATTAATCAAAGGCAAGAACAGGCAAGACAATTTTTCCAGGAATGAGTAAATTTACTTTTTCTATAAAATGTTAGTTTCTTATTAAAAGGTACTTTCATTCAACTATATTTCAACATAAATAATAAATACCAACAGCTGAAATAATTCTCTTACTACATATTTCTGCATCTTATCAAGAAAAGAGGGAGTATTAAAATGGTGCCCTATATTTTCAAGATTAAAGCCGGCTGAAAGCCAGTTTTCCTTCTCGCAGGCAAAACATGGCAGGACATAACCTATAAGATGAAACTATATTATTGCCACTAAGGACTTTTTGATCCTGGAGCTGAGGCTCTTTCAAAATATAGTTCACAAAGAAATAGATACACAATAATCAAATTAAGCTTAAGAGTGAGGTAACTATTTTACACAATTACTTAGTACTATACAGTGGTTTTTCAACAAAGTGAAGACATTTCAGACAGACAGAGGAACCTGTAGAAAGATCCAGAAGTAAAAGCGGTCAACATCCCTTTGGAGAACAAAGAGTTCAGCTGAAGAGGTGGCTCATAAAGGAGGAGTTGTAAAAGGAAGAGCCACAAATGTAGATTACATATTATGGTAGAGCACCTTGAAGACAAGGAACACAAGTCTTAAATGCAATGTACAGGCAGTAGGAGACTCAAGTTTCATAGGCAAGGAGGCTATGCTTTTTGGGAGAAGGTAAACAAAAAGCAAAAATGATTCAACAAAACCGCCACAGCAGAAGACACAGCAGAAGTAGTAAAGACTGAAGACAGGGGGACTAGTTATGAGATTATTATAATAATCCAGACATGTTGCAACAAAGGCCTGAAAAAATGTGATAACGGTAAGACTTAAAAGGAGGAGGATTAAAAGGTGCTTGTGAGATTTTGAGATACAGGGACTGCTGGAACAATTGTGCCATTGATAAAACTGTAAAATCAAGGGCGGTGTCTGATGTGAGGACAAGGAACGACTGAGTATTGATCAGTAAATCTTCAGTGTAGGGTATCAGGTTCCAAAGAAACAAGCAAGCCCTTCAATAAAAAGTTATAAAATAGTCTTGAGGATGCCGATTACAGCAATAAAAACAATTCTATTCTTTATAACTGTGTAGTCAATAAATTCATACTTTCAGTCTCCTCTCTCTCTTTCTCTCTTTTTTTAATCCCATGAGGGTTGGGAAGGTAATGGCATCAGCTGTACAAATAAGAAAAGTGAGGTTCAGCCAGGATCACCCCTTAAGCCTCACACAGGTATGACATGGCAAAGTTTGGCTGGAGATACAGATTTTGAAGTCTTTCATATAGAAGTTATTTTGAAATTATATGGGGAGCCTGGGTGGCTCTGTCGGTTAAGCATCTGCCTTCGGCTCAGATCATGGTCCCGGGGTCCTGGGATTGAGCCCCGCATCGGGCTCCCTGCTCAGTGGGGAGTCTGCTTCTCCCTCTGCCTGCTGCTTCCCCTGCCTGTGCTCTCTCTCTCTTTGGCAAATAAATAAATAAAATCTTTTAAAAAAAATTATAAATAAGGTCATCCAAAAATGTGAAGATAAAAAATAAGTGAGTTGTGTGCAGAACCACAGGGAAAAACTAAGATCTCAGAGCAGTGATTATTCACTAGCCCAACAGATGACTAGGATGTCTAGGACAGTGCTACAGGGCCTGGCACTCAACAGGTACTCATTGCACCTGTTCATCAACAGCTAAAGAGGAGACAGCACTAAACAGGCTCTCAGTATCTGCAGAAGATGGATGGGTTAATTCTCAAACTTTCTTAAAGCAATCACTTTCCTCAAAGAAATTCTTACACAAAATTCAAATATGTAAAATGCATAAAAACACTATTGAGTAAACCAGGAATAGGGGATCTAGAACTTCACCTAACTTGAACTCTCTTCCTTCTCTTCATAGCTCTTCCTCTGCACATATATTATATAGCTACCCCTGAGACAAACCCTTGCAATGCAGAGAAAATGCTGGAAATCCTTTAAATTGGTCATAAGGGTGATATAATTTGGGACCTCTGAGGTTGGTGTGGAAGAAGTGATAGGTAACAGCTGGTCTGAACAAATCAAGTTAAAATCAACTACTAGCCTGCCTAGACTTGATTTTTAACCAGACTTTCCCTTGCCATGTTCTTCCAGTAGCTGAGATCTCTCATTAATTCTTTCACGGATTTCTCCATGGTCAACAATTTTCTTCAATTATGACCCATATCATCAGATCACTTGGACATCTCAACTGGTGATACCATGAAAATGGCACATTTAATGCCTGCAGTTTTCTTGTTCCAATAACTGTCACAGAACCTCTCCACTTGCTGCATCTTGTAACTGGCCATGCCACATGATCACGCATGTAAGTCAGTGAGAATAAGAATGGCATAACATCAGGAGGTTGAAATTAAAGAAGTGAATGCCCAAATTTGATATCTTAGAGGAAAGCAGTTGTATATTCTAATCACGTTACTGATAACATGTATGACAAAGAAGGAAAGGATCTGAATAATCCTAGAGTTGAAAAAATGAATTATTGAGCCCCCTTTAACAGCAGACTCGCACTGTTGTTCCATTTTTATATAAATTGTAAATGAAAAATTCAGTCCAATTGGATAGTAAAAACAGTAATCATTATAAAAAACATCCAGCCCAACCAAGTAGTAAAAACAGTAATCATTATAAGATTTTATTATGGCAGTACCTTTATACAAATATGAAGTAATATATAAAGAAAATCACAGGCTGATTCTTGGATAATTTATTCAAGGAGTAAGTTATGAAAATTCATCAATAAGTAGAATAAATGAGGCAACTCAAAAACAGCTCACCATAGACTCTATTTATGCAACTCCAATTTTAATTTAGTCTGTATTGATGGACTCTTTTATTTCATGTGTTACAGTCATGTTAAACTAGACACAACATGCACTGCATCTACAGCCTACACAGTACAAAGACGTCTGGACGTGACATAGACAGGCATTCCTTTTGCTTCAAGTGATAAATAGTTCAGTTGTAAAAAGGATTTAAAAAATTTAACAAAAATTAGTGAATAAATTTTTTAAAAAGTAACCACATGCATTACAATTTTCCTTTTACTCTATTGTAATTTGTCTTTGGAAGAAACCATGCTGACATTGTCCTGGGGAGTCTCGGGTCTCTGCAAAAAAAAAAAGGCACAAGGAAAAATAATAGAGACAAGTAGAGGCCTGGTCCCAGAACACAGTATCCACCAAAGAAACAGAGCCACCTATAGCACCTGCCATCAAAGACAGTGAGCCAGTCAAAGGAACTAAGTCCAAAGGGCATAACTTGGGCAAGACATAGGCTGAATGCAGTGAATAAAGAAGATGAGGAAGGGTTCCAGGAAGTCCCATTCAAAAGTCAGGAGGTGACCCTGCAAAATCTTGTACAAGTGTCAGATGCCAAGTCTGACTAGGAATATGCAAGGGATAAAAATTGGCAGGAGCTAAGAAAGGGGTAACAAAGGCCCAGAAGGGGCCTACAGGATGAAGGGGAATCATCCAGGGGAAGAGAGAAACTACAGACAAGAAACTTGACCCTGCCAGCAAAACTGGCAATTAAAAAAAGAGGGGAGATGATGGGAAAGCAGGAAAGTGAGGGCCTGGGGTTGATCCTATGGCCACTGGCAATAGAGAGACCCGCGGGGTGGAGGGTCAACTAACAGAAAGTAGGAGCCTAAACAGCTGTGCACATGAATCCAATGTCAGGATAGATAAACCTAATTCCAAGTCCCATTAATCAGTGGATTTGAGGCTAAGAATGTATCTGTGACCCAGGTGGGAATGGCTCAGGTATTGCGCAAGATGAAGCCTGCAGGCAGGGGGCATCCACGGATCTGACTGTGCCTAGCTAAGGAAAGTCCAGGCTTCCATGGACACAAGGGTGAAGAAAACCATAGAAAAAAGAACACAACAATGTTTCTGAATTATAATATAGGAACTTGGTAAAAACTACAAAGCAAACCCAGAATATGAAAATATGGATTTATCCGAAAGACAACTGAGTACTCTATTTTTACAAAAACAAGGATCTTTAATAATACTAAGAATAAAACTAAAACTTCTTAAAGTACAAAATTATAAGTATATTATTATTACAATAATGTAAGACTAGGTACACAGGAGAAGAGTATAAGGAAGTAAGACTCTAAGGTATGATAGCTGCTGGGCTTATGTATTTTCATATTTTGTCTCCAAATGTTCTATCGTGTGATTATATATTATCTTTATAATAAAAAGTGAAAGTATTTCATAAGAAAACTTTTTTTTAAGATTTTATTTATTTGATAGAGAGAGAGAGAGCACAAGCAGGGGGAATGGCAGGCAGAGGGAGAGGGAGAAGCAGGCTCCCCACAGAGCAGGGGGAGTCCGATGTGGGACTTGATCCCAGGACCCCGGGATCATGACCTGAGCTGAAGGCAGTCGCTTAACCAACTGAACCACCCAGGCGCCCCATAAGAAAACTTTTAATAGCAGGAACACCTAGTACCTTTTGAATTACTTGATTAAAATAATTTCTGCTTACAGGACATTTCTTGGGTAAAGAGCAAAGTACTTATATATGCTGTTGCACATTGACGTCCTTATGAAAATCTCCAAAAATTAGAAGTCCCTACACATAATTTGAATATAACTATAAGGTAAAGTTAACCTAAAGAAACAATTTAAAATTTTCATTTTAAAAATTTTCATTTTAAAAATTTTCACTTTTAGATATAAGAAACATGTGCTAATATCACCTTTATACAGCAGTAGGGAAAATTAAATCAAAAGAATCTTTGTAGTGTGTTGTAATGCAAATTTTTTTTTTTTAACATTTTGTTTTTGAGAGAGAGCGAGCAAGAGAGCACAAGCAGGAGAAGCAGCAGAGGGAGAGGGAGAAACAGGCTCTCCACTGAGCAGGAAGCCCGATGAAAGGCTCCTTCAGGGAACTCTGGGATCATGACCTGAGCTGAAGTCAGACGCTTAATTGACTGAGTCACCCAGGCATCCCTGCAATGCAAATTATTTAGGAAATAGTTCTAGAGACTGCATGTTTTTAAGGGGCAAGAATCATGTCATCTCCATATTTTACAAAATTCCACAATACATAGATACCCTGTTTACCAGTTGTATTCACTAACATTTAAACTAGGATTGTGATTGAGAACCTGGATTCTGAAGGCAGACCACCCGAGTGTACCACTGATTTGTAAGGCAGACTACCCAGAGCTACCATGGAATCTGAGGGCACACCACCTGGATCTACCATAGAATCGGAGGGCACACCACCTGCTCCACCAACTACTAGCTACGTGATCTTGGGCAAGTTTACTTACCCTCCGTTTGCCTCAGTTTCCCTATGTGATAAATGCAGTTAACTACTCTTCTAATACGGTGGTATGGGGATATGGAGGTATTTAGACTAATGCTTCACACACTGTAAGTGCTATGAAAGCAATGGAGACTATTTGCCATGACTCCTGATCAATTCTGCCTTTGGAATGAAATTCCAACTAAATGATGAATCAAAGTTCAAAATACTGCAATCTTGGTAAGTTTCCTTATTCATCATTTTACAGTTTATACTCTCTTATTTTTGTTTTCATCATACAAGATGTCACTTACCAAAATTATTACTGGAAAACTCTCACAAATGAACAGCATTAGACTTAATTACTCTTGGTCTTTAGGCAATAATCATTTTCCAGGGCCACTGCAGTTAAGTAAGCCCTAGGCTTCCTAGAATCTAGTGAAAGAACATTTTGTCAGTCTTCCTTCCAAACACAGTGTGTGAGAATCCAATTTGGTTAAATTTTGGATTGTTGGCAATTGTAAGCTCATCTGGGAGTAATTTTTCTCCCTGGATGACTTGAGCTTGAGCTGGGAGAGGAAAAATTAAATTCTTTTTATTGCCAAAATCATTATATGGACTGCCTTTGAAGTCTTTTGCAATGAATACAGCGCCCTGTGTACACCAGCCACCCAATTCTCAGAACTCCTAGTAAGTGGTCTATCAATTCAGTTCAAATGATATTTTATATGCTACTTTGGTGCTAAGATTAATTTGAGGGGGGGAGATAGATAACATTTTAAAAAGATTCTGATTAGGTTCATACTTCAGTTCTTAAAGTATGGTTCAGGTCAGATCAGAGTTAAGAAAATTAGACAAGTTAAGTAGAGTTTACTTCACATTTTGGTCTGTGGTAGTTTGCTCAGTATACACTCAGCACTTTCATATTGATTATGAACATGATGCTGATACTAAAGAGAATACCCACTCTTAGAATTTCAGGACTATTATACAAATGGCTCCCAGATTTGGGTTTCAAACCTAGACTTCACTCAATCTTCAGATATTCAACTGTCTGTTGGAAATCTTCATGTGGATAGCCCATTGGCACCTTAATTCAAAAGGTCCAAAACAGAATTCATCATCTAATCCAATATACATGTTTTTTTGCTGTATTTATTATTGCAGCTAAAGGCAGAACCATCCACCAAACCAGAAACTCCCTTTGACTCCCTGCACTGTCCCTAAATTTTCATAAATAACTTAATGAATCCTGCCAATTTTATTTCCTGAATATTTCTCAAATCTGTCCCTTCAAGTTCATCCTTATTCCCTTTTACTTAGTGAAGCCTAGTCTACTACAAAATCCACATAACTAACCTTCCTATTCCCAAGCCTACCTTCCCAACAAGTTCATCCAACAGCGAGCTGCAGAAGTCATGTATTGAGAAGCAAATCCAGCCAGGTCACTCCCCTGTATAAATCGCAAGTCCCTTCAATTAGTATGTGAAATTTCCCCACGGATGTGGTCTCCACCCAGATCTACAAGCTCATTTTCTGCCCTGATCTATTTCACAATGAGAACTTCAAGTATAATGAAATGATGAGGACAGCTTACATTGAACCAGGCTTCCTTTTACCTCCATGTCCTGGTTATTGCTACCCATTTGGCATAGACTACCCACGGTCTCATACTCCCTTTCTCAAAACAACCCACTAATTCTTTTGTATCATTTAAGAAGGAATTTTTATCACCCCTTCAAGAAGGCTTCCTAGATCCTTCTACTAACACCCAAGTTAGATTATATACTCCTCTTGAGTGTTCCTGTATCTTTACACTTAACCAACTAGAATATAACTTTTTTTTAAAATTATCTGTCTTCAACTAATCAACAAAAATCTTGGAGGTGAGATTTTTTTCTTACTCGCTGATCTTCATGTCCTCAATTCCTACCTGTTCATAATTAATATACTGAGGAATGAATATGTGTATGTGTATATGTGTGTGTGTGATTTTTGACTCCTTAACTTTGGTCACATTATCATATATCAAATTTTTTATATTCACAAAATGAATACAAATTAATAGAAGGGACTCCTTGTGACAGCATTTGCTTGATAAACAGCAGAGAAAAACCTACAAATTTTTCATTATTTCCTCTCCAGTTATGTTAAACTGATTTTTGTCTTCTATTTTAAGATTTCATTTATTTATTTATTTGAGAGAGAGATAGAGAGAGAGAACACATGCACACAGGGAGAGGGGAAAGGGACAGGGAGAATCTCAAGTAAGACTCCTTACCCAGTGTGGAACCAGACACGGAGCTGGACCTCACGACTCTGAGATCATAACCTGAGCCGAAATCAAGAGTCCGACACTTAACCAGCTGAGCCACCCAGGTGTCCTTTGTCTTCTATATTAATAGTGATTCTAACATTCTTCAGACCCCACAGTGGTTTCTAGATCTTGCCTATCACAATCAAGTGCCCTGCCATTCTCTTCACCCTATATCCTGTGTCACGGCCATGCCAGACTCCTCAGCACTGCCCCAAGACAAGTCTGTGCCTTGACCTCTGCATGAAGAACCATTCCCTCTCCTATTCTCCTGGGAAACACATACTCCCATAAACTCCAAGCATGGCCTGGGTATTTCAAGTCGTTTTGTCTAGTTTTTATTTTCATAAATCTTTGGGCATCTCTCTGGCCTAGCACTCCCTTGGCATTCAGTGTGCCTCCCAGTCTGCACAGTAAGCGCCCCTTTCTTCTTCCATGCAAAACACCTGTGACAGAGATGTTCGATAAGGATTCATTTCATGTAGTCTAGATCAGTTTGTTCCTACTCCTATTCCCCTCCATTGGGACTACTGAAAGGACTTGGCTTTAGCCACACGCTCTCCCCCTTAAACAAATATTCCCTATGAAAATTCAATCATCCGTATAGCTTCATGAGTAATCTTCAGAGACAGATCTCCAGCTTTCATATACCACCTGAACTCTAGTCCTCCACTTCCAGCAGCCCACAAAATATACCTACATGGAGGCCATGCTATTACTTTAAACTCGGTACACTAACATGGACTAATCCATCCCTTTCTTCCCCCATCATTCCTTGCCCGTCTCACTTCACTCTTTCTGCCAAGAGCATAGTATTATGCTAGAACCCTAGGGTAGGGTTGAAGGCATATTTGATTATTCCCTTCCTCTTAACTCCTAAAACAAAGTATCGCCAAGCTTTGCTAATTTCTACTATAAATAATATGCTAAGTTTTCCCTCTTCTCCCCACCCTCCAACACTGGGTTTTTATCAGCTCAGGCCACAAAATTGAGTAGCTTCTTACATGATTTTCCTGTCTTCAACTGGTTTCTAACATATTGCCTCCATGTTAATCTTCAAAATACACTTTGACTAATTAATCTGTCACACCCTTTGGGAAACTAAAGAAAATGAGAACAAGAGACCAATTTAGGTTATTATAAAGCAAAACATTAGGTAACTCTAATCCTCAAAATCTTCCAAATTAAAGCCTGGTTAATGGGTAGAACTCTGGGTTTCTTGGATTTCAGTCTACTACTTATTTCATCATTTAAACTGACGGAGTTACTTTCTGAGAAAAGTCTCGGTCCTGCCAGCAGATCCTTCTGCAGCTCAAGGATATAAGCCAGATTTTTACTTTTATAACACAACACCATCTTTGGCAACTACAGAATTAGGAACTGTAGCATATGGATCTTCTTTCAGTCAACATAGAATACCAATACCTGATACTTGTTAATGACCTGAAGATTATTTGCCCTAATACAAACTAAAATATTTATAGATGAAATAATGATACACAAAATTTGCTTCAAAATAATCCAGTGGGGGGGAGGGGAGGATAAAGTGGAAGAGAATCACAGATGAGATAAGATTGATCATGAGTTGATAATTATTGAAGCTGAGTGATGGGAAACCAGAGTTTTATGATACTACTATCCCTACATTTATGTTTAAAATTTTTTCCATAGAAAGTTAAAATAAATTTGAAATCAAATGCTATAAAACATTATCAGTATTTACCATGAATAATGGAGCTATGGCTGATCATTTTCTTCTATATCTCTAAATATTCTTCTCAGTTTTCTAAAATGAATAAGACTTACTTTAAGAAAATTGTAAAATGCTAATGTTTTAAACTATCCTCTCTACATCACTTAACACTCTTCTTACTCAACTAATATTTGAAAGGGATATGTTAGTTATTCATTCTTTAAGATCACTGAAACTTTATCATCTTATCAAGTGAAAGAATCATTAAGCTATGTCCCTACACTATTTTATTCTGGTACTCAGAACTATCTGCATAAGAAAAATTATTAGCTTATTCTTGCTTTTTACTGAGAGATGTTCTGTGAATTAACATAACAGAAAACACAGCCACATTTTTTTTAGGAATTGCAACAAAAAATATCCATTATTATAGTCAATGATCCTTAAAATAAAGATCTACCTAATGCAGTCCAGTTAGAACTATGGTTTTTAACATAAGCTACACATTAGAATCACCTCAGAGATTTTAAAAATCCTGATGCCTAAGCCACACCTAAGACCAATTAAATTAGAATCAGAGGCAGTGAGATTCAAGCATCAGTACTTTTTAAAGTTCCTAAGCAATTTTAATGTGCAGCCAAGGATGAGAGATATTGTTTTAAAACTATATAAATCGGTGATATTTTGATTTTTTTCTCATGGAAATTCTCAAGCATACACAAAATCGACAGAATAATAAGTCCCATGTAACCAACCACACAACTTCAACAGCTATCAATATTTTTGTTAGGGTTAGTTCAACTATTCCTCCCACTTTATTTTTATTTATTTATTTTTTGCTGGAATATTTTAAAGCAAATGTCAGACATACAATCATTTCATCTTGCAGTACTTCGGTATGCAAACATTGTTTCTTATGATTAACTGACTTAGTTCCTTTTTATTAGACAACAAGAGGCTTTGATGAGCTTAGATTTTGTTCAAATGGATTAAGTTTCCTGAAATTAGAATTTCTAAAATAGCCATGTTTCCTCTATGCCTCTGTTATAACTTGGAATTTTATTTTTCCTTTTGTTTTAATGGTTTTCAGTTATACTGTATATGTGCATTTTAATGAAAACAGATCTTCTTTGATTGCATGGGTTTTTAAACATATCCTCATATTACTGTCCTCTCAAGAATATATACAGTATCGGGGCACCTGGGTGGCTCAGTCGTTAAGTGTCTGCCTTCGGCTCAGGTCATGATCCCGGGGTCTTGGGATGAAGCCCCGCATCAGGCTCCCTGCTCCATGGGAAGCCTGCTTCTCCCTCGCCCACTCCCCGATTGTGTTCCCTCTCTTGCTGTGTCTCTCTCTGTCAAATAAATAAATAAAAATCTTAAAAAAACAAAAAAGAATATATACAGTATCTATTCTGCCTATTACATCGTGTCAAATGTTTGACTTCATTCAGAGCGTGTATTTTTCTTCATTATAAAACTAATGTATTTTCATTATAGGATAACTTGAAAGATACAGAAATAGAAAAAGGAAAGAATAACATCACACTTATAATTCTACAACCTATATGTAACAATTTTTTACATTTTGGATATTTTATCCCAGTTTTTTTCTAAACATACAAACACATTTTACAAAATTGAGATTTTACTATATATATCATTTCCATAATGTAATTTTAAAATAATATTTTCATGAGCTTATTCCCAAGTCTTTAAATCTTTAAAACCATGATATTTAAGGGCTATAGAATTAATAATTCCACTATATGAATGTCTTTTGATTTACTAAGCTATTCCCTTATTATTGGATAGTTGGATTTATTTCCAGTGTTGATACATTATGCTTTGTTGATAATTCTAACGATGATCCCTTTTGTCAAGAATGGTAAAGGGTCTAAGATTTTGCCCTACCTGGAAGTTAACAAGTTAGCCTGCTGGCATGCTGGCAGCAGACATGACACTCCTGGGTCAGACAAAGGACTTACTGCTTAGGACACAGTAACCAGCATGAGCTTCATTTCACATCAGTCCTCCTTGTTCCCCAAGGCCCACCAGGGTAATGTTGAGCGGCCCAGATGGATGATGCACAGGCAGCGAGTTTGCATCACAGTTAAGGAACCCTGAGCTTAGGAAACCCAACCTTCCATAATGAGCTGCAAGCAAACTTGTCAAACTTTGCTCCAAAGGGAGACATTATTATCCTGGACAAAAAATAAACCAGCCATCTGATCAGAGGAGAGATATTATGTCAATATGCCAATGCTGTTGTGCTATGCAAACCTCCTTGAAAAAATAGTCCAGACCAACAAGGCATTTAACGCCTGCTTGCAAAACATACCGAAATATGTGGCCCATAGAAAATTGCCTCCCAAATTCCTCAGGACAAATATTTAGTGTGATTACTGAAATTCCTGATACAATATAGTACCATCAAATTATTTTCTAAAAAGACTGAACTGCTTTATACTCCCGTCGATAACATATGAATGCTTCTGCTTCCCTTTCAAAAGCTTCCATGATTTTAACCTTCTTAACTTCTCCTATTCTACTGTTCCCACAGAATATATCACATTAATTACAGGCAGAATAGCATAGTGATTAAGGAGAGAGATTCTGCGGCCAGAAAGCCTGAATTTAAATAGCAGTACACTATTTACTAGATGGGAGACTTGGAATGAATCACTTAACAAATTTGTGTCTCAGTTTTTTCAACTCAAAAGTGAAGATAATAATCACCTTATTAACTATTAATACAATTATAAAATGTGTTAATACATAGAGAGCACTTAGAACAGCGCCTGGAAGGTAGTAAATGCTATGTAACTATATGCTATTATTACTATGTCTGGCAGCTCTTCCGTGTCCATCCCAGTCCTACCCATTCTTCAAAGTTGAGTCAGATACCAATGCCTCCATGAAAACAAATGATTTTTCCTGCTCTGAACTCCAAGTTTTATTCCATACCTCCAGACCTTTTGACTGCATAGTATATTCAGAGGTCTGGACTAAACACATGTCTTTTGTTTCTAATGCTTCATGACTTTTCACCTGAATGACAGTACTAAAAGGCTTGTAGTTTTTACAAAAATTTCTAACTTTCTCGATCCTACTGGTGTCAAAATAATGCTGCCCAAACTCTGATTACTGCAAATAAAAATCTTTATATATCAATTATGCAAAAAACTGAAGTGATTTTTTTTAAGGGAGTAAATCAATAACTTTCTTTGTGTTGATAAGCAGTCAATTAAAACAGTGCTGGATATTTCAATATTTGAATGAAATATTTTTTTAGCAAAATGTTTCCTGTATTATAATATATCAAGATAGTAGAAATCATAGCCACTCAAACTGCCAGAGCAATATTAAAATTCACCATGATAAAGGTGACACCAAATTGAACCAGGACTAAAATTAATGAAGTGAGAGACCAAATAATTTGTGGAATAGAGCCATTAGACTGGGCCAAAAACCAGGTTACAAATGCAGAAAACTTGCAATTTCCTAAAATAAAAACATGTACTACATGGTAGCATCTTCATTGTAGTAGGCATTTTGAAAACCAGAACTATGTTTTTTTTTTTTTTTTAAGATTTATTTATTTATTTAAGACAGAAAGAGGGGGAAGGAGGGCCCAAGGGAGAGGGAGAGAGAGAATCCTAAACAGGCTTCATAACCAGTAGGGAGCCTGATGTGGCCCTTGATCTCACGACCCTGAAATCATAAACTGAGCCAAACTCAGGAGTCAGAGGCTTAACCGACTGAGCCACCCAGGCATCCCAGAAGTACAGTTATTTTTAACACAAAGTTAAAAATAACATTATGATTCTAAACAATATACCTTACAATATTATGTGTCACCAGAGTTTTTACCGTATTTTAGTATATCTAATATAAAATTAAATATTATAGAAACCTTATGAGATGGAAAGTACAAGTGTAATTTTTTTTCCACTCACACATAAAGAGCTGAGACCCCAAATCACAAAATAAAAATATTTTTGAAACTAAAACACAGTTGTATGTAGAATGTTGAAAATCATGCTAAATATTATTTTAAATAATTTAAATTACTTAAAGTCAATTTGTTTTGTTATTTAAATAATTTAAATTATAATTTAAATAGTTAACATACTATTCTCAATTAAATATAAAACATGCAAGTTATTGTCTCATTAAAGGACTTCTTAAGTTCTGTTAAAAAGTTGTCTTATAAAAGAATAGAGTGGTACATGAAAATATTCAAAAGAACTAAGATATTTTTTTTTTTGACTAGCTTGTCAACATCTACAAGTAAAGCAGGGTTACACAAATATATACACGTATCAGCCCAGAAATGGGGAACAATGGATGTATACTCCTCACCCAAGATTTTGACCCAGGAGGAATTGAAAATTTAATGGAAGTAGGGTTGGGAGAAGAATACATAGTGGCCCAAAAGACAAAGTTTCTTGCTTGCTTCCTCTTCTCTTCTCAACTCTCTTTTCTCTCTTGGGTAAAACCCTTTATTTTACCTTCGGGTTTTTCTGCTTTTTGTTTTGTTGGTGTTTTTATTTCTTAAAAATACATTAGTTTTAGGGGCACCTGAGTGGGTCAGTCGGTTGAGCGTCCGACTCTTGATTTCAGTTCAGGTCATGATCTCAAGGTCATGAGATCAAGCCCCACATCAGGCCCCGTACTCAACACAGAGTCAGCTTGGGATTCTCTCTCTCCTACTCAAATAAATAAATAAATAAAATCTTTTTAAAAAATACATTAGTTTTAGATGTATAATATAATGATTCAACATACTACAAAAAGTCACCAAAATAAATCTAGTTAATATCCATTACTATACATAATTGCAGTTTTGTCTTCCTACGATCTTTTAAGATCTACTCTCAGCAACTGGGTGTTATACGCAAACAATGAAACATGGAACACTACATCAAACACTAATGATGTAATGTATGGTGATTAACATAACATAATAAAAAAATAAATAAATAAAAAATAAATTTAAAAAAAGATCTACTCTCTCAGCACTTTCAAACACAATACAGTATTATTAGCGATAGTCACAATGCTATCCGTTATGTCCCCAGGACTTACCTGTTTTATTTTGACCATGTTTGTTACCTTTGTTTTGAGTGATATTTTTGGGTATAGAATTCTAGGTTGCTGGTTTCAGGTTTTCTTTCAGTGCTTTGAAGGTTTTGCTCCACTGTCCTCTCCCTTGCAATGCTTCCAATGAGAAATGTGCTGCTAGGTTTAACTTTGTTCTTCTGAAGTAACTCATTATTTAAATGCAGCTGCTTTTAAGACATCCTCCCAAACACTATTATAGACAACAGACCCTAAGATGGCCCCCCTGATCTCACCTCCTTGTATTCATGCCCTAGGTAATCTCCCCCTTTGAGTGCAGCCAGGACTGACCACTTGCTTCTAAACAACAGAATACAGCATAGGCAACAGGGTGTATCTGCTTATACTACACAAGATTGTATCATCTTGCCTTTCAAGGAGACTCTCCCTTGCTGGTTCCAAGGACATAAACAGACATGTTAGGATGACCCACATACCAAGAGAATAAGGGTGTCCTCTGGGCAAAGGCACACAAGAAACTGAAGCCCTTAGCCTAATAGCTGACAAGAAATTGAATGTGACCTTGGAAGCAGATCCTTCTCCAGTTGAGCCTCAGGTGAGACCACAGCCCTGACTGAATCATGAGGTTTTCTAGTCTGGCTGTGGGAAAGGGGACTATTTCTGCCCTTTTATGAGCAATGGGCATTATTTTTATTCATCTCAGATGGTTCTTTCTCTGGCCTTGAGAGTTTCCTAACATGCATGAACTGATCTGTACTCAGATAAATGCTCAACTGGGACCCTCTGCAGATCTCCAGAGTTCTTTCTTTCAGCAGCTTTCTTTATTCCAGTATGCTGGATTTCTTTCCCCCCATCTAGACTTTCACCTCTATCTCCCCAATTCCATAGGTCTCCTAGTCTTTCCCTGGATTCCTCCTCTTTGCATCTGGGCCTAGAAACTCAAGCAAAAAGCTGGGGCAATCAGAGGGCCCACCCTATCTAACTGCCTTCTCTCAGGGATCACTGCCCTTTGCCGGATGATGTTACACTTTGAATGGTTTCACATACTTTGTCCACTTTTTCTTTGTTTCAGACGGAAAAGCAAATCTAGTTGTTTATTTCATATTAGTTGAAAGCAGAAGTCTTCCAACAAATACATTTAGCCATAGAACTAAAATCAAAAGCAATGCAGGAATTAGGGTGGCAAAATAGAACAAAAAAGATCTTTGTTCTGACTATGAAGATATAGTAAAAAAAGTAAAAGAAATTTGGGAAGCAGAATAAATTCATCTATTGCCTTAACCATAATAGCTGGTAGTCTTCAGATACTATTAAAAGATTACAAATCAAACTACAGAAGCATGTGCATACTTAAAGAATATATTGGTAAAAAATAAGTAATGTTGACCTGAAATCAGATGATAGAGAAAGAGCAATGGATAAGTGGGAACATATTAATTTTATCAGTATTGATTACAAAGAACTAGTAGATGCTAACTCAAAAATTAGTAGGGGTGCCTGGGTGGCTCAGTTGGTTAAGAGGCTGCCTTTGGCTCAGGTCATGATCTCAGGGTCCTGGGACTGAGCCCCACAAAGGGCTCCCTGCTCAGCAGGGATTCTGCTTCTCCCTCTCCTTCAACCCCGCCCCCTCCACTTGTGCTCTCTCTCACTCTCTTACGCTCTCTTTCTCAAAAAAAAAAAAAAAAATTAGTGAACTTAGGGTGTCATTGAAAGGTTTAATTATGAAGGTAATCAATAAGAAAAAAAAAGTAAAACTTCCTAAACATCAAAAGAACCACACATACACACACACAAAAATTTGTAGAAAAAAAAATTTACCTACCAGAAGTAGAGAATCTAAAAGACAAATCAAAACAAACAAAAATAGATTTTCCTGAGACAGAGAAAGTTGCCTCCTAAAAATGATCCACCACCATCACTACAATACTACCACCATTCCAACCCAAAAAAAGGCACTAAGCTTGCATGATTTCACAGGGAAATTCTACCAAATTTTTAAAGAGCAGATAAGTCCATTCCTTTTTAAAGTGGTATTAATAGGGGGTGGGGAACTTCCAAATTATTTTATTTTTATGAAGTGAGTATAAGAAAACCAATACATAACAGGTAATCTCACTTATAGACAGATGCCAAAATCTTGAAAAAAATAGTAGCAAACAGAACTTAGCAAGATACAAAGACAGTAAAACATCATGAACAAGCGATCTTTTTCCTCAAAACACAAGCATGGTTCAATATTAGTAAATCAATAAGATTCATCATTTCAATAGCTCTAAAGAGAAAAAACAATCACATGATAATGAGTAGGTATTTAACAAATTTAACAACTATTCATGATTTTTTAATTCAATAAAAAATTGTTATTCTTCAAATGGGAATACATTTTTGTCACTATAATAAAATACGTTCAGTTCAACTCGAAAGCCAGCCTCACACTTAAGATGAAACATTAAAGTCAGAAACAAGACAAAATACTTACTATCACACTACTATTTAGCATTGTGCTCCAGGAACCAGCCGACAGAAGAGAGAAAAAAAATGAAAGGAAAAAAAAAAAAAAACTGGAAAGAAATAAGTAAATTAAAAAAAAAAGAAAGAAAGAAAAAAAGAAGTAAATGTATTAGTATTTGTGGACAAGATTAGAAAGCTCAAGATCATCAACCAAAAACCTATTTATCACAAAGAATCAGAGAATTTGGTAAGCTTACAGACTACAAAATTAGTATGTTTTTAAATTATTAAAATATTAAAAATATTATGTTTTATGATATATATATAATACACACCTATACCTACATATACACACAGCAAGCATTTAAGAAAAGATTGCATAAACAGTAGTACACATACATAGGTAAAGTTCCTAGGAATAAATTTAAGAAATGGGTAAGACCTCTATGCAGGGGGCGCCTGGGTGGCTCAGTCGGTTGAGTGGCTGCCTTCGACTCAGGTCATGATCCTGGGGTCCTGGGATCGAGCCCCACGTCCGGCTCCCTGCTCAGCGGAGAGCCTGCTTCTCCCTCTCCCTCTGCCTACTTGTGCTCTCTATCTCTCTGTCAAATAAATAAAATCTAAAAAAAAAAAAAAAAAAAAAAAAGACCTCTATGCAGAAAATGTTAAAGTATTCTGAAAAAGTTAATTACCCAAAGATGACTTGAAAAAATGAAAAGCTGTACCATTACTTTGGATAGGAAGAGTTAACAAACAGACATGGATTCTCTTTGAGCTTATTTATCTTGACCACAATTCTAAAAAGGTTGTTTTTGCAGATTTTAAACTGGAAAAACAGATCCTAATTTCCATAGCTAAAGACAATGAGAAAACAATGGCCAAGAAAATTCTGTCAGAGGTGGTGGGTGGGGAGAAGGGATGATCAACTGGATGTGGAGATGGAGATTAACCTCACCAGACATGAAAAAATACTTTAAAATCTCAAAAATAGCAAGTATAACACTGATTTAAATGCAGACGCAGACCAATGGAGAAGAAGAGCAGATCCAGAAATAGAATACATACAAGGAATTAGCATGATAAAGGTAGCCTCTCAAAACAAAGATGAACAAACTAATAAATGGTGTTGAGTCCACTTGGTAGGCATCTGGAGAAAAAGTAAACTGGGATCCGGACCAGCAAGCACCAGGACAAATTTCAAATGATCCAAATGTTTCAGTGTAAAAAATGTAACCACAGAAGTACTATAAACTGCTGAATGAACCCTACAAAATCACTTCCCCTTACGTCACAGCTTGCTATCCAATGGAAAAAAGTGAGACACAAATGCAAATGATATATATCTTTTAAAATTTTCTAGTAGCCATTGAAAAAAGGAAAATAAAGCAGATGAAATCAGTTTTAATAATATATTTTATTTAACTCAATACATCTAAAAATATCAGCATGTAATTGATGTAAAAATTATGAAAAAATTGCATTATTTATTCAAACATTTTTACTTCAGTGTGTCTTTTACAGTTATGGCTTGTCTCAATTAAGAACAGCCATATTGCACAGGCTCAATAGCCACATGTGGCTGATGGCTGCCAAACCAGTTGCCAGGCTTAAGAAGTGCAGACTAAGCTCCACAAAGGTAGGGAACAGGGCTCTTTTGTTCGCCTCAACTTACCCAGTGCTTGTATAGTGTCCGGCATTTATTTTTATGAGACCAAGAAGGGAGGAGGGAAGAATAGAAATGCGTTCTGTTTAAGAATCAAAGGCATTGGTATAATGAGTGGGGGGGAATCATTTGCTACATTAGAGATCTTGGATTCAAGTCTTGACTCTAAGATTACCTAACGGGTAACTTCAGCACAGCACACTTTTTTGAACCTGACGTATAAAAGGAGATTTTTCCTGCCAACCTACTCTTTAGGGTTTGCTACGAGGAAAAAATGAAACCATGCAGACGTAAGTACACAGTGAGGCACTATAAAAATGTCATCTACCATTACTCAGGTAAAGAGCACTGTCTCTATGATCATTGTTTCCAGAGGATACAATCTTCCTGTTTTGATGACTTTCACCGTCTATCCCCCACCCATGCACGTGCAGGTTGAAATTCTGCAGCATGTTGCTCCATACTCTATCCCTGGAAGACTATTATTTTGATCTGTAAATTTGTGTTCAATGCCTCGCTCTGTACTTCAGCTGTCTGCAGATAGAAGCTTCTCAGCCTTCACTTGACAAGGAGAGGCTTTCCTGAGGTGTCTCACACCCTTTTATCCTGTTGGGCTCTGTTCAGTTTGCGGCATCTACTCACCAGTGAGCCTGTGATGTAGGCTAGGAACTGGTTACAACAGAAACCAGAAAAGGAAAAGTACCTGAAATCCTAAGATGTTCCTCAGAGAAATGCAGAGACTGAAATGGGTTGGTTAGAGAGGAGCCCATGGAAGGCAAAAGAAAAAGAATCAACAAGGAGCTTCTGATCAGAAGTTGGATCCAATTCTGCCACATTTTCAGGGATGACTTGGGTCACCAGAAGGTTAGTATTCCATTCATCTCTCTCCCTGATCCCTACTTAGTAACTTCTGGCTGCTCGGTAAAAAGGAGGAAGAGTCAGAAGAACACGTTCTCTCTCCACAAAGCTTCCCTGATTTACTTAAGTCATCAAAACTGGCATTTTGAGTAAGTGAATTAGAAAAACAGAAATACTTACAGTCTTTCAGATTACCCTCCACCAGCCAGAGTGCCTGAGCTAAAAGCCTCCTAGATTAAGGTCACTTTGACAGCAAGAGTACCAGTATGACTTCTAAATAAAACAATCCTCTCATTTTCAGGTAGTACAGTATATTTCTTTGTTGACAGTAGAGCAGAAAGAGCATAAGCCAGAAAACCCAGTTTTTCTTCTGCCTGCCACTTAAAAGTGCCCCATCTCTGCACAAATAACTCAATTTCTCCCAGCACTTTTCCGTATCTGTTAGGTGAATATAATTATGCCTTGCTTACCCAACTGTTTTGAGAATCACTGCCACTTTAGTTAGGCTTTGCTATTACACAGAATGGTTACAGGAGGCTGGTATGTTACTATTACAGTGATCTCTGGCATGGCCTATAAACAAACCATTGCTGAGGAACTTTAAGAAGATATTGGGGTAGTTTTTCTGTGAAAGAGGTGTATTGTACACATGTGATTTTATTATAGAGTTGCATACATACTAGTATATTCCATGCCAAACCTCCAAATATTGTTATGTTTAATCTCAATTTTCTACTGTGGTTTAGATATCCCTTCCACAGCAGGTGTATGATGCAATTAAGCTGAATGTTCCTAAAGATAAGTGACAGCAGAAAAGTGAGCCATCCTTTTACTCCATACATATATGATCACAGAAGGAGATGGTTCGAACCATCTTCATGATATGGGGCTAGGACTTTTGTCCTGATTCAAAAGTGAAACAGTCCTGATGCAAAGAGAGATTGGAGAAAGGGCTAAGATTCATTAGACAAGAATCACTGACAGAAATCAGCACAGTTAGGCAATAGCCACTCAGTATTCTACATGTATTGCTTGGAAAGAGGCTACATTTTAACAGATAAGGGTCCCACTTGCACACAGGTTTCTTGCTGGATTAAACTCCTAAGAAGGATTTAGTATTTAAGTTTCCTATGAAGGGGGTCTTTGTTCCCACTAAGGCCTTAAGAATAATTTTAAAGAAGGAAGAAAAGAATAATATGCAATTTTGTAGTTCTTTATTGTAAAGTGGGGCCCCTGTGTTTCTCCAGAAAAATAATTTCTTTTACTGTTCTCATTCACAAAAACTGAAGCATTCCCAGTGTCTGACTAAAGCAGCATAAAGTTAGGGATATTACTCAGTAGATTTATTCCTGTGAAGATGAAAACATACAATGGAACAAAGAGGAAAAAAAAGATAATCTTAAGGCCACAGATAACTGACCATATCTAAGACAGAATTCCTTAAGGGAAGCCAAAAATGCACTGGAAGCTCACTGTTTGTTTCCTTTTTATTTTACTTTTTTTTTTTTCTCTTTAGTTAGAAGATATGCAATTTGATTGATGGTATTTCTTCCACATTGGTGACATTTTAAATGGAAACCAAGATTTTTTGGGGGTGGTTGTAATAGCTCGATGAAATCTTTAACATGTGCCAAAATGTTTCATTAATGTAAGTCAGCCAAATAATCCTCTTGCGTTGTAAAAATATTTTTTTAAAAAAATGCTTTCTGAACTGTTAAAAAATTAGAGCACTCTGAGTTTAGCTCCAAGTACATGGGTTATAGTGACTAATGTTGTACCTGTATTTCTTCAAAGCAAAGAGGAAAGATAATGTGATCTTGATGAAGTCATATATGAAGTTCTCATCATTTTTATGTGAAGTAATTACTATTTTTAAATTTAGATGGCTATCAGTAATCTGAGATTCAACCAAGCTGCTGTGTTTCTCATTCAAAACAACTGCTTGCCCTCGTTAAGAGCCATGAGGTTGCTGCCTTGAGGTTTGTTGTATTTAGGTCATGATGGCCAATGACCAGCACAGATTCTCTTTTACTCTGTATATTGGTTTTTCTGGTTGAAGTGAAGAGCCAGTCCATGTCTGATTAGTGATAACAATAAAGATGTGTGTTATTTAAAAGTAGGAAAACTGCCTTCAGTCAACGGAAAATTATATACTTAACAGTAAAGCAGAAACGTATAGTGATGCACTGGAGGTGAAAATGGGGGAGCCTTAACTAACTTACAGGGAAATTTCCATAACAGATTCACTAGTAATGCTGATTTAATAACGATTTCCTGTCATGAACTATATTTATCATACACTGCCTCTCTGACATGACATTGTATTTAATGTTTTTGAGAGCCATGTTTTTAATCAGATTAAACTCAAGGAAACCGATAGGTATCTGTTTGGCTCTTAACTTTAGCTTCTGTTTCTTATTTAGTCACAGGACTATTATTTCTGGAATCTTTATAAACACATTTGCTGGGATTGCCACAAGAGTGCAGCTTATGTTGGTGAGGTCAGAAAAATGTGTGCCAGTGGTTTTCATGATCTATGCACAGAGTGCATTACAGAATTGTTTAATAAATTAAAGACAACTAATGCAAAATGTGTTCCTTTCCCCCATGGGATTAAGCATCTAAAAACGCAATTTATTTTTATATTCAAAAAACAGTTTCTTAGGAACTAAGTAACCAAGAAGAACATTCAAAGAAAAGTTAGTACAATGTTATTCATTATTCAAATGTATTTACATAAAGCTAAAATCTCCATTAATAAGCTTAATGTTCTCAAAGCTAATTTACCAAATAAGCAATAATAATTTTAATAATCTATATAACAGCTATGACATTACCTAAAATGCAACAATCCAATATTATCAGTGAGCATATCAAGTTGAATACTTGAAAGAGCTCTGGAGGACAAATTTTCCTTCCTTCAAATCCAGACACTTTGAAAATGCTCCCTGGTTCAGGATTTCCCATGGCAGATACTCTAGTAACCATCCAATAGTGCCAAACTGTGCATGAGATCAGGATTAATTCATATATCAAAGTAAGATTAATGTTAAAAGAAATTAACAAAGAAAGTATAAAAGAGAATTAAAAAGGAAGTAAAGGTTGGCCTTCAACACTCCAGTCCTCAGCACATGAAAAATGTTCTCAGGCTTCAGTGGTTGCATAATACATGCAACATGCAAAGCCACTTTAGTGTAGATATAATGTTATTTTTTCATCCACATAAGTTGCCTATCTTTTGTTAATATAAATAATTATGCAATAATTTCCTCAGTAAGTACCTGTGGCTTTGAAGCTTCCTCTTTAGAATATCTTAAAACTGCTGCAGGGCATGCATGAAAGACACTTGATTAACTGGTTAGATATAATCGAGTGACCCGGTACTAAACTAAAAACCATTGAGTAGCATCCACAGCACGTTATCAGGTGCATTTTCATGAAGTATACATTATATGGAAAAAGAGAATAAATATTCTTCAATTATCTGTAACAAGAATAGGAAATCTTTGAGGCTGTTATTAATTAACGGTTAACAGGATTTCTGCTGAAGTTTTTCTTGTAGGCATTATAAGACTATATTTGAGTGTAAGAAGTCTAAGAAAAATTAAAGTCAATGTTATTAATGAGATTCATTTTAATATCTCTGTGGTTATATATAGACTCAGTCAACATTCTTTTTGCTTAATATTGATAAAATATTTCATGAACAATTTACAGGTTGGGTTTCAGGTGAGCAGAAATAAATACACTATTTATAGGCACAAGATATACTTTTAAACCAACTTTTAAAATTTCACTGGATCTTTCAACATTTGTTTGAAATCCTTACAAGATATTCATCTATTTGTGGCATCATATAGGTCTGTCTCCCCATCTGTCTATGTTTTTCATGAAGACTAGTATCTGGTACATATTTTTTTTTTCTTCCCCACTTTAGTAACTACTCATTGGCCCACTACTATGCCAATTCTGCAGTAGTTGTCCGACAGCTTCTATCAACCACTTTTTAATAAAATACAAGTTCTCTTTTATAGGACAAGGGGGCACGTAACCAATGTATTTAATTTTGACTAAATTTAACTCTGTAGGGCTAGAAAATTAACGCCATCAAAATCTATTATTGTCACAATAAATACACTGGCAACACGATGTAACTCAAATTTAAAAACTGAATTTTCTAAGAGTAACATATATATGGTTATTCATCACAGCACTTCAGTGCTATCCTCCCAAAAGTAACCTTCTTCTCTTACATGACCAGATTTGTTAGGAAATTCACATCTCGCATGTATGGACACTGTGAAGAATCCTTTTTTAATAGGATATCCTGACAACATCTCCCCACCACCACCCCCACCCCGGACTTGGTAGCCTGACTTCAGCACAAACTCATCTGGTTTGACTAAAATCATTAAATCATTGCATTATTTGGCAGTGGTTTCCTCATACGTGGCGCTTAGAGCTCACTGAAGCTCAAACAGTACAGGAAATGCAAATCATGCAAACCACCCTCATGATGGCGACGTACAGTGGCGTGATTGAGCAGCAGTACGCCTGACTCATGGGCTGACCACATGAAAGAAGCCATTTAAAGACCAGATGAGCGAAAGCTGGGGTAAGTTAGAGAGTATGTGTGAGCTTCAAAGCTGGCAGAATAGCATCCCTATTTAAAATAGAAGGGGTTATTTATTATTACTTTTTATTAATAACACCTGCCCAAGTTCTTTACATTGAAGGAAGTATGTGCAGAAAGAGTGAACATGCACCATACTGCATAATGTGGACCAATCTTTCTTTTTTAAATCCCAGGTATGGTAGAAAAGCAGAGTACTTTCCATCAATTTTTCACAAGATTTTCTACAAGTGTTAATAATTATTGGGAATGTTTTCTTTCAGTGAACTGAAAGAAAACAGATAATCCAGCAATGCCCTACATTATTTGCTCATAATTCCTAAAGTGTTGGTTTAATTACCACATGTTAATAAAATTAGTTCCTCCGACAAAAAATAAGTAAGTCCAGTTCTCAGGAATTCTTCAACAAAAGCCTTAGTAGCAATTCAGAATTTGCTGGTAAAGTATTTGAACAAGACTTACACAGCAACTAGAACAAAAATGGCTATAGGAAGTTTTTGTTTTCTTTTTTGGAACTGATTATTTTCTAAATGTCTCTAACTTACCAGGAAGTAAAGAAAACGTAACAGTTAAGAGAATAAATGTTATAACTCAAAATAATTAAAACAAACATTCAATTTTATGTTTGTTCAGTATTTCAAATTATTTTCCAAAGCCCTTTAAATATCTGCTATTTCATTTGCATACAGACTTAAAGGCATTAAGAATTCCATTAAAGCCCTGGCCCCCTTAATCCCTTATACCTATAGCTAGAACCTTAAATGAGTGAAGGAGGAAGTTAGAAGTTTAAATGAAGTGGGGAAAAGACTAATGCTTCTGGGGGTCTAGGAATCAGAAAACCTAATCATAAATAGCCATGTGGACTAATCATTCTCTAAAAGAATTTTCTCGTATTTGAGAAAAGTGCTTGCAGCATCTTTTCTGACCGCTTCATAGTTTCATTTGGAACGGAATGACATAGCATGTGACAAGAGATGCAATGGGATAATATAGTATGGGAGAAAACTATACAGTGCTATACAAATATAAAGAAATACTGTGCTTTTGTGAGCCCATTGGCCAGTTACCATGTTAGGTTCCTTATATACATTATCTCATTGGGTTTAATTATATTGTCACACTATACTACAAGGTAAGTATTATTTGTCCCATTTTAAGAGGCAAGAAAACTGAGGCTCTGAAAAGTTAAGCTCTTTCTCCCAAATCTTATGGCTAATAAATGACAAAACCGAAGGTAAATACATTAGCCGATACATGGATCTGAATTGATATGTTTCATAATTATCCACTGGGGGTCTGTATAACTCTTGATTAGTTATCATTTTATTTTTATTTTTTTTTTTTGGTAATGTACTTTATTTTTTTATTTATTTATTTTTTATTATTGTTATATTAATCACCATACATAACATCATTAGTTTTTGATGTAGTGTTCCATGATTCATTGTTTGCGTATAACACCCAGTGCTCCATGCAGTATGTGCCCTCTTTAATACCCATCACCAGGCTAACCCAATCCCCCCACCCCCCTCCCCTCTAGAACCCTCAGTTTGTTTCTCAGAGTCCATAGTCTCTCATGGTTCGTCTCCCCCTCCAATATCCCCCTTTTCATTCTTCCCTTCCTGCTATCTTCTTCTTCCTTTTTTTTTTTTTTAATCCAACACTAACACCCTACAAAGTATAACAGAATAAAGTAATGAAGAATTTCTCTAACTTTTCCATCAGACACACCAGCTAGAAAGCTTAGATGCTTGGTATTTTGAACTGGTCCATATTAATCCATCATGTCCACTTCTTTCTTAATTAATGCTTAACACGGGCAGTGACTACCCTATTTGACAACTAAAAAGAGGCCTAATAACCATAATTGCCTTTGAAGTCCCCAGAGCCAATTTTAAACATTGGTTGGTGTTAAGAAATTCTCACTGAATGCAATAGGAAGAGGAAGGTTTAAGAACTTTCTGATTGCCAACTGTCTTCCTTTCAAAGCCAAGGAAAGCCACTTACATATACAGTCACTAAAACAAGCAAGGCTTAATTATTTATTTTGGGTTTGGTTTTTTTTTTTTTTTTTGAGTTGTTTTGTTTTTAGATAGCTTGTAAAAGCCTATGGGAGAAAAGAGGTTAGATCAGAAATTAAAATAAAATAAAATAGAAACTTATGAGCTTATAATTGCTTATATTTATAAAAAAGGAAGGCTACAGACATAAGAAAGCCTGTAGAAAAGAGCATATAGTTATAGATAAGTGACACACAGGCAACGTGATTTTGTCAGAGCATCTAGGAAATAAAGTCAGTCACAGAACCTACTCAACAAGAAGTATTCAAATCAATTGAGACATGACACTCATTCACAGCTAGAAAATCTATCAATGAGCCAAAGCCATGCCAGAACCCAAAGAGGATGGATCAATTCAGTAGACAGGAATACTGGATTCCTCCTTTTGCCCTCAGTCTTGGAAGGCATCAAGGATCCTACAGGAGACACAAAACTTTGATCCATCTAAAGGAAGTCTGATGTATGAATACAAAGATGTAAGTTGACGGTTGGAAATTTGAAAGCCACCATTTCCATCGCGTCCTTTTTTATAGGAAACAAAAAAACCAGGCACTGAGGAGCCAAAACCAGGCACTTCAAGGATTTGAAGATTGTGACTGCAGTGGTTGGAAATCTCACCTTGTAAAATAAATTTAAAGTTGTATTCTGAGAGGAAAGTACTGATGTGGCCTTAGTCAAGAAGTAAAATATGCTAAGAAGTGAATCTGAAAAAAATTTGAAATTTCCAGGTAAGACCAGACTAATAAGTGGATTTGTGTGGGTTTTGTTTTCGTTTGGTTTTGAGTTCATTCCTCTTCAAATTTCCCATGACAATTCTCAACAATCCCACTGTCAGTCTTTCCAGTTGGAAAACAAACCTGAATCTGCTTTTCTTGGTGTTTGAGCCTGTTTTTTTTCCATTTGCCTTCAGTGGCAAGAGAACAATATTGCTGATTAATTAAATCATCCCTTATCTTTGCCTTTAAATTATTTCAAATTCTTTCAGTATTTATTTTCAAGCTTGTTACCGATTTTTATCAGTGTCCTCTAGGTGCTATCAAATTCGCCACATTAGTTTCAAATTACAGAATTCAATACTAAACAATCAGGACCCACCCAGAAATGTCATCACCTACCCCTGGTTTTCGACAACTCACTTAACCTTTTCAGACCTCTGTTTTCTCAGCTGTAAAACAACAGCAGCTTGATTAGAAGAGCTCTGAAGTCCTAACTACGTTAATATCTGTCATGTCATCTCAATGTCAGGTATTAATCTAAAAACACTAATAAGACAAAAAAGAGGTATCACAAAAGACTATAATAGCAGGTAAATAATAAAAATTTTGTCCCTACCACCCCTCGGACAATATCTGTCTGATTATAGTCAAGTCACTCAAACTTTTTTGTTGCTTTACCAATAAAGTAAAGATAACACATCACCTTTCACATGGAAGGAATGGGCTATCTGACTTTCTACTGTTTCTTTTAGCTCCAGAAATAATGACTAAATTATGGCTTATTGCATGTATATGATGGTACCAGGCAGTCCTTTATTTAACAAAAATTTACTGAATGCCTAGCAAGTAACAGGCACCAAATGACACAGTGAATTCAAGGATGATGGTGTAGTGGGCTGAATTCTGTCCTCAAAAAAGATAATTCCAGTCCTAACCCTGGTACCTGTAAATATGACCTTATTTTGATAGTCTCTGGTGATGTAATCAAGTTATGACAGGTCACGCTAGATTAGTGTGGGCTCCATACCCAGTGACTTCTGTCCTTATAAGAAGGGGAGAGGACACGAAGAGATACACACAGAGAAGAAGGTCATGTGCCAATAGAGTCAGAGATTGCGGTGATGCAGCAACACACCGCGACACGGCAAGGATTGCAGGGAGCCACCAGAAGGTAGGCAAAGGCAAGAAAGGATTCTTCCCTCGAGCCCTTAGAGGAAGCACAGTCTTACCAACACTTGATTTTGGACTTCTAGCATCCAGAATTGTGAGAAAATAAATTCCGTTGTTGCAGAGGCCTTCGGAAACTAATAGAGATGGTCACATTGGTGCAATAAGAGATAGTTAAGCAAATTAAAAAGTTATTAAAAGAATTCCTGAAAACATGTTGTTTTAGTGAAACCAAAAGACTGGTGACAACTAATATTTTTTAAAATTTAAGCTTTCATGACACTGAAAAGTATGCATTTTGAAAACAGACAAACCATTTGGCTTCTGAACATGTCAGTTTCCTTTCTTAGCAAGTGAGATTTGACATACTAATGTCAAATGTATAAGTAGAATTATAATAATGTATAAGTAGAATGCAAGAGTCAAAGAAAACTAATGACATTACACTGAATCCTTTGGCAAATGGTAAATGTAATAACTGTACATATATGTATAGATAGATGATTTAGGGATCAGTAAAGGTATGGATAGGGACTAAGAGTTATAAACTTCATGATACTGCAAGAAATTTTTACATCTTGTTTCCGTCCCATCCACAGACCAACTATTCAAAAAAAATAATAATAATCTGAATATTTAAGTCACTCAGTGAAAAAAGTATAAAATCGCAACGTTCCTTTAAAAATTGTGTTCTGATTAAAAAATAATTAAAATTACTAATATAAAACAGCAATCTGTCCAATTAGTGTTTTCTTTAATTAGCAAGAATATTTAACCTCTTCAATAAGCTTTTATGTGGACAGAATGTTTCATACTACTATAATTATCCCTTAAAAGTAACAAAACAAAAGGAAAGGAAATACCTAGCAAGAGAAACAAAGCTAACAGAATTACTGAGTTATATTTATATTTATAATCTTGAATTAGTGAAGATAAATTATAATAGATAATACTATTATTTGTCCTAAGTGCAGATAGTACACTTTAGACCAGCATTCTCAACCATGGATGCATACTAAAAAGACTTAAAAGGTATTTAAGTATAAATGTCGATGCCCAGGGCCCAAGTATAGGCAGGGCTGCCCCCTCCAGCAGCACAGGCTTTCTTCTGCACAACTCCAGACAGCACCATTCCTCTAATGCAAGGCAACCTACCTGTGAGATATAGGAGAAAACTAAGTGAATACAAAGCATTAAAGATACTAAATGAGCCACTAAACAGTGATTAATCATTCCTCAAATAAGAAGCATCATACTTCAGCTCTCTAAACAAAAGGTAGTTTTTATTAGGCAACCATTCATACACAGCATTATGAGCATGCTCTGGACTCAGCCTTCCCTTTTCTTTAAGACATAATATGGTCATATTTATGGGAAATATAGTATTTTGAGGTTAGAAGTATTTAATGATATTAAAGAATTACTCAGGATTTTTACCAAGGTAATAATGGTATTGCAGTTATGTTTTATTTTTTAAGAAAGGCTATCTTTTAGAAATACCCAGTGAAATATGTAGAGCTACAAATGAAACATATGCAATTTGCTTCAATATAATCTGGATTGGGAAAGAACTAGGCAGAGTTTAAACAGAACAAGATTTGGGCATTTATGCGTAATTGTTAAAGGGTTAAAATATCATCATGTATTCCCTCTATTTTTTTATATGTTTAAATATTTCTGTAATGTGGCCATTCATTCATTCCCATCAAACATAGGAAACACAGTGCGCCTATGGTAAGCAAGTAATCTTGAACAAAACAGAGAATATACTTAAAATGGATAGAACCCTCCCAAGGAAAGGATCAGGTTGTCATTCTTTAACGACATGAGTAAGAATTTATTTGTTAGAAAAATAACTAGCAGTGACTGAAATCTTTTGATAACTGAATCAAGGCGATCCCAAGGTACTATCACTCATAAAACTGCTGGGGGAATGGCTGAAGCAAAGAAATTCAAAAAGTACCTTTTACAACAGACCAAACATAATATGGGTAGCATCGTATCTAGAAAGTACGCATTCCAGGGACTTTATCTTAGCTGAAATAATTCAGTAAGTCACTAATAATCACTGAATGCCTTAATAAGAACTAGCCCAGACTTTCTGAAGACCAAGAAAGAGGGGCAGAAGTTATCTCAAACACAATGAAGCTTCCCATAAGAGCTGAGACAAGAACTGGGAAGCTGTCTAGAGGAGGTCTGGGGACTAGCTGTTCTCTGTACACCTCCTTCACACAGGATACAAGCTATCTTTCTCATGGCATCTCCTCTCTCTGGGCACCTGTTTCGTTTTCCCTAATCTGCTTTTGCTTCCTGATAGTTTCTGCTCTCCTGCAACTTCAGTGGACACATGACCCATTAGGGACTCTCTAGGTCCTGCCTCAGGAGCCTTAGCCTACAAATCCTACCACTGCCCCAGTTTATCTATATTTCTTCATTCAAATCCCCAAGAAAAGAATCCAACTGGCTTAAATGATTTTTTTCTCAGAAGAACATGTCACACCTTACCTGCCTACCTGTGATCTGGGTAACAAGCCATCCCATCCCCAGTCAGCTGTAGCCATGAGGACCGCGTCATATCCAACACATAGCTGCTTAAGAGTGTCTTCTTTAGCAGCACCGTGTGGGAAGAAGCATGCTGCCTGGATGTCTAATTCAACCTGGGGATGTGGTGACAGCAGGATGGTGAAGTAGAACAGTGTACCCAAGGTACTAGAAACAGATGAAGAGAAATTTAAGAGGGAAAGTTAAATTGGAAGAGAAGGCGTTCTACGGTATCTTGCCCTATGTGGAAAGTGTACCTCTACAGAAGAGAGGAATTCATGGTTATGTATATACGATTACTGACCTGAGTGTATACCAAGAGGTGATGGTTCTTACCGGGGGAGGCAGCAAAGGCTACCAGCACAAGAGATGTCAGAAGAGAAGTGATGGTGAGTAGCAGTTATGGGCTTGGGCTACTGAGTCATAGAGGACTACGTTGGATCACATTTCTACCACTTCGTTGCTTATAATGTTTAACAAATAATTAAACCTCTTGGCCTCAGTTTAAATGGTGGTAATAACAGTTCAGCTCACAGGGTTGTTTTAAGTTTTAAATGAGACAAAACATTTTAAAGCTGTTTATCGGGTCTGTTGCAGAGAAAATGCTTAAAAACTGGTGATTACTATAATGTACATTTATACATTTTTGAAAAGTTTTAAGAAAAGATCCAGATAAAACGGTTTACAACAAGACACAGAACAGTGCTGTAATTTAAAAAGTAGTGGCAAGGAGAAATAACATGAAGGAACAAAAACATAACTAGCTGGCGTGACCTAAAGAAGTCAAGGTTTCTGCCCTTCGAGTCGAGGCCAAAAGTAATGCCAAGAAAGAGTGTTAAAGGGATCAAAAGCAAGAAAGAGTTGAGAGAAGCAGGGCAATACACAAACACATATAAATTTGGCATTAAGAATATCACTGATGACATTCCTAATTTACTCCAGTTGAGTGGTAAACAGATGATTATAAAAGGAAGAAAAGACAGAAATACAGTATATTGAACTGAAATGCAAGATATTTAGGGCTTTCTTTGACTAGGAAGGTATTTAATAGAGACGAAGGGATAAGAGAATGGTCAAGTTGATGACATTTCCAAGAAACAGACTATCATTGTCTGTTTTTAGTGATGTGAAGGAACACAGTAAATAACTGAAAAACAAGGGACGAATTGGGAGGGTATCTTACTATGTCATGTTTGAAAATGCTCAAAAGGGCTACCAAGGCCAAGGAATACTCCCTGAAAATATACAGTGGTATACTATTCCTACAAAGTAGACCATGTAAATTGGTATCACTGCCAATAGATGAACCTCCAGGGATCATAAGTTATTATTATTCCTCTACCGTTCTCTTCTCTCATTATCATCTGTACACTTCCAAAAGAGTCCCGGGTTTAATACCTTATACGAAGTTCATGTCTCGTGAAACCAATTTTCCTCACTGCACTTGTACTCCCTAAAGTTTTTCTGCCAGTGAACTAATAACTGGTAACTGTTTGTATATGTTGCCATTGTATCACAGAAAAAGAAAAGTCTCAGTATTTCCATCTTATAGCTCCTGTTTATCACTTCAAATTCTACCTGATGTGCTTCAAACTCATTAAACCTCTATCTTCTGCTACTTGAAAAAAAAAATGCAAAACAGAACAGTGAAAACCACTAAAATAGCTACTTTATTCACTGTACTGAACAGTTAATTATATAACAAGAGATCCGTAATTGTACAAAAGTAAAGCATAATATTCATGCAAACATTTTTTAAAAAGTATTGAGCAGCAACCATATGCAGGGCACTGCAATGGGTAGAACAAGAAAGAAAGAAGAGAAAGAAAATAGGGAGTGTATAACCTTGTAAAATATGTAAATCATCTGCTAAATAGTAAAATCAGCTAGGCTTGTTCTTCTATGTATCTCTTATCTGCAAATAAATACAACTGAAATATTCCACATAGCAAAAAGTATAGGTCTTATAAGTTTTATTGACATTCCTTAGTATCTTCATTATTTATTCATTCATTCAACAAATATTCACTGAACACTAAGAATTAGACTTTGGGAATAGTTGTGAAAAAGACAAAGCCTCTGCCCTCAGGGAACTTAGAAATAATAACAAAATACTTCCTGGGCAAATTTATGATGATATTTGCTTCTAAAGTTCAAGGAAAGGGCAGTATTAAATATTATAAGACACCAAAGTAACCCTAAAATATACTTTGGATATTTGCTTTTGAATTTCAGTTGTTCAAAACCCCACAAGTTAATTACCTGTTACTTTACAAATTTTTCTCTTTTCCCACTCATCCATTCACAGACTGGCCATTTCCACACCATTACTAAAACTGTCCAAGTATAATGGAAAGGGTAATACTGCTTAACAGTGACAAAAACTAAAACATTCTTAATAGCTATTCAGAATTGTTTGTTACTTAGTGAGCTGCTCAGGTGAAATACTGGAAGTGAAGGGCGAAAGAAATAGGTGAAAACTTCGAATGATCCGGAAGGAGGGAACTGAAAAGCAGGCTTCTGAGTAGTTGGGAGTGTTTATCTTAGGTTAACTCCTTTACCAGGTATAAGCAGCAATTTAAATAGAATGCCTAAAAAAAGTGAGTTGAATGAGTAGGCTAGATGTCACTCTCTGCAGCAGGCTAGTCAAACGTATCTCTCCAACTCTCCTGCAGCACATTTTACCTTCAGCCCCAATTGTTGAAGCTAAAAATGCGTTCAGAGATGTTTAAAGAAATAAGAAGGAAAGCCTATTTCTGCAGAAAAAAATGCAAAACTAATATACATGAGGTCTCAAAAATTTTATCTATTAATACAAAGTTTTTGACATATTTAAGTTTTAAAGATATTTTCAAGCAAAATGATCTGTACTAATATGGTAGCCAGTGACACAGCTGAACTAAAATGGCCATTTCTATTGTGAACAAGAAAAGAAGCTTTAATATGTTTCCTAAAATTCATATCAACTTCAAGAAAATACATTAGAACATTCATTTCCACTTATCTAATGTTTTGGCAGTTATGATGTTCAGCTGTTATTTTTTATTAAAATTAATGTAAAAATTCAGCATGTTCAGATATTCACATAATTTTTTTCCTTGGGGTTTAAACAAATAGATGATGCCATATATATGAAATAACTACTTTGTGTTAGAAAGTCATAATCATTTTATCACTGGGATAGGACATGTCACTGTTCCATAGCAAGGCACCAGGTATTATCACATCTTTAGATCCATGAGACAAATGTATACCTTGTTTTCTCTTTAAGAACATTTTAGTCATTACTCAATAAGGGTGCAACTGAACCTCCTTCCATTTACCTTTTTCATAAACAAGCATTCTTTCAGTACACTTTCAAATCAAGTACCTAACAAAATGCCTTACAAAATAGCAGTCATTACACAAATGTTGGTTGAAGAAAATGAATAAACAGTGAATTATTAACTCACTTTTCTAATTATAAAAATATAAATATGACCACTATTTTAATTCATTATCACTACCCACTATAATATTTTGTTGGTTGTTGCTATTTACCTATGATTCAAAATTGATATCAGAATTGCAATAGAGACCAAAAATCTACACAAAATACCTCCTCTACCATTTCTTCCAACTCTATCACTATAAACCACCTGAGGGAAGAACAAATGTAGCAGCATATTGTGGCTTTGGGCCAGATACTCTTCAAACATTATGTTTTTATTAAAGAATTAATTCTGGGCGCCTGGGTGGCTCAGTTGGTTAAGCGACTGCCTTTGGCTCAGGTCATGATCCTGGAGTCCTGGGATTGAGTCCCATAGCGGGCTCCTTGCTCAGCAGGGGGTCTGCTTCTCCCTCTGACCCTCCCCCCTCTCATGTGCTCTCTCTCTCTCATTCTCTCTCAAATAAATAAAATCTTTATTAAAAAAAGAATTAATTCTATGTCATCTCTCTTTACTTACATTTTAAAACAAAGACTAGAGATTAAATGACTTTAAAAAAAAAAAAACTCAGAGAAAATCAGACACACAGAAGAACAGTACAAATTCTACCTAAAACTGTTCTAACTTTACAATAATATCCTACTCTTGAGTTTACATGATAATTCTTGAAACATTATCTCATTTGATCCTCATAACAAATCTTGATGATAAACAGGAAGAATATTATTTGTTATTGTCACCATTTTGCAGATGAAGATGGACAATGAGTGATTTGTCCTTATATCAATGAGCGGCTGAACTGGGTCTTGAAGTTGACTCCCCTGACTTTTAATCCAGTTCTCTTTCCCTCTCTGTCAGAGCTACTCTGTAATACTGTCTAATGGGTACAAAAGAGAAAATCAAAACCCATCATATGTTCCTAGGAATGCCCAAACACTGAAGGAATTCACATTGTGTGGGCTAATATTTGTGTCAGGATGAGTCAATATCTATGTGCCTAATCTGTGGTTTGGGGCTGCAAACAAACACCCCAGTAGTCAGTAAGATAAAATAAGTGAGAGAACAATTGACACTCCATGTCAATGAAAACCAGAAATCATTCTTGCTTAGATATGCTTATCAGGGGGCGCCTGGGTGGCTCAGTCGTTAAGCGTCTGCTTTCGGCTCAGGTCATGATCCCGGCGTCCCAGGATCGAGTCCCACATCGGGCTCCCTGCTCGGCGGGAAGCCTGCTTCTCCCTCTCCCACTCCCCCTGCTTGTGTTCCTGCTCTCGCTATCTCTCTCTCTGTCAAATAAATAAAATCTTTAAAATAAAAAAAAAAAGATATGCTTATCAGCTGAAAAAATACTGTATGACAAGTTGAAAAGTAAAACAGAAATGTACATGAATGTTGATGAGTACAAACTGAATATTCTAAATTACAAATATGGAAATACTGATTCAAATGGCACCATTTCATTATACTCTATTAGAAGGAAGATTTCAGGTGACTCACATAGATAAACTTGGAGAGAAGGGATTTCCCCGTCGCCCCCTACATTTTAAAATGTACAAAAAGGAAAAAAGAAACCAACCCAGAATGCAATATATTACTTTAGAGATTTCCTACAATTTTCCTAACATCTAAGACATATCAAGTTTATAACTATTTATGTCCACTGAAAACTTAAATCCTTAAGTAACAGAAGTATTAATTTCTTTGCTATAATACAGAACAGGTCATAACAGAATGTAAATATCCTAAATTCTCCAAGTTTTAACATCATCAATAACTTAAGGGTTTCTCATCAAAAATGATGTTACCCAGTGACATCCTCAAACATAATAGCTAAGAAACATTGATAATGTAAATTCCTCAGTTTCTGGGGCCATAGAGGGCTGAAGGATGCAACAGCAAAAATGAAAAGCCTCTTCATCAAAACTTTCTATTTCAGTCATTTTCTAAAAGGCTGGTCTTCACCACAGCTCCTCTCAGCTTCAGACATCTAATTAGGAACTGCATTTTTAATACTGGTTAATACATGTAAAACATATGCATGCTGAACATATTAAAAAAAACAAAAGTTTTCTGGAAGCTTTTTTCCAGGGGAAAAAAATAAAGAAAACTCAACACTGCTCAAGTGAATCGCTACCATCTGCCAGCATTTTATCTAAAATAAAAGTGATTGAAAAAAGACAAGTATTAAGATCAGGTTTCCAAAGCTCAAATGTTTTTCAGGTAGTTCAATTCTAAAACTGCCACTATTTCTACTTCTTGGGTAGATGTCTTCGTATGTGACGTCTTTGTTCTCCCATTTCTAAATACCAAAATCAGACAAAGAAAATAATTACTTACATAAACGCTACTTACCTGATAAACATTATTCAAATTTCAGAGCAAACAGGACCTCAATTCTGAACCTCTGTTTCTCTTACTTTTCTTACATTTTTCAAAAAATAGTGCAAATAAAATAGGAGTATTACTAAATAGCTTTGGACACTTGGAAAAAATAAGAATACTGTTATTAAAATGATTACACATAGCTCTCTTATGAACTCCCGAGTTCAATCTCTTCATTTCTAACAATTGCAAGTGTCAAGGACTCCTAAACCTTTGTAGCACTGGCACTAAGCTACTGCTTGGTTTCTTGGCAACAATCCTCTTATAAAATGGTATGTATAGAAAAATATTTTTCTCAATAAAAGTGAGTTGATATTTTTCTGTTTTAAAAAGTTACAAATTCCCTTCGAGAAAATTGAAGACACTCAGCGATGTTACAAAATGAAAGCTAAGAATCACTACATCTGAATGAAAAACTCTATAATAAAAATGCTACACACACACACACACAAATAATATACACCTTCAATATAATCAGATTTCACGAAATTTTTTTCATTGTATTTAAGCTTATGATGGAGGAAAAAAAGAAGTGACAAAAACTAGTTCACATTCTTCCCCATTTTCATTTTCTGAAAATCTTGGAACCCACCAAAACAGTTTGTATTACAAATAAATATCTGCCTCAATACTGGAGACACAGAGAAACTATGGGCTAAAAATCCCCTATATTTCAGAGCTACTATTATACTGAAAGACAAGTTACTAAGTGTGGGGGATTTCCCTAGAAACATTTTAGTATATGACTGCTTTAGAAAAGTTGATTCAAGTAAACACTGTATAAATACTACCAAAAAAATAAATAAAATAAAAACCTGAAAGGAGAGAAAGAAACAGAACTATAACCAAGAGAAGAAATTTAGTTCCTAAAGCATACTGCCTTATTCACATTTTTATCATTTGTATCTGCACACAGCATATATTCTTCAAATGCATGAGTTACCAGCTCAGACCACTGAGAAAGAGACTGGCTTTTCTGAACTGGATACTAAGTAGGAGAGCAACCACAATTTACTCATTCATTTTCACTCTGAGATCTAGCATAGTGTAAGAATGCTACAGAAGCATTTAATACCTGATTTTAGTGAGGGGAAGAGGGGAGATAAGTTTGAGAAGTTAATACCGGGTCATCAATCATTTCTTGATTATTTGTGTTTATATGAGATATACACACATGCATGTATATGTATATGTCATATACATGACATATACATAATATTTTATTTAAATAGAAAAAAGAGGCAGTATTACATTACATTTTTAAAGAAAAGGAAGTTTTGCTACTTTTAAGTACATGGAGTAACTTAAAATGCTGCCAAAATAAACTGACTGACCCAATTTAATGGGCTAATAGTAATGATTTATAATTTGCAAAGCTATTTTAAAAATAATTATAACCACTGAAGTAGTTTAACTGTGATCTCTTAGACTAAATTAATTTGTATCCCAACTTCTTTTCTCATGGACAAGACAAAGATATATTTCAGTTGAGAACCTAGACAAATTTTCTAACTAGTGAAATGCAAACAACACAAATCTCTTAAATTTTTTAAATTTTTAATTGAAGTATAGTTGACACACAATATTAGTCTCAGCTGTACAACGTAGTGATTCAATGATTATATACATTATGAGATGCTCACAGCGATAAGTATATTACAATATTATTGACTATATTCCCTATGCTGTACTTTTCATTCCTGTGACTTATTTATTTCATAACTGGAAGTTTTAACCTCTTAATCCCTTTACCCATTTCAAAACAAATTTCATTCATATTGCTAGGTCCTTTACTACTTTCCATTCCTATTACCATTGTTCTTCTTCAGAAACTCACTATTTTTCCGTTAGATTTTAGGATTCATTGACCATTTCTACCCTCATCCATGGTCTCCATTACTACAATGCTGTAATATTTGTTCTCTGCACAGTTTACCTCATTCCCACGTATGACTGTAGTACTCACCATGTTTTTTGCCTACGAAACATTGTTTTTCCCTCTTCGAATAACAGCAATATAATTTCCCTTTTGCTCTCTGGTACTCAGTTCATATGGTTTGAATTGGGTTGACCCCACTTTGGCCAATCACAGTATTAGGGGCCTCTTGCCAAAGTAACAAGTTTAAAGATCACATGTGTTTTTTTTCTTGTTTTGTTTTGTTTTGTTTTAAGAAAGACATTTCAGTCAATCTGGGACTTTTGTTAGAACTGCCGAGAAAGGCACTCTCTTTCAGATAGGGTAACTAAACTGGTGGGATATAAACTTAGCTCTGGGGGAGATCCATATGGAGAGAGGCTGCTCCAGAATACAGTCAAACCAGATGAAAGTAGAGTCAAGAAGACAAAAAAGTCTAATGATATCACTGACCCACTGGATCCAGCGGTGCCTAGAGTCAACCACTCTGGAAATTTCAGTGACATGGTAGCCCAAATACATTTTCGTTTATGTTTCAGTGATTTTGAATTGGGTTTCTATCATGTGCAATTAATAAAGTTCTGGGAATAGAGCTTCTAAAGACACTCATAATCTAAAGTACCAGCCTCCCAAATTATTAACCATGAATTCACAAATGTACAAGAATTAGACGAAATCTGCTTTATCATCCCAAATTGATGTCCCACAACTCCTCCTGCCTCAGAATATGTTCATACAAAAACCTAGATTTTGGAGATTACATTTTCCAATAATCCCTGCATTAATACCTTTGTTCACAATACCTTCTCCTACAGCCCTTTTACATTTCATCTCCATCCAGCAAAATCTAAAACATCGTCTTAGTTGTACCTCAGAATTTGCTGAATGATAAATAAACCTCTGTCTGTCCTTCTTTAGTGATGCTGCCCTCACTGCAGTACTATTCTGTGTGAGTTCTACAGTGTTCAGTGTACGTGTCCAGTATTTAGTGTCCATGTTGGCCCATGACCTATCAAGATAGACAGTAGCATGAAAAGGCAAATAATCATAAAATGCTGAGGCGAGAACAGGAGTTCCAAACTAATAATAAGTCACATCAGAGCAACTCCGAAGATAGAAGCACTACTGGAAAGAATTATTCCCCCAAAAGTCCCTAAAAATAAAAGTTAAAAATGCAAGGAGATACACAAATAAGATGAGGAAATAGCTCCTGTATTAAATGAAGCAGTGGTTCGTAACAAAGCTGAATGAGAGACAGTACAAATTTGTCTTTTTTTTTTAAAGATTTATTTATTTATTATTTGAGAGAGAGGGTGTGCAGGGTGGGGGTGGGGATGATGAGGGGCAGAGGGAGAGGCAGAGAGAGAATCCTAAGCAGACTCCCCGCTGAACACAGAGCCCCACACGGGGCTCCATCCCAGGACACTGAGATCACGACCTAAGCCAAAACCAAGAGTTGGACACGCAACCAACTGAGCCACCTAGGCGCCCTTGAATTTGTCTTTTGTGTGAAAATTTCTCGAATAGTTTTTTTTTTAAGATTTTATTTGAGAGACAGAGAAAGCGAGAGAGAGAGAGCACGAGTGGTGGGGAGGAGCAGAGGGAGAGAGACAAGCAAACTCCGCACTGAGCAGAGAGCCCAATTTGGGGCTCAATCCCAGGATTCTGAGATCATGACCTGAGCCGAAGGCAGACGCTTAGCCAATTAAGCCACCCAGATGCCCCCAAATTTCTTGAATCTTGATCTTGATTTTAATTCCTTTTTCATGACTTCATGGAACTCAATAGATAAAACCAAACCTTCAGTTACAAGTGAAAAAATAAGACACTAAGGTTAAAAAGTGACTTTTCCAAGGCTAAACAATTAATTTATGGCAGAGCTGAGATTAAAACCCAGGACTGATGGTTCCTGCAGTATAATATGTCATTTCTTCCAAAGACAAGTGATTTATATTCTCTTAGTAAATTATTTTATGTATATGTACATTTAAATATGTACATTAAACATGTATATTTTATGTATATGTACATTAAACATTATGTATATGTACATTTAAACATTTAAAAATATATGTTTCTTTTTTTTTTTTTAAGATCATTTGAAAATTCATTCTTGGGCAAGTTCTAAGCCAGAGGCTACAAACACAAAGGCCTAAACAGATCAGTTAAGTAACATAAATGTGAGAAGCAGACTAGTATAAATCAATGGCAACTAGTTGTGCTATTGTGACCAACACAAAGAATGTCTATCTGTCTAAAAGCATTAAAAATTAAAAATGCTTAAGTAATTGTAGTGGCCAAGCAAAATATATCTTTGGGCCAAATTTTAATCTCTCATTTATCCCATAGTTTCCACACTATAAATTAAAAGGCCACACTGTTCATGGGTGGCCACAACCAAAATTAAAAAGCCTTAAAATACAATCACGTGAAATTTCACAAAACATCACAGGTACAGTCTAGATTCTATAAAGTTGCCTGAACTGATAAACATTTTTTTTTCCTAGAAACACTTTTATACAGGGGAAATTCCAGAAAATTATATTTTCTTTTATCAAAATTTACATAATGGACAATGACTGATTTCACCATATGATTAATATAACCCAATAAAAATAAGTGAGTAAACTGTATGGAATTCTTTAGTTTAATCCCACAAAACTGAGGAACACAGGCCCTTAAATGTCTCTAAGCAGTTTCTATGTAGAAGAGGTGATATCCCTAGACACGGGAAAGGAGGAGTGCCCAAAATGGGAAGAAATTAGCAGGTTAGCAAAGTCAATTACAGCCACATTTTATTTGTATTTTCAAACCACAGGTATGAAATCATTCATTCAACCATACTGACTCAATAACAGCTATCTGCAAGGCCCTGGGTAAAGAAGACAAACATGGCACTTATCATCTGGAAACGTGCAGCATGAAGAAAAAAAGGGGAAAAAAATCAAACAAACACAATAATCACGATGCTCTTACAGAGGAGAGAAAAAGAACACAGAAATACGAGGGCTTGGTTTTGATATGGTGGTCAGGGAGGATCTCTCTGAGGAGCTGAAATGTTAGCTCAGACTTGAAAGATGGGGAAAAGTAAGCAGAGGGTAGAGGGAGCGGGCGTGAGGTAGTGCTGCTGGCTAAGAGGCCAACAAGCAGAGGCAGGAAAGAGCGCGAGGTTTCAGAGCGAGGGAACCAGTCCCCTGCCACTACTACAGCAGATGAGCGAGATGACAGGGGTGGAGAGAAGGTTGCAGAGGTGCGCAGGGCCCAGCAAAGCCGGTGTGTACTCTGGATTTTTACATGCACGGTACAAAGCCACTGAATGTTTTCAATCAGGGATTATTCCCTCAGGGCTCTGAGTATTAGCAAGTGGATAAAGGCACTAAACATTCTTTTGGTCAACAGTTTAGATGCTTACTGTGTCCAAATTTGCCACGTTTGGTCTTACATCGCCAGGGCTAGCGAAGGGCACTGTCTCTTAATGCAAAAGCCCTTAATAAATGTTGATGAGGAAAAAAAATGGAAACCAGCTTGGAAAAGAGCAAAAAGATACCTAGTCTGGGGGGTTTCTGGCCAAACCACCCCACCCCTAGTCCCCTCCACTTCATATATTCGGTCACCTAGAGCTTCTCCTAAAATGGGCAAGTGTTACATTTTTATTATTAGCATGAGACAGTGAACAAATAGAAATATAGGAGAGACTGTTTACAGGAAGAAACTCACTAGAATATAAGATTCTGTTCTTTAGGAAGATAGAAGGATGAAAGGGACATGAATGCTCTTTTGTGAGCACGACGCCTGACTCAGCTCCTGCCTTCCGCCTACAGCGTCTCTCTGTGGGCCGGCTGGTCAGGAGACCAGCAGGTCCATCATGTGAGTGAACCACAGAAGAGCATAAACAAAGGACAGCTGGACAAGAATTAGTCATTCAATGGATAGGACAACGTGTCCAAAGGCAGCTAGGAGGCCACATTTGATCTCAAGGAAGGAGGCAAACGTGAAAGCTTCCCTAAGAGGGGAGACTTCAGAGAAGGGCAGAGTAGCAGACTATCTGCATCATTGCTTTAGAGGCTCCAAACACAGTAAGTCAGAGATATTAATATCTGTGCACACCCTATACAGCTCCAGAAGCAAAACATATTGTCACTGACTGAGACTTTAATAAAAGCAGAAAAACTTTCTCAAATACAAATAAATTCAAAAAAATGTTGGGATGGAAATACAAGAAAAATGCCTTTCATTTCCTAAAGGCTTTTCCCATGCCATGGAGATAAACCCTAATGAAGACACTCAACACCCAAAAATAACTAGATTAGAAGCACTCTAAGATCAGACTCACAGTTTGGACTGTTAGGTCAAAAATAAGCATGTTGCTTCTAAAAGCAAAATTATGAAGGCCCTGACTTTACAGTCAGAGAACTCTTTTATACAATAGTACCTCTTGTACCCATCTGGGGGTGTTGGGGATTTTCTGCCTTTTCTATTTCATTCCTTAAAAATAATGAATTTTCGGGGTGCCTGGGTGGCTCAGTCGTTAAGCGTCTGCCTTTGGCTCAGGTCATGATCCCAGGGTCCTGGGATCGAGCCCTGCATTGGGCTCCCTGCTCCGCGGGAAGCCTGCTTCTCCCTCTCCCACTCCCCCTGCTTGTGTTCCCTCTCTCACTGTGTCTCTCTCTGTCAAATAAATAAATAAAAAATCTTTAAAAAAAAAAATGATTTTTCTCTCCTCTATAAAAGTGTAATAAACATCCAGTTTATCTTTTAAAATAGAGCTGTCAAATTTCAAAGGGTAAATATATGGGAGATTTATCCTAACTTAACAATCTTTAAGATGCAGAGTCTCTTAGAAATAATGTCATATATCTATACATACCTTTACATGGGCGTTTACAGACTCTTATGTGTGAATTGTTTTAATAAGCTAGAAGAGATATGAAAAATCCATACTGCACTTGAAGTTGCACTGCTGTGCCTAACTCCTTGGAAGCAGCGGCTTCACAATGTAAGCTACTACCTACACAAACACTTTTGAATTAGCAGCTTGTGGTGAGCATAAACTACAAACTCCACAACAAGAAAAATGTTTTTTTCCTGACACTGGGATATTTTACTTCTCAAGAGCAATGACAAAGGAATATAATGAAAAGTGGAAAAGATGTAGCATGAAAACCAAACTTTAGGAAGTGTGGTAAGAGGTTTAATTTACAGTTTTGCAGTGAAGAAGTTGCTAGAGTAATTAAAAGTAATCATTTGTGTGTGTGCACATGTGTGTGTGTGTGGATATGAGGGAGAGAGAGATGAGAGCGAGAGGAAAGAGAGAAAGCATACAGAGGCAGAGAGACAGACTGACTTAATGGGTAATTATTTGGTTTGCGGGATTATTCTCTTTCTATAGTGTTGTGGTCAGCTACGTTTTCAATATAAAGTCCAGATGGCTAAACTGAACACTACTGTCAGGCAGAAGAGATTTCCCTGAGAGGAAATATTGTGGATGAAGCTCTAAGCACTATACAAATTCTGGAAAGCTGTGTTGTGCACTGTCTAGATAGGAGAGCAAGGTTGATAGGAAAACAAACCAAAAGAGAATCCCATAATTAGGCAGCCTATGATAGGGAAGCCGGTGAAGTGGGAAACAGTGATGGGGAAGCTCGAGGCCAATTCTCACAAATGGTGCAGTCACATATTGGTGAGGTTATGGGATGCTACGTTACACCTAATGACAGTATTATTTACATAGTGTGGAAACATCATCCAAATCCCAAGTACATACAACTGGTAATGTTATAAGGGAAGTGAGCTAGGCAGTACTGGAATGCTGCATCTAGCCAAGTTCATAAACCAAGTAGAGAACTTCACAGTAGACCAGATTGAGGATAACTTGGGACTGCAGGTGAACATCCTAAAAAATGTTATGCTTGTATTTATGAGTCTACCCTGTGATTTTAATACAGCATCCATCATATGTCATTTTTTATTTGGATTTCAAAAGAAGAAAATTCAAATGACTTATAATTTCTATGGCTAAAAACTAAAGAGCAAATGCCCTGAGGAAAAATGAGAACATCAGAGTCCCAGACCTAGAAAGGCTCCTGGTTTCCAACCTCCAGTCTCCAACAAGATTCAAGAACTATAATACTTCTCAAGATCAGCAGAAGCACACAGCCACTTCTAATAGTAAAATTTAGTCATACATTTTTAATCAAGAGGTACTTAGGTTTAATTTCCTTCATTAGTTTATCCTGCTTGGGCAGGGAATTAAGATAGCATAGTGATTAAAAGCATGGGCTTATAAAGAACATCCTATGGTCTTTGCAGGTGGCCAGACTTGAACTCCAACCAAATACCCACCACTGGCTGTGTAACCCAGTGCAAATATCTTCACTTTCTAAGCCTCAGTTTCCTCTTCCATAAAACCAGGAAAACCGTGTCAAGCTTCTAGGACTGTAGAATATCTACTACATGGTAAGTGTTCAATATGTTAGCTATTATTACTATCACTTAACCCCATGAAATCCTGCTCTGGTTACTACAGAGATGTAAAATGACTGCCGTATCTAAACCAAACTTACCTATAAATTCACTCACCTACAAATTCTTATTAAGTCATCGTTTACTTTTATACTCCCAAGTACGTCACACACTAATAAAAAGGCATTTTCATGATGAAAATAATATTACATTATCCATAAAGGTATCTTTTATTTATTTATTTATTTATTTATTTATTTATTTTTAAGATTTTATTTATTTATTTGACAGAGAGAGAGACACAGCGAGAGGGGGAACACAAGCAGGCGGAGCGGGAGAGGGAGAATAGGCTTCCCGCAGAGCAGCGAGCCGGATGCGGGGCTCGATCCCAGGACTCTGGGATCATGACCTGAGCCGAAGGCAGACACTTAACGACTGAGCCACCCAGGCACCCCAGGTATCTTTTAATAAAAGCATTTTTATGATTAAAATATTAATATATTATTCAGCAAGTTATATTTTTCACAAAAGGTAACAATTCAAAACAGGACATAACTGTCAAGCAAAGAAAAATTTATATTACTAATTTACAAAAGAACTGTTTGAGAAACTACCACCTTCTGTATTAATTCACCTATACCCACTAGTTAGGCATACCTTTATTCACAAGGGCTAGCTACAAACAACAAACATATATAGATAATTCATATCAGCTAAAAATGTTCATCTTCCCAAAGAAAGTTACATTCAATGTTTCACAGGGAATTTAAGAAAAAAAAAATTCGGGATCCCTGGGTGGCTCAGTTGGTTAAGCATCTGCCGAAGGCTCAGGTCATGACCCCACAGTCCTGGAATGGTCTTGGGATCAAGCCCTAAGTCAGGTGCTCTGCTCAGCAGGGAGCCCGCTTCTCCCTCTGCCTGCCGCTCCCCCTGCTTGCGCTCTCTCTCGCTCTGACAAATAAATTAAAAAAAAAAAAAAAAATTCACATACTCCTTGAAAGAGAACCTGCTTGCTTAGTGAAAGGCCACAATCATGGTACCATTAAAGATTACGGCAAATCAAACAGAATTATCAATAGCCACATATCACCGTAAGCTTTAATTTCACTGTAGGCATTGCTTAACCAAACTGAACTTTCATTCCATTTAATTCCTACCTAACTACTTGCTTTCCTTACCCTTCCTTGATCATTAAAAAAGAGGGGGGGGGAGGTTGGGGTGGGAAAGGAAAAGGTATCATAATGATAGTCAATATTTATAAACAGTTAGGACTTATGTGGCTACAAGAAACAGAAAACCTAAAAAACTAGACACTCAATCTCACATAACACAAGTTTGGAGGCAGGGTGGCCCCAGTGCAGTGAACCAACCTTGCTCAGGGACCTAGCCTCTGTCTTATAGTGGGTCGATTTTTAGCTAATGCAGCATCTTTAATGATTATAATTCCATTCAGGCTTTCTGTTTCACTTTTTTTTATAAGATTTTATTTATTTATTTGACAGAGGGAAAGAGAGAGAGTAGTTTCATCTCTATTGACATAAAACTATTAAAAGAACATTTCCCCTTTTATTGATCTGTGCCATATCCACAGATCCATAGCTACATAATTCCAAAAATTATTTGTGCCTTTAAAAAAAAAAATCATGGTGTTTATCTATTTTATTATCTCAAAGTAACTAGTAGTTTCTTCATCTCCACTTCTATTTGCTTTCAACTTCACTATTTTTCACTCTTTTTATTCTTTCTTTCCCAATACTACTCCTAGATTCAAGTAAAAGAGTCCCTGCTCTGGGCCACAAGCTTTAGAGGGCTTGCATCTCACAATTAAAAAATAACAAAAATAAATTTATTAAAGACGACGTGGCTGTGGCTGTCAATTTAGATATAACCCGCATTGTGATATACAATATGTTCATTATGATTCAGTCCTATTTTTAATATCCGTTATGATTTCTTCTGTGACCCAGGAGTTACTTAGAATTATGCTTGCACATTTTCTGACTTACAGGGTTTTTCAGGAATCTCTGCTAATGATTTCTCTCCTGCACACACTTCAGAGCGATTTCATCCGAGGGGTGAAGATCATTTGTGGAGGGCTGCTCACAGCCCACTGTGCACCGGCAGAGTAGCTGCTCCCTCACGCAAAGAGCTGCAGACATAGGCATGGGAAGCAGGCCAGGGAGCACCGAAAGGGCAAGGTCGCAGGGATATGCGTGGGCACTGACATCCTCTGCCATAGTGATCCTCAGATCACTGTTTTTATTCATTCCCAGTGTACTCTTCCATTGTTCTGTTCTTATCACCTTCTTTCTTTATACCAAAGATAATACCCAATAACACTGTCTGGCACCTTACTTTCTGTCACAGAAAATGTCTTGGAGAGGTTCCCATGAAGAGTACACAGAAATCTTCCTACTTCAGGTCAGAGCTGCACAATATTTCATTTCAGAATGTCACACAACTAAGTTAACCAGTCCCTTTATGAAAATGAGAGGCGCCTGGGTGGCTCAGTTGGTTAAGCGACTGCCTTCGGCTCAGGTCATGATCCTGGAGTCCCGGGATCGAGTCCCGCATCGGGCTCCCTGCTCGGCAGGGAGTCGGCTTCTCCCTCTGACCCTCCTCCCTCTCATGCTCTCTGTCTCTCATTCTCTCTGTCTCAAATAAATAAATAAATAAAATCTTTTAAAAAAATAAAAAAAAGAAAATGAGGCAACCCCAGCTTCGAGGCCAGCTACCACTATAAGTTCCAGATCCTTCTTCAGATCCTCTCTTACTTTGCTTAGCTATGGACTTAAAAGGAAAGCTGTTACACTTTATGAATCATTTCTAGATGTTTTAGAGATGGAGGGTTTTCAGGTGACTAGGTAGCTCAAAATGGAAGTCTAATCCAGGCTCTTTCCGGACTTCCATCAGCCATTTTTCGCAGCCCGGGCATTTTGTCCTCATCCTAATACCTCATGGTTACAGACATCACAACCACTGTCGAATGCAGGAAAGGAAAATGGCTTTCTCCTTTCATAATTAAAAACAAAACAAAACAAACTTTGTTGGAAGAATCCCCAGAAGTCATCCACTTAAATCTAATTTGCCAAAACTTAGTGACTGCCCAGCATTAACTGCAAGGAAAGTTGGGAAAATTGGGCAGAGAACGGGATCATAATAACCGACTCAAGTCAATCATGCTTCACTCCCAGGGGCTGGGTACTTAGCCACTCCAAAGACAAGTGTGATTCTGTTAACAAGGAAGAAGGGCTGTTACATGGCCAATGACCAGAATCTGCTACAATACCTCGGATGGAATGAAAAATTTAATTGTAAGCAGCTGAGAGCGAAAAAAAATGATTTTAAATAACAGTGATTGTCTCAGTTCGGTAAAGAAAAAAATGAATGAAATATCTTTGATGCCTAGTCTAGGTGTACCTAAGAAAGTCAAAATGCTAATCTTGGGACAAATGACTCATACATTTCAGAACATAAAATTTAAGACCCATCCTCAAAACATTTTTCTGCATTTCGTGGTTTCCAGAAGGCAAAATTTTAATATAACCTAAGGAATAATCATTACCAACTACTTTGGGGAAAAATAACTTATGGAGCTTTTGTAATCTATGATAAAATTAAACAGCTCCAAATGTGACCCATGATGTATTCTTCTAGCTGTCAAGATAAAGCAGAATCAAACTGAGTAATTAGGCTGAAGCATTTATTCTGTTAGTAATAAAATATTTTCTGGATAATAAGCTCATAACAATAATGATTGTATGTACAGAAGCTGAGAAAAATAATGTGTGTACCTACATTCAGGGTCTTTCTCATCAGATGCAGTCCCTACCTGTTCAGAGTAATTTTGCATAGCACGTAATACTGGTGCTTTCTGAATTGTGATGATTTCATCTGCCAAGTGTACAAAGAGAGTTAACTAACTGGAAAGCAAAAACTTTTCATATCTTTAAAAGTCTCCACAGAGATCAGATTTATCTGGTGTAACAAAAGACTGTTCTTGCACTTCAATGTAGGGTTGGGTGAGCATATTTTTTAACTTAGTGTTAAGTTTTCAAGCTGTTACTATTTTTCCAAAAGTATTCAAAAAGAGTAGATAAGTTATCACTGGTCAAATATAACTGTAGGTCCAACTGGTGAGGTATATCTTTTAGTGAAGTCTGATTAGATTAATGCAGTTAACTGCACAGCTTAGATGACTGACCTTGAAAGATCTTAGATACTGCTGTTAGGACCTGTATGTTGTAGCTATGAGAGAGTAAAACTTTACATCACAATCTTGCAGCAATCAACCTCCCCAATAAGACTGCTTCAACGAGCACTGTGATGTTTATCCTCAAAATGCTTCAGGCCTCACACGGAGTGGAGAAGCCGGCACACAGGAGTGCTGGCATGCATGCTCACCCCACACACGTATTTGTGATACAGTAATTTCATTCTGAAAAACTGCATAATCAAAATGAACTCTAACAGCAGACAGAGAAATGATTCATTTCAATGTTCAAGTCATTGTAGAAATGTATTATATCAAATGGTAACGTTAAATGAAAATGTGCCCTAAAGTCAACTGGATTACTTGACCTTAAGTAATACAATACTATTGGTGCCATGAAAACACAATTAAATGAGATGTGAAAGCAACCATAAATAGTCATATTTTAACACAACAGTCAACAGTCTTATCATTGCCCTTAAAAGTTTTATATTGATACCCTCATTGAAATTTCTAATACTATCCATCAACCATATTCACTTAGTGATACCAGAGTACAAAACATTAAATGATGGAAGTAAAAATATACTTTAGATTAGAAAAATAAATTCTTAATATGTCCCCAAACAGCATTTTACCTTTATAATCCTAAGCAAAGTGACTCGAGTGCTCACTGCTATTCCACCTGACAATCTGAATGCTCAGACATGATGCATGGTTTTCATACACCAAATGGTGTATGGGGATTCTCTGGATCCCCCAAATTACTACTAAGAACAGCAACCTACATTTAAATCCCAAGCCATTGTCTCCCTTGTGACTGCTCCACCTTACAAGCAGCAACAGATAGATGTGGCTGCTGAAGGCAAGGTGAGTGCTCCAGCCCACAATGTGCCCTTCCTCCAACAATCCTTTTGCCTACCTCCATTACTTATCAGCCTGCACTCCCCAGTGCTGCTTAAACCAATGCAGTTTTACACAGAAGGGCCCAGAACGGTAAGAAGAACAGATCTATAAAACACAGTAGGATAATCTCCCACTATTTAACAAGCAGGAGACAAAAGGAAGTATACAGCAATAGAGAATAAGGAGGTAGGGATGTTCAGTATTCTACTTGTCCACCATCAAACGTCATCAGTATTTCTCATTCATCTTTCTAGTGTCCCAAAAGAACCTCTATGACGTACCCCTAGTTCCCACTTCCTAACTAATCAGAATTCAGAACTGAGTCCTGTGTGCCCCAAATCTATGCATCCTTGAAGACTAAGCAAAGGTTGCCAGCTCTATAAAGCCACCTCCACTTTGTCAGTCAAAATCAACTCTTCCATTTTTCACGCTCACATTGCACCTGCAAGTCCATCTCTACCTCAATAGTCTTTAAAGCTTTAAGGGCACAGACCATGGTCACATGCGCCTTTTCAACCTTAGCTCCTAGTACAGAGCAGACACAATAAACTAACCGAAAACAGCACACTCACTACAAGAGACACCGGAGATTATGTGCAAAAAATGTGCCCAAGATCAACTCTCCCCTCAGGCCAAAAAATGTCATCCACACCCACACACATGCATGTGATAACATCACAAGACAAATGAGAAAAGGCTTGAAGTTTCCAAATGAGGCCACTTTTCATCTAGCCAGCTGTCCTCACAGCGTAAGTGAACTCTCCTGCTCTGCTGGGTCTATTGTAGTCATACTGACCAATTCCATAACTGGAGAAAATCTCACAGATGCCAACAGAGAAGCAACATTCTTATAACACGTACACTAAGAACAGACTGAAGGTGCAGCCCAAGCTCCAATTACCTGTACTGTTCACTGATGGGAATATTCTGGGAGAAGTATAAAGCCGATGTCCGTGCTCTCCAATGCCATTTCTTTGCAGGAAGGGTATAAAGGACACAGTCTTCTAACTCTTCTTGGAGCAGATCCACCAGCTGTTTATGGGACCCTCCATAGAACGGCTCAACGATGAGAAGACTCATGGGCCCTTTCAAGCCTTCACAGATTCTAAATAATAAGCAAAACAATATTTTTCCAACATATGTATGTGTGTGTGCATAAAGATTTTTTTAAAAATAAGTTAAAATATTGCACTCAGAAAGCAAATAATTTACAGACGCTTAATTTTTTAAAAAATATGCTGCATCCCACTTTTTTAAAAAGTACATAACACTTAAGGTTTATATTTTTGTAATCAGTATTTTTACATCATTTGTGTTAACAAGAGGAAATAAAGGATGCTTATTTTTCTGATTTCTGTTTTCTTCTTGCCCTAAGATTACTTCCAAAATGACTCAGGTTTTTTTTTTTTCTCCAGCCCCAGGAAGTTTAAAGCCCTCTCTGCTGTGATCACTCACTTCCTGGTTGGAATGGCTGTGACCCTAACTCAGTAACCACAGAAGTGGCTTGGCCTAGAGCTCTACTACTCTCGGACAGTCACTGAAGTCATCTCCTAAGACTTCCACTCCCAAGAGCCCTTTGTTTGTAAGGCCCTATCCAGTTCAGAAATTCTCTGATTCTGTAACTCTCACATTAATTCATCTTTACATTCACCAGCTATCACTGCCCCCAGTGAATCCATATTTAGAAAGAAAGTACAATCGTATTCAAATCTCAATCCTCTAATGTTAAAAATCTTAGGATACAATTTCTTGAGACACTGCACATACCTTGACCACCCCCCCATTATCACCAATTTCCCACCTGCAAAGGAAGACCCAAAAAGGGGGGTAAGCTATATACCTATGAACCAGCAAGGTTTCTACAACCTTTCTTTAAACAACAATCCCATTAAAAGGGATAAAGTAATGTTGTTATTAAAGACATGGTAGATTTTTCATCCCAGCGAGTTAGCTATCAAGCAATTTTTTGGTTTAATAATATGACTTTTGTTAAAGTGGTCAGTGAAATAAAAATATATGTGTGAATATAAAAAAATCCATATACATTTCAAATTATATGCTATTTCCTATAAGAAGGAAGAAATATCACTCTGTATATAAATACTACATTGTATAAAAAATATTCCAGATGTTTGAATTTTCCTTTATGACTTAAGTAAACACCACTCATTAAACAGCATATTGCTCTTAATAATGTTGTTCCACAAAATTATTAGTCTCAACAATTCAATGATGCTTTTTTAAAAAAGATTTTATTTATTTTAGAGAGAGAGAGTGCAAGCAGGGGTAGGAGCAGATGGAGAAGAAGAGGTAGACAATCTCAAGCAGACTCATGCTGAGCACAGAGCCCAACACAGGGCTCAATGTCATGACCCTGAGATCATGACCTGAGCCGAAACCAAGAGTTGGACGCTTGACCGACTGAGCCACCCGGGTGCCCCTCAATGATGCTTTTCACTAATAAAACTGTACTTTACCTTGTTCAAACCAATGCCTATTTAAATTGCATTTCAAAGGAGAAAGTCTCAAATGGTTCTCAAAGATATGGCTGGAATGAAAAAAAGCTTAGTTCTTGATGTCTGAATTTTCCAATGAGCATTTTTAAAGAAAAATATACAAATACATATTTCACTTATCTACAAAATAAGAAGCAGTGTTCCTCAGGTGGAAAAGGCATGAACTCTGGGGTTAGGGAGATACAAGTCTGAAGCTCAGTAATGTCACTTCCTAGCTGTGTGACCTTGGACAAGTTACCTAACTTTGTAGGACTCAGTCTTGCCTTCTTTAAAATGAGGATAACAATACTAACCTCAGAGATGTGTTGTGAAGATAAAATTGAAGCATAATAACTAACAAACAGTAATATTTTGCCCCTCCCATTTTCAGTATAAATCACCTTACATAAGGGAAAAGGATATCTTTGAATCCTCCTACATTTTAAAATCAGTAATTTTCAATCACTGCCCCCTCTCAATCAAAGATAGATGGGAAAGGTGGGTACACACATGCATTTGAAGTGTGGTAGGTGTTACCCATTCTTCATCAGCAGCTTGTATTTCAAATAAGAATGTGAGACCCCCACAGGTACCTGGGAAGAAGTAAGCTTAGGGGCTGAGCTATGCAGAGGCTTGGCTTTTTTCAGGCCAGTTGGAGACCATCTCTAATAAATGCAAAGTTCAGTAAGATAAGTTTAACAAAATGGTAGCTGTAATCCTTCAAATAATGGAAACTTCTAGAAAGTCAACTGAGAGACCAATATAAGGCAATTTTGAAAATTATATCAAAGGTTTCAAGACAGACTAAAAGCAGTTAACATTAGTTTGCTTACTAGATCACATCACAGTTATCTCTATCTTGGTTTATTTCCTCTGATCTAATCATGGCAAGGTGTATATGCCCTATATATCCTTAAAAGGTTGTTATAAAAATGACCTGAGCTATTTCCCCAAGTAATAGGATGTGATCTAAACCACTCTAAAGAATATTTCATTCATATAACCTCAAAGAAAGCAACATCAGTATTAGAAGGGAAAAAAAGCTTTCTGATTCTTCATTCCTTTGCCCTTTTAAATGATTAATCTAGAGCACATATCATGCCATATATTTACAGATGTTTCCTATGTGTCTGAATCATGAGTTATCTGCAAACCATAAGCCAATGTGGAGGCAGTATGTGTAGGTGCTGCTGTAGATTCAAGACATTCAGTAAGCAGAACTGAACACCAAGCATGTGGGAGGTCGAAAAATAGAAAAAGGGAAAAAAAGATTATAGCTATAGTAGATTTCCACCCCTTTAATAGCTCAGTAAGAAGAGTGAAATGTACAGGTTTGAACTAGCGTTTACTCGAGCATTTTTCTAGTGGCCAATGGGTGTGCCTGCATTTTGGGTATTTTTCTGGGGAGAGTAACTATGTCCTACCATCTCTGAAAACTATACTTAGTGGCTTTGATTCACGGAAATTTGTTCTGCTTGTTTTGTGGAGACAGACATATCCTGGCAGTTCCCCTACTTACTTCTACTGCAATTTCTGTGGCAAGAAGAAAATGTGTTCTTCCCTATAGTCTTCTTAAAGCACAACCTGGAAGAAAGACGATTCCCTTTAGGTGCAAGCAAAAGAGAGGAAGCTGATTTTTAAATATAAGATTCAAACCAAATGTCATTACAGCATATTAAAGAACAGTGCCAATACTCTTACTGTGCTTGAGTTTTTAGAAAATACTGCTTGAAACAAACAAGCATGAGGTTTAAAAAAAAAAAAACAAAAAACACTTTGTTAAAAAGAATTTTTGCTGTTATGCTGGAATTTGCTAAAAGATAAAGGGAGTGCACTATTTGCTCATTTTAGCAATAATCCCAGAAAATGCCAGGTGGTCACTCTGACACCACAGATGCTCACGAGCACTGAGCAACGGTGAATACAGACATCAGGGACCACTACCAGTGGCTACTAGGGAGTGAGTGCTTGGGAGTGGCAGTCCTGAACACAGAAAGGCTTACTCCTAAGCAAGGGAAAGGTCTCCTTTACAGCCCAAGCCGGGTGTTTGCCAGAAGATGGTAGGTAAGCCTATACACAGCCAAAGGTCTTCCATAAGTGGGTTAAAGCTTTAGCACCGCAGAAACTGAGTAAGTATATCAGTTAGAGGTGTGGCATGTATTTCAAAGGAAAAAACAACAAAAAACCTTCTTAGGTGAGGGAACAAATTCCAATCAGAAAGCCCATGTTCTTTCTGCATGACACTAGAATGTTAGTATTTTATGATGTTAAGAAAAAAGTTAAAAAAAAAAAAAAGGAAAAGTTAATGGCCAATCCATTCTTGCTCCCAAAAAGAGCATACAATGTGTGTCAGATAAATTTTTATCAACTTTAACTTTTAAGTTTTTCTGCTTAATCCAGTAAGCTTCAGTTAAAAAAAAAAAAAAAAACACCTCATTTCTTCAGCATATTTTATTCCCCAGTGACACCAGATGAATGAGAATCTACTATACTATTAAAGCTTTATGAAAGTTTAATTCATTATCAATACTATGATTTAATGATACATGGTTAAATGCTAAACATTAAATTGGCAATATAAATGAGTCAAAGTGATAGCTATGACACAGGAATTTTAAACCACTTCAAACTCTACTTAAGATCACCAGAGGTCAAATGATCTAAGAACTGTCTGACTTTCCAAAACTTTATATTTACAATTAGAAGAGGATACAAAGTGAAAAATCACAAAAATATTTCACATAAGCATTTTGACCAAAATGAAAAAGTGCCATTAGTGTCATCTCAATTAAAAATTAATAATGCATTGATAAGATCACCAAGAACAAAAGTAGCCTGAAACCAAGGCTGTGAATATTTTTAAATTTTTATTAAAACTTTTCGTCACTGTACCTGCATTTATTTTAAGCTTGACCCAATTTCCTTATTCCCTGAGCCATTTTCAAGGTGAACTACATTTTGGTCTACCTCCTCTAACAGTTAGAACTGCTGTCATAGGTTTTGCTTTTTGTGTTTTTTTTTTTTTTTTTTGACAGTATAGAGAAAGGAAATTTGCAATATGCCATTGATTTATTGAAAAAGATGTGCTAAGTATACATACATCATGTGGATTTTTTTTAAAGCTAAACCTAAGTCACATTAGAAACCTGTAATCAGCCCTCATATATGATGTCAATTCAGTTACGTATAATATTCAAATAATTTTCCAACCAAATACCAAGTAATAATTTTAAATCAGAGGAATTGTTGTATTAATATATTCCACAGACACCTTACTGCTATTAGCTGTAGGAAGGTATGGTTTCAGTGATGATGGTATTAACGGTTTTAATCCCACACACATGAGAAATTGATTCCACAGGCTAATGCACACATTGCTTGATACCTTATATTTCAGTCAATTGCTGAAAATATATTTTCTACTTGCCTATATATACTATTTAAAAAGTTAAGCTTGGCAGAACGAAAAAACAGTGAACTTAAACACTAAATGCTCTAAGTTGGGGAAAATAAAATTTGAGCAGGACTTCCCAATAGGTCATCAGAGGTTTACCTGGTATTTTCTTACTGACCCCTTCCCTTTGGCACCTCCACCCACCAACTCCAACACACCAGGTTCTATTTTAAAAGCAACGAATAACCCAGCAGGGTAAAACAGGGCAGTACTGAGAAAAGTTAGCATTACCTTCCAACCCACTCACTTATTTTAATGATTCATCAGGGAAACCCCAGTTGTTAAAATATACCTGAAATCTCATTAAATAGTAAAAAAAAAAATTAGCATAAAGATTTCTGCTTTGAAACGTGTAACCATCAATTCCCCTAACAGAACCTAATATGGGTGAATATATAGTAAAAATACATTTTGCTAAAAAAAGTATCCTCAAAGTATCACACTATAATCAAGTATCATATGGGGGTCAGGGGGTGGGGGAAACAGAGATAAGCAGATCCTACCAAAAAGTTACTTTTAAAAAACTTTTTATAAAAATCAGGCGTAGCAAATTCATCCTAACCCATAAAACCTCAATGTAATCTCTGAGTACTAAAATACAATCTGGTATCAACTGCAGAGTAAAAAACCTTGCAATCCTAAAACTATAGGCACCAACAGTATTCTACATAATTAAAGAAAGTTTGGCGAACAGTAAGAAATGAATCAGATTCCTGAGCATTAGTTTGAATTAAAGATAATGCATTATGGAAACTGATCATTATTTGATTATGGACATACAACCTAACATTTATGATAACTTGTGTACTACTATGTGTACTTAAATAGTAACATTAAAAGTAAAAATCTTGGGTTCATACTGAAAGAGATGTAGCACTATAATATTTTATTGGCTCATAGTGCTATGGGTGTTCTAATTTCTTCAGTTCTGACTTTAGTTTCCTGTTGTGGTAATGAAGAACTAAGGATTTATGCATCAAAACCAAGATTTGGTAAGAAGATGTATATGCCATCCTGTTTGTGACACATTTAAAGCAATTCTCAAGTGTGCTTTTCCATTTAAATGATTTCCTATGATCTTTTATACAAACTCTTTTAAAAATTACAATCTTATATGCATATATTGCTATTTAATTTTCCCTAACAGATATTTTTATTCTTTCTCAACTTGGGATTTACCTTTCTGTTTAGAACTATCAGTTACTTATTCCATGACTTGAATTAATACAAAGTCTTGGTTATAACTGTATCAAATGCAAAATCAACAAATACTTATACACACTGACACTATGACATCATTCACTTGTTTTCAACTATGCATAATTTCCACAAATGAACAGATGTGTATATATTACAAATTCATTGCTTTACATTTTTGTGAAGTTATAGTCCATACTATATAGCAAAATTATAACTATGATTTTTTTGTGAGTTTACTAGTTTAATTTCACTGAAAAAATACTCAACCTCTTTCAACTTTTCATTGCTATCAATTTCATGAATAATTTCAAACTATAAAAGTAGCAATGAATTAGTTCTACTGAATACTAAAAATATTTTCAATTTGCTGACATTTTAAAATGTGGCAGTATATTTATGAATCAATAGAAAATTTTACACCAGAAAATCATCTCATCGCTCATTTGAACTATTGCATTACCCTTTTAACTAGGTCTCCATGCTGCCACACCATCTGATTCCTGTCATGACATTTCTCCATAATCCAGCCACAAGTAATCTTCCAAAATGCAAATGTGATCATGAGGTGATATGCTCAAAAACCTTCAAGGTCTCCACCACCTACGGATAAAGCCCAAGGCCCTACACGAGGCAGTGAGACCTTGCTTGTCTGGCCCTTCCTTTCTCTTCACCATGGCTTTGCTTCTCCTTCTCCCCTGTGATCTCTTTTCCCCCACTTGCCCAGACTCTGCCTCGTTGCAGTACCGAGTGCTCACACTCACATAGTTACCCTTCTGTGATTCCACACCTTTGTTTCTTTTCCGTCAGCCTCTTCCCGTTCACCTCATGAATTTTCCTTAAAATTTCTGCTCATGAATCACCAATTCCATAAAGCCTTTTCCTGAACTTCTTTTCAACAGGACTTCCCCTCTGCTCTGTACACTCTCAGTACTGGTTTTACTCTCTTTCCAGGTCCCGCTTCCCTCTGGGCCTCTGAAAATCTGCAGGACAGGGGCCATGTCGTTCTCTTCCTGGGGGCTTCCCAGGATCCGGCATATTGTGACTGTCATACGTTTCTGCAGAGCTGCACTAAAAATCAGGAGGAAATGGGAACTTGATTCTGCCTTTAAAGTAGCATTGCTTTCACTGCCCACAGGTCCCAAGCAAACGAGTGTCAGGCAGCATTCCACCTGCTACTAATGATTTCTTTCCCATTATTCCCGAAGTCGAAACTACATGAAGCAGCTAGTCTATCTAAACACATTTTATTATATTCTCTTTCAAAGATGGATTCTCTTCTTACTTTCATAGAAAGGAGACTTTATTAGATATTTTTTTTTCATGTAGATATGAGTTTATCTTAACCTACTAATACAAAAGAAGTAACAATGATAAAAGAAATGGTAGAAACACCACAAGCAATTGCATTCTGGGCCAAAGCAAGTTTCATGGCCTAAAAGAATGAATATCTGTGAGATCCATGAATTCTGAAAATCACCTGCAGTTTTTTAATCTGCTTGATCTATCACCATCCTAGTTTAATACTAGCAGTGGAAGTAGGATAAGAAGCCAATTCCCTCACCATAAATCTGGAGATCCCATTTCACATTTAGTAATTATACTTTAATTTAATGGGAAAGAAGAAAAGGCATTTTTAAATACTTTCTGCCAACAATTATTCATTTTATAAAAGTTTGACAAGATGAATAATGTATTTGCTTTCTCAAGATGGCATTTCTCCAAGGCTTCCGCCTTCCTGAAATGGGCTGCAAATCAGTCCAGTGGGAGAATATAGGATTATCTGATCCATTCATATATGGATACTTAAGTAGATAGAAAAGACCAGGTGTTCCACAGATTCTTAGGTGGAAGGAATGTGGGAGCCACTGACCAACCACTTTTCTTTTATAGAGGAAGAAATGGAGAATATTGAGCATCACAGAGTAAGTAACAGAGCAAGAGCTTAAACCCAGGTCTTTGGACCCTACAGTCATATTATCTTCCCATTATACTTCATTGCAGGTACCTGGTAGGATATAAGTAAAAGGTACATCCATTTTCTAGTCTTTAGAGTTTTTGGATTAATCATCAATGTTTAATAATTATTAATACGTAAATGATATATACTGCAGGATATATTTATATGCATGTGAAATATAAATATCAGTATAAGACGATAAATATATGTATCACATATTATATCTAATCATAACTCCCAATAGTTCGTAAATCCAGGACATCAGTGGTAAAAACCACACAATATAGTTATATAGAATACCCTATAGTTAGGGTGGTAAAACTCAAAACTTTTGTTCTAATCTCTTGTAATTCCTTCCAGAGTCCTACATAATCATCCTTTCCCTGACCCCACAACCCTTATCCTTCACCCCCAGCTCTAGACTAACACCTTTCTGACAGGGCAAGAGGCTTTAATGACTAGGATGGGAGAAAGACAATATCCAAGATTCGTATGACAAGAATAGTTTAAGTAGGAGGCAAAGAGGTCAGCCATAGAGATATGCTCAGTCTGTCTCATAATTTACTACTGTCACCATCAAACAAAGTCTGAGTCTCCCTGATAGAACAATCTGTAGTACCTCTGTGTACTTAACACTTGTAGGATATTTTTATATGAGTGACTATATAATCCTCCATTGGATATGAGTGACTATATAATCCTCTACTGGATATTAAGTTCCAAAAGGACAGTGACCAGGTCTGCTTGCTTACCACTATATCCTCAGCACTTAGCAAACAGAAAGTGTTCAACACTCTCTGTTGAATCAATAAACCATAAAACTCTTTAGCAATGGCCTTGACAATTTCTTGAACTCATCCAAGACCTTTATTATTACCAACCACAAATAATCACCCCCTCCTACCACTAATTACTACTTACTCTCACAGAGAGAACTCTATCACCCACCTAAAATATAACAGGTGGTATCTTATTGTATTCAAAATGTCACACCTCGTTCTAAGGAAAATAGTTCTGCCAGCAGCCCTACTGAGGGGTTTAGAACCCAAGTTTCATGCCATGGGCAACTAACTATCTTCTCTGATCTTTCCAGGCTCTACACAAGAATATTTAACACAAGGACAGTCAAGTCTGTGACCTGGAAGGATTCAACCACTTTAATCATTAGACTGGCATATTTTTCTTGGTCAGAAGGATTATCTTGCTACCCTACATTGGCTTCTATGCCAAATTTTAACTCAGACTTGGATTATGCAAGATAATTAAAAATATACACACCAAATGAGTTTCAAATAAAATGACTAACAGATTCTTAACTATACTGGCGCTAGTGAGTCTCGCTCTAACATCTTTTAAGAACTTAATCCATCTTAACTAAATAAAAAATTGTTGAGAAGTTTCCCTCTCCAAGTGGGAGGCACATATCACATTTTCAGTTAATTCTGCAACAGAAATAGCAGGGTGACTCTAACACACAAACATTCTCAACGTCCTATTTGAAGGGCTGCAACCCAAGCAAACATGGGTGGCATTCCCTTGATGGGTTGAAATAAATGTCACCAAGTATAAAGTTCTGGATTTACTCACTTCCAGTGAAAAATGAAAAGGACATAATCTCACAACTCAATCTATTTATCAGTGAGGGAAATCAACTTTCAAGAAATACAAAAACCTAACAGCTCAGGAGGCAAAAGAATATCAGGTAAACACTTGCGAGAAGAAAGAGAAATTTCCAGAGGACTGAAGGGCTAGAAATAGATATCCTTAAAAAAACCGATGTTAGATACTTTTAATATTTTTAATATTCACTTTATATGAATGAAAGTCACCCTGCAGTAACAGATTTATTTAAATGGTGTTAGGAAATGTGAGGTGAAGCCAGTATTGGAATCTGTCCTTAAAGATCCAAATCCATAAAACCATGCCTTAAAGATGTACCAATTAAAATGTTTAGTGACACTTCTCCCATCTCCAAAGTTCCACCTAATTATAGAAATTTATTCATTAGAAGTAGGATTGGTTAAAAGTACATTTTCTTCTATTTATGTATTGCAGCAGGTCTTTTTCTAGCTGCCATATATTTTTCAAGAATCTTTTGATTTGCCAATGGCCTAAGACATTTACTGGTGGTTTAAGAAGCCAACACTAGAAAAACTGGATAGATTCTAGAGACCATTAGTGATAAATTTTCAAAAGCCCAGAAACCCAGTTTAGACCAGGGCTGAGTAAATCTGGGGCTAAGAGATACGGTAATGAGAGCTGTATCACTATTTTTAAATATCACAAGGGGCATATTATTAGCTACCCACTATTATAAGAAAAAGAGTCAGTCTGATAATAATAGACTGGAATTTTTAAATCCTGAAGTTATTTAGGATTGAGATTGCTGAGTAAAGAGAAGGCATACACAGACAACAGTGTATAATTTCTAGAAGGTCTACTATTCTCCATAGTTTCTACACAGGAAGCACAGGCTTGCCCATATCATCTGACACACAAGTTTCCACTGAATAAAAGATAAGTAGCAATAGCTCAAAGTTTCCTGATTGGAGCAAGCACTATGACTTTTATCTATTTAGTGGCCTTGTCTGTCACTGTTATCTCTTTATCAGCTGGTTTTTCAAGGAGACATTCCAATGATATAAATATTTTGTCTAATGAAGCAGGGAAACCTACAGTACAGAATATTCTTTGCAAACTACCCAAACCCAGCTCTGCATCCTCATCATCTCTTAAGGAAGTAATTTCACACTTTGCAAACAGTGTGTTCAAACAGAGTAAGGTTGCTTAGGAGTTAATTAATTCCCCCTTGCATCTCTATCCAGCATGTATATGCACCATATCTGGGACCGTAAGTCTCTCTACTGGATTAATTAGCATTCACAGTTAACAAACAGCCTGACTCACTGTAGAGAGAGATTATAACTTAAACTCACAAAACTAGGTACATAATATCTTGCATTCCATATAACAGTCACTCAACAGATCTTAGCAGAATTGAAGTAAAGAAATACTTATTCCCCCTTATCGTTCCTCTTATTCAATGTTCTAATGTCCCTTTCCCCGTCCTTGCTTCCAAACTTTAATTGCAAGAACTAAATTGAAAATACCAGATAAACTCCTGCACATTGTTCAGAGTACATGCCTGCCAGGCACAACAATGTGTTACCTCTCTGAGGAGTACTTGTACGTTACGAGGGAGCAACAGGTGATGGCAAAATTTCAACCATTTGAAGAATGGATGAGAATCATTTGTGAATTAAAAGGACCCTTCTCAAGCCCTGAAGGCTGCTATGTACTCTACTAATGCTAAAGGCTAGATTTGCTTTGAAGTATTAAAATGTCCTATCACATTCGAATGTAATACAAAGAGCTTCAGAACTGTGTCTATCTTTGGATTCAACAATATCACTTCTACAAATTAACCGTGAAAATCATCAAGAATCTTTACTGAAGTCTTTGCCCCAAATTGAAAGCAACCAAAATATCCAACAAAAATGAATTTCATAATTAAATGATCAGTGATCAAAAATCATAATAAAAAGAACATTTATTGGCACAGAAAAATGTTTCCACCCTTGCATGATTGCATGCTATCAGTATGTAAAAATATAAGACGAAATGAATATAGAAACGTGAGAGAGAACGCACATGCAGACAGGTAGGCATAAATACTCATTTATGGTAGAACTGTGAGGGATTTTGGTTTTCTCTCCAGGTTTCATTTTATTCTTCAAGTTATCTTCACTGAATGTTTCAACTTGCAATTAAAAGAAACTATAAATTTTTCCTAACTTTAGGAAGGAGGCCAAATTGTTTGAAATAACAAACTACTTCCTAATTACTGAAGGCCTACTCCCCTCCAGGAACTTGCCAGTGGTTTTCAAATTACTCTAACTACTATTGCTATAAAGAAACTTAGTAAAAAACTAATCAGCAAGGGTTAAACTAATGGGGCTACAGCTATTCACAAACACCATAATTTGGTTTTGCAAATACTCCTTGTCTAATGCATGAAATAAAAGTAATACTCACTTAATTTTTAAAAGTACTTGAATTATTAAATAATTGTAAACAGATCAAGATCTTTATTTATCCATAAGGAATCTGGAGCTGCACTTTGACAGAGTTAGAAACTAAAATACTATTTTGGTACTCATAGGTCTGAATAGGAACATATATTGTGCAAACTCAAAGTTTTTAGAGTTCAAGTAAAATGTCAAAATTAACTTGTGCCTTAAATAATTAGATACGGGTCTTGAAATAAGGGGAAATATTTAATTAAGGTGAATAAACTTGAAAAGAACTTCTAGTTTCACACTCAATTTCCAAAGTGTCTGTATTAAAAAAGCAGAAAACCATTATTGTGTAATCATCCATATGAGCTACACATGTTAAAGGAGGGATGACTGCAGAGTCAACTACCACAGACGCAGTCTCACAATTTTTAATAATCACTCAGAGTTTTCCTATATTTATATACATGCAATAGGTGAATGGATACCCAATAAATATTAACCCAACAGCAACTCAGACTTAGTAGAGAAATATTTTTAAATGGAACCTCCAGGTCCTAGTATTTTTTACAATTTAAATACCATGAAACCATGAAACACATTTCAAGTGATAAGAAAGTATTATTCTTGGAATTGTTTTCCAGTGCAACACTTTCATCATATTTCATTTTTAAAACCATCTATTTGGAAAAATTTAACTTATAAACCTAGAAGGAAAACAGCCTACCATTAAAAGTATACAGTTAAGAATTAGCCTCCAGAAAACACAAAAGTACTAACAAAAATATTAAATGCGTAATTGCAAAAATTAGGGGCAAGCTTATCATTTCATCTATTTTTAAAGGAACACTAAGAATATACCTATCAACATGTAACTTTCCATATTTTAAAATTAGCATAAACTTGATATGAAAAAGAAATCCTAATCTCAGGAAAGCACCATGTGGCATTTTTTAACTTTATGACCATTTTGTTGACTCTCTGTCCCAGAGCAGATCACCTCCAGCATTAGTACTCTGACCTTATAGAAAAGTGACAGATAAAGTTTATGGTGAGAAAAAATGAGTTTTTATAGGTTTCCAAAAGGGAATTCTTACGACACTAAAAGCCATATAATAATATTGATTTGATAACCAACTTTTTTACAGCCAAATTACAGACTTAAGATTTCTGGAAAAATATCCAAGTGAATTTGCAGTAAAATACTTTTAAAACAGAGGCTTGGGCTCGTGACAGTCTAGGATCTCTTTGCAAACTTTAAATATGCATATAAAATAATTTTTTAAGCCAGATCTTTAAAATTTGAAGTTTTCAGTGCCCTAAGATTTACCTTTTATGTTGAAACTGACTGTCCCTTCCTCCTGACATTTATCAGTCAGCTATAAGTTCTCAACTTTCTAGGCAAATAATTTCCATGCCTGTTTCTAATTTTTTCTGTCTTAAAGGCAAAATGTACAATGTACAGAAACGAGGATTATTTTCTTATAAAATCATCCTCAAAAATCAATTAGAATATTCAAAATATTCCACTCTCACAAATGAAAATAAGTTGCTTGCTGAAATGACAGTCTTCCATTTCACTGCCTTAAAAATTAAGCTGGCATGGATAATAAAAGTGTTTTCTGACTGGATATGCTTGGCATTCAAATATTTTTAAAACAAAAACTAATCTATAATTAGATTTCACAGGTGCAATCTATAGAAAATAGAATTTGTTTTTATTTTTCTGAGAGCAATACTAACGATTTGATATTATAAAAGTTATAACAACAATACCATTGCTTGCATAAATCTGTAAACAAACCGGCATATTCGTGTTTATTATCCTTTCCAGTCTGATCTTTGCCGTTCATTCACTCATTTAGCAAATATTTATTGTGCCCACTATGTGCCCAACATTGTTCCAGGTGTTTGTGGATAAATTAGGTGACAAAATAAATGTTCCTGTTATCACAGGAAATTCCTTTCTAACTGGAGTAAAAAGATGATCATCAAGTGGATGTACATCAGAGGGTGCAGGTGCTATAAAAAAACATAGCACAGGTAATACAGGATAAAAAGAGCCGCTGAGGCCTGGGGCTGGGAAAGGGTGGTATTTTATATAGGGTTGTCAGAGAACACCTCGCTGACGAGATGACATCTAAACAGAAACCAGAAGAGCAGGGGAGCTAAAGTGATCTGGATCTAAAGCCTTCTATGCGGCAGGCACAGCAAGATCCTGAGATGAGCATGCTTGCCCTGTACAGAGAGTAAGAAGGTCTGTGACTGCAAAGCATAAACAAATGTGCTTTATTTAACATGCATTTATTGAATGACTGCATTCTAAAAGTTATGCTAAGTATTTTGTGATACCAAGATGACCCAAATATAGTTTCTGGCCTCAGACCTGGATATAATTACAATACTGAGTGATAAATGTTATCACTCATTTGAGCTGGGGCTCAAAAAGGGACCAAAAGCGAGTTCTACTTCAAGACAATAAGCCAATAAGCCAGAAAGAAAGTCTGGAGGGCCAAGAACCCCATTATAAAGAGGAGATGAAGAACTGTGCAGATAACTCTTGGTTCCCTCAACAACCATTCAACCCCTTTCTCCTTGTACTTCTCAAATGCAGGCTAAAATACTTGATTTCCCAGGTGTGAGGAAAGGTGGCATGTTCTGCAGTATTCCAAAACGATGTAAGTGGAAAGAAGGCCCACAATTGAAAGCGCCTCTACTGGGAGCCAGGACGCTGCTGCACAACTCGCCCAATCAACAACCCGCAGGGCTTTTAGCTGACCTACCCCAGACCTCTGGTATCAGGTCCTCCTTCCAAGCCTCCCTCATCATCTTCAACCTCAATTGGGCCTCAGCTTCTGACTGTCTTCCCCACCTGCCGCTACATATAATCTGTTTCCATTCTTCTGAAAGTTTCAGATACCTTAATGTCAGTCCTCTACTCAAACACCTATGATTTGCTCTACAGAAGAGAAAATAATACTTAACAAGAAATAAGACCCCTGACAATTTGGTTCCAAGCTCCTATTTAGCCTCAATTCCAGACACACTGTTACCCAAACACAATGTTTTTTAAAACATTCCATACTCATTCCCACCTCCAAGCACTGTTAGTGCATTCTTCTTCCTAGAACCCTTCCACTTTACCACCTGTCAAAGTCCTACATATAGTTCAAGACTCCATTCAAATTCCATCTCATCTACAAAAGCTTACGTCAACTGCTCACCCATATTCAGCCAGTCAGAAGCAATTATTCCTTCCTCTATGGTACCACCAAACTTGGCTTACACTCCAATTAGAGCAGTTACCACAATCCCACCTATACCATAATTATATAGTATACATGTGTGTCTGCCCAACCAGATGTCACTTCCTTGGTAGCAAAGTTTGTACACAATTTATGTTTATATCTATTCATAATCCAGCAAAGTGCTTTATACACAATACGCATTCAATTAATGTACTCTTGAATTCTCATCAATAGGCTACAATAAGTCCTCACTTTATGGGGGGGGAAGATATCCCTGGATTAAAGATTACAGCAGCATCATAAAGTGAATTATCCAGGCATTACCACTGCATTTAACTATTCAGGTAAGTTACAAATCACTGGAGATATTATTGAATAAGAAGATAAAGACAACAAAACATTAACTATGAGTGCTCGTTAGGCAGCATAAAATTAAATTAAAGAGGAATGAAGAAATGTAAAGCATAAAGCTACCTGTATTAAGAAGCATTACCAAGGGATACTAAAACAATTCATTTAACAAAATTTTAGTTCCTATTATGTGCCAGATACTATAGTGATGACTGAGAATATAAAGGTGAAAAAAGGGCTGAACACACTTTTTTAAGTGCACGGTGTTGGCCCATAAATTATTCCCTCCAAAAGTATGACCAAAAGAGCAGTGTAAGTGCCAAAACAGACTATCAATACCCAATTCTGAGTCCAAATCTAGGAAACTATCTTGCCTAAATTGTGATTATGTAGGAACTTTCTCTCCAGGACTGCTTCTGAATGTTAAAAGGGCTTCCTTTATTTCCAGTGACTATAAACTGCTCAGATAGAAAATTTAAGTTCCAGATATTTGAATACATTCCCTGCTTAGAGATAAGTTCTATCCATGCACAGGTTGTTTTAGTAATTAAGGTACCAACAATCCTGCCATCATGAATGGAAAGGGAGGAATTTATTAAAATGGTGCTATATAGGGAATGTTGTATGGGAGATAGTGGATAGTTGTTTTCTTTGTCCTCTAAGGCCAAAATAACAGAAACAGACTGGAAATATAACAAAAGGAATTTAAGTTAGACGTTGGACGAGTTGTGAGGCACTGATTCACACAATCAGGTTACACTCAGCCATTTCTTCTGCAGATTTTGAATGAAGAGGTAGCCTGCTTTCCTCTAAGAGAGTTTACGTAAAGCAAGCAGATGTAAAGATGACTTCTTCGGGTTTCTTGTCGACATATTTTTCTATCGTACATTACTATTTGCATATGTATTGAAAAAACAGGAAGCTGTCACTCTAAGAACTAAAAGAAATACCCAAAATGCCATCTGGGATAAAATGTGATACAGTGCGCTCTTTGCCATGAGGCTACCAAGGATCTAATAACTCCTTCTTGTAAGTTAACATCAATAATATAAATTATCAAATTACCCGATTGCCATGTTAATAAGTTCAAATTGCTTACTTCTTCAAAAATGGAGATCTTAACATATAACAACTGCAAGATATCCTTATTTAAACAATAGTCTACGCAAAAAAGTTAAAAAGAAATTATGTATGTATTTACTCATGGAATAATGTACTCCAACCAAAGCACTGGTACTAAGTCATTTTGAGGATTTTCCTATAACCTTTGTAACTGAATATCTTTCACTCAAAACAACTTTGACAATTTGATGTTCCCTTAGCAAAAACAAATCAATAAAATGTAGTCCAGACCCTGCAATTGCAGTATTAGGTATTTATCCAAAGGATGCAAACATAGTAATTTGAAGGGGCACATTCACCCCAATGTTTATAGCAGCAATGTCCAAAAGAGCCAAACTATGGAAAGAGCCCAGATGTCCATCGACAGATGAATGGATAAAGAAGATGTGGTGTATACACACACACACACACACACACACACACACACACACACACACACTGGAATATTACTTGACCATCAAAAAGAATGAAATCTTGCCATTTGCAATGATGTGGATGGAATTAGAGTGTATTATGCTAAGCAAAATAAGTCAGTCAGAGAAAGACAAATATATGATTTCATTCATATGTGGAACTTAAGAAACAAAACAGATGAACATAGGGGAAGGGAAGGAAAAATAAGATGAAAACAGAGAGGGAGACAAACCATAAGTGACTCCTAACCAGGAAACAACCAGGGTTGCTGGAGGGGAGGTGGGTGGGGGGATGGGGTAATTGGGTGCTGGGCATTAAGGAGGGCACTTGATGGAATGAGCACTGGATGTTATATGCAAGTGATGAATGACTAAATTCTACCCCTGAAACTAATTATACACTATTATATTAACTAAATTGAATTTAAATTAAAAAATAATTTAAAAAGTAAAAATAAAAAGAGGAGCAACAACAAAAAATAAAATACAAATTTAAAATATTACTGTATCCTTTATATGCATAAATGATTTACACCAATAATATTACAAATACATTTCTTAATATTCATCCATTCATTTATTCAACAACTGTTAACTGAGGGTCCACATCTAGGCACTGTGCTAAACGTAAAGACACCAAGATGACCCAATTACAGTTCCTGTCGTCAGACACAGAAATAACGTTACAAAACCAAAACATACGTACTTGATGTCAAAAGGGAACCAACAACAAGTTACTACAGACACCAAGTACCCAGAAAGTTCAAAGGTCTAAGCAACTAATTATACAAAAGAATGGAGAAGTATGGTAGACAACTACTTGGGACAACTTTGGGACAGCTCACTGGACATTCATTCCAGTTCTTCTTCTCCCCGCCTTCCTCCAGAATAGAATCAAGATGGCCAAAATACTTTCCTCTCATGCTAGAGGTAGTTATGTGATACACTTTCGGCCAATGAGATGTCTCCCATGAGCAGACATCCTTTTCTAAAAAAAGAAAGGGGGCATGAGGGAAAGGGGGTGCTTCCCAGGAGGAAAAGGCTTCTAAGCATCCTTCACTTATCTTCCTGCTTGAAGACAACAACAATTTCTGGAGATCTAACGGTCATCTGTGAAATAAAAGGCAAAAGTTACGTGCTAAGGATGGGAGAGAAGGAGATGTTACCTGGGTCCCTGATGGCATCCGTTTCCTGCGAACTAACTGCCTCCAGACTTCTTAGGACATGAGACAAATAAAAACCTTCCTCATTTCAGTCACTTCGGTAAGATCTTCCACCACCTGGAGCCAGAGGTGTTTTTACCATTAAAAGGAAGCTGCAGCAAAGAGGAGTTACTTAAGTTAGACTGTCTAACTCGATTTAGGCTATGATCTAGGTCTTCCTAGCCAGAAGAAATAAAAACAATTTTGAATTTGCACTTCTACAATTTGCAGTAGTGTAGATTACTTAAATAAGCATGTTCTAATTCCTCCACAGAAATCCGTTTGTTGCATAGTCATTACAAGATTTTTATTTCTCTTCCTCACTGATCCTCAAACCTATAAAATAACATTTTTTATAGTGTGGTATGTATCATTCATGTACGTAATGTACACATACAAACAGCCAAAGGTTAGGAAGAAAGGAGTGTAAGGAAAGAGAATAGAGAGAGAGAGAGGGAACAAGGAACCTAGCTTATTTCAAAATATAAACTATGTTTTCAATTGTGTGAGCACTTTAGAAAGCAGCTTCCAAATACACGAAAGACCACAAAATAACAGTATTTTTTTAAATAGGAAAGACTTCCTTTGCAACTTGAAATCAATTACTGTTTTTAAAATTTTTTAAACTTGAAAAAATATATATCCCCCAAATATACTGTGTCCAATTTACCACCAGCATTATTAAATTATTGTGCTATTCTACCTATCTTCTAGTAAATTCCTTAAGGTAATACCCTCTATAGGTTTCTGTTGGACAGATTTTGAATGTGTACCATTCCTGGAATAAGTTCAATCATAGAGAACTGGGAAGATTCATTAATTTCAATCACCATCAGCTCCATAAGGCACATACACTTTTTCTGCCTTTTTTGTTCAAATATATTTCACTGTGGCCATTCAAAAGGAAATTACACATTCCAATAACATTTGAGTTCCTCTCAGTTACCCTTTCAGTGGTTCAGGGTAATGATAGAGTAAAGAATCATGCTCTTCACAGGCTCTCCTTTTCTTCCCCCCACTCATTTGGTTGAATTTCAGCACAAATCTCTTGTGCCAAAAAGCAATGGGTAATGTCTAATGCTCTTCTCTAACAGTAGCTTACTTTGGAGGGAAGGGGAGTGAGAGTCAGGAGAAATCATCTCATTCCCAGCTTTTAAAGAGTCTTAGCATATGGGATAAGCAATCTCTTATCCCATTTTCCTAAAATAGAATTACGGAACTATAATAGGTCAAGCGGGGAGGGGGACGGAAGGGGAGATGAAAAGGAATTAGAAACTTTCCAATAATCTCTGAGTAGGGGTAATGGTTATAAGGATGAAATTATTGAAAGTTCTAGCCCTAAATTCTCACTGAAATCAGTCAAAACAAAACAAAACAAAAAAAACCTATATTCATAAAACCTGGGGCTTATATATATTTTTGGCACTGTTCCTAGGTAGAAGCTTCCTCTGTAAAACAGATAAGAGCTACACTTTCCTCTTCATGAGACTGCAAGAATGGGATAAATGAGGATAATAAGTATAGTCAGATAACATAAATTCCTTCATTTTAAAGCCAGCATTCAAAGGCAATCTTGGACAATCCATATGAACTCAAAAGCATATTCAGAGAATGATAAGCCTCCTTTGTTTATATCATCTCAACTTCAATTTCATCTGCAGTTATTTCCTTTAAAACAAGTATTTCTGGGGCCCTTACATGATATGAAGTCCTTTTCCTCAGGCCCATTTTTATTTGGTTATCTTTTTAGGTGCACTAAAGATTGGGTTTACAATAAACTGAACAGACAGCGTACAAAAGGCTTTTAGAACTATACCATATGGTCCAGGGAAGGGAACAATCTGGACGATCCCCATTTCAATCTGCAAGCTTGTCCACCTCTATAACACATTATACCACTGTAATAAAATATTAAGATGGAAACGTAAAAGCGAAAATAGTCTATCTTTAGCATTACCAGGCAACCACACTTCTGAGAATTTACTGATAAACTTAATAAACATTTACTTTAATTTATACTCTGGAATTTTGGTATGCAACACCAGGCATAGAAACCTAGGCCACTATTCACTAGAAACAATATTTCGGCAGGGATATGTGTGGGTATTCAACTTATGCTTCAGAAATTTGGAAGGAAAAAGAAAACAAAACACTTTTACAGGGGGCATATTGGCAGGGGCTGATGTAACAGATGACACATTCTTGGAAATCAAATAAAAGCAATAGGGAAATACCCATTGCTGCCTGGTGAAGGCCTAATCACATGGACACAGCTGGAACCAATGTAGATCATTCATTAATAAAACTGTATTGTAGTAGCCACTTTTTGATGCATTTCAATTGCTGCTGTAGCCAAATCTCTGAATTTCTTTGTTTGCTTGTTTGTTGAATTTCTTTGTTTTAATGGGAAATACGGGAAGATTTAGGGCAGAGGAAAAAGGAAAAAACAAAAAAAACCCACCCTGCTCTCATGCTAAAACTGAGACTAGCTCAAAAAGCTAAATGTCACTTTACCTTGCAATGTACTTACACTATCAGCAGCTTAAAATATGCAGTGTAAACCTGAAAAAGGGGGAACTCATATGGTACTATGGATAAAAAGTGAGCAGTGTGAGATGCCACAGAAAACATATGACATAGTTGTGACAGTATTCTACGGAATGATAATATGTCAGGCAGGGGGAATTAAAACGTATCAAAAACTAGAGGGGGAATCAAACAACTGAATTAGCACATACACTTTCATGCAATACTCTCTAATGAAATTTAACACTGAAGTGTGTACCATATGCGTAAGGAAAGAGGACTAATATTTAAACTTAGAAATCAATATCTTACATGTTACCAATATTTGATATCAAACAAAATATTCAAACCACCTACCCAGGAATAAGGTTCAAAACCTGTACTGATATTCAGATGAAGTAAAACACCATTCATAATTATAAACATGATATTTAATATAATAAAATAAAATCCTAGTTAAAATAATAAATTTAGTATTTATTCAACTTTGCCGGCATCCCTCAATAAAGCTATTTTTCCATGTTGCTACAAATATGATTAAGTTACTATACAGTAATTCCTACAAACTGTGCAACATCAAACTATAAAGATACAGAAGCTTTGAATTAAACAAAGCTGAATTAAACAAAACTGTAAAATTTATTACCTACAAAAATAAACAACTCAATAGCATTTAACAAAACAACAACAGCAACAACTGCTCAAACACTCAAACATCACAGATCTTAAATATATTTCTACTATGCCTCTGTGTATAGTTAGAATAAACAAATAAATACAACGATTCATGTTGCAATTCCTAAGTCACTGAAAGATACGTTCCTACCGCAGAAAAGACAAAGGGCTTAATTGCAAATAAAAATCATACCACTGGAGAAAATGTATTTAAAGTTGATGCATAGTATTTAATATGCAATGAACATTATTCAATATATGCGAACACAGAGAATAAGTTTTTGGTCTCTATTTATCACACCTTGGCACAGCGGATTCAAGACAGTCATGCACTTAACAGGACCAAGAGAAAAAAGTTTCACTGGCTTCCCTTCTAAAAAATGTCATAATTCTGAAACATAAAATGTTGACCTAAAGATTTAATTGATATAACTTAACAAGCATCCCACCCAGATTCATCTTAGCTACTCAACAGAAATAGGCACTTAAATATAAGTTTTAAAAAAACAGCATGGGGGGGATAGAGAATTGTAGCATTTATTAACATGTGCATTATACATACAAAGCAATAGGACTACTTGTTTGTTTTGTTAAATTAATGAGCCAATATGTTGCTGAACCTGTCTTGAGAATGAGAGAAAATAACAGGTGAGTTTATTTAATGCATAATTCTCCTATACCTGTTTTACTAACCCTTTTCATGATTTTAAAGCATTTTCTAAATTAAAAATAAATCTCTAGGGGGAAAAAAAACAACTCTTAGATTGTACAAGTTGATCTTAATGTATCCATAAAAATCAGTCAAAATAATATAAATTGCCTCCTTAGAAAACATATTCTGCCTATTTATTCTTATCTTGATTACAAAACACTAATTTTTAAAATAGACCACTTGAAAGTCAGTCATTTGTTTTTGCTTAATACAACAGAAAACACATTTACATTTTGAGGAACATTCTACGAAATTTCATAGAATGCTTGCTCATAGTGAAAACCTAGTCTCCTGCTCAAATCATCACTTAAAAATCATAATGCTACATTTTCACACCCCTTGTAATAATAGGTCACTAGCTATAATTTAGAGAGAATTGGGAAACCTAAAAACATGGTGTTCTATCTTGCATTTTCATTTCAAAGGAAAAAAATTTAAATACACATCTTTATATTTCACGGAAGTTCATTTGCTCACTTAGCAACACTTATCAGACATTCTAAAAATGAGTATTCAATCTGCAAAAGCTATGAGCTGACCCTGAGTTTTAGACAAAAATAGAAAACAATGGCAGACGTTTGGTCTTGACAAGAGATATCTTGGCTTAAAGATCCATATAATACAAGCAAGTATCATTCAAGAGTTTCCATTCAAATAATAAGCTATGAAGGAAGACAAGATTCCAACCAATCAAAAATACTATGTCAACATGACCAAAGTTAGCAATATTCAGAAGGGTTTTCTGAAACGTGTGGCAAAAATGCAACTGTGAAGAAAATCTCTAAGAGCTGGAAAAGGGAAATCTAAACACAAGCTTCTAGAAGGAACAATGCCATTTCGTAAATGTGGAGGTTGTGAGGAGAATGATGTTTCTATTTAAGAAATATTGTTTGTGTTTTTTTACAATGGTGTTCTACGTGAAGAAAGAGGAAAATGAAGGAAAAGAAATGGGATAAGGAGGACTAAGGCTGCTTGCCTTCCTTCAGTGGTGCTGGGAGGGTAGACCCTCTGCCTCACGAAAACCACTGCCAGAACCAAGCTACACAAAACATTTTGGCTGCCAGCCTAGAACAGTGCCAGGCTGTTTTTTATTTTGTGCTAGACTCCCTCAATTGAGACAGTGTGGGATTGTCACTTTGATGCACATAGAGAACAAAGAATAATATAGCACGGGGCAGGGGGAGGTGGATTTTTCGCCTCTTAAAGTCAGGTTAGCATTTTGCTATGTTTGACAAGTCCTGAAAAGACTCAAGAAACAAAAGTTATGCTAAAGAATCTATCATTTGCCTAAAGAAATTAGCTTGAGTACGATATTGTCAGCAGTTGAAAGCCACATGAGAGATTAACATTTTTTAAAAATCAGACTTAAAAGGGGTCCAGGTACATACTTACCTGTTTAAGAAGCCAGAGACCAAGCAATCTGTGATTCACAATCACATGATCTTGTCTAAAATCTGATAGATGAAGGAAGGCCATAAAATCAGGTAAAAATAAAAAAAGAACTAATCTAAGTGTTATAATTTTTAGGTCACTATTCAGAGGCAACTGTGTCAGCTGTAATTCTGACCTTGATTTCTCCAAACTTAAATAATCTGATTAAGAGATTATAACAGTAGAATCGGAATATTTTATGCCTTTACAGGGAAAAAGGTGATAAATGATCAAAAATGTTTAAAGGATTAAACCACAAATCATCTAGAAAGTTGCCACAGACACAAACAGGAAAACCGTCTCTTCTCTCCTATTCAATTCTGTACTAGAAGCAAAGCTAACACAAATGAGAAAGCCAAGTGTGTGCTATTGGAAGCCTCAACTAAATATACTACCTGAATCTGGTGACTAAAAACACCAATAAGCCATTAGCTCCTAGAGGTATGACCCTTTTCTCTCTAATGCACAAGATAAGTAGAGGTAGAAGTCCATTTTCTACAAACCAAACGAAAAGAAAAAATAAACTGGGACAAGCCCAGATCCCATGCTGGCATATTTTACACTAAGCTCAGCATCATCTAGAAGCAGTATGCTTCTCCCTGCCCATCAGGACAGGAAAAGAGTTGTGAAACTAATACAGCAGTGATAAATAGCACCAAAGGTCCACTAGTCCCTTCCTCCTGCCCATCTCCACGGAATCAGCTGCTAAAAGAAGACCAACGACTGTTACAGAAATAGCAAGAACTAAAGCACTTGCCTCAGATGTTACAGACAGAGGCGCGGAGTGTGACCACCTGAGCTTATCTAATTTCCAACAAAATGATCCCCCGCCCCGTTTCGCTCATGGCCACAGATTCTGATAGCAAGTCATCAATGTTGGGAAAGGCGGTGGTAGAGGGAGAATGTGGAAAAGAAACCAGGTGAGAACGGTGGCCAAACCTCAAACAACACACAGTACATGCTTCTCATTATTCAAATTAGTGCTGTGCATAACCCTTTGGGAGGACAAAACCTGTGATAAAGGTTTCAGGTATAATGATTCACTCTGGGTGGCAAGGGCCAGTCTGCCATAGAATCGAAAAATGCATTATTTTGCTCCTCGCTCTTCTCCTTTCCCATTTCCTTTCTTCCGTTTGGGATATACCGATGATGCTATCACTGCCCGGGACACTGACAGTTGTAGGCAAGGCATTCATGTCTTGCCAAAGTGGCCCAAAGACTGATGCTGGCTGGCTTTAGTTCAACAAGGAATCTGATGCAAAACCAGGAAGTAAAAAGAACGAAAGGTGTAGAAGAAGCCAGGCGACAACATGTTTTTTCTGTTTATTAGTGATGCAGATGAAATAGGGGGAAATCTAGAAAAAGCCACCAAGCTGACTGAATTACAAAGAAAGATTAAAGGAGTTAAATGTGTACAACTTGGCTGACAACCAAGGAAGAATATGAGAGCTGTCCACAACTCTCCAAAGTATATACATAAAAAGAAGAGCAGGGAATTTTTATCTGCTATATAAGTGTGAATATATGAAATAATAATGAGATAAAATTAAAATAAAGAAAACTGACTTCAAGCAGCAGACGAAGCAATCTGGTAAAACTTAAGAATGGCTGCTTCCTTCTCTTTAGAAATATTTGTCATCTCACTGACCCACCCTGCAGTAAAGAAAGAAGAGATGATAGGAAATGGCCACATATTGACAGAGGACTGAATCAATGGAAGAATTAAAACAAAGTCCCATTTGCTTACCTGATGATCCAGATGTACTGATTTTTCTCTTTACATATATCCAATCTGGCTAATGCAGAGGTACCTATGAGATCAAAGGACATAATTAAAATGTTATCTTCAAAAGAACCCCAGCCTGAATTCTGAATCCTGACCTGGATAAGAGTTTATTTGAATGACCCAATAGTCTGATTCTTGGATATTCCAAGATGGGAGACGAACCTCCAAGGAGAGCGATGTTTTGAGTCTTAACTAGTAAGACCTTCCCCTTTGCCCCCCACCAATCTTTCCAAGGTTTCCCAAATCAATTCTAACTCAAAAACAAGAAGAAGAATTCAGATTAAAGGTCCTTAACCTTGGTATGTGGGTGAACTTTAGGAGTCTATGCACTTCTGAATGATATATGTAAAATTTGTGGGTTTATGTAAATGGATGTCTCTCTGGAGAGAAGGTCAATAGTTTGTCAGCTTTGCAAAAAGTTCCATAATCCAAAAAACTGTCAAGAACCTCTGCTGAGGACAGTCTAAGATCTCAGAGCCAGGTTGGAATGCATATGGATAATCAGTCCAGGTCTGGGGTTTTCACTGCAGGGAAACAATGGAGGTACACAGACACTTCAGTATCTGTATCTGTATAAGAACACTACTTTCTGTGAGAGCATCATATCAGATTTAAACTGTTACTTAACTTACATAGCCCTGTGTTCTCTGCAAGCCATGCACAGTGAAGAGAGCAAGCTCTTACCATATACCCAAGGGTAGATATTGTGACTTTCCTGTTCTGTATATATTAAAGTCAGAATCCTTAGGTATATCAATATTGACAGGGTCAAGACTAACACAGTAACTCACCCAAAAAGGATCCTATATGACAAGCAAAAAGGAAAAGCTAGCAAAGCAATAAGAAATGTGGCTCCCAGACAGACTACATAGCCCAAAATCACAGGATTACCAAATGCATCTCTTCAAAGAATTATCCTAAACAGTGGTTACAGAGTCCAAATAACCTGTATCAGAAAGAAATCAAGATGGAGAACCTTCCAGGCACCAACTATGAACAAGACAAAAACAGTTCCAGCCATAGAAAGAATCCTGAGCTGGAGTGTCACTAAAAAACAACAGAAAAAAAAAAGGATAAAAAAGATAAGGGAAAGGCTGAGAAGACGTAAGTCAAGTAAAGGCAGAAAACAAAACAAAACTTTTGAGATGGCCTGTTACAAATAATGATCTTATAGTATATTTTCTTGAAAAATAATTTCTTTAGACATTCACCCCCTGAGCATCTACCAGGCACTGCACTGGTTGTTGGGAATTCAGCAGTGAACAAGACAAAATTTGCCTGGCTAGGAGTTTAATTTTGGGAAGAGGAGGAAGGATGCAGGGAGACATATACACCAGCAATATCATTTCAATACATGATATGAAAGAAATAAGATGATGTGACCGAGGCATGGGAGAATGCCCTACATCTATCTAGTATGTCACAGAGATATTCAGTCCAATTCTCGAAGTTAGTCAGGGTCTTAGCGAATGGAGTCTGAGAAAGGACCACAGGGACAGCTAGTCAAATCTTCATTTCAGAGACTAGGACAGGAGAGCTATTCTGGAAGACAAAGTATCACCACCTCATTATCTCCAAACATCAAAATACATACACCTAGACTGAGTTATGATTTTATGATACTGGATATCAGTACTGATACTCTGCCTTGAGAAGAGAAAGCCTGAGAACAAGTAACTGAACAGCATTTCTGAATCTTTTAAAAAACTGGCAGATCCCATGCACTTTGTAACCTTAAGATGTAACACAGAACCACATTCTATCCAAATTCTTGGCAAGTTTCATTCTATTTTTTTTTTAAGTCGTTTTTCCCTTCTACAGACAAATTTGATCAATTTCTGCTGTTAAAGGAAGGCAGGCAGGGGGAATGTGGGGAGGCATGGTAGCCAATCTCCAAGAGGGTCCCCAAATCCTCACCTTCGGAAATTCATGACTTTGGTAGTTCCTTCTCACTGCATGAGGGCTGGTTTGCACAAAAACCAGAATGCCCTGGAAGTGACGGTTTCTGACTTCTGAGGTTAGGTCCTAAAAGATACTCGAGCTAGCTCCTTGCCCTCTTGGATCACTCACTCTGGGTAAAGTCAGCTGCCACATCATGGGGACAAACAGTTCTATGGGGCAGTCCACATGGCCTCTTGCCAAACCACCAGAATCCACTTAACGGGGTTATGTGTGAGCCATCTTGTAGGTGGATCACCCAGGCTGCTCAAATCTTCAGATGACTGCTACCCTGGATCAATCTCAACTCCAATTCATGACAGATCAGAGCCAGAACCACTTAGGCTGCACTCCACCTCTAGCATGCTCTCTAGCTTCCTCCAAAGCTAAAAACTCCATTTCCCAGATGCATTTGCATCATGCCTTCTACGGGACCTGGATTCAAACAATCAGAAAAATCCATGTAAGACTTAGAAAACGGGAGTGAATAAATCAAGGTGGTGACCACCTCCAATGAGATCAAATCTTACAGTGAAGGCACTTTGTTCTTCTGAGACAATCAGCTGGATAGTCTAATTAAATGATCCCTAGTATCACAGGTTCCCAAGTAGCAAGTGACAGTGGATTTTCTACTAAAATAGTGTAACTGGATGTTTCCCTTGGCTTATGCTGTTCCTAGCTTATTAATAGTCAAGGTTAGTTCCTTGGCACTTTTGTAAATTGAGTGTAACATATCCCTTTTTGCTTAAACTAGCTAGCTGTCTTCAACTTAAACTAGCTGTTGCCTACAACTAAGAACCCACTTTATCATATACAAATTCTCCTGTCTCATAATGCTTTCACTCCTCTTTCGTAATTCTGTTCCATTACTAATCCCTCTGCCTGTGCACTGAACCCTATCCATTCATGCCTTTCCTAAAAACTCGTTCCATCATTCTTCTCCTTTTCCTCTACCTTCAATCTTTGGCTCTCCACTGGTCCCTTCTCCTTCATGACTAGCACACTTCTTTCAACACTACCAACTATCCTGCCAAGATTCATAAAACAACAATATAGACCCACTGCCTTCACTTGAACTTCCAAGCAATGCTCACACTACCACAACGTGGCTTCCTTAGCCATCACTCTACTGAAACGGCCATTGCTAAAGTTTGCTAATCATGACCTATTTTCACTCCTCACTCTGCTAGACTGTGGCATTTGGCAGTCCTGCCCACCATGCCTCCTTGAAACTCCCTACCATTGGTTTCCAGGATGCCACCATCTAGCAGCTCTCCTCCAGTCTATGGGGTGTGTTCCCTATTTTAACCTGGCTCCTTTCCTAGGAAATCCCTAGAGCTTCATTCTTAGGGATATTATGGTTTCATTCTGTCCTTGACTTCAAGATTTCAATTATCATCTCTGTATTCACTGATCACTCCCAAACCCAAACCTCTCCCATAGCTCTCTTCACACTACAAACGTAGACTTCTGTTTGCCTATTAGATGCGTCTAGTTTTATCATTTACTGCAAAATATCATAAAACCCTCCGTAACCAAAGAGGACAAATTTAAAAGTAGTTTATATACTATAACTGTGCTAATACTGTAACCACTAGCCACATGTGGCTGTTGGACACTTGAAATGTGGCTAGTCTGAACTGAAGTGTGCTGTTAAGTGGAAATATACACAATAGATTTCAAAGACTTAATGCAAAAATAAGAATGTAAAATAGCTCAATAATTTTACATTGGTTACATGTTGAAATTATAAGAATTTAGATATCTAAAGTTAAGTAAAATATATTAACAAAATTAATTAAATTTATTTCTTTTCATTTGTTTAATGTGGCCACTAGCAAATTTTAAATTATTGCATTACAATTCTATTGAACAGTGCTGCTCTACACACACACACACACACACAAAACAACACTATGAAAAAAAATACACACTATTCTCAACCAACAAGGGAAGGAAAGAGAATTGATTTTTTTTTTTGATATTTAATCATCCTCATATTCAAAACTTACTATTTTATCTTGATAGCTTATAGATTCATTCTTACTATTTAAAAGAAAAGGCTATATCCTGGAATGAAGATTTGTAACGTTCCTTAAAATATATACAAATATATTTAAAATTATGATGTTAAAAAGGCTAAATTAAATCCTATAAAAATCAAATATAATCACAACTATATCATAAAAATACAAATAGCTAACATTTGATAGGCACTATGCAACAATGTTATATAATTTAATTATCACATCTCTAAAGTAGATACTGTTGAACAAAGTAAGAAACCTAAAGCAGAAAGAAGTTAAGTAACTTGCCCAAGGTCATGTTTTTAGGCCTCAAACCAGGCAATCTGGCTCCAGATCCCATACTCTCAATCAGTACCTTCTGCTGACTCGATAGAAGTAAAATTTAAAAGAAAACAGTCTCAGATGGTTCGCAGCACTCTTAAACTTACACATTCAACTAGGATCAGAAAAAAAAAAGTCAAATAAAACCAAATATGAATATAAATATAAAAGCTCACAGAAAATGGAAATTTAGAAGTAAAACTAAGTGAGTGGAGGAGAGTATAAGGATGGAATAAGGAAAGAAAACACAAGGGAATCTGCTCTGAGCCCAGGATGTACAAATGAGAATTCCTCAAGAACAAGAAAGCATTACTCGTGGACGTGAAAACAGTAAGGGGTTCAGAAACACCGCATGCCCACTGACGCTACACAGCAAAGGCAGAACTTGACGCATACCCATGGAACCTCCCAGAGACTCGCATGTAATTCTGCTCCACAAAGTGCAGGGGTGGGAGGTGAGGGGCAGATCTTAAACTAATGTCAGTGTTATAAAAAGCTAAAAGAAATAATTCATACCTGAATAAGGCTATATAGCCTATATTTTTAAGTTTGGCATTTTTAAAAAAAAAAACTTCCAAAATACAATGTTCACAAGGTAAGTATATAAATCAACATGTGAACAAAAATAAGTAAGTAAATAGATTATATATGTCTATATGTCTCTAGAAAGATACACACACACACAAACACACACACACACTGATTAGGTGTGTATAAAGAAAGTATTAAGGGACCAGGGTATAAGAGAGAGATTTCATAGCCCTTGTCACTTTCTGAATTTGAATCCAGTGAATATAGTGACAATTCAAAAGTTTTTAAGGTAATCTTAAAGTCCAAAATAAAAATAAACAAAATGATGCTGAATAGGAAAAGGTAAGGAAATCAATTTATTCATACATATATACCTGCAGAGGGGCTCCTTGATGATAAAAGGGCTGGGGACTTCCGGCCTCGATGAAAGACTAGCACTCCATCTTCACACATCATCATTATCCCTTCTTCCATACCTCACTATCCACCACCAGAGATACACAACAAACATACATACACAGAGGACACTTTAACTGCTAGACGGTGCTGTTCAAATATTCAATCTCTGAGAGCCAGAGTACTTAAAAACATCCAAAAAGGCAGATAGACGCACTTAAAAAAAAAAAAAAAAAGTAAAGAAAATTATAGAAGCTATCAATACAGAAATATATTTTATAATTTTTTAATTTATGTTTTCTTTAAAATCCATTTGAAAATCAGAGATGCAAAAGATCGGTAATATAAAGCTTCCCCAAAACTAGAAGTCTATCACATCATTTGCTTTAAACTTGCAAACCAGATTACCTATAGGCTCCAACCTAAGAGGGCAACCGTGAGTCCTTTTCTTTCAAATGTGAGGATGTTCTAGGACATCTGTCATCTCACTGACCAGAAGTGATGCTGCTGACCGGCCAGCAGAAGAACCCATTCCTTCTTCCGTGACCAAGTGTTTTCTCTCCCAAAACTAAAGCTCTCAAGTCTAGCCTTCCAAAATGATGAGTAAACTTCTTTAGTCAGGGATGTAGTAAGCCCTTTCCTTTAAACTTCTTGCTAGTCAGAACTTTTCACAAAATCTACAAAAAAAAAAAAAAGGCTCATTCGCATTAATTTTCTTTGTGTTGCCATCATTCATTGTCTTCATTTTTAATTTAGTAGTATTTTTAGCCAAATGAAATGAAATACAGTCAGTTTTTCTCAATCTGTCTCAGCTCTACTCTTTATCTTCTGGGACCCAATTCATGTGATCCTTTAACAACTATTTATTTCACACCAAACTAGATATCTCCCTAAAGCTTACCAATCTAGCCTCCGGGCATATTTCTTAAATAAAAGCAGTAGATCTTTGTAAACCTAAAATTTGCATACTAAAGGAACAAATCAACTATCAAAAGACCTAGTAGTATATAGCAGTTGCTCACCTCCAAGCAGAGTTTAAAATTCATTTCAATTTATTATTTTTTTAAAGAAATAGCTATTGACTTTTTGCTTTGCAAAATACTGTGTTTAATGGCCTAGTTAAATTAGAGGTGATAGTGTGAAGCAAGTGCTTTAAATTGGTAAATTCTAAACCTTTTAATAAAAGTACATCAGTCAGAAGTTTTAATAAGACTCAGCAGGACAGAGAAGAATTAACAGTCTGTAGGTATCAAAAGGGGGTGATAGGCAATGATAACCTTAATCATTTGCATAGGGATTTATAATTTCATTGCTTAAAGGTTAATGAAATTATGTGGTATTTTGCCCACTCTTATCCAGTAAATGATTTCATGCCTTGGTTTGTATACATTTATCGACTGAATCATATAACAGAAGAAATGACTTTTTACCAATTAATCTCCTGCATTTTTACTTATGTACTCCTGGGTGCACAACTATCATTATCTGTTCTAACCAACAGCCCTAAAATAAAAACATAAGATTTCCAACAGCATCTCAGAAAAAAGAACAAACTCATAATCAGAATTCTGGAAGTCCAATAAGTTGCTAAAGTGACTGCCTTTTTAAAAATTAGATTACATTCCTTTACCAACTTTATACTTCCAACTACTGCTAAATAGTTGCTTCTGCCAAATGTTAACATAAAGTCTACCCTAGAGATTAATGAAGGCATTGAGAACACATTATCTGACAGTGAAACTAGATGGAAAAATGCAAACAATACACACAAATAATTAGAATAGGTAAAATAATAAAAGATTGTAGGCTGAAGCAATTGTTTTAAAACATCACAGGGCAAAAACAACACACTACTGTGGCCTTGCATCACTGAGCACCCAGGAGGTGTTCAACCAGCGCTTTGCTTGGTACCTAGTTGGAAAATTGCAGAGTCTAGCTTTAGGCAGGGTCGTGTTTCTTACTCTGGCTGCACATTAGAATCACCTGGAGGGCTTACAAAATAATAATAAAACAAAAATAAAAAAGCTGATATTTAGGCTCTACAACCAGAGACTCAAGTTTCATCAGCAATTTTTAGAAGCTCCCTGTGATTTCTTATTGTCCAGCTAGAATGGAGAAATATAGCTATAGAGCAGTGGGTCTCAAAGTGCGGTCCCTGGACTAGCAGCAGCTGGGAACTTGTTAGAAATGCAAATTCTCAGGTCCCATCCCAGACCTACTGAACCGGAAACTCCAGGCTGGGGCTCAGCAATCCGTATTTTGAGGAGACTTCAGGGGATTCTGATGTACACTAATGTTTGAAAACACTGCTTTACACTTGATCTTAGCCAAAAGGCAGAGGAACAATTGAAAACATACTGCTGTAGAGTAAGAAAAACGTGGGTTTCAATCCTTTCTCCACAATTTACTGACTATATGACCCTTGGTCAGCTCTCTAAACCTTACTTGCCCCACTTAAAAAGAAGGAGTTAGCTAACATTTGCTAAACATGCATTATGTACCAGAGAATGTGCTAATAAGCACTTTACATACATTACATAATTTAACCCTTACAACAAGCTTACCAGGTAGATATCAATATCATTTAAACCCAAATATTATGAAATTTGTCCAAGATTACAAAGTAAGCAGAATCAGATTTAACTCATTTTTCAAATCCAAAATCACTGCTCTTCCCTTATTTCACAAAATATGCTCACCCCCCCTCCCTCCCTTCCTTTCTTCCTTCCTTCTGTTTTCTTCCTTCATTTCTTCCTCTCTTCCCTACTATCTTCTCTCCTTCCTTCCTTTGCCCCAGTATGTCTCTATCTGTCCTCACTTTCTTTGGGAGTTTATTTTCCTATTGTAAAGCTAGAGATTAACTAGCCTGTACAGTTTTACTGAGTGACTACAAAGTACTTAGCATTCTGCCATATGCCAGAGATGAAAAACTTAAAATTTTTAAAACTTAGAAATTATAGTAATGAAGTTACAAACTAGATGGAGACACACATTTTGCAAAACATAGGAACACATATGACTTAATAACTGGTGAGTCAAAAACAGAAGTAACTCAGGAGTTCATGAGATTGGAGCTCAGACCAAGGCATGAGGCCAAAGGAAGTATGGCTTATCCTGAAACAGGGTGAAAATCTGTCTTGCACAGGGGGAGAAACAAGGGTTACAAAACAGTAGAAAACAAAGCTAAGTAAGCTAAATGGATCCAGACTGTGACTTAGAGTAAGAAGAATTTAACTTTAGCATAGTAAAAATACAGTTTTTCACAGAATATTTTGGATGCACTGATAGTAAAAAGGTAAAGTTAAAGTCAAATCACAGGTACTTATTCTAGAGAAGAAAAAAAAAAAAAGAAAAATCGACCTAGGATTATACTGAGAAAAAAAGGTGGGGGGGGGGGGCAGGAGAAAAAGTCATTTCTTTTGCTAAGTGTCATGATCCACTCTGTATTACTGATAGTATGTTCCATAGGCTATTCGTATGCATTACACAGTATTTTCAATCACTTACTAATCCAGCCAACACTGATCACATTAGTTAAACACCAAAGGATGAATAGATAAATAAGATACCAACCCAGGGCACATGGAGTATTTATGTAGGAAGCACACTGCCAAATGTTGTATGCAACATTTACATGAAGTTATTAGGAATTCCGAAGGCCACTCTAGACAGACCGATTCTTAGAAATGACTTCTGTGAAATTCCTGAAAGTCAGTGGGGTATAAGCTAGCCAAAATGTTCCACACACAACATGTGAGAGTACTTTGTTTATGCTAGCACCACAACCATCAGCTCACAAGTGGAGCATCCCCAGTTCCATCGACATTTAGGCTTACTTATGGCTAAGAATCATGCAAATATAAAATTCAGAGGTTACACTTTTTGACATTTATATCATTCATTTCATTTTTTTGCTGAAGAACTAATGAACCACTATGCTCAGAAACCCCCTGGAAGATTCTATGGATGTATAATGAAGGAAAATGTGAGGCACACGGGGCTGACTGAATTCACCAGCACCTCTACTTTCCAACTCTGTCAATGATAGTCCAGTGCTGTACAACACCTTCTTTAGTTCCGCATAATCGGACAATTGCATAATGCCTGTTTGTTTCTGAGAACCAATGTAAGAAGCATGTATATCCATCATAGTATGCTGAAAAGATGCTGCAGTTAGTTTTGCTCAGAATACATGTGAACTGAATTTGCTATAATATTAGAAATTATAGCATTTTTCAAACTAAATATATTTAAGAATCAGTAATGCATCTTAGTGAAGTTGCTTATTAATAACTTACATAATCAAAGAACTGAACTCCTGAGTTAAAAGTTACTTGAAAGGTCACCTGGTAAAACACTAGCTTTTTAAATTTTTATTTCTCTCTCTCTTTCATATAGATAGATAGATAGATAGATAGATAGATAGATAGATAGATAGATAGATAGATATTTGGTAAAACACCAGCTTTTAACACACATACTACCTAGGACAGATACAGTGTTGGAATTAAAACAATCGTATGGGGGCACCTGGCTGGCTCAGTCGATGAAGCATGCAACTGATCTCAGTTGGGGTCATGAGTTAGAGCACCACACTGACTTTACTTAAAAAAATAAATAGAAAATAAAACAATGGTATGAAAAAACCTCCGAGTGCTTTGAGTAATAAATTTCTTTGGCCCCAATATGTCCAATTCTTATACACGACTGTATTTTACTAAAACTCAATCACCTGTCATCTCATTTTTTAATAATATAAACTCTCCATGACAATGTGGTAGGACTAAAATATTGGGACTTGAGAGTAGTTCCATTTCAATAAAAGTGGTCGGTATAAAATCATCTTTTAAAATATTCAGACCATGCCATCCAGATATCCACATGCACTTGAATTTATAAGCATTAAAGAACTTGTTTAGATTTACTGAAGCTATACCTGCTGTCAAGAAACAAAAAAGTTGTGAAGGTTGATCAAAAACAACTTTGCCTCAAGTATCATGTTAATGTTTTCCACTAACGCTGTCCTAAAAGTTAACAGTCAATGCAATGCAAAGGTTTCTCTTTATTTCTATATTTAAATCATCACAGGTTTGATCAAGCATGCAAATCCCTTTAGGCTCAGGGTTCCCATCAAAATGTCTTATAGGAACATTAAAAATTGAGTGGGCATAAACAACTCCAACAGTGCGGAGCTCATGACAGCATTGCTGTGATCTTTGTGTTTCATGTGCAACAAAACTGGAGAAGTTTGCAAGGGAATAGAAGCAACTAATTACTGTCTTTTGCTTGAGGGCAGGTGTGCTGATCTCTACAGGTGTCTGGACTGCAGCACTCAGCCTACTGCACTGCCTCTTAAAGACATTCACTGTAACAACTTGCTGAAGCCCTGCAAAATACCTCCTAGAATACCAAACTGTTGGGTGTTGAGGAAGAAACATGTTATGACTTCTTAAAGATACCAGGAAGGAGAAAGCAGTTGGAGAGGCTTTAGCAGTTTATGAAAGAATAGTATAAGACAGTATAAAAAGTAAATAATATCAGATTTTATCTATCAAGTGCACACATTAAACAAAGATACCAATTTGTCTTAAGGAGTACAGAAAGTTTTTCAATGAAAAGTGTTACTTTCTAAATAGGAAATAAAAAAGAAAAAACTAAATAATAATGCCACATCGATCCATCTTTTTTCATTCGTGAAAGACAGTGACCAATGCTGGGTATGCAATTTAAGAAGCACCAAAACACGATCTTAGAAATTATCCACTATGGGAACTTAGCAAACAAAATAGTTTTTAGCAAACAAAATAGCTGATGATAGGGAGGTAAGTATACCATAAACATGAGATGCCATTTATAGGATTAATGTTCCTTAAGATCTTTCCCATAATTGTTGGAAAGAAGTATGCTTAATAATGAAGAAACATATAAACCAGAGACAAACATCCCCTGCTTTGCTACTTGCTACCCGCGTGATCTTGCACAAGAAACTTAGCCTTTCTGTGCCCCAATTTCCTCATCTCATGATAAAAAAGACCTACCTCATCAAGGATGAGTGTCAAGTCTAACATTCTTAGGCAATGAAACTGCTCAGAATAATTCCTATAAATGATAATATAAGGTTTTTACCAATTATTTTCATCCATAATTCCAGTGTTTTTCTTTAACCAAATGAAATCAAGACAGTATTTCAAATCACCATTAATACTAAGCATCAACTGTGTAACCAAAACATCACGGGTCTTTAAGAAAAAATAACAAAAGCAAGAGTTAAAAATGTTTCAGACTATTCTCAAAGGAACCAAAAGGCAAGAAAATTTGAAAGCAAAATGTGTACAAAGTACACAAAACAACATAGTATTTCCAAAATTAAGAATGATTAGGCCCATGGGAATGATCGGAATATAACCGAAGAAATATCCCTCCCACTTGAGTAGACTATTACATCAGACTCTTATTTCTTCATATCTGGACAATGCGATAATCTTCTATTCTCTCTTCCTTTTTAATTTCTCTTCCTCCTATTCATCCTCCAGTTTTCAATGCCGTCCCAACCACCATGAATGTTAAGAACTGACCTGCTGAGCTTTCTTTAACAGAGACCTAATTATCTCGCTCTGCTACCCACAGATCTATTGTAGGGGAGGCAGGCACGTAGATAATTAAAGAGGTGTGTGTGTGTACATGCATGAGTATGCACATACACATACATGCATGTGTGTGCATGCACAAAGTACTAAGAGAGGATAAAACATAGGTGGATTCATTTTGCCTACGATAAGTCAAGGAAGGCTTCATACAGCTAACAATAGCTGGGTGAAATAGTGCCTACTGGGTGCCTGGGTGGCTCAGTCATTGAGCGTCTACCTTCGGCTCAGGTCATGATCCCAGGGCCCTGGGATCGAGCCCCACATCGGGCTCCCTGCTCTGTGGGGAGCCTGCTTCTCCTTCTCCCTCACTTGTGCTCTCTAGCTTTCTCTCTGTATCTCTCCAATAAATAAATAAAATCTTTAAAAAAAAAAAAAAGAAATAGTGCCTACAAAATAAATTCAAAGCTCCAGGCAATGAGCATCCATTACTGAGCCTCAATCTACATTATACCAACTGTGTACCACACTCTCCTCACATGGATCTAGATGTCCTCATTCTCTAAACACAGTGGACACTCTGCTGTCACCTGGCCTCTGGCCTCTGCCTCGAATTCCTTTTTCATCTTCCCCATCTTTAAAGTTTTAAAAACACGATACCCATATATACCCATGCATTCCACTTCTACTTATGTTTTTTAAGAGGGGAACGGGGAGAGGAAAAGGGAGAGGGAGAGAAAGAATCTTTTTTTTTTTTTAATTTTTTTTTTTATTATTCTTATGTTAATCCCCATACATTACATCATTAGTTTTAGATGAAGTGTTCCATGATTCATTGTTTGTGCATAACACCCAGTGCTCCATGCAGACTGTGCCCTCCTCAATACCCACCACCAGGCTAACCCATCCTCCCACCCCCCTCCCCTCTAGAACCCTGTTTGTTTTTCAGAGTCCATCTTCAGAGAGAAAGAATCTTAAGCAGGCTGCACGCCCAGCACAGAGCCTGAGACACAGGGTTCAATGTCACAACCCTGAGATCATGACCTGAGCCGAAATCAAGAGTCAGACACTTAACCAACTGAGACACCCAGGTGCCCCTCTACTTATTTTTTTTAGACAGTTAAAAATCAATGGCATCCCAGGGCGCCTGGGTGGCTCAGTCGGTTAAGCGTCTGCCTTTGGCTCAGGTCATGATCCCAGAGTCCCCGGAAGGAGCCCCACATGGGGCTCCCTGCTCAGCAGAGAGCCTCCTTCTCCCTCTCCCTCTGCTGCTCCCCTGCTTGTGCTCTCACTCTCTCTGCCAAATAAATAAAATATTAAAAAAAAAAAAATCAATGGCATCCCAACCACCATGAATGTTCAGAACTGAGAAAGACAAAGTTAATTCCTTCAAAAATTCTGAAGGAGAGGGATTTGCAATATAAAATGTAATCATTCAGACAAAAATATCAATCAAGTGAGAAAATTGAAAAAAGATATTTTTCTCTCACATAATCCTTCTCAGGAAACTACTCCAGGATATATAGCACAACAATATAAGATTAAGACAAGAAAGAAAACAATATGAGATTCAGGAAAAGCTAAAGGGAGTGCCTAGTTTAACAGCAAAGAAAAAGCTCAGGAAGAGAGCAGATCTAGAAAATGAGATAGAAGGAGAACAGAAATCTCCTGGAAGAATATATTCAAGGGCGCCTGGGTGGCTCAGTCGTTAAGCGTCTGCCTTCGGCTCAGGTCATGATCCTGGGGTCCCGGGATCGAGTCCCACATCGGGCTCCCTGCTCAGCGGGAGGCCTGCTTCTCCCTTTCCCACTCCCCCTGCTTGTGTTCCTACTCTCGCTGTCTCTCTCTGTCAAATAAATAAAATCTTTAAAAAAAAATATATATATATTCAAGAAAAAAATTGAAAGAAAGTATCTGATGTGCTTCATTTTATGGCAAATCAGAGTAAGAAGCTCCTAGAAGATATAGAAAGAAATAACAGTGACAAAGAAATTACACAGGAAAAAACAAGGCATTAGTAACTTCACAAAAAACAAAAAAATCAGAAGTGAACTTTTTCATCAGAGGACATTACAATGTTCAGTTATAAATATCAGCATGGTATAATAATGTAACACTAAAAATAAGTTAGCCAAAAGTTGTAACCTAACAATATTGGGAATATGCAGAAAAGAGATGGCAGTATAAAGGTGAAAAATCATCCTCAAAGACCATAATATAAAGTCAACAAAGCATATCTAAAATAAATGAATCAAAAGGTAGCAATGTGTGTGTATGTAATGTAGCAATATGCAGAAACAGGGGCGCCTGGGTGGTTCAGTCATTAAGCATCTGCCTTCGGCTCAGGTCATGATCCCAGGGTCCTGGGATCGAGCCCGACATTGGGCTCCCTGCTTGGCAGGAAGCCTGCTTCTCCCTCTCCCTCTCCCACTCTCCTTGCTTGTGTTCCCTCTCTCGCTGTGTCTCTCTCTCTCAAATCAATAAATAAGAGCTAAAAAAAGAAACAGATGAAGGGTTAAATATGGTTGCCTCTAGAGAAGAGGACTAGAAAGAATGGGTAAGAAACCACTGTATTTCCTAATAGGCCTTTTACAACACTTAGAATTTTAGACTAGGCAAATGTTATTAGTTTGACAAAATAAGAATTTAAAAGAAAGAATCAGCCATGTTCTCAAGAATATTTTTGACAGTGTTTTTCATAATAGTAAAAGGCAGAAAGAATCTAAGTCTTCAATAATAAGTGACTGGTTAAATAAATTACATTATATCTATACAGTAGTTAAATGACTAGTCATTTAAAATTATGGTGCAGAAAAATATTTAATGACATGGAGAAATGTTCAAAATGAAAAATGACAATTCAAAATACAGTTAAAAAATTAAAAAATGGAATACCAGGGGCGCCTTGGTGGCTCAGTTGGTTAAGCGTCTGCCTTCAGCTCAGGTCATGATCCCGGGGGTCCTGGGGCCAAGCCAGCATCGGACTCCCTGCTCGGCCGGGAGGGAGCCTGCTTCTCCGTCTCCCTCTGCTGCTCCCCCTGCTTGTGCTCTCTCCCTCTCTCTCTCTCTCAAATAAATAGGTGAGATCTTAAATAAATAATAAAATAAAATAGAATAAAAAATGGAATACCTATGAAAATATTAATAGTAATTTTAGAATTTTTTTTCTCAATGCTTCTCTGATTTTCCAAATTTTCTAAAGTAAATAGCAACTTTGTAAATGGAAAAAAAACCCACAAGTATAAATTTTAAAATAACTCATTATTCCATTTTAAATAATGTCACTTCATGATGTCTCCCCTGAATTAATCTTTCCCTCCCCCTGCATTTTCTATGTGCCACCATTAGAACGTTAATGCAATCTGATTTGTAACACAGGTAATTACTTATGTCTGTTCTCCCATTGGATTTAACCTGCTGAAGAGAGGACCATGTGTAAGCCATCACAATACAGGTTGAGTGGAATATGCCTAGGCTTCTTAAGACAATCCCCCTAAAATGAGGAAATCCTAAAAATGGTCTGAGCATTACCTTAAAAAAACAAAAAGGATTGATGGACTAATTTTCAGAAGGATAATAATCATATAAAATATAAGTTCTCAGGTTGGTTGCTCTTACCACATTGCTGTTTATACTACCCTCTCTCACATACACTGTCTCTCAGATTGACTTTTTGACAAAAGCGTTCTGTTTTGTTTTGTTTGGTTTTTTAAATTTTTATTGTTATGTTAATCCCCATACATTACATCATTAGTTTTAGATGTAGTGTTCCATGATTCATTGTTTTATCTAAAGGCTTTCAGTGAGGCAGTGTTTAAATGCAGATCCTCAGGGTTCCTTAACAGATCCATATTTATCACTCCAAAATGCCAATTACTTAAGGATTTGATTAGAACATCAGTTACCCAAATGTTACTATAATAAATTAAAATTAGGATTATTTCTTTATGTGAGTATATGGTTTCCAAATTCAGCAGAAATTTAAATATGTTTGGGGGAGCAAATATGAAAAAACATTCATAAGGTTTGGCTTTTATTTAGAACTAGTTTCAAAATGACTAATAAATGAAGCAGCACAAATTCTACAAACAAAAACCTTTCTGGGCAAAACCAGAAAATTCCACTCATTCTATTATGCAAAGGATTTTTAACTCTGTCCTATATAAAGGAGTCAACATCCAGAACATTTGATAAAAAGTCATAAAGGCGTTCTAATATTTCATCCTGGTAGAACTATTTTCTCCATGAGATCAACCACTACTTTTCAGCATGCTTTTGAATAGGCTATGTATGAGTAAGAGGAGACACAAAGAACAGAATGTTATGAAGTAAAGAGCTATTTTATCCACCCTCACTCTCCCATCCCCAGAGGTCTGAGCGAGAGGGCATAAGGACAAGGCAAATGGCCTTCTACAGAGCAAGGTTAAACTGTCTATTGAGTGACAACTGTGGAATAAGGAAGGAATTAAATTCTAATGACAGTAGAATCTGTAGACACATTTCTTAAACTGTATCAACTTTTAAAAACAAGACTATTTTAACTACAGAAAAATAAAGGATAATTTGCTTTAAAAAATAACGTGCCAGGAGTTTATTTTATATTTTAAGTTATATGCAATAAAGATATAGGTTATTACAGAGAGGACACAGGCAGAAAAACTTAAAACCAAAAATGTTATGAATAATACCAACTGAACTTTATTTGAGCAACTCAAAAATTGTAATGTAATAAAACATTTTACAAGAAATCAACTTACCATCAAATTTTCAAGAACATACCTTCTGCAGTAAGCAAAACACACTACTAAGAATTCCAGAAAATGCAAACCAATCTACAATAGAGAAAGCAGATCAGCAATTGCCAGGGACTTGAGATGGGGGCAGGGGGTTTGACTTCAAGAGGGCACGAGGGAACTAGACAGAAATGTTCTAAATAATAATTGTAGTTATAATTACACAGCTATATGCTTCTGTCAAAACTCAAAACACTGCCCACTTAAAATGTATAGTTCACTGTAAGTAAATTATACCTAAATAAAATTGATATAAAAAATACACTCATAACAGGTGATCATGGCTGACAATCATTCCAATTACATAAAGACTTTTTTATTGTAAGTTACTGTGTTTCTGACACACAAGGTTAAAGATACCATTAGTAAAAACTAGCTCAGTGATAGTATTAGTTTACAGTTACCAGTCGTAATAACTTATTACTGACCTTGAGGCACTTCCACCCACACTGTACTCACTACATATTACTTTATACTACTGGTTACGTTTTTTTTTTTTTTTCCTGCTGATTTAGTGTTGAGACAAAAGAAAAGAAAGAAAAAAGAAAAAAGTAGCATCCTCCAAGATCTACCTCAATTCTTTTCATTGAAGTATTAATACACTGATTTACACCAGGAAATATTTCAGACAAGTAGTTTTTCTTTCTTAATACTAAAAAAGCAACAGCTTTTGAAAAAATATAGAACAGCTATCTTGATTTCTCACACTGTACAGTGATACTTTAGGTGATTAATAGAGACTTTTCATAATTATATTTAAACAATTATTTCATATTTGAAGAAAGTAAGATTATTTAATAGGCATTAAATACCCAATATGAACTTATAAAAAAATCTACTGCATGAAAGTACATTTTTAAAGTGGAAATATGATAATTTTATTTCTTTCCATTGTTCACAGTGTTTCCATCGTATATAAATTTTACTAAAATGTTTATCAATAATGTATCAATTTTTAAAATATAACATGACCTATCTCACACTTGATAAGAGAAATTGGTTTAAGATAACTTACTTCACAAATCTTAACAAAAAAACACTTAAGCAGTTTACTATTATTTTAAAAATTAATTACACAGTAACACAGTAATCAAGACAGTGTGGTACTGGCAAAAGAACAGACAAATAGATCAAAGGAACAGAATAGACAGGCCAGAAATAGACCTACACAAATATAGTCAACTGATCTTTGACAAAGGAACAAAGGCAATTCGAATAAAGATAGGTTTTTCAACAGATGGTGATGGAACAACTGGACATCTATATGCAAAAAAACTTGAATCTAGATACAGACCTTATACCATTCACATAAAATAACTCAAAACAGATCATAGATCTAAATGCAAAATGCAAAACTATAAAACAACTAAAAGACAGTATATGAGAAAATTTAGATGACCTTGGTCTGGCCATGACTTTTTAGATACAAAACCAAAGGCACAATCATTGGGGGGGAGGGGGGTGTTGATTAAGTTGAACTTCATTAAAATTAAATACTTCTGCTCTTAAAAAAACACTGTCAATAAAATAAGAAGACAACCCACAAACTGGGAGGAAATATTTGCAAAAGACATATATGATAAAGGGCGCATTCAAAGTATACAAAGAAGAACTCTTAAAACTCAACAAAAAGTAAACAAACAACCCATCATAAAAGTAAGCCAAAGTTTCTCAACAAATATCTCACCAAAGATGATACACAGATGACAAGCAAATAAGCATATGAAACTGATCAATATCATATGTCATAAGGGAACTGTAAATTAAAACAACAATGAAATACCACTACACACCTCTTAGAATGGCTAAAATCCAAAACACTGACTATACCAAATACTGAAGAGGATGTGGAGCAAGAGGAACTCTCATTCATTTTCAGTGGGACTACAAAATGGTACAGCCACTTTGGAAGACTGGCAATTTCTTACAAAATGAAAATTAAACATACTCTTACCACACAATCCAGCAATCATGCTCCACAGTATTCATTTAAATGAGTTGAAAACATGTCCACAAAAACCTGCACATAAATATGTATGGCAGTATTATTCAGAATTGCCAAAACTTGGAAGTAGCCAAGATGTCCTTCAAAAGGTGACTGGATAAACAAACTGAGGTACATCACACAATGGATTACTATTCAGCACTAAAAAGAAATGAGCTCTCAAGCCATGAAAAGCCATGCTCATTGCCAAGTAAAAGAAGCCAATATGAAAAGGCTATATACTATATGATTCCAATTATATGACATTCTAGAAAAGGCAAAACTATGGAGACAGTAAAAAGACCAGCAGTTGCCAGGGGTTCTATGGGGGAGAGGGAGGGAGAGAGGCATGAAAAGGTGAATCACAGGGAAAACTGAGGACTTCTGTTAATAATGATTGTCAGTGTTGGCTCATAGATTGCAACAAACATACCCTGGTAGGGATTTGTTGGTGGGGTAGGTTTTGGAGGTAGTAAAGACTTCTTTACTTTCTACTCAAATTTGCTGTGAACCTAAAACTGCTCTAAAAATTCAAGTTTATTATTTTTGTAATTAATTACATAAAAAAAAAGTTCTTTCCAAAATAAGGTCCAGATCTTTTATGTACAGTTTAAGATGGAAATGTAATGCAATGGCTTTCCTGCGCATACAACCTAAAGGATTCACTTTTTCTTTAAACCATGTCAGATCCTTTCAAAAGTATCTTTCTTCAAGAGAAGTTTATGGGTTTTGCTTTTATGAGAAATTCAACGAGCTTCTCATATTGAGAAACAGTTCTTATTGTCAAAATCTTAAGTTTTACAATAACAGCTTCACTTTTACAATGATGGTTTCAAAAGATTATGCTCTCAGTGCCAAGAAAGAAACATTCACCAATACGTGTCAACTCCAGGGTTTTACCATATTATACACAACTGATTTCTTCATTCAATCTCTTGGCATTTAATTGCTTTTTTTTCCCAATATATGAAAAAAATCATGCTGACAAGCCTCTCATTACAAAAAAGAAAGTATTAAGAAGCTAAAAGCTCAAAAGAAATGTATTAAATATTAACAAGTTTAATTTAGACATCTAATTTTAAATCTTAATATTTTCTAAGAAACCACCCCAAATTCCTGACAATGATATTTTTAAAGTTTGACTAAGAGCTGGATCATTTAAAAAACAATCAAAATTTATAGGTGAGGATGGATAAAAGAACATAAAAAGTCAGCAACATAATCATGTTTGAGCAATGGTATAGTCTTAAATTCTTCAAAGATATGATAATTTAGGTGATCTATAAAAAGCAAAGCCAGGACTTAAAAGTATACAAAAACTATACAGAAAAGTATACAAAAAGACATTAAAACCATCTTGGTAAGAGACTTTTATTAAAGCAGAAATTCGCTTTCAAAAAATGCAAATCAATGTTTTTTAGTAATTACATATTTTTTATTTTTATTTTTTTAGTAACTACATATTATATGTGATGTTCTGTGACACTTTCCTGCCTCCAAAGGACTTACAGTCTCAAAGAGAAGACACAATGAATACAAGAGAAATCATTATTAGTCACAAGTGATAAAAGATCAGTTGAGAGAAGCATGGAAAATAAAAATTATGGTTATCTTTAGCCTTAATAATTTGGGAGAATGCAAGAAAGATAAACAATTCATTTTGGATGCAAATTGTAAGGTATTATTAATATCTGGTAAACACCTTCAGAAGTCAATGCCAAGCTGCTAATCTAAAAATTATTAGAATATGAAATGACGGATGTTAACTAAACTGATTGTGGTAATTATTTCATAATATGTGTAAGTCAAGTCACCCTAAACTTCTACAGTGCTGTATATCAATTATATCTCAATAAAACTGAAAGAAGAACACATGCAAAAATCATTAGAAGAGAGGTGAAGATTAAAGACATTGGGTTAGATGAAGTCACTTAAAAGAGAAAACTAAGCTAGAGAAAATAGACTAAAAACAGGGCTTCGGAAAAGCTAATTTTAGGAGTAGGTAGCTAAAGACTGGGGGGAGGGTTTAAAGGGGTAGGTGGACGGGGGAGGAGAGGGAGAGCTAGGACAGATGAACCAACAAAGCAGTTAAAAAACTAAGAAACATTACAGCAGGAAGTACTGTTACATAGTCTACTCCAGAAACAAACTAAAAAAAAAAAAAAAAAAACCCTAAAAGAACAAAAAATAATGAATACCTCATCATCAATGAAACAAAGTCACAGCCACAACCACAAACCACAAACTATCACCAAAAAAAAAAAAAAAAAAATTACTGTATTAGGTGATATCTGGAATCAAAATGAGGAGTAATGCTGAGAACCAAACCACACCTCCTCAGATCTCAGGCAGAAAAGAGATTTCCCTAAGGCTGGAACAGTTCTAAAGCCCAGTCAAAGAAACTCTGTTTAGGGTAATGATGTTTCAACATCTACGTAGGATAAGACAGGTTTCTCCAGAAAATCATGTCTACAACGACAGAAGGACGGAGGAAAACCCAACAAGATTTTGCATTATCAATGATCAAGCTTCTTTGCTCAGACAGGCTGCCAGATGGAGATGAAAAAGAAGGGAAACAGTAATCACCAAACCACTTATTACAGACACTCCTGTGACTCACAGGACTACGGAGCCACAGTGACCTTCACAGTACTGCAAACTGAGGTGAGACATGTCCCCGGAGTATATGACACACACATTTTTTTCAAGCAATACCTGGTCTCAATGGAACTGAACCTACTAAAAAAAGAGTAAGAAGTAAAAAGGAATCAGCAAAGAATTTATACAGAACGATCAAGGATGGATGGAAGGAAATAGGGAAATGTCAGCCAAAGAAAAGAAACTGTCTTAAGAAATAGAGGAGGTACTCACAAATTATTTTTCTACAGTCTTAAAAAAATTACAGAGAATATGAGGTACATCAAAGAAAAAAGGCTCAAAGAAAAGTATGAAATATCTAAGAAAAGATAACAAAAGAGATGAAAAGCAAATTGATAGGGTAATGAAAAAGCTGGAGATTAAACACACACACACACACACAGATTAAAGCCGTAAAAGAAAGAACAAAAAAACCCCAAACACTCACTACTGAAACAGGAAAAGACAGGTATGAAAACAAACAAACAAACAAAAACACACAAAATGGAAATTTTTTAAAAGATATATAAGAAATGAGATGATCAATATAGAAGGTAAAAAAGATCCAGCCTATACACACTTGACATTCTCACAAAAGAAAACAGAACAAATGGAACAGAAAAAAAAAGTGATATAATAGAAGAAAATTTTTTCTTGGAATAAAATGAAATACATAAAAAAACAAAGTGTTCCTGGGGCACCTGGCTGGAGCAGTCGCTTAAAGGTCCGACTGCTGGTTTCAGCTCCGGTGGTGGTATTGAGACCCACGCTGGGCTCCACACTCATTGCGCAGTCCACTTGAGACTCTCTCTGCTCCTCCCCCATGAGCATACACACACACTCTCTCTCTCTTTCTCGCTCTCTCTCAAATAAATATATCTTTTTAAAATAATAATAAAAATAAATAAATAAAAGTGTTCCCCCCAAAACTGGATTTCAAGCAATTAATACTAAGACATTTCTATGAGGTTACAGAACTTAAGAGAAAGAATATAAATATAAATGCTGTGGGTACATAGGCAGAAAAATCAAGACTGGCCTTAGACTTTTCTGTAGCAGCATTCACCATTATCTGGAGATGAGAGAACAGTATCTTCAGGGTTCTAAGGGGAAAATATGATACCTAATCACACAGTGCCCAAATTGTCCACAAAGCATAAAAGCAACCTACAAACACTTCCAAATATTCAATTACTCAAGAAATACAGCAACCATGAGCTCTTCTTGGAAAAACACACACACATACAGACCCCTAATAACCAAATTCAGCCAGCCAAGAATGTGTGTTAGTATAAATAAGGACTAGATTTATATTTATAGGATGGAGACAGAGCAGGTCCTTTGTCCTCTGACTGAATGGGTCTTTATAAAGAAAAACCATATTAACAGAATATGATTAAAATATATGGCTGCATTAATGCCATCTTTTCTTATCAAGTGAAAGAAAAGAATTAAAAAAGTACAACATATTATAATAGGAGAAAACCAGGGAAAATTATTCCTATGGATACCTCAAAGAAACTGGGTCCTTCCATTTCAGGTCTTCCAGAAGTAGGACTACAGATAAGACCTCAGCAGGTGTACTAGAAGTGGCAAGTGTGACAACCTCAGAATGCCCTGTGACATGGCCTCTGGATCACTGCTTTTATGGACCCCACTGGATTTCGTACTGACTCTTTTTGTGAGTGACCAGATAGTCCAAGGTTTTGCTGGGGCACAAATAATGAACCAATCTTTTTAAAATACACAACTAAAAGAAAATAATACTCTTACATTTAAACTAAATTAGCAATCTATTATTTTCTAATCAAGTTGCATAAGCCAAAACTTTATAGGATTTTATTCTATAGGATTCGGTTTCTCAATCTACTGACCAAAGAAATTTATTCTCCTAAAAAAAATAATAATAATAATGGTACTTGTTTGGGGGCATCAGTCCCTGATAATGGAATTTCTGAGAGCCCACTTCCCAAGATAATGTGCAGTGAACAAAGAGCAGGTAGTAAGCACTGGATGCTTTTAAATATAAAAGTAAAACTTACTAGCTATGAAAATTACTTACAAAATAGAATGCCAAGTGTTACACAACTTGACAAAGTACAAATTTAATATAACTACTAAAAATGAAGAGGGAGAAAAAAGGAAATATGTTAATTTCTTACTTTCCATTGCAGTAAATAAACTGATGGAATAATATACAGTAAAAATATAATTATCCCAATCTCTTAATATTTTTTTTCAACTTTAGTGAATCATTTGGGAATTTTTTATTACAAAAGATCACTTATTTAAGAACTGTCACTCCTTTGGTTTTACTTCAATTTCTTTTACTTCTGTTAAAATCAAGTAATACTACTTTTGTTAAACAAAAATAGTAACGTAGGATGACTCTATCCTTATCATTTTCCTCTCACTTCTATCTAAAAATATACATATGTATGTGGGTATGTGCATGTGTGGTATGCATGCAAGGAAAGGAAAAAAATGTCTGAAATGGTGTTTCAAATTATGATTATGTGTAGTAGAATTAGGATTTTATTTTTAAGATTTTATTTATTTATTTCTCAGAGAGAGAGAGGGCACAAGCAGGGGAAACGGCAGGCAGAGGGAAAAGCAGGCAGCCGCTGAGCAAGGAGCCCCATGCGGGACTGGATTCTAGGACCCCAGGATCATGACCTGGGCTGAAGAGAGACACTTAATGGACTGAGCCACCCAGGAGTCCCAAATTACATTTTTTCATTTTTTTTTTTTTAATTTCTTCATCACTATTATAGTTGAGTGTTTATATAGTAAGTACATAATCATTTAATGCAAATCTGTATCTTAAAAACCTGGTAGGGCAACATCACAGAAATCATGAATTTGACCCAGGAGAGAAATCATATGTGCCCCCATATATCTCTGTATTTATTCAATCATTTATTTACTGATTTTTCAACCAGTAACTTTCTAGTACCCCGTATGCAGAAGAAATAAAAGACTTCAAACTGTCTTAAGTATCTTAAAATGTCATCCCATTCTTAAAAATAGGAAGTTTGTACAGACCTACCTCAGAGATATTGCAGATTCAGTTCCAAACCACCACAATAATGCAAATACCACAATAAAGTGAGTCAAATAAATTTTTTTTGTTTCCTAGTATATATAAGAGTTATGTTTATACCATACTGTAGTCTACTAAGTGTGTAATATAGCATTATGTCTAAAAAAATGTACATACCTTAATTAAAAATACTTTATTGCTAAAAAATGCTAACGTCATCTGAGTTTTTGCCAAGCCATTATCACTGATCACAGATCACCATAACAAATATAATAATGATGAAAAAGTTTGAAATATTGTGAGAACTACCAAAATGTGACAGAGACATGAAATGAACAAACATTGTTGGAAAAGTGGCACCAATGAAGGGTTGCCACAAAACTTCAATTTGTTAAAAAAAAAAAAAAAACAGTATCTGTGAAGCACAATAAAACAAAGTATTAGGCATTAGATAATTATAATGTATATATATAACACATCATGTTCTAGTAAAAGCCACTGATATAAAATTTAAAGCCTGAAAGAATAAACACAACACAAACACCACCAACAAAATTTTAATCTATTCTTAGTGGATACTATACAATTTTTTTTTTTTTTGCAACATAGCAGATGTGACTTTTTTTAAAAAACAGGGTCATCATATTACAACTTTTATTTAAACAGAAAGCAAAATCTAAATAAATAAAAATGGCATCTCAATACAATGGCAGAGGGTTTGAACGCTTCTACTTAGAAAAGGGACTATACTTCCCATGCTAGGAAAAACTATTCTTTCTTACTGTTTTCTTGTTATCCAATATCTTCCACTTCGGGATATTCCCTTGAGTCACCTCCCTCTGTATAGCCTACCAGTCTAATGGACTTTTTGGCATAAAGGGGACATTCTAATACCTTCTTAGCATATTTTCCCCTATGATCACATTTAATCAAATGCCAAAGCTCTAATTTCTCATCTTGCAACGGTGTATTTCTTTTTAAGAAAGGATCCATAATCTCTGAGAAACAAACTGAGGGTTTTAGAGGGGAGGGGGAGGGGGAATGGGTTAGCCGGTGATAGGTATAAAGGAGGGCAAGTACTGCATGGAGCACTGGGTATTATAGGAAAACAATGAATCGTGGATCACTACATCAAAAACTGATGATGTATTGTATGGTGACTAACATAACATAATAAAATAAAATTAAAAAAAAAAAAGAAAGGATCCATAAGAATTTAACTAAACAAGCAAAGTGATAGAAATCACCAGATTATAGTAAACTATTTCCCAGAAACATTCTAAATTTTGAGGGAAGGTAGGTAATATTTTAATAAAAACAATCACTAGCAAAACCTAAAAGAAGATATATATTCAAAAATATGTACATTGATTCGCACCCTTGGTTTACATCTGTTTTTGCTCTGAAATGGGGGAAAGCCCAGAGAACACCTCTTTGAAAAGGTTAAAAATAACTTCCCCCAGGTGCTCTTTGAAACCCACATATATGACATTTGTTGGCTGAGTCTCCACATATGCCTTGCAAAAAAGTGGTAAACATCTCAAAGATGATGCAAACTGCAGGTATGCAAAAGGAAATGCTAAAAAGTGTACTATTTATACAGTGTTGAAAGCTCTTAGGGAGATGATTCAAAAGTATTCTAAAATCATTCTTTGAAACTTGAAGTAAGTGCATCTAGCACCAAAACACAGATTTTATAAATATGAATGATGAACTTTACGTAAGTTATGAATTGCATGTACCTTGCCATTTTGGGTAAGTGTTTTGCTGGAAGACAAATAATGTGATTACGCATCACCTTCCTTTTTTTTTTTTTTTGTCCTATTATTTCTCATACCAACGTAGAAGAATTTGGGCAGGGGGAGAATGAAGCTGATCAGCTCAAGTAACTTTGATACAAGCACATCTAATTTTCCCTCCACATAAAGAGTAGAGTGGAGAGAGAAAGGGAAGAAAGGAGGAGCATTAAAACGATGGAAAGAGAAGTTGTAGATAGAAGCAAGAATGAGACACGTGGGCTTATAACATGGTGCCCTTCTCCCACAGAATGGAAATCGGAAAAATGACACAAGGTACATCTATAAAAGGTCATAAATATGAGCCACAAACCATGGCTTAAAAATGTGAGATTACTTAGTGAGTCAGGCACTGTCTCTTAGCTCAAGCACTAACATTCAGCACTATGGCCACAGACAATAGGGCATGGCTGCTGGACTGCTCCTCCTTTGGGAAGTCAGGTGTGGTATCCAGCTAAAATTGCTGTATGGGGCTTTGGCCAAGAGCTGTCACAATGAAACAGAATTGAAAGAGTATGGTCTTATAGTCTTGCAGACCTGGGCTCACAAACCACTCCTCCTAATTCTGTCTGTGAGTCTCAGTCTGCTCATAAGCAAAATGTGTATAACTAAAACCAGTTCACACGACTGTCATAATAAATATGGAGGTGATATATGTAAAACATCAGTACCTGGCTTGGCAGAAGCCCAGAAAGAGTTCAATACGTGAGCTCCTTTCCCTATGTCCCTCTCACTTAGTTTTCTTCCCAACACAATAACATCTAGAACATTCAAACTACGCTCTTCCTAGAGCTAACAAGTAAAGCTACCGCTTTAAGTTTTAATGTAATGGTTTGAGAGACTGTCATTGATATAGGTGATCTTTGAGGGTCCTTTTCATTCCTATGAAATGTATCTCTCAGCCAAATAGGGAACAAGCATAGTATAGCACAAAGGTGGCTGGACCTGATGTGACTATATCTGGGTTCTGGTCATGACTCTATTAGTCATGTGCTTTGGCTAATTACAGCTGCTCTGGATCCCAGTTTCTTAATGTAGAAAATGAAAGTACTGAGCTAGACTAAGATACCTTCCGGCTCTGAAATGGTATTCTATTGTCTAAGTATTGCTTGAAATTCAACTGGGCTAGGTACTGTAAGATGCAAAAGGAATAAGTATGAAGTCCACTAACTATAAGAACAAACCAACAGTTACCAGAGGGGAGGTGGGTTGGGGGATAGGTAAAACAGGTGATGGGGATTAAGGAGGGCCCTTGCTATGATGAGCACCAAATGTTGCACGGAAGTGTTGAATCACTATATTGTACACCTGAAACGAATCTTAAGCTCCAGGCTAACTAACTGGAATTTAAATAAAAACTTATTAAAAATGGGGTATATCTGAAGATGAAAAAAATAGGTAGATAAATAAATAAATGGAACTAACAAGCTGCCTAGATAGAAAAGAGACACATGATCATTAATAAGAGAGCTGTGTAGATAAGCACCATGATAAAACATTACATAATGTAAAAAAGAAACATTATGTAATAATATAAAAAGTAATACCTTGTCTAAAAAAGCTGGGGGTTAAAAGAGGAAGTTGAGGAAACAGCCTAAACTAGAAGCAAGATAAGAGTCTGTCAGAAACCGAACTTTAAGCTTTGAAGCACCTCATGTTTAAAATGCAGATAATATCACCTAGTGTTTATCTGTCAAAACATAAAGGGGCTGAATAAGATCTCTTAAGGAGAGCCATTATCATATGTTGTACAGTAAGATATTAACGGCTTGATACAGATACTAACAAAAATTTAAAAGATGAAAAAAGATATTATTAGGAGAAAAAAAAAGAATTTTCAGAAGAGAGGATAACTGAATTGAGAGCCCTTTGAAATTCAAGTTCTTTAGTATGGCATCCAAGACCTTTCCTAATCTGGTCCTAACTTTCCTTTCTAGGCGCATCCCCAACATCCCACCACCAAAGATGTGATACTCTTGACTTCAGGAGGCTCTTTACAATTCCCTGATTTTGGTCCCAAGTGACTGAATATAAGGGAATATGACTTAAATAAAAAATGGATCAAAACAAAGAGATAAAAATCCCTCTGCTTCTCTAGCTCTTAAGATTCCCTCATAACTTGACAGAATGTCTCAACATATCTAGAGGGAGAATGCATCAATCAAAAGGTGAAGGAAAGGGGAGGACTGGTTAGCAAAGCAATCAGAGAAGTCACCCAGGCAAATGTTCACAAGATCAATCTAAGCCACAGGAGAAGAAGTCTTGGCTAGGTTGACTAGAATAATATGGTTTCCTTGGCAAAGCTCTTCCTGCAGTGGGTAAGACAGCCTCAAGCTAACTCAGCTGAGAGGTACTTCTTCAAACAAATATCCCTATGGGTTCTCTTTCCATGCTCAACAGGTGGTCTCTGGCAACATGGTCCCCATGTATCTTGCCAGAAGAGAGTGCACTGGTCAGAAATGCTGGGTCGACTTGACAGCTGTATTTCTCAATCCCATCAATTGACCTCCATAATAACAACTTGGCTTCCCAAGAAGCCCGCCTACAGGGAGACAGTAGACTGATTTGCCAAATCAAGCAATCCAATCTGCTTGACAGTTGTATCTCTCACTGGAAATTAATAAATTGACAGACAAATATATACATATAGAGAGAGAGATCCATGTCATCAGTTTCTAAGAACAGGATTAACGTGACTCTCAGTGCACCCAACATGTCAAGTGTCAAACACCAGACCCTGGACTGCAATGACTCCACAAAGGGAAGGCCAATCACTGTTGGCAACACAGCACTTTGCATAGCCCTGAAACAAAGACCTTTAATATTCACACTACAACATAGGGCATATATATTTGTGATTTCATTCCTCTATTCATACAATGTTTCTTCTTTCCAGAATGCCCTCCTCCTACCCCTTCTCCACCTGGAGAACTCCTCCTCCTCCTTTAAGGCTATAGCTCAAATGTCAGTTCTTTCTCACAGCTTCCCTAACCACTCAGGTAAAATTAATCACATCCTCTTTACTGCTGCCATGGCAACCCGTGTACACTGGCCTGGGCCAGTGCACTCACATCAGAGTGGAAAATCCAGTCTGGTTCCTCCCCTTATGTGTTCACCTCCCCCAACATTGCCCATGCATTCATTTACATTAACAACTCCTAGCAGAGTGCCACCTACATGTTAAATGCTCACTAAATGTGGGAATGAGAGAAGGTAAGGAGGTGGCTATGGGCAGATAAAGAGGTTCAGGTAATAGAACTCTAAACAAGGCGAAAACAACATGAGTTAAGAAAATGAGAAAGTGAGACTAGATAAGGTCTTCATGAGAAGAAAACAAGGTTAAAAGCAGAGGGTTGACTGAGGAGGGTTACTGGAGAAAATAATGGAAAAGAAACTTTTGACAAATTATTGAGGGTCCTGAAAGGTCGATAAAGGGGTATAAATGGGATTAAGTAGGTAAAAGGAAACTATAGTAAGGTCTTAGGAAGAAGACTAACATCAAGAATTTGATAAATGGCAGAATGTGATTACAAAAATAACAAAGAAGAACTAGAGCTTGGAAGCCCAAGTTGGAATCTCTAACCCAATCCCCACCCCATCACACATAATGACTAGCAAGTTATTTAACTCCTGTGAGCCTTAATTTACTTATCTATAAAATGGGGTTCATAGTATCTACCCTGCACCCCAGTTCCAAGGAGTAAATATTACCTCACACAGTGACTGAGACACTATACCAATCTCTAATAGCTGCCACTGTGACTGGCTTTATAAACATTAATCTAGCACTGTAAGTAAAGTTAATTAAAGGAGAGGAATGGAAGCTGAAAGATTATTTAATAGGAAATTAACAGTCACTTGATTTGGGCGCAGGTATAGACTTAAAATCCTATCCCTTTTTGGCTTTAGTAATAGCTCTTCCCTTAATCAGCATTAATACCTCAGACAAGTCACTTCTCTTAGTACATATTTCCTGACCTGCAAATTGGGATAATAGACTCTACCTTTCCTATTTCACAAATTTATTATGTTGGTTTTTTTAAATAGGAAAAAAATGCATTTGAAAGTGCTTCACATGTCATATAGTACTTTGGGGGAAACAAGAGAAGAGGATGGAACAAATTTAAGAAATATTTTCAAGAAAAACTCAAGGACATCAAAAACATTATGAGACAACGGACACCAAATAAGAAAATGCCAAGGTATTAAGAGAATGCTTCTTTACAATGAACCCAAAAATTCAGAGGAGAAAAGAGTTTGAAGAAGATAATTTGGGAAAGGTCTATTCTAAAGCAAAAGGGCATCGACCTAAAAGCAGATGGAAGTACAGGACTAGAGTTTGGGTGATAGGCAATCACTGAAATCACCTTGGGTGATGTGAAATAGAGCTCTGAGAATTGCCAGTAACATCCATCAGAGAGAGAGTTATGAGAAATGATGATTATCTATGACACAAATGCAAAGCAAGAAGAACTAAAGTTGTAAGATTCAAAACTCAATAAGTAAGTACCTAGCAAAGGGCAAGGATAAAACTCACCCCACAAAGAGAAGACAGGTATTACAGGAAGAAGCATGGGCCACAGAAAGTTCAAAGCAAAAATCTCAAGTAGAGTGTTCATGTAACTGAAAAGCCAAGGTCATGTGGCATTAGCACGTCAAGGAGATTGAGAGGAAAAAACCTCTACAATTGGCTAGAATGTGGTCACCAGCGACCTTCAAGAGTGCAGTTCCAGTACGGAGGTGGGACCAAAGCCAGATTGTAAGGAGTTAATCATAATTCTATGATCCGGACACGAAAAAGCAGTTGCCAGTAAACTGAAGGTGAAATTCACAGATAAGAGAAAAGCACATTTAATAATTGAAAGGGGACAAACTTTATCTCAAGAAAGCTTCTTAGGATTTTTAACACTTCCACAGGAGAAAGAGGACTTTGGTTTTTCAAAATCTCCCAAAACACATATATAAGTAGCAAAACACATGGAAGTTAGACTTTGCTGCAACTGAAGGACAAAAAAAAGAGGTGACTTAGCCCTAATAGTGATCTAAACCTCAGAATAAAATAAATTCACATACCTTAAATAAGGCATTTCAGTAAGTTATATTAATCATTATAGGCAAGTCATAATATCCTTTGTGTGAATAAATTACATATTACTAAAAAGAATAATTAATAACATCACCATGTTCTATTTAACAAGTAAACATTCCTTTCTAATGCCCCAAATTTCCTTTTCTTAATGCTTACACCTGTCTGGGTAAGTCATACATATGTCTTTCTGTGGTTCTGTTCATAATATACACTAACTGATATTTGACTTAAATAAGTATTTACAATTACTAGTAGTTCCATTTAAAAATATAATACATTTTTAAAATCAGTTAAAAATAATAATAATTCTAAAAACCATAAAGGGAGAGGAAGAGTAAAACTCTTTTCAGGAATCGTGAGGCTCCCTGCATCTAGCTTGAGGAAGGTCTTCAAAAGGAAAGGATAGAACAAACAATCTTAAAGTTTGTATGTCACCTCAAAAGACTATGAATAGCCAAAGCAATCTTGAGAAAGAAGAAAAAAGCTGGAGATATCACACTCCCAAATTTGAAACTATATTAAAAAGCTAAAGTGATTAAAACAGTATGGTATTGGCATAAACACAGACATGTAAGATCAACAGAACAGAACAGAGAGCCCCAAAATAAATCCATGCATAGGTGGTCAATTAACTTATGAAAAAGAAGCCAAGAGTACACAATGGGGAAAGAATAATCTCTTCAATAAATGGTGTTGGGAAAACTGGACAGCCACACGCAAACAAATAAAATTGGACTATCTTATACCATACACAAAAATTAACTCAAAATAAATTAAAGACTTGCACATAAAGCCTGAAACTGTAAAACTCCTAGAAGAAAACACAGAGAAAAAGCTTCCTGACATCAGTCTTAGGATTTTTTTTGCATTTAACACCAAAAGCAAAGGTAACAAAAGCAAAAATAAACAGGATGAACTACATCAAACTAAAAAGCTTTTGCACAGCAAAGGAAAACATTAACATAACAAAAAATACAGTAATATTTGCAAATCATATATCTGATAAGGGGTAGATATAAAAAAATACATAAAGAACTCATACAACTCAACAGCAATAAAAATCAAAAATCCAATTTAAAACGGGCAAAGGATATGAACAGAAGACATTCTGATGGCCAAAGACATATGAAAAGATGCTCAACATGACTAATCATCAGGAAGATGCAAATCAAAACCACAATGAAATATCACCTCACACATGTTAGAATGGATATTATCAAAAAGACAAGAAATAACAAGTATTGGCCAAGTATGTGGAAAAAAGAGAAACCCCATGCACTGTTGGTGGGAATGTAAAATGGTGCAGCCACAATGAAAACCAGTATGGACATTCCTCAAAAAATTAAAAATACAAATACCATATGATCCAGCAATTCCATTTCTGGATATATATCCAAAGGATAGGAAAACACTAACTCAAGAAGGTATCTGTATCCCCATGTTCATCACGTATTATTTACAATGGACAAGACATGGAAACAACTTCAGTGTCCGTGGATGGAAGAATGAATAAAGAAAATGTATGCACACACCTACACACACATACACATCATGGAATGCTATCCAGTCATTAAAAAAAAAAAAGGAAATCCTATTATTTGTAATAACACAAATGAACCTTGAGGGCATTATGCTAAATGAAATAACTCACACAGATAAAGACAAAAACCATATGATCTCACATTTATGTGGAATCTGAAAACAAAACAAAACCAAAAAAAAAAAAAAAAAAACCCTCATAGATACAGAGAACAAATTGGTACTTACCAAAGGTGGGGCAGCAGTAGGGGGTAGACTGTAAGCAAAATGGGTGAAGGTGGTCAAATGGTACAAACTTGCAATTATTAAATAAGTAAGTCATGGGATGTAATGTACAGCATGATGACTAAAGTTAATAATACTATATGGTACATTTGAAAGTTGCTAAGTGAGTAAATCTTAAAAGTTCTCATCATGAGAAAAAAGTATAATTAAGTATGGTGACTGATGTTAACTAGACTTATTGTGGTGATCATTTCATAACATACACATATATCCAATCATTAGGTTGTATACCTGAAACTAATACATGTCAATCATATCTCAAGAAAAAAAAATCTGGTGGACTGCCTGGTTGGCTCAGTCAGTTAAGTGTCTTCCTTTCTCAGGTCATGATCCCAGGGTCCTGGGATTGAGCCCGACATTGGGCTCCCTGCTCAGCGGGGAGCCTGCTTCTCCCTTAGCCTGCCGCTCCCCCTGCTTGTGTGCTCTCTCTGACGAATAAATAAAATCTTTAAAAAAAAATTTTTTAATTAAAAAAAAAGGGAAGGGGAGGAAGACAAGTCTGTTTATATATCTACCACCAAGACTTTGCCCTAATTTCAAAAGTTTGGATGGTATCAAGTTAATTCTTAACTTTTTTTGCATAATAAAATGTTGCATCAAATTAATAAATAGATATAATAAAAAATGTCATTTGGGTCGAGTTTTATCTTTTTCACTCCCAATCTGTAGTCAAAAGTAGTAATTAGAACAAACTGATTTTATAGAATTGTACAGACTGTTTGCTTTTTAAGCAATAGAAGGATTCTAATGAAACACACCAAAACAAAATGACCAAGAAAAGAATCAATGTGCCAGAAAAACCCAAATTTCTTTGATTCTGACTAAGGTCTAGTAGCAAAGAGCACTAAATCAGAAGTCAGGGACCCAGGTTTTACTGCAGTCCCACTCATGAAAAAAAAAAAAAAAAAAAAAACATTTAATTACTACACTACTCACTTTTCCTCATTTAGTAAAGAAAAATCTCACCTACCCCACCTACTTCCAAAACTGTTGTGATGATAAAATGAAACAGCATATGTAAGAAATATAAATAATTACATTTGGAAAGAACTGTAACTACACACATATATACATAGAGCTTCACAAATATAAGGTAACAATCCATTAATCATTATTTTATAGTACACATGGATTATTTTAATTAATCCATACACTATGCTTAACGAAGTTTTAATATTGTTAAATACCACTTCATTATTTCAATTATTCTCTGAACTATAATGAACATACTTAGTTGTAAACGTCAATATACTTAAATCACGACTATCAATCAGTCAGGACTTCTACATTGTGATAAGGTAGTTTACCCAAGAAAAAAATAACAGCAGTTAAAATCAAATCAGATAAAATATATTTCTTAGTTGCTCTTTTAAAAATCCGGTAGGAAAGAAAGGCTTAAGTAAGTGATAAATTTAAGATTATTATAATTTATTTATATTTCATTTAGCAGGATTTGCTTTCTCTAAGTAAAGATTGCAAGTACCAATTTTTTTTTCTTCTTATATGCCTGAAATCACCCCCAAGAAAAATACAAAGCTAATTCTTATTAAAAATGTTTTCCAGGGGGGCGCCTGGGTGGCTCAGTTGTTAAGCGTCTGCCTTCAGCTCAGGTCGTAATCCCAGGGTTCTGGGGTCGAGCCCCGTGTCGGACTCCCTGCTCAGTGGGAAGCCTGCTTCTCCCTCTCCCACTCCCCCTGCTTGTGTTCCCTCTCTCTCTGTGTCACTCTCTGTCAAATAAATAAATGAAATCTTAAAAAAAAAAAAAAATGTTTTCCAGGTAGAACAAAACTATCCAACTGTACTTCTTTTTTCCCATAGGACAGTCCAACCTTTTAACCTGATTTGCAAAAGGAGGGTGAATGTAAAGATCTTCCTTACACTTTCAAGGAGAGGTTTGGTCTTCTATTCTGCAAAAAAGTAACTCCACAGGAATAGCTGTTAGATAAAATCATCATGTCATAAAACATAACGGTAGTCCCAAGCATTTAAAAAGCACTTGAAGTATGACCCTATTTGCTCACACTCTAGAAATAAACATATAATCCATGCTGCTTTCTTAAACACTGCAATCTAAATATTGAACAGCTTGGCTTCCAATATTATTTTACTAGCATATAGAAGAAACCAGACTAGCTATTTTGGGATTAATCAGTTTAAGAATTATCCATTTCAGTGGACTAGGTCTCTCTGAGACTGGTCTTAGGGACAAATGGAAATCTAGAGTAAAGAAATTTTGCCTCACAGTAACTTCCCAACATAATGACTAAGAAATCATCTATAAAAAATTGTATGTATTTCAGAATAGACAATAATATAAATGCTTACATTTAACCTAAGGCTCAAAGTAGTGAGAAGAATTGGAATAAAGTTTGAAAAACATATCAGTACCTTTTTCAATAGAGCTTTTTCCAGAATCCACCCCCCAAGCCCCAAGCTTTTCCCTCAATCTCTTCCAATTTACCCTCCTACCTTTAAAAAACTATAGTGATCAAGCCAAGAAATAACCAAAAGAAAGAAAGATAAAACAAACCATTCCAGTACCTTTGCCTCAATCTGAATCTCTGGTTTAAAAAAGTCTCTGGCAATCAATAAATCTTAGCTGAAAGGGAATTAAAAAAAAAACAAAACAAAAAAAACCTTACAACTGAAGCTTCTGTGTACCCCTCCCTGATCCCATTTCCCTCCCTCGTTCCCAGAGGTAACCACTTTGCTGACATGTGTGTCTATCATTCCCATCATTGACTATTTAAAACATCATCTACATGTGATTGCTTTTATAGAATTAAGCTCCATAAGCCCACAGGCTGTGCTTGATATTGTCCTCTGTGTAGCATCTACTAAAGTAATCAGCATACTGTAATCATATAAATGCTACAAATACCTCTAAAGAAAATTAATAAATATTTAGTAAAACTAATTAAACAGAACCATACATTGTCACAATAGGGAAAAAGAAACAAATTTCTGCCCATTTATGAAACTCAGCTAGGCATCTATTATGTAACATTGATTCAAAAATTCAAATTACTGAAAAATTGGGTTTTAAAAGACTGATTGACTAAAACTTAAAATACCAAACAACATTTAGTTTGGAGAAAAAATACATCCTGCTTCCAAATAATTCCCTATAAACTCAACAATTATAATTTATTCTGATTTTTTTGTTTCACCACATTAGAAGATATTTTTCTATATTCCCTAGGCAGCAACAAATAACACCATGCATGAGGCTGATATAATTACATGCCAAAAAAGACAGACCAGCACCCTCACACTCCAAATTCTCCTCTGTGGCTCCTTCATGCCCCATATGTTGCTAATAAAACTGTTTGAATCATACCTATAAGACAGTTTTACTGACACAATATCAGCCCTCTTGCTTCTTCACAAGGCAAACCATACCACCAAAACTGTTACGAATGCAAATTTTAAGTCTGAGGAAAACAAAAATCTACATTATATGTATGTACGTGTATGTGTGTGTACACAGATACATATATATTATATATACATATATATGTATATATATTTAGAGCATAGAAACCTGCATTAAAACTATAATTCCACTACTTAATTCTTTGAACTTTAAAATACCCATGCTAACTATGATATATAGAAGGTTCCAACATCTGACAACAGTATGACATTCAAGAAACCATAAACCTAACAGGGTGACAGAGTAAATAAAAAAACAAGACCCATGTATATGCTGCCTACAAGAGATCCATTTCAGACCTAAAGACACCTGCAGATTGAAAGGGAGGGGAGGGATGGAGAAACACTCAGCATGCAAATAGATATGAGAAGAAAGCTGGATATCAGACAAAATAGACTTTAAAACAAAGTCTGTAAAAGGAGACAAAGAAGGACACTATACAATAATAAGGGGGCCAAACCAACAAGAAGATATAACAATTGTAAATATTTATGCACTTAACATGGGAGCACCCATACACATAAAACAGTTAATTACAAACATACAGTAACTAATCAATGGTAATACAATTATAGTAGGGGACTTGAACACCCACTTACATCAAAGGACAGATCATCCAAACAAAATCAACAAGGAAACAGTGGCTTTGAATGACACACTATACCAGATGGATTTAACAGATATATTCAGAACATTCCATCCTTAAACAGCAGAATACACATTCTTTTCAAGTCCACACAGAACATTCTCCAGAACAGATCACATATTAGGCCAGAAAACAAGCCTCAACAAATTCAAAAAGTCTGAAGTCATACTCTGCATCTTTTCTGACCACAATGCTATAAAACTAGAAATCAATCACAAGAAAAAAATCTGGAAAGACCACAAATACATGAAAGTTAAAGAACATGCTATTAAACAATTAATGGGTTTACCAAGAAATCAAAGAAGAAATCAAAAAGTATATGTAAACAAATGAAAATGAAAATACAATGGTCCAAAACCTTTGGGATGCAGCAAAAGCTGTTCTAAGAGGGAAGTTTATAGCAATACAGGTCTACCTCAAGAAGTAAGAAAAATCTCAAATAAACAACCTAACCTTAAACCTAAAAGAGCTGAAAAAAAACGAACAACACAAAAAAACCTAAACCAGCAGAAGGAAGGAAACAATAAAGATTAGAGCAGGAATAAATGATACAGAAACTAAAAAAACAAGCATAACAGATAAATGAAACCAAGAGCTTGTTCTTTGAAAAGATCAATGAAAACCATAAACTTCTAGCCAAACTCATCAAAAAAATAGAGAAAGCACTCAAGATAAACAAAATCACAAATAAAAGAAATAACAACCAACATGACAGAAATACAAATAATTGTAAGAGATTATTATGAAAAACTACATGCCAACAAATTAAATAACCTAGAAAAAAAAATGGATAAATTCTGAGAAACATATAATCTACCAAATTTGAAGCAGTTAGAAATAGAAAATTTGAACACACCAATAACCAGCAAGGAGATTGAATCAGAACTTAACAAAATCCCAACAAACAAAAGTCCAGAACCAGACAGTTTCACAGGCAAATTTACCAAACATTTAAAGAAGAGTTAATACATATTCTTCTCATGTTATTCCAAAAAATAGAAGGAAAACTTCCAAACCCTGATACCAAAACCATAAAAAGACACCATCAAAAAAAAAAAAAAAAAAAGAGAGAGAGAGAAAGAGATAATTACAGGCTAATATCTCTGATGAACACAGATGCAAAAATCCTCAATAAAATACTAGCAAACCAAATCCAACAATACATTAAAAAAATCATTCACCATGATCAAGTGATATTTATTCCCGGATGCAAGGGTAGTTCAATATCCACAAATCAATCAATGTGATACATCCAATCAATAAGACAAAAGATAAAAACAATACGATCATTTCAATAAATGCAGACAAAGCATCTGACAAAGTACAACATCCATTCATGATAAAAGCCCTCAACAAAGTAGTTATAGAGGGAACATAGTGCAACATAACAAAGGGCATATATGAAAAACCCACAGAAAACATCATACTCAATGGGGAAAAACTGAGAGCTCTCCCCCTTAGGTCAGGAACAAGACAAGACTGTCCACTCTCACCACTTTATTCAACACAGTACTAGAAGGCCTCGCTACAGCAATCAAACAACAAAAAGAAATAAAAAGCATTCAGACTGGTATGGAAGAAATAAAACTGTCACTAATTGCAGATGACATGACACTCTGTATAGAAAATCTTAAAGACTCCACCAAAAAACTACTAGAACTGATAAAAGAATTCAGTAAAGTCACAAGATATAAAATCAATGTGCAAAAATCTGTTGCATTTTTTTTCTTCATTTTTTTTTTATTTTTCTATGACCTCACCATATATAGGTCTTAGGATAAATGTTTTTTTCTTTTTTTTGGCAGTTTCTTTTTTTTTTTTATTATTATTATGTTACGTTAATCACCATACATTACATCATTAGTTTTTGATGTAGTGTTCCATGATTCATTGTTTGCGTATAACACCCAGTGCTCCATTCAGTACGTGCCCTCTTTAATACCCACCACCAGGCTAACCCATCCCCCCACCCCCCTCCCCTCTAGAACCCTCAGTTTGTTTCTCAGAGTCCATAGTCTCTCATGGTTCGTCTCCCTCTCCGATTCTCCCTCTTCATTTTTCCCCTCCTGCTATCTTCTTCTTTTTTTTTAAACATACAATGTATTATTTGTTTCAGAGGTACAGGTCTGTGTTCAACAGTCTTACACAATTCACAGCACTCACCATAGCACATACCTTCCCCAGTGTCTATCACCCAGCCACCCCATCCCTCCACCCCCCACCATTCCAGCAACCCTCAGTTTGTTTCCTGAGATTAAGAATTCCTCGTATCAGTGAGATCATATGATACATGTCTTTCTTTACACTAATAATGAAGCAGCAGAAAGAGAAATTAAGAAAACAATCCCATTTACAGTTGCTCCAAAAATAAGATACCTAGGATAAACCTAACCAAAGAGGTGAAAGACCTGTACTCTGAAAATTATAAAACATTGATGAAAGAAACTGAAGACAACAAAAAGAAATGGAAAGACATTCCATGCTCATAGATTGGAAGAACAAATATCGTTAAAATACCTATACTACCCAAAGCAATCTACACATTTAATGCAATCCCTATCAAAATACGAACAGTGTTTCTCACAGAACTAGAACAAATACTAAAATTTATATGTAACCACAAAGACCCCCAAAGAGCCAAAGCAACTTTGAAAAAGAAAAGCAAAGCTGGAGGTATCACAATTCCAGGCTTCAAGTTACATGACAAAGCTGTAGTAATCAAAACAGTAAGGTACTAGCACAAAAACAGACACATTGATCAGTGGAACAGAACAGAAAGCCCAGCATAAACCCACAACTATATGGTCATTTAATCTTTGGCAAAGCAAGAAAGAATATCCAATGGGAAAAGGACAGTCTCTTTAACAAATGGTGTTGGGAAAACTAGTCAGCTACATGCAAAAGAATAAAACTGGATCATTTTCTTACACCCTGCACAAAAATAAACTCAAAATGAATTAAAACCTAAATGTGAGACCTGAAACCATAAAAATCCTAGAAAAGAACACAGGCAGTAATGTCTCTGACATTGGTTATAGCAACGTTTCTAGATATGTCTCCTGAGGCAAGGGAAATAAAAGAAAAAGTAAACTATTAGGACCACCTCAAAATAAAAAGCTTCTGCACAGTGAAGGAAACAGTCAACAAAACTAAAAGACAACCTATTGAATGGGAGAAGATATTTACAAATGACTTATCTGATAAAGGGTTAGTATCCAAAATATATAAAGAACTTTTACAACTCAACACCCAAAAAACAAATAATCCAATTAAAAATGGGTAGAAGACATGAACAGACATTTCGCCAAAGAAGATATCCAAATGGCCAACAGACACATGAAAAGATGCTCAACATCATTCATCATCAGGGAAATGCAAATCAAAACTACAAAGAGATATCACCTCACACCTGTCAGAATGGCTAAAATCAAAAACATAAGAAACAAGTGTTGGTGAGAATGGGGAGAAAAAAGAACCCTCTTGCACTGTTGGTGGGAATGCAAACTGGTGCAGCCACTGTATGATAAACAGTATGGAGGTTCCTTAAAAAGTGAAAAAAAGAACTACCCTATGATCCAGTAATCGCACTACTGGATATTAACCCTCAAAATACAAAAACACAAATTCAAAGGGAGCCCTATGTTTAGAGCAGCATTATTTACAATAGCCAAATTATGGAAGCAGCCCAAGTATCCATCAATAGATGAATGGATAAAGAAGATGTGGTATATTTACACAACGGAGTATTATTCAGCCATGAAAAAGAATGAAATCTTGCCATTTGCAATGCCATGGATGGAGCTAGAGAGTTAACGCTAAACAAAATAAGTCAGAGGAAGACAAATACCTTATGACTTCACTCATCTGTGGAATTTAAGAAACAAAACAAACCAGCAAAGGAAAAAAAGAGAGAGAAAGACAAACCAAGAAAAAGACTCTTAACTGTTGAGAACAAACTGGTGGTTAGCAAAGGGGAGGTAGGTGGAAGGATGGGTGAAATAGGCAATGGAGATTAAGGAGTGCACTTGTCATGATGAACACTGGGTGATGTATGGAATTACTGAATCACTAGATTATAAACCTGACACTAATATAACACTGTATATTAACTATACTGGAATTATATTTTTTAAAAAAGAAAAGAAAAATGAAACCACAAACCTAACATTATCCTTTTATATTATTAAAATGATCAATTCAAATATCTGACTGGTAGAAAATAATGACAGCCAGAATTCTTAGTAACAATTTCAAAAAGACACAAAAAGAAAGGGAAAACAATGGAACACTGATGCAACAATCAGAAATTTTATAAAACTACTAAACTGATAATCTACTAATCTTTCTTTTTAAGATTTTTATTTATTTGACAGAGAAAGAGAAAGTACAAGCAGGCAGAGCAGAAGGCAGAAGGAGAGGGAGAAGCAGGCTCCCCGCTGAGCAGGGAGCCCAACATGGGGCTCAATCCCAGGACCCTGGGATCATGACCTGAGCTGAGAGCCGATGCTTAACTGACTGAGCCACCCACGCACCCCAATAATCCACTATTCATATTTATTTCTACTTCAGGAAGCTGAAACACTTCCATCACATGTATGTTTAAATTCTCCATGTAAAGTTTTCTTATAAAACATGAATGCTGAAATTAAATGATTAACAAAAAGGGGTACCTGGGTGGCTCAGTTGGCTTAGTCTTGATTCTGGCTCAGGTCATGATCTCAGGGTTATGAGATCAAGCCCAGCATCAGGATCCACACTGGGCATGGAGCCTGCTTAAGATTCTCTCTCTCCCTCTCCCTCTACCCCTCCCTACCTCTAAAAAAATATAATAAAACAAAAGGCTAACAAAAAGGTTTTTGTTTTTGTTTTTAAAAAGGCCTGTAAGCACTGCTATTACAGGAAATAATCAAGTAGACAAAGATGAAGCATTCTCAATTCTTTCTGGAAAACTTCTCCAGGAGACACCTTCCTAAGATGTTATTTCATATACCTCTAGCAGTACATCCTCTGGGGACAAGACTCCTTTTAATAAGTAACCCTAAGAACAAAAGGGGTATAAGGAATTCTAGTCTCTTCTGAGCTATACCAGCAGCGAAAGGGAAAGAGGAAGGCAGAGATGCTGGTTCAAGAACAAATCTTTCATAGTACCATCTGATCAGCCCAATCAACACCAGCAATCAGAACGGGGAAAAGGGTTCAAGGCCTTGCTTGAATGCTAGTGTGCCACTTCTGCTTAAACCTTCTTACTCATCAGAGACCTTGGCCTGTCTACCTAGACTTCAAATCTGACCTGCTCCATCAGATGCAGACTTTGACTTTGTCTAGTCTTTGACTAGATTCCCAGGGTCTACTTACAGGTCAGAAATTCCAAATAGAATTATGACCCTGCTCTATTACTGCTTCCCAGTTATAGCTCCCCTGGTCTGCCTTCATCCACCACCACCACACCCATCTGCCCACTGTTCAGTCCTATAGCCCTGTGTTCACAGGTAAGCTTAATACTGAAGGAACCCATCCTGGCCTCTCCAGCTCAACAATCTTCTCTGACCCACATATCCAAAGCAGCCTTGGCTAGCTGTTAATGACATTTTACCAGGGCCCAAGACCATCTAGGGTTCTGATAAAAACTACAGATTTCCTCTAAAACAGGCCTGATTGCATAAATAATATATATAATTTCAGAGAATTCCCCATGAATCCCAAATTAAGAATCCCTGCTATAGGGGTGCCTGGCTGGCTCAGTCGGTAGAGTGAGCAACTCTTGATTTCGGGGTCCCGAGTTCAAGCCCCACGATGGGAGTGGAGCCTACTTAAAAAAAAAAAAAAAAAAAAAAGAATCCCTGCCATCTGTAACAGGGACTCCTGCATTTAAAAAATTAACTACAGATCTCACATACACTCCACACACATACATACACACACATAAATTTTGTTTCTATGTGTCTAAAGTAATACCTAAAGACATACCTTTTTTTCATTGTTGTCGTTATTTTTGTTAATTATTTAAGTCCCCAAAGGGTTGCAGTGATCAATCAAGTTTGAGAGCCAATGCTCCACAGGATTTAGAGCAGGTCTCCAAAAGGTGACTGACTACTCAAGTCTATTATCTGAAGTTCATGAAAAAATATTACAGCTTTAAATTTATTTTTATCTAATCTCTTTTTTGTTTTCAGTATTTTTATTCCATAATTTACATAATGTATTAGTACAGTCATACATGTACATTTTTCATAGGTAATAAAAATATTTATACTGTATGTGCTTTAAAAATTTTAATAATTGAAAGTTTAGAAACTACTCCTTTAGGGCAATGACAGCTATAAACAGTGTCCTTGAGACACCGGCAATAACTACTTAAGTCACAGGAGTTAACTGCAGTGGTCTACACTGGCATGGCCTAATACCATCCCCCGAAACCATGCCTGTTAATGGCATACGTACCTCAGTGCCAGGTTCCATATTCCTGTACTCCAATAGTTCAAAAACTACACATCTTTCATAAAATACAGCAAGCCACTACATCAACACTTGTAATTTGGGAAGCAGCACTGATTTACAATCCTATTGTTATAAAACAGTATAAGGAAGAAAGCATTATCAGGACACAGCACACACTGAGGATGTTTTATAAACATGTTTACGGTACACTTCAGTACTTCTCAGACAGAAAAATTCTAGTATGAAATAAGGCAGACACTCTAGATCTGTGCTGTCCAATATGATACCAACTATTGCGTCCATGAGATGTAGCTAGGGCCACATGTGTAAATATTTTGGATATATTGGGTTAAGCAAAATATATTGTTAAAATTAATTTTACCTATTCTTTTTTACTTTGTTAAATTGTCTACTAGAAAATGTAACATTGTAAACATGCTTGCACTGTATTTCTACTAGATACCAGTTTAAACTAGGAATAACCTTCAAATTGGACACTATATTTTATGGATAACTTTATCTCCTCTACACCACCACCCCAACTCTGCCCCCACCACGAATGTGTTCAAATTATTTACAATACAAAATTTCTGCATGGTTTAAAGATACCATTTCCACAAGAATGGATACTTTTTTCCATTGGCAAAAATGAGCAAACACAGCAGGTTAGAAGGAATGTTATACCCATATACTCTAACGCCAAAACATGAAGTTATAAAAGACAGAGTTACATAACATTCTAAAAAAGAAACAAATTTATTTATTACTGTCAGCTAGATAAACACAGGGTCCATTTAGAGTTTTACAATGCTTTAAAAATTGGGCTTCCCCCACGAAATAGAACTTTTTTGTAATACAGAACTTATCCTGTATCAACATTGCTGGATTGATGTTTTTACTTCCCCTCCTGAAACTATAATTTAAGAAAACAAAGGTGCTAAATGAATATGTCCCCTAGCCTTTTCCTTTCTGAAAGAGCTATGGCAAATACAACAGATTTATTTTTAACACTCACGCAACCCCATTCTAATATGTCTTATAACACAATAGTGGCCAAAAAGCAAAAAGGTCCATGTGCCCTAGCTTTCCCAAGCAGGGACACTCCGAGGAGAACAGAAGGATAAAGAAAACAAGGAGAAGGAGCAACTAAACACAGGCATGTCAGCTCATCCAGCAATGATGATGGGCGAGACAATGACTCTTCAGGGGCCAGCAGCAAAAGCCAAGACTCTTCATTCACCAGCTTCCAAACCTGAGAAGGGCAACATGGTTCTGAGATCAGACAGCTACAGCTCCCTTAGCAAGCCATGTGAAAAGTGTGGTTCCAGGAATTATTCCTAGAAGCTCAGCCCAAAGTCTATTCCTTCCATTCCCTCAAAGATTCTACAAACTATCTATTACAACTTAATAAATCCCCTGCTGCTTAAACCAGTTTTAATGATTTCTGTTGTCTGCTACCAAGAGTCCTTTCCAATATATGGGCCAAGCAAACAAAACACATGAAATAAATTTCAAATACAATATCAAAATTAAGCTTTAAAATATAGACCTATGACTGTATAACGATATGGATATACAGTAAGAATATGCTTAATGCCATTTAACTGTATACTTAAAAATGGTTAAAATGGTAAATTTTATGTTATATATATTTTATCACAGTAAAAAAATACGATTTTCATAAACACAACAAAAAAAAATCTGTATTCAGGCACAGGAATCAAGAATCCTTAGATAAACTTGGTTTTGTTAACTTACTCCTTTTCCAATAGCATAAGCAAGCTAGTCACTTACCCTCTTGTTCTAGCCCCTTGGTCTTTAAGTGTAAAAAGTGGAAGAAATCTCAACATACGTAAGATAAGACAGACGCTAAAACTGTGTGATGGGTGAAGTGGAGTGGAGGAAGGCAATACTTGTTGCAAAAATTATTATGTGACTATTATGAGCCAAGTGCGTTACATATATCCTCATTTAATCACCACAATAACAACACTCACCCAACCCCACCCACAATAAGGCTTCCAGGTAGGTATTATAATCCTCTCCTTAATGATTAGAAAGTGGAGGAAGAAAAGCCAAGCATCTCGCCCAAGGTGCACAGCTAGTGACTGCTGGAGTAATGACAGATCAAGATCTGCCCGACTCCAAAGTCCTGGCTCTCTGTATACCACATTTCTCTTACTGACTGCCACAGCCACAGTACTCAGCAGGCAAGGCTAATGAAATTATCCACTGTGATGGAAGCATCACAGAGCCAGGACAGCAATTCCTGTAAGTGTCACCTAGACCATTAATATAGTATGCCCTGTAGAGTCAAGTGTGATGTTCAAATACAGAAATAACTAGATGATGATGATTATAATGAAAATAGCACCCAGCTACCATTTACTGAGTGCCTATTATGTTTAGAGCACATACACATTATTCATTTAATCCCCCAAACATCCCAGTAAGAAATGCACAGTAGGTGTTACCTTCATTTTACAACAGAAGAAAATGAGATGTCGAGAGATTAAGAACTCTACCAAAGACCACACTACAAGTCAAATTTACAGCCAGAATTTGAATCCAGGTCTATGAAGCCCAAGCATATAAGGACCACAACTTGTATTTCCTTTATCCTCTAAAGAGCCAAACATAGGCCTTATATGGGTAAACATTCAATGAATCAGTCATTTCACTTTGAAATTAGGGACAACAAATACACACCAAGAGCATACATAAACTCAGCAGCATCATGCTGACATTGAGTGAAAAGACACAGAGGAAGAAATGAGAATGAAGAGTCCATCCCTGAAGGTCAATAAAGGTTTGCCAGTAACAGTTAAGGGATCAAACCGCCTTTCTTCAGACTCTTCTAGCTTAGCCCACCCCTCACTTTACCTCCCCACCATAGACAAGCACTAAGACTTGCTCTATCAACCAGAGCATACTGTCAGAAATTATACATACTACATTGTCCTAAGAGAACTATATGAAAGCAAGGAAATCACTTGCAAGGCATCTGATTCAACAGGTCTAAGGTGAATCCTGAGAATTTACAAATCTAACACACTCCCAAGTGATAATGCCACCAGACCACATTAGTCTCAATTATCATCCTAAAACTTCATTATTTATTAAAACAAAACAAAACAAAAAGTTTGCACATTTCTCCCACCACTGCCCCCGCCCCTGCCCTGTGCCTCTGGCAACCATTAATCTGTTCTCTGTATGTATGAGCCTGGTTTTGTTTATAGAAAGACACACAGACAGACACATTCCACATATAAGAGAGATCATAGAGTATTTTTCTTTCTCTGACTTATTTAGTGTAATTCCCTCAAGATCCATCCACGTTGAGGCAAATGGCAAGGCTTTGTTATTTTCTATGGCTGAATAATATTCCATTGTACACACTGTGTGTGTGTGTGTGTATCACAACTTCTTTATCCATCCTTCCATCAATGGACACCTAGGTTGTTTGCACGTCTTGGCTACTATAAGTAATAATTCAATAAAAATGGGGGTGCAAAATATCTTTTCAAGTTAGTGTTTTTGTTTTCCTTGGATATATACCCAGAAGTGGAGTTGCTAGATCACAATGTACAGTTGACCCTTGAACAATATAAGGGGTAGAAGTGCTGACCACCAAAGCAGTCAAAAATCTTCCTATAACTTTTGACTCTCCCAAAACTTAACTACTAGTAGCCTACTATTAACTGGAAGCCTTACGTATAACATAGAGAGTCAATTATTGTTTGTTCTATTTCTGTGAAAAATGCCATCAGAATTTTGACAGGGATTGCACTGAATCTATATACTGCTTGGGGTAGTATGGGCATTTTAACAATATTAATTCTCCCAACCCATGAACCTGGAATATCTTTCCATTTGTTGTGTCTTCTTCAATTTCTTTCATTAATGTTTTGTAGTTTTAAATGTAAGTCCTAAAACTTCTTTTTCTATACCAGGTTCAGCCAGCAAAAAGTAACTAGTAAAAATTAGGAAGATGGTGTTTATCTCCTTTTTGGTACAGCATATCTTCATAATGGAGATATAATTAACAAGCTGGAAAACAGCCAAAGGGTTGGCAGGGTAGAAGCTAATGGGGAGACGACACGGTCTACATCCAGATAATCAATGGGTCCTCAATGAATCCAGTAGACTTTTAAAACTATCAGTGACACATGTAATATGCATTTGTTACAAGTTATAAGGTGGGGTGTGGCAGCAGAAGGAAGGGAATAAAATTTGAATAAAGGGAATAAAATTATAAATTACATAACAAATATGTGGAAACCCTGCACAAAGAGAAAATGTTGCCCTAGCCTGGTACAAAACTTTACCTTTTGATAAAAAGTAAGCCTAATTTTCAGTAAAGTTACATTAACAAGTATTTTCCAAATAAACATTATTACTCTTAGCAGCATAAGCAGTTAACAACAATGGGAATTCAGTACATTCCCAGATGATAATAATGAGCTGCAAAAGGTCAAGAAAACCCAAGACAGTACATACACAATGATGGAGTCACTCTTCTCTTTTATTTACAAACAGAGAAAGAAACTTATTTATTTAGTATCATTATGACAAACCCACCCATATATGGAAATAGTAGCTTGTGTAGTTAACTCAAAATACGGTCCAAAACCACATGTGCTGGATGACATAGAAAATCCAGTCTCATAAAACAAAACCACCACCATTTAAAATAACATGCCAGCAAAATTAACAGCTTATAGATTACAGCCTTCCATTAAACAAAGGGCAGTTCGTGATTTTGTTTTTGTCTGTTTTAATTTGATTGACATCAGACACTTGAAGTCTACAAAGATATCATATCAAAAATAACTAAAAACCAAAAAAGGAACTATACATCAGAAGAAACTGATACAGTGGAACTGACATAGTGGCAAAAATGGAAAATAACCTAAAGTTCTATTAACAGCATAAAAGAGAGAAATAGGAGTATAATCATACAACTGAATATAATACAGTCCTAAAACTCACTGAACTATAGCAGTGGTGCTATGGGGAAGAACTGTGTTCCCCCAAAATTCGTATCTAGAAGCCTTCACCTCCAGTACCTCAGAATGTGACTATATTTGGATATAGGGCCTTTAAAGAAGTGATTAAATTAAATTAGGGTGGGTCTTAATCCAATATGACTAATGTCCTTATAAGAAGAGGGAATTTGGACACACAGTGACATAAGAGATGTCCCACATACCATGAGAGGACAAAGCATATAAAGTAACCAGCACAAAGGTGATCACTTCAAGCCAAGGAGACCTGAGAACAAAGCAAATCTGCTGACACCTTGATCTTGGATCTCCAGCCCCAAGAACTGTGAGAAAATAAATTTGTTGTTTAAGCCACTCACTCCATAGTATTTTGTTAAGGCAGCCTTGAAAAACTAATACAAATGGTCTCAAACTTAAACATCTGTAACATCACCTGGAAGACTTGTTAAAACATAGGTTGCTGGGCCCTATTCTCAGAGTTTCTGGTTCAGTAGGTCTGGAATAAGGCCTGAAACAGGGCTAGCTTCATGGGTGCGTGAACATGCTTACAAGGGTCCCCACTCTTGATTTGATGCTCTGCTGCTGCTATCTTCAAGTTATTAATAGTTTTTTAACAAGGGGCCCAGCATTTTCATTTTGCACTGGTCTGCACAAATGTATCCGGTCCTGGCCTGAGGATTTTGTATTTCTAATAAGTTCCCAAGTGAAGCTCAAGTTGCTGGTTGGGGACGACATTCTGAGAACAGCTGAACTACAGCAACATCTGTCTAAACCAACATGAGTCTAAAAACATAATTTGGGCAAAAAAGAACAAGATGAAAAAGGACAGGTAAAATCATTTATGTGAGGTTTCTGTCATAGACACATATGTATTAAATAAAAGTATAAAAACAAGCATGACAATGGAAACACCCAATTCAGAATACTTGCCACTTCTGAGGCTGGGGAAAGGAGAACAGAATTAGCACCAGAGAGAAGGTCTTACCTCTCTCTGTCTAGTTCTCGAAGAATTAAAAAGTAAAAAATTGAAGTAAACAAGTCAAAAAAGTTCAGATTTGGATGAGCTGCGAGAGGACTACACTGTAATGTCCTCTATACTTTTTGCACTTTTCTGTAAATTTACACTTGAAAAGTTTTTAAAGGGAAAGAAAATAACTTTAATTCCCATATAATCGGATTAACTTTGGTATATCACCCACAATCTACTAAAACACTCCATTAGAATTTAGAAAATTTGCCAGTGGGAAAAACAATTCTACTTATGAAAAAAAATCTCTGGACAGTCATAATTTAAAAGAGTAAATGGATATATTTTGGATGAATGAAAAAATTTCCATTGTTGTTGAAAATCTCTATTTGAGGAAATTTTATTAAAAAGTGATTTTGAGGGGTACCTGGGTATCGCAGCCAGTTAAGCGTCCAACTCTTGGTTTCAGCTCAGGTCGTGATCTCACGGTCATGAGATTGAGCCCCACTTCAGGCTCTGCATGGAGCCTGCTTAAGACTCTTATTCTCCTTCCCCTCCCCTCTCTCTCACTCTCAAATAAATAAATAAATTTTTTTTTTTTGTTTGAAGTGAAAGGGTACTCTTAAAGAGTAAATGGATACGAATCTACTTTAAAGTTGCTGGTTGAGGGCCACATTCTGAGAGTGACTGAACTACAGCAATATCTGTCTAAATCAACATGAGTCCAAAAACATAATTTGGGCAAAAAAGAGCATGGAGTCTGCTTAAGACTCTCTCTCTCACTCTCTCTCAAATAAATAAATCTTTAAAAAAAAGTGATTTTGAAAAAAAAAAAGATTAAGGGATACAAATCTTTAAATAAACAACATGCTCTAAAAATAAGGTACTATGTAAATTAAGAATACTAAAAGTAAGAACTACTATGGAAATAATAGTAGCTATCATTTAGGTTAATTTGACTATTGTATGTCTTTTGTATGAAATGATAAGAATAAATCTTAAGCTATATAGAGGAACACAAATGAAATACAATGAATGTTAAAATTTCTCTAAACCTAGATAAAATAATATGAAAAGGTTATATCCCTAACATATAGAAAATCTATGCAAATTAAAATGAAAAATAAATACAAAACATTAGAAAGAAAATTTCACTCAAATACAGAATAAATGCAAATTTTAAAAATGATACCTTTTAACTATCAAATTCACCAACTTTATTTATAAAATGATCAGTGCTGCTATTCTCATTTCAGTGGGCATATAAAATGGTAAAACTTTATAGAAAGAAATTTTTTTAAAGATTTTCTTTTTAAGTAATCTCTACACCCAACATGGGGCTCAAACCTACCAACCCCAAGATCAAGAGTAGCACGCTCCACCAACTGAGCCAGCAAGGCGCCTCTGAAAAGCAATGTCAACACATATGTCAAGGACCTTAAAAATATTCATACCCTTTGCTCCAGTAATTTTTTTCTAGTAATATATCCTATGGGAAAAAAAAATTAAAATAATGACAACAGTCATTCACACATATATGCATCACAGTATTATATTTTAGAAAAAAATTACAAAAAAACTAAATCAATTATGATACATCTATATGATAGATGAAATTGTAATGATTTGTGGGGGATAATTATGATATAAAATTAAATTTAAAAGGAAGATTATAAAAACATAAATTCTATGTTCTGAACTATGGAAAATACAAAATTTCAAAGAAAAAAAAAATGAGGGGCACCTGGCTGGCTCATTCGGTACAGCATGCAACTCTGAATCTCAGGGTCATGAGTTCAAGCCCCATGTTGGGTATGGAGCCTATACTTAAAAAAAGAAAATTTTAATGAAAGGAAATATGCCAAAATATTAACAGTCTGCCTCTGGATAAGAAGATCATAGGTGATTTATTTCCTCAGCTTCTTTTCTGTAACATATGTATTACTTTTACAATTAGAAAAATAAAAATAGAAAAAAAATAGCACTTTTCATTAAATATAAAACATTTCAAACTAAGATATTAGGGCATTTAATATAATACCTTAATTAAGTGTTATTTTAATAAATTTGAAACATTCATTTCAGAAAAAAGTTGATGAAAAGCTTATAAGGAATAATATATCCTGCAAAATGGAGACATTCTTCCTGAATTCCTTCATAGGTTTCCCTCTACTGGAATTCCTTCCAGTCACAGACACCTACATTGATTCTAGCTTCAAAGTATCTACATATTCTAAACTGGTTTCTTAATCCAACATTCTGGTCATAATCAATTTAACATCCTAAATCACACACATTTTCATCAACCTGCCTCAGATAACATCTGAGACCCCAGGACCTCCATCCCTTTACATATAATATCTCTATTTTACAAACCAGCTCTCAATGTGTGAACTCAGAGAGGCTAAGTAACTGTCCCAAAGTCACGTGGCTAGAAAGTACAGGAACTGAGACTTGAACACTGGTCATTCAGATGCAATATATCACAGCACCTTTCAATAAAGCTGGCATAACATAAAATCCTGTATTTTGCAATTTCAGCCCTGCCTCCTAAGGACAAACAAGGACAGCATTCCAGAAAGAAATAAAACCACAAACGAAGTGTAAAGGAGCTGGCTATTAATCACAGGAAAGCATTTCAATCTGTATCCTTATTTTCTGCCTTCTATATACACTACTGAATACTGGTACCTCACTCAACAGAATCGCTTAGTCTGAGGCCATAGATAAGAGAATACAGGTAACCAAGCAAACTGTATTTTTCATAAATGGCCACAGCAATATTTCCAATACACGTGACCTTCCAAGAGCTTGGCACTCACATACCCAGAAACAGAGACAACATCCTTTCCAGCTTTAATTGAGCAGGGCTTTGTATCAAGGAATAAAATGTCTTGGAAATAATACCGTGTGACTTCTAAAAGCTATAAAAGGCAATACAGACATAGGTTCATCCTGTCTCTGTCTCTCCACCCACCCCTTTTTCCTCTCACTCTCTCCCCCTCCCTTCTTTCCCTGCTCCTCCCTTACAACCCAGCTACCATACCGTGAGGAAACCCAGACAACATGGAAAGGTCACATACAGGTGTTCTGACCAAGACCCCCACTTGTTATCTCAACTGACAGACGGCATCAACTGCCAGGCATGTGCCTGGGCAAGCCTTCAGATGATTCTAAATCACTGTCCCTTTGGAGCCACACAACCGACACAAACTGTAGCAAAGATGAACTATGCCAAATGAACCTTTCCGTATCACAGACTCCTGAGCAAAATGAATATTTTAAGCCACTAAGTTTAAAACTGATTTGTAAAGTAGCAAGAGGTGACCAAAACAGATGTTTGGGGCTGTATTCACAGCAAGTTAAAGAGTTTAGTGATTATTCCATGCAAACTTATAACTTTCTGCAATTACCCTCTTTCTGCCCATAGCTCTTTTGACTTCTGATTGGTCTCTCAGGACTTGAGCTTTCAGGGATACTTGATTCTCCTTTTAAAGTCAAACTGCATACCTTGTTGCAATAAAGTATCACCTTATAAGTCAGTATCACCTTAAAGGTTTTAAGGGGGAAGTTCTAAGCAAGGACATCAAAAACTCCCCTCTAAAATACAAAGTCATGACACCCATGTTTTGGCTTATCCCACAAAAGAAACTTGTAGAAAGTTATTATCAATTACCAATGCTCCTGAGAGTACAGAATTTCCACAAAATATTTTAATGGGTAAAGAATGCACAGTAAGGGGCACCTGGGTGGCTCAGTCGGTCAAGTGACTGCCTTTGGCTCAGGTCATGATCCTGGAGTCCCGGGAGAGTCCCATATCAGGCTCCCTGCTCGGCGGGGAGTCTGCTCCTCCCTCTGACCCTCCCCTCTCTCATGCTCTCTCTCTCTCATTCTCGCTCTCTCTCTCAAATAAATAAAATATCTTTAAAAAAAAAGAATGCACAGTAAAATTCTTGGGAAAAAAGAACACACAGATTTAAGTGGAGATGGAAAAAAGAATAATAAGACACTGTACTTCTAATGCAGACGTTCGGTAGTCTGTAGATTTCTCTACCAGTTTAGGCCAGTGTACTGTTTATTGACTGCTTTGACTTTATTTTTTTTATATAGCTTCAGATGCAAGTTCTAATCGACTAAGCAGAAGGAAGTAAATAAATTTCCCGTTTCATATAAATATAACATAATTTTACCAGCTAGAAAATATTTCAATGATGAGGTTTGCATGAAGCCAATCAAATGCAAATAGAACAGCAACAGTGAAATCGGTTTACTTTATAGCTTTTGGGAAGGAGTTTTAGGATGGTAGTGGCAAACATCACATTAAAAGTTAAACAAAGTCCATCATTTGCAGACATTAATGATCAAATGATTTGACCATAATACATTCCTTGATGAGAAAATACATCAAGCTGGTAATCAAACACAAATTCCATGAATATGAGTACCAAAAAAAAAAAAGTTTTTGTTTTCTAAGCATAGTTTTCATTAGCACAAGATCTTTTTTGATAGTATAACAAATAAACCTCTTCTTCCTACTAAACCTATGTTTCTTCTCTCATAGCTCCATCCTCCCCATAATGTCTTATTCAGAGCCACACAATATAGGAAAAACTATCATTGCCATCACTGGAAAAGTAAAATTCTTCTATTCTCCTTCATCAACTTTTTGAATATATGGTATATGCACATCAGGTGAGTTGCTAAAATATATGTCATATATTATGGATACAGAGTTCACTGCCAAAACAACTTATATCCAATCTTTTGATGGAAATAATATTATTCAAATACATAAACTTCAGATTAAATAAAAGAATATGAATGTAAAAGTTTATGTTATCCCTCCTCCTTTTGAGGGAAAAAAAAAAACTATATATAAGAAACCACAATCTGTCTATAAAACTATAAAGAACAATGAAGCTAGGAGGAAGGCTTAAAGATATCTACTCTTTTAAATGATATTTTAAGCTGACTCTATCCTTTATAGTTCCTATCTGTTGCATAAAACATTACGGAGTCTAATAAGTTTTAAGGGCTGGTGTGACTTAATATGAATGAAACAGTTGGAAATACTCAAAACTCTAAGGCACATTGGTTACTGGGGCATGTTTTCAAGATCGATTGGGTAAACTAAATTACACAAACCTAAAAAAGGAACTGACATAGCTGGTTAAAGAATCTGCAACAATTCCTACTACAGAGACTTTTTGCATTAAAAAAGAGGCCCTCCAAGACCTGCAGATCTCTTTTGCCTTAATCTGAATGGGAATACCCTTGGAATTGGCTACCAATCCCACCAAGCCCTACTGTGTATTCCCAGATATTCCAATGTTCCTGAAAGAATTTGGGTTAGTGAAATCTACTTTAGACTTTAAAATTAGGGACGAGACCATCTGTTTTATACATTACTATATCCCAAGCCCCTGGTAGAGTACATACATTCAAAATACGTTTGCTGAATGAATTAGAAAGAGGAATATAGGTAGGGAGGAAACAAAAGAGGAAAGACGAAAGGGAACAGATGCCCTGCTGCAAACCTGAGTAACAGAAGATTCAAATTATATAAGAAAATATAATTGTTTCCCAAGAAAAAAAAATTCTCACACAAATTTCTTGACCACTGATTGGCCAGATTCCTGGTATTTTTCCCCATGAAAACCATGTAAGAAATTCAAGCTCAAAGTGCTGCTGGAATCTCTAAGTAGAAGTAACACCTAAGAACAAAAAGTATAGTAAAAGAAATAACAAGGGAAATAAAATGGTACACTAGAAAATAGCTATTTAACACAAAAGAAATAAGTAAAAGAGTAACAGACAACCAAAAAAAGAAATAAAATATATATAATACATTTAGCAAAATGGTAGATATTAATCCTATCTGATTAGTAATTACACTTAAGGTTAATGGACTAAACACTGAAACCAAAGGTACAGATTGACAGAATAAATAAAACATGATCTAACTATATGCTATCTATAAGACATACTTTATTTTCAAAGACACAATAGGTTGAAAGTAAAAGTATGGTAAAAAAAACATATACCATACCAACATAACCAAAAAAGATCTGGATTAACTATACTAATATCAGACAAAATAGACAGTAAGAGAAAAACTATAACCAAATACAAAGAAGGACATTTTATAAGGACAAAAATGTCCTCTCAGGAAGACATAGCAATTATAAACATACATGCACAAAATAAAACCACCCTCAACTACATGAAGCAAAAAATGATAGAATTGAAGGGAGAAATACATACTTCAACAATAAGTCAAAAACTTTAGTACCTTACTTTCAATACCATTACTGAAAGAAACAACTAGGAAAAATCACAGAAGATCAAAAAGGAAACAGAAGACCTGAACAACACTATAAACCAACTTAACAGACATCAACAGAACACTACACCCAGCAACAGCAGAACACTCTCTGGGATAGACCATATGTTAGACCATAAAAACAAGGACTGAAATCATACAAAGCATGTTCTCCAACCGCAAGAAAATTAAATTAGAAATCAACAATGGAAGGAAATTTGGGAACTTAACAAAGACGTAGAAATTAAATAACACACTTCTAAATAACCAATAGGTCAAAGAAGAAATCAAAAGGGAAGTTAGGAAATACTTTGAGTTGAATAAAAATGAAAACACAATATACCAAAACTTATGGGATACAGCCAGAGAAGTGGTCACATGAAAACTTATAGCTCTAAATGCCTAAAATAAAAATGATGTTAATAAATAACCTTAATAAACTAGAGGAAGAAGACCAAATTAAATCCAAGCAGAGGAAATGGAATAATAAAGATTAGACAACAAACTAATAAAATAGAAAACAGAAAAACAATAGAGAAAATTAACAAAACCAAAAGTTGGTTCTTCGAAAAGATCAACAAAATTAACAAACCTTTAGCTAGACTGATCAAGAAAAAAAGAGACAAGAAGGGACACCATTACTGATCTTACAGAACTACAAAGGATGTAAGGAAATACTATTAACAAATGTATGCCCACAAATTAGATAATCTAATAAAATGAACAAATCCAAAAAAGCCACAATTACTGGAACTCAAGAAGAAATAAAACTTCTGAACGGGCGTATAACAAGTAAACTTATTGAATTTTTAATCAAAATACTTCCCATCCATAAAAGCCCAGGTTTTACCTTCACTGGTGAATTTTACTGAACATTTAAAAGAATAAACACTAAATCTTCACAAACCCCTCCCAAAAATAGGAGAAAATATTCCCGAACTATTTCTATGAGAGTAGTTTTTATTACCTTGACACTAAAACCAAACAAAAGATATCTCAAAAAAATCTATAGCCCAGGGGCCCCTGGCTGGCTTATTAGGAAGAACATGCAACTCTTGATCTCAAGGTAGTGTTTAAACCCCATATTGGATGTAGAGATTATTAAAATAAATACACTTAGCGGCGCCTGGGTGGCTCAGTCAGTTAAGCATCTCCGTTTGACTCAGTCATGACCCCAGGGTCCTAGGATTGAGTCCCGCATCGGGTTCCCTGCTCAGCAAGGATTCTGCTTCTCCCTTACTCTCTACCCCTCCCCCCTGCTCGTGCTCTCTCTCACTCTCTCACTCTCTCTGAAATAAATAAAATCTTTTTTAAAAAAGTTTAAAACAAATAAACTTAAAAAAAAATCTATAGACCAATATCCCTTATAAATACGTATATGCCAAAATCCTAAATAAACCATAGCCAAACATATGAAAAGAGACATGACTAAACAGGGTTTGTCCCAGGAATGCAAAGCTGGTTTGACAAAGAAATCAACCATTGGTTCAATCAATAGAATAAAGGAGAAAAACTACATGATCATCTCAATAGGGAAAAAAAAAAAAAGCATCTGACAAAATCCAACATACTAGCATGATCAAAACATAAAACATTCAAGGGGCGCCTGGGTGGCTCAGTCGGTTAAGTGTCTACCCTCAGCTCAGGTCATGATCCCAGAGTCCTGGGATCAAGCCCCATATCAGTCTCCCTGCTCAGTGGGGAGTCTGCTTCTCCCTCTCCCTCTGCCCCTTCTCCCACTCATGCTCTCTCTCGCTCTCTCTTGCTCTCGCTCTCTCTCTCAAATAAATAAATAAAATCTTTAAAAAAATAAAATAAAGTAAAACATTAAAAGAACTAAGAATAGGAGGCAATTTCCTCAACCTGATAAAAACCCAGGAAAAACCCACAGCTATCATCACACATAATAGTAAAAAAAAGACTTTCCCCTAAAGTCAGGCATAAGAAAAGGATATCCACTCTCACCACATCTATTCAATATTGTATCAGAGGTTCTAGTCAAACAGTTGGCAAGAAAAAGATATAAAGGGCATCCAGAAGGGAAAGGAAAAAGTAAAACTTTCTCTTTGCATTAAATCTTATATAAAGGAATTCACTAAAAACTATCAGAACCAATCAGTGAATTTGGCAAGTTTGCAGGATACAAGTTCAATATACAAAAGTCAACTGAATTTCTGTACAGTAGCAATGAACAATCCAAAATGAAAATAAGAAAAAAAACTTTATTTAAAATAGCATCAAAAAGAATCAAATACTTAGGAGTAAACTTAACAAAAGAAGTACAGAACTTGTCCCCCCTGATAACTTCAAAATATTGTTGAAAGATATTAAGAAATAAATGAGAAAACATACCACGATCATAGAGGACTTAATATTTTTATCCCTGATAATGAGCATCTTTCATGGTGCTATTGACCATTCACTAATCTTCTTTGCAAAAATATCTATTCAGACACTTTGCCCACTTTTTAATTGGGTTGTCATTTATCGTTGAATTGTAAGAGTTTTTAATACATTATGGATACAAGTCCCTTACCAGAAATATGATTTGCAAATATTTTCTCCCACTCAATGGGTTGTTTGCTCACTTTCTTAATAGTGTCCTTACAGCACAAAAGTTTTACATTTTGATAAAGGCCAATTTGGTTACTTTGGTCAATTCTGGTGTCATTCCTACAAAGCAGGTGTTTCCTAAATGAAGAACTCCTCCACTACACCAAGATGCTTCCATTTTTTCAGCTCAATTGGAGCAGAAAGTAAAAGGAATAAGGTAAGATGGGAAGAATAAAGTTTTGAAGGTTAGAAGTGGTAGTCTATTCAATCTATTCATCTATTCAATCCATTCATCTATTTAATCATTACTAAGAATATACATTTGTATCAAATGTGGAAGGCTTTCATATATCAGTCTAAGAAATAAGGACTTAAAATGTCAATTATGCTCTCATTGCTAACCAAGAAACCCTCACTCACTTAACCTTCCATGGCCAATCTCTAACATTGAGCAAATTCACCTCATAACATCTCCTTTTCGACTTCCAGACTACTGAACATTGATGAGAGAAAAAAAGGACACAAAGCAGTTGGTGCTAATAAAAATGTATAGTTCTTAGCTAGAAATTCTTGCTTTAGGAATGTTCATTCTGTTTTATTCTTTGACCACAGCAGTTGCTCCAGGTCTTTTCTTTTTCAAAGTTCTCAACACCTACTAACTCTTAGCAGATGACCCCTCTTTTTCTTCAATAAACTCATTTAACATGAGCCATTAAGTTCTTCCCATATATTATAAGTATAAGCAGAAAAATCATATTCTTCTCTCCCTCCCAATTCACAAGAGCTCCTTTTTCTCTCCGTTTAGCCTATACACCTGTGTTAAATCCCCCCATCACCTTTAAGACTGTGAATCACCAATTATTCCCTCTCTAAAATCTTCAACCCCTTTCTTTTTTTTTTTTTTTTTTTTTAAAGATTTTATTTATTTACCTGACAGAGAGAGACACAGCGAGAGAGGGAACACAAGCAGGGGGAGTGAGAGAGGGAGAAGCAGGCCCCCCGCAGAGCAGGGAGCCCGATGCGGGGCTCGATCCCAGGACCCTGAGACCATGACCCGAGCCGAAGGCAGACGCTTAACGACTGAGCCACCCAGGCGCCCCTCTTCAACCCCTTTCTTATGACCAATGCCGTTGTAGCTTTGACAAATTCATCCTTTTCCTTCAACGATTAAAATTCTTTGCCTTAATCCTTTGAGTTATCATTTCCACTTTTTCCACTAACTTTTCTTAAAGGAGTCTACATCACTGACTCCATCCTTGTCTTCAAACTCACTCCCTCATTATTTGATTTCTAATCATACCAGTCTGCTAAAGTCACCCTCAAAAGAGTTTCCAGTGGTCACCAAACACCAAATGAGGTTTACTTCCACTTCATATACCTTCAAATCTACATAGCATTTAATAATGTTCATCATCCCATCTTTGAAACTTTGTTTTGACTTACATAACAGTATATTCTCTAGCTCTCTCATTTTATTTCTCGCCATTTCTCACAGGCAACTCCCAGTACCTCCTAAACGCAGACATTCTTAATTATCCAGACTCGATGATTCTGCCACTTAATCTCATACAAACTCTCCTTTTCACTCCTATTGTTACCAACCCAAATTCAAATTTCGTATTACTACTTGTCTGAATCAGCCACCATGCATGCCTCTACGATATTACTCCTTAATCCAAGAAACCAACTGCTTTGATAACATTAGTAAGATTTAGCCTAGTTGTCTCATTCTTCCACTTAAAAGAGAGAGGAAGCATGTAGATTCAAAAGAACATTTGGTTTGAATCCTAGCTCTGACAATTACTTGTCATGAGAACTTGGGTAAGTCACTTAACTCCTCTGAGCCTCAATATTTCTCTTCTTTAAAAAGAGGGTTGTAGGGGCACCTGGCCAGCTCAGTCAGTAGAGCATGCGGCTCTTGATCTGGGGGTTGGGAGTCTGAGCCCCATATTGGGTGTAGAGATTACTTAAAAATAAAATCTTAAAAAAAAAACCACCAACAACAACAAAAAAACCAAGGGTTGTAATATCTACTAAACACGATTTGTTACAAATAAATCACAAGACGAGTTGGTTCTGATACATAAGAGACATTCTATAATCTTCAAGCGCTGTCTACTGCCTAACGAACAAGAGCTACACACCCTTACAAGACAGTCAAACCCAATTTTTCTAGTCTAATAGCCACAGGCTCCCCCTCTGCTCCTATGCAGGACCACTAAGGACTCTTCACTGATATACTGAGCCACACCTCTGCCTTTTTCATGTTATGCACTCAGTCTAAAATGGCCTTTTCCCAAATCTACCCCTGCCAATTTTCTACCAGTTACTTAAGGCCAAGCCCAAGTATCACATCCTCTACAAAATACCTAATATGAAATAATCTTTTCTTCTGGGTTTTATTTCTGCCTCTTTTATACCATGTACTCCATTCAAGTTAGTTATACATGAGTCCTTCTTCCTTAGTAGAATGTAAACTCTTCAAGGGATGAAATTATGTGTTTTATCTACTACATTGTCAGTACACTGTACTACAAACAGAAGCATTAAAAATAATAGCAATAATTGTGACACAGAACTCTGAGATAGATTTCTCATACTATTCTTACAATTTATCCCAGATAATTTATGTAGCCACCTATCTTATCTATATGCTCACTATGGAAATCACATAAAAATGTCCAATAAGTTGGGACATGTCTAAAGGGAGATGTGACCTATTTAAATTATATAACTGAAACACAAATAAGACTTTTGTAAGTCTGCTTTATGGAAAATAATATGATTTTAATAACAGTTAAATCCTAGCAATTCAAAAGGATAACCTTGTCATTTTATTTCAATTTTAAAGATAATTTACACACATTTTCAAACAATTCCATTTCGAGAACATTCAAACATAACAAATCATATGCATGAACGAAATGTACCACAAAGCTACACATCAATGAAATCTCCAATATATTTTACAAAAATTAATCAGAGTTGATCATTTTTGCTAGACTAGACTACATATATAGTTCTTGAATGGTAAATAGAAGAAATAAACAAGCAAATCCTACATAAAAGGAGTGATCAAATAATCAACTAGTCTTCAAGCACAACGTGACATTATGAATGAATTAAAAAAAGCTACACTCTTTGTCACACATCCACCCCAGAACACCAGGAAAGAAAAAAACCATAGAGACACATGTAGTATAGACGTAAGCAAATACAAAGTGAAAGAGTGGCTGCAAAGATTAGAGAGAGTGGGAAGCACCTGCTTCCAATTTGTCTAGTATATACTGTATATGATACCTGTTTCCTGAGTTTGAAAAGCTATAAAAGGAAATTACACTTCAGCATTAGTATATGTGCACATAAACGTGCATATATCTCATGTAGTTGTACTGAGAGACCTTTTATATAGGTCTAAAAATTCAGACAGGGCATATCTAGATAAGTATCAAGATCAACATTAATGATGCATCTTTGGTAAGGCTCACCAGGTAAGAACAGATTTGAACAAAACTCTTAACACTTACGTCTTCCCTGTGTCCACACAGCATGCAGTTCAAACTGGATTAACTGAAGACCCTACATATGTCTAGAGAACAAGGCAGTGTTTTCACTTGGGATATGTTAACTGTCTCTCTAGATACTGAATCCCTGACCTCTGGATATAATAATAAAACCAATCATTTCATGTTTTAAGATACATAATCAACACATACATGTAAACGTTAGATTTCTAAGCTATAAGAAGAGTGCAAATAGTTACCTTCCTATGTGCAATAATAAAGATTACTTACAGTTGACTTGACTGAGTGTCTCTGAGTCTCTTTTGGCTTTTTAACCCTCACAAGTGTTTGAGCTGACCATTTAAGAAACACTTAACTACCGCAAAATCCGATTCCCTTACAGAAACTATACAGTGGCCCCATTTGGTGTCATAGAACTCTGTGAGGGTCTCAGGCAAAGAATCCTCTCCCCCAAAATACCTACTTAAGTACATACAGACAGAGGATTTTACATACCAATGAGGGTTTCTATTTTAGTGACTTTCCGAATGTTTGATGAACTTTGACTCACCTTGCTCCCTTTTTCCATGATTCCCTGAAAGTGTTTCAGAGCCTAAATTTGTATATTAATTCTACCTCCCTCCCCTAATTCTACCATTTATCAGCAGGGTAAAGTGTGTTTCTTTCATTGTTTCGTTATAATGGCATAGTTCTCTTGCAAATTAGAGGACTCTATGCATCATGCTGTAGTGTTTTAACTGATTTTCTTATTTTCTTCTCCACTGGAAAATGAACTCCTTAAAGCCTATGTCAGGTCTTTTTCTATAGCTCTGGCAACTAGCACAACTAGCACCTAGTGCAAAGAAAGTATTAAATATCTGTCAATCAAACAGAGACATGAGGTGATAATTGCTGAAGATGGGCAATGGGTACATGCAGAGTAGGGGAGGAAGGGGGTTTCAGTCTACTAATCTATCTTCTTTTGTATATATTTGAAATTTTTCAAATAAATGGTGGGAAAATTCTGGAAAAGAGACACTTGTAGCTGTACATCAGTTAACTTTCACATACATAAAAGAGTCTAAAAGTGAACTGGACTTGTTCATTTTGCCTTACAGAACTAGGATCAATGAGTAGAAACCAAAACTTTGGTTTGTATAAGAAAGAACTCTTCAATAACTAATGGTATCTGAAAGTGAAGCTGGTTCCAAGGAAGAAAGAGAGGGGACCCTGCTATTGGGCTAATTATATTCAAGCAGGAGTTGGCCAATGAAACCGGCATACTATTCACAGCATTAAAGCACCATATGGAAAAAATGAATTCTAAGGGGGATCTTCAAATTTGTGAGTATCTGAAAACAGAGTTTATTATCTTAAAACAGATACACAGAAGTCAATATAAAGATGGCTGTTGATTTCATATTCCTTATAAGGCATCTACAAAGAATGAGGTTCTTTATCAAAACCAATTTCTTCACAAGCCTCATCTTGCAGGTGTTCACTCTCTGAACTCCAGCTTTCCTAGCCTTTTTGCAGGTCCTCAATGTGCCCTGTGACACTGTACATGCTCTACTAGAATGCTCTTCGGATAGCAGCTAAGACACACTGCCTAGGAAAAGGCTTTTCCTAGCTGGCCACATCAGGCTCTTCCATCACATGCTCTCAGACAACCACAATCCTTTTCTGGAGGGCAGAGACCCCATGTTTTTGCTCATCACTGTATCCCCAGGGCCTATCACTGAGCCTGGCATGTTGTAAGTGCTCAACAAATATTTGTTGAATGGATGAAGGATGAAGGAATACAACATTCCCTATGAAACTAGCATTTTCATAAATAATGATCTAAACCAAATACAAGTCAACTTGCCAAAATATGGCCAAGCTATTTATCACAAGTGATTAAACTACTTCCCTAGAAACTAAGGACAATAAGAAAATAGCTAGCTCCCAAGGCAATATTTTCATACTTGTTTTGTTATGAAAATATAACACATTTTCAGTAACTTTTAGCTTCACCATACACAAAAGGAATTTATTTCCCAGGACCCTTTTAAGATTCTGACAAGCAAACGATTCTCAAGTCAAACCGTGGGTTATTAAACTGAAAGAATATATTGTATGAATGTGAAGTTTAATGAGGACATTATAATGAAGAAGCAGTGAGAAATTCAGGACAGATGGACAACCATCAGGTCATACAAGGTATTTCCAAATTGTATTTGAAGAAAGATATGAAAATGTTCAGGGTAGGAGTATTTTGTGTTGCTAAGAAACACAGAAGATTGATGAGCAAATTGTTTCTCTTACAAAGGTCAGCTACAATCATCTCATTTATCAGTGTAATTCCTTTTAATGATTATTCATTTGTAAATCTTTACAAAGTATACCAAACTAAACAAAAAGGAAGACATAAATTGTGTTTAATACTCAGAAATCACTAATATATTTATTTATACAGGGACATTTAGAGTGGTATTTTATTGGCTTCCAACAGAAGTGTGTTTTTAGGACAAAGTTACAAAATACTTTTAGTACTAAGATTGTAAGGGGAAAAAAACTATTGAAGTTTTAAAAGTTCGAAAAAAATTTCTACCCGCACCAAAACGATCAATATAGCTAATATACAAAATATTTGAGGGGCGCCTAGGTGGCTCAGTCCTTAAGCGTCTACCTTCGGCTCGGGTCGCGATCCTGGGGTCCTGGGATCGAGCCCCTCATCGGGCTCCCTGCTCCGCGGGAAGCCTGCTTCTCCCTCTCCCACTCCCCCTGCTTGTGTTCTCTCTCTCGCTGTGTCTCTCTCTGTCAAATAAATAAATAAAATCTTAAAAAAAAAAAAATTTGAAATTCCAAATAGGTAAATTCTAACAAAGTTAAACACTAGGCTCTAGGAATATTTTATTTTTATTTTAATTTGGAGGAAATTCTGTACTTCCATCTTATTCAGAACGCCATATTACCTAATAAATTTGAATTAAAGCCAGCACTGCAACATGCTGAAATCACTTAAACTGAACTCTGTTTCTTATGACCCTTAGCTTTAATTTGGGACCCAACATGAACTGTCACCCAGACCTACACTTTCACCCAGGTCATCCACTCCATTATTAGTGCCAATCCTGGGCTCAGACCCTTCTCCACTTCAGAGACAAATGACAAACTAAGGAAAAGACGATGGGGGCCTTTGGACCAAGTAATGAACTCCAAAGCATGACTGTTTCTCAATGAAATAAATAAAATTTACATTGGAGAGTTACGAATGTGGAAAAGACTTAGCCTATATTAAATACAAAAAAAAGGGACTATTATTATTACTGTGCTTTAATTTGTAAATTGATTTCCTCTGATATTAATGCAAAAAATGTATTTAGTGCTATACCAACAATCCAAATCTACAAATCAGAAAGCACAAGATTCCAAAAATCCCTTTTTATTACAAAAATTTTCAAATTTATACAACAGTAGAGAGATGAGATTAATGAATCATATCACCCAGCTTCAATAATCATCATCACTACTAATTTTGTTTCATCTACAGGAAATTTATTCTTGAACAATGCAAAAGTACACTGAATTGAGACACCCTTTTAAAAATATACCCAACAGGGGCGCCTGGGTGACTCAGTCAGTTAAGTGGCCGACTCTTGATTTCAGCTCAGGTTATGATCTCAGGATAATGGGATCCAGCCCTGTGTCGAGCTCTGCACTCATTGTGGAGTCTGCTTGGGATTCTCTCTCTCTCCCTCTCACTCTGCCCCTCACCCCACTCACATGTGCTTGCTTGCTTCTCTCTCTAAAATAAATCTTTCTTAAAAAAATATTTTTAAAAATGTAATCCAACATGTTGACCATGCAGAAATGATGGGTCTCATGTAAAAATTTTATTTTTGTCTCCTTCTGGTCTATTGAACCTATTCAGCAGTAAAGCAACCTTTGCCCTAGAAAATTCAAGTGATTCTCATGACTTTATTGGTCTCTTATAAGTAACAGAAAATCATATAGTCACTTTAAATGGTAAGTCTCAGTTCAGTAACTTAAAATGACCATTCCAGATAGACAACTAGGGAAATTTGAATATAGACAATATATTTTATATTATTATATCAATGGTAAAGTCCTGAGTATGATAACAGTATTGTGATTACATGTGAAACTACCTCAATTTTTAAGATAAACAAGCTGAAGTATTTAGGGGCAAAGTGTCATTTTTTTCCCCAATGGTCCAACCATACTCCACCTGCCAAAAAATATATATATATACCATATATAATTGTAGCCAAAAGTTACTACCTGGTAAAAGTTATGAAGTATTTATTATTTTACTGTTTTAACATTTCTGTAGATTTGAAATTTTTCAAAATTAAAAGATTAGATCCAAATAATAATCAAACTCCAAAGTACATTTAACACTAAATCTTATGTTCTCCATTAGGCTGAGGCCTCCCAGAGCTGGCCACCGTCAGTGAGGGAAGGAACATCTTCTCACCTAGGAAGTTTCTCTGCTGTCACCTTCCTGAGTTTTCAGAGCCCACCAGGGTCAAGGTCAGGGAGAGGAAAAGAGGCCAGTCATGTAGAACAGTTCTTATTTGACTGCTACTGTTTCAAAATGGCCTACAACTATGTGGATATGGCAGGTGTTTAAAGCTGAATTTTCCTCTCTTAGGAAGCTTATGTGCATTCTTGCACATAATGGGGGGTATTACCCTCCAATCGAGAAACTCCTGCCAGGGGCAGTGCTCTCCCTCAACTAACAGCTCCCTCCTGACGCCCCTTCAGTTTCTGAACCCTGGCAGTATGCCCCACAACTCTACTGCTGGGATCCTCTTGCCCTGGCAGAAAACTCTTGGGCAGGATCCCTTTTCAATAACACCACGTTGGGGCACCTGGGTGGCTCAGTCGGTTAAGCGGCTGCCTTCGGCTCAGGTCATGATCCCAGGGTCCTGGGATCGAGCCCCATGTCGGGCTCCCTGCTCGGTGGAGAGTCTGCTTCTCCCTCTCCCTCTGCCTGCCTCTCTGCCTACTTGTGCTCTCTCTCTATCTCTCTGTCAAATAAATAAATAAAATCTTTAAAAAAAAAAATATATCACCACGTTAATATTTATATTCTGGGATACACAAATACACTTTTGAACTGCTGAAAGAGAGGAGTGCAATTACTTCTTCAAACCCAGTCCTGCTGCCACAGCTTTCCCAGGCATGAGTCCCACGTGACCCCAACTGCAGGACCCATATACTCCAGTGGAAACTTCTCTCACTAAGTTTGGTGAAAGATTCAGACATCCCTAACTTGTGGGATGCAGGTCTAAAACACACAGCCCTTCAGTGACATTCCAGAAAAATTCACCGGATGAACTTCTTCCTCCTTTTGATAGCTCCATGTGAGTGAAAAGATTCCAAGGTCACAAAACCAGAATTTCCACAATTCTACATACGGTGTAGTCCTTCCTTTGGATATAGAAGAATAAGCATCTGTGGAATACTGATGCCCCAACTAAAAGTTCAAATTTCCCATTCTAGTATCCCAGGACCTCTATTATTTGACGTAGTGAGGACTAAATGTTTCTATAAACATAAAGCACATACAACATGACCTTGGCACAGAATAAAGCTCTTCCTTATCGTTAGCTACTATGCTAACATAGAGTTCTCTTTTAAAAAAGTATCTAAACATATGTTGGTAAGAATATAGAGAAACTGGAACCCTTGTGCACTGCTGGTGGGAATGTAAAATGATGCAGCCACTATGGAAAACAGTATGGTAGCTCCTCAAAAAATAAAAATAAAATTACCATAAGAACTGACAATTCCCTTTCTAGATATATACCAAAATGAATTGAAAGCAGGGACTTGAACAGGTACTTGTGTACCCATGTTCATAGCAGCACTATTCACAATAGTTAAAAGGCGGAAGCAACCCAAGAGTCCACTGATAGATGAATCAATTTTCCAAAACGTAGTGTATATATATACATACATACATACATACATGGATTACTTGACCTTAAAAAAGAAAGAAATTCTGACACATGTTACAACATAGATGAAACCTGAAGACATGATACTAAGTAAAAAAAAGCCACAAAAGAAAAGATACTGTATGATTTCATTTATATGAGGTACCTAGAGCACTCATATTCATAGAGGAAAAAGTAGAATGGTGGTTGTCAGGGGCTGGGAAGAGGGGGGGAATGGGAAATTATTGTTTAATGGGTATAAAGTTTTAGTTTGGGAAATGAAAAAGAGTTCTGGAGATGGATGGTGGTGATGGTTACACAACAATGTGAATGTACTTAATGCCACTGAAAAATGGTTAAAATGGTAAATTTTGTTATGTATATTTTACAATTAAAAAGTTTTTTAAAACTGCCTATAAATAGTCAAATGATACAAAATGGTCAGATGATACAAAAATTCTATCAAAAAGAGATAAGTCAATGAGTGCGTGGGGAAAATGCTGAGGTCATCTCCTATCCTCCGACCCTACAATCCCACTCCTAGATATATGCCCCCAAAGAACTTAAAACTAAGACCATATTAACCTCTATGAGGATACTTAACACAGCCCTGCTTCAGTGGTACTGGAGGCAACTGAGTTACCTATTACCCAGATAGGTAACTCAGATGTAACAAACTATGTTTAGGAGTAATCAGCTGGAAATACATGCCATAACATGTCTAACCTAAAAACAGTAAGTGAAAAAAGAAAACTCAAGGTTTGAACATAAGATACCTGTAATATAAAAACCACTCTGCATTTATCAAAGACAAGTTACCAATCCAAGGGCTTATACTAAACACATGTGAGTGGGGATCTGCTAGGGGAAATGTGGGTGGGGGTAGAAAAACAGAGTGGGGATTAGGGTTAAAGTAAAAGAATACCATAAAAGAAAAGCGTCTTGTCCTGACAACTGAAAATAGGGTGTCATCAGCTAAGGAAGATAATTAATGAAACTCTGAATAAGAAGCCCAAAGAAATTTTTATGCACTAACTTTATTTTCTTTTCCAAATATTTATAAATTTTTGCTCTGAGGCACTTTCATTTAGGTAGTTTTTAATCTGACCATCTGTTTACAAAAGGCCAATACACTGGAAAAAGAAAGAAACTGGGTTTTTTTGCTAATTGTGATGCCAACGTTTTAATCTTTATTAAAAAATAATAACTGATTCAGATGATAAAAGTCTTCCAACAAACCGTTTTTATATATTTCAGTTACCTTACACAAAACACCACAATTGTGCAACGTAACAAAAAATATATATCTCTAAGAAAATTAATGAACTATAGATTTCCTTGCTGGTGATTATTTCCCAAACAGTAATTCCAAAGATGCAAATATCACTACCTAAAATTGTAGAAGCAATTAAACCATCTCTCTTATCACAGTATCAGACACAAAATGTAGCCCTGGAAGGCTCTTTTTAAAACTACATCCACTACCAATGCCCACATGCTTTTTGACAAATGAAAGTATTAAATGTCAGGTTCTTTAAACTGTGACCTCAAATCACTAATCAAGACTTCTGAAGATCATTACCACTCCCCCAGGAGGTACGCCTTTGTTACCTCTTCAGTGCCAGCACAAGTCCCCAGTACATCATGGTCCTCAAGAAAATGGTTTTCAAACGGATGATCTCAACAAATTGACAGTGGTTATAAATAAATGGAAGAGTGTACAGAAGGAGCCAATGACAACTGACTTTCACTTATCTGAAGGACTATCTTAAAATAGACTGCTCAGTCAGTGAAAGTGGTGCATCTCTAATCTATACCTAGATACAGGTCTCTGAGAACCTAAAAGGACAACCAAATACCCAAGTGCTCCTTCTCTGTTCTTCCATGGTACCCATCACCCATCTCCACACTTACTCACAGAATACAGAAAATAGCTGTGTCTCTACCATCTGTATTCAAGTCATTGAGGGCTTACTTATGTTCACCCATGCCATCGTAAATAGCTCCTGTCCCTCACTAAAAGATATGTTGACCAAAACAGGTTAATCTAGAGGACTGCCATAAAAGTTAAACAAAAAAAAGAGAAAGATATGGATTATACCAGAGAATGAGTTAGTATATCACCTCAGATTGCCCACAGCCATCCCATCTTTACTGGGTGAACACTACTGAGATCAAATAAATGGACCCTTTATTTCTATCTATTCCCTACTCTAGAACTGCAGCCATGCAAAACAATGCCTGTTGTAGTTACAACACTCTTACACATAAGCTTATTCATTCAACAGACCACACTGGAGATCTACTTCAAGATATCCTAAAGGCTTCCTATTTTAAAAAACTGTTCAATTTATTGAATAAATATTTATTATTGAATAAATATTCAATAAACATTTACAGAACATCAACTGTGTGCCACATTCTAGGCTGGTAAGGCACTATGGGAGAATTAAAAGATGAGTAAAGCATTCAAGGAGCTTACAATTTAGTAAGGACTACTTGACAAATATTCAAAGGACTGTAACATTCAAGTAAGAAAAGCACCACCAAAAAGAAATGAGAGACTTTCAAGAATGATTAGGATTTTGACAGGGAGAGGTGAAAAGGGGGTTTCAGCAAAGAAAATAGTACTATCAAAGAAAAAGAGATGGTACATAAATACAGGAATGCGGACCAAAATATTGGCATATGTGTTAGGTATAAAAAGGCAGAAAACGAGGGTAGACAAAGCAGACTAAAGCCTAACTAGAGAGGTCCTTAAATGCCAGAATTAAATTTTAAAGCTTCCTTTTGTGAATAACAAGGACAATCAAAAAAATAAATAAATAATAGTTTCAAAAAAAAGTCACTGAAAACTGAAATGGGTCTCCATATGAACAACAAAATACTGGAGAAGGAAAACTAGGAGAGGAGCATCTTCAATAGGCCAAGGCTGTAGAAGTTTGCATGACATAATTTTAAAAAGACATCGAGAGAGAGGCTGGGAAGGGAAGGGAAGGGAAAAAAAAAGAAGGGGCTGAACAATGTTCCAACTATTTTTTATACCAGGATATATACAAATAAAAATATTTTTTAATATACCCAAAAACTTATTTTTTCTGAAAATTTCAGTAGTAAAAGAGAGTAAGAGGATATTTCCAATGCTTGCTAGGATGGCATAACTGGCACCAGACATGCCCCCTTCCCACTATAATCAACCTGAAAACTGTACAAAATATATAAAACTGTTTTCGGACATTGGACAATATGGTAGTGCAGAACTGTGATCCCTGAAGAAGGGAAATCAATAAAGGAGCCCTATGGCTCACCATAGGGCTTCTACCAAGAAGCACTCTATGGACCACAGTGAGAGGAGATAAAAAGTGCATAGTGGGGTCCAACTGAGTTGAGGAAACATATTTTCGAGTTTCAGGGAGGCTGAGGTAACTGGAGTTTGTAAGGATACAGTGCATAAGAGAAAGGAGCAATACAGAGAAAAAGCTCCACACATCTAAATAGGGATCCCATATGCACATTTCCAAAGATTATTATAAGACTCCATGAGGCTAGCTGAAGAACAAAGATGAGAGAGTTATAACATGAACACTAGCCAAAGGTCACACAGGCCTAGAAGACATTCAAGACTACAACAGAAGAGCAGAGAGATTTCACTGAACACACATGGTATTCAGCAGAGCATGAAAAAGGGTCACACATTAGTAACAGGATTAAATTAGCTCTAGAGTAAAGGCTACTCAAGAACAATCCTACAAAGCATAAAAACCAGCCTCAAGAAAATCAAGCTGATCCACAAAGAATTTAAAACTGCCTGCCAAAGCTAATACTTTTTTTTTAAAGGCAATAAAATTAAGACACTCAACAATGCAACACTCACAATGCCCATCAACCAACAATAAATCACCACACATGTGAAAAAGAAAAATGTGACTCAACCAAGACACAACAATAGGAAATGATACAGAAATGGCAGACACAATGGAAATAGCATACTAGGACTTTAAAACAGCAAGTACATTAAAACATGATTTATGAATGTATTCAATAATTTATGTTTAAAATGATAATGAAAGAAATGAAAGCTATTTTAAAAAGTAAAACTTCCAGAAATTAAATCAAAAAGTCTTTAAAAAAAAAATTCATTAGATGGTCTTGTGACAAGGTAGAAGAGAAGATCCTTTAACTTGAAGGCAAACAATAAAAACTATCTAAAAAAGAAGTAGACAGGAGAAAAGAGGGAGAAAAAGTGAATTGAGCCTTGGTGGCCTGTGGAATAATATCTAGTCACCAATGTATAACTAAAATAACTAGTCACCATATGCATATAACTAAAATACCCAAAAGAGAGAAGCAGAAAAAATTTTTGAAAAAATAACAGCCTACAAGTTTTCAAATTTGAGGAAAACCATAAATCTACAGATCTAAGAGACTCAATAAACTTTAAACAGGATACATATTTTAAAAAACTACATCAAGATATACCATACTAAGTCCCTGGAAAAAATGATAAGGAACCCCACTGACTTCTCATCCAAAGAAATGGGGGGAAAAAATGTAAGCCAGAAGACAATGGGAAGATATTTTTTTAAAGAGCGGAAGAAATTGAAGGGGAAAAGAAACCGTCAGGGTACAACTGAAAAATAAAAGCTAAAAAAACATTTTCAAATAAAAGGTGAGAATTTGTTGACAGCAGGCCTGTACTGTAAGAAATGTTAAAGAAGTTCATCAAACTGAAGAAAAATTATACTATATGAAAGTAAAGATCTACATGAAGGAATGAAAAGCACAAGAAAAGGTAATTATGCAGGTCAATGTAACAGGCTTTTTTCTCATTTGTTAATTCCTCTAAAATAAAATTGTTTAAAGAAAAAAATTTAATGGTGATATTTTACATAATACACAAAGGTAAAATATACAACAATACTACAAAGAACGGAGCGGGGGGAATGCCAGAGTGTTGTAAAGTTCTTAAATGATATGTAAAGTGGTATAATATGCATTGAATATAGACTGGGATAAGATCTGTACTATAAATTTTTTTTTTTTTTTAAAGATTTTTTTATTTATTTATTTGACAGAGAGATAGACAGAAGAGCACAAGCAGAGGGAGTGGCAGAGGGAGAGGGAGAAGCAGGCTCTGCACTGAGCAGGGAACCCAATGCAGGACTCGATCCCAGGACCCTGAGATCATGACCTGAGCCGAAGGCAGACGCTTAACCATCTGAGCCACCCAGGCGCCCCTGTATTATAAATCTTATCGGAACCCCTAAGTGAAATAAATATACAAGGATGTATATAGCTTAAAACCCAAAAGGTGATGTAAAAATAAACACTAAAATACTCAACTAACCCAAAAGAAAGCAGGAAAAGAACAGAGGGGACAAATAGACATATTTCGTATTTCCCCCAAAATGTGTCTATTCAGACATTTTGCACATTTTTAAGTCATTTCTCTTTTGACAAATGTCTTATTGAACTGTAAGAGTCCTTTATATATTGTGGATACAAGTCCCTTCCCAGAGATATGATTTTCTCCCAGTTGGTGGGCTGGCTTTTCACTGTCTTGATGGTGTCTTCTGAAGTAGTTTTCAATACTGATGTCCAATTAATCTATTTTTTCTTTTGTCACTTGTGCTTGTGATGTTTTCTCAGAAAGGTCTGCTTAATCCAACAACATGAAGATTGACTCTTAAATTTCTTCTAAATTTTATAGTTTTAGTTCTTACATTTAGGTCTATAATCCATTTGGCATCAATTTTAATGCACGGTTAAGGAAAGAGTCCAACTTTATTCTTTTGCTAATGGATACACAGTTGTCCCAGCACCATCTGTTGAAAAGACTAGTCTTTCCCCATTAAATTATGTCAGCACTCTTGTCAAAAACCAACTGATCATAAGCATTAGGGTTTATTTCTGGACTCTCAATTCTATTTCATCAATCTTTATGTCTCTCATTATACCAGCATCACACCGTCTTGGTAACTATAGCTTTGCACTAAGTTTTAAAATTAGGAGAGGTCCTTCATTTTTGTTCTTTTACAGAATTGTTTTTACTCTCTTAGATACCCTGAATTTCCATATAAATTTTAGGATCAGTTTTTTATTAAAAAAAAAAAAAGGCAGCTAGGATTTTGATAGAGATTGCCTTGAATCTAGATCATTTGGTAGACTACTGCCAATTTCACAATATTAAGTCCTCTAATACACAAACATGCAACATCTATTTATTTAAGGTCTTCCAACAATTTTGGTAGGTTTTAGACAATTTTTCTACTGCTTTTGTTAAATTTGCTCCTATTTGATTTTTTGTTGCTATTATAAATGAATTGTTTTCTTAATTTCACTTTTATATTGTCCATTGTTGGTATATAGAAATACAATTGATTTCTGTATACTGCTCTTGTACCTCGCAATTTGCTGGTCATTTATTAGTTGTAATAGATTTTAATGGATTTCTTAGAATTTTCTATAAAGATCCTGTCATCTACAAATACAGTTTTATTTCTTCTTTCCAATCTGGATGCTTGTGTTTCTTTTTCTTACCTAATTGTCTTGACTAGAACCTCTAGTATAATATTGAATAGAACTGGTGACAGCAACACTCTTGCCTTGTTCCTGATCTTGGAGAAAAGCATTCACTCCTTCACCATCACATAGCTCTGTTTTTACATAGATGCCTTTTATCATACTGAGGAAATATCCTTTTATTCCGAGTTTAATAAAAGGTTGCTGGATTTTTCAAATGATTTTTCTAATGAGATGACCATTACCTTGATACCGAAATCTAACAAAAACATTACACTGTCCCATCAGCTTGAGCTGCCATAAAATACCACAAAATGAGTGGCTCAACAATAGGAATTTATTTCTCAAAGTTTTGCAGGCAAGGAATTCCAAGTTCAAGGTGCTGGCCAAGTTGGTTTCCCAGTGAGGACCCCCTTCCTGGCTTATAGAAAGATGCCTTCCCGCTGTGTCCTCACATGTCCTCATGTGGTAGGGAGAGTGAGCAAGCAAGCTCTGGTCTCTTCCTCTTCTTATAAGGACACTAATCCTTACATTATGGGGGGCCTCACCCACATGACCTCCTCCAAACTTAACTGCCTTCCAAAGGTCCCACCTCCAAATACCTTCACGTTGGGAGTTAGGGCTTCAACACATAAGTTTTGAGGAGACACAAATATTCAGTCCATAATACTCCCTCCCAAAAAAATTATATCCCTCATAAACAAAGATTTTCAAATCATTAAAAAATATTACAAATCAAATTAAGCACGATATTAAAGGATAATGCATCATAACCAAATGGGGCTTTCAAATGCAAAGGCTGATTAAGGATCTAAAATCCAATCAATGCAATTTATCAAATTAATAAATTTAAAAAGAAAAACCAAATGATTCTTTCTATAGATACAGAAAAAAATCATATGACAAAATTTAACATTCATTTATAATAAAAGCTCTCGGCATACTAAAAATAAAAGGGAATTTGCTCTACCTGCTCTATAAAGAAATTTGCAGTTAACATCATACATAACAGTGAAAGTCTAAATGCTTTCTATGTCCAGGAACAAGGTGAAGATGCTTACTCTCACCGCTTCTATTTAACACTGCACTGTAAGTCCTAGTCAGTGCATTAAAAAAGAAAGAAAAGACATAAAGATTGGAAAGAAAGTTACAAAACTCTCTTTATTTGTAATTAATGCAATCATTTACAAAGAGTATCCTGAGGAAATCACACACAAAAGTCAGAAAAATTAATGAATTAATAAGGTACCAGGATACATATTCAACATATAAAAATCAACTGTATTTCTATATGCTAACAATGACCAACTGCAAAATTTACTTTAACTGCATTTTCAATAGCATCCAAAAATATAATTCATATCCTATTCACTTAGGATAAATTTAACAAAAGACATCAAAGACTAGAACAATAAACACTATAAAACACTGCTGAGAGAAATTAAAGAATAAGTAAAAAGGTGAAAATATACCATGTCTGTGGGTTGAAATAACTCAGTACTGTTTAGAAATTCATCCTCCCAAAATTGATCCATTTAATGCAATGCCAATCAAAATTCCTAGAGGTGTTTTGTATAAATCTACAAACTAATTCTATACTCAGATAGAAATGGAAAGAACTTAGAGGACCCAAACAATTTCAAAAAAAGAACAGAGTTAAAGAATTTACACCATTGATTTCAAGACAGTTTAAAACACTGTTGTGTTGGCATGATAGATATATAGATCAGTTTAAGAGTCTAGGAAAAGATCCATACATTTTATATAATTACTTGATTTTTAACAAAAGTTTTCAAGATAACTCAAAGGAGAAAAGACAGTTTTTTAACAAATGGTCCCTGAACAACTAGATATGGAAAAGAATGAACCTTGATCCTTACCTCACACTCTACACAAAAATTAACTCCAAATGGACCAGAGACCTAATGTAAAAGCTAAAACTGTAAAACTTTTAGAAGAAAACACAGGTTGGGGCGCCTGGGTGGCTCAGTTGGTTAAGCGACTGCCTTCAGCTCAGGTCATGATCCTGGAGTCCCGGGATCGAGTCCCACATCGGGCTCCCTGCTCGGCAGGGGGTCTGCTTCTCCCTCTGATCCTCCCCCTCTCATGCTCTCTGTCTCCCATTCTCTCTCTCAGATAAATAAATAAAATCTTTAAAAAGAAGAAGAAGAAAACACAGAAGAAAATTTTCACAACCTGGAGTTAACTAAAGATTTTTAGGCGGGGGGGTGGAAAAAGGAGGAGGAAAGGAAAGGAAACAGGAAAAAGCACAGATCAAAAAAAGAAAATATTGATAAACTAGAGCCATTCAAAATTTAATTTACTTCGGCTCTTCAAAAGAAATTATCAGTGAAAGAAAAGAACAATCTACAAACCAGGAGAAAATATATCTGACAAAAGACTTGTTCTAGATATGTTAAAAACTTTTATAACTAAACAACAACAATCCCAATTTTTTTTAAATAGGCAAAAGATCTGAACAGACACTTCACAAAAGATAAATGGCCAATAAGTAAATAAAAAGATCAACATCACTAGTAATCAGAGAAATGCAAATTAAAACCACAATGAGATAAAACTACTCACTTAGGAGAATATCTGAACTTAAAAGAAGGCTAGAATGATATCAAGTGCTGGCCAGAATGTGGGGCAATTAGCACTTTCATATCCTGCTGGGGAATATGGTGCAATCACCTAGAAAACAGTTTGGCAGTTTCTTACAAAGTTAAACACACACTTTACCACATAACACTAGAATTCTACTCCTGGGTTACTTAATCCAGAAGAATAAAAGCATATGTACACAAATACTTGCACATGAACATTCATGGTAGTGTCATTTCTTATAGGCAAAAACTTGAAACACCCCCAATGTCCATGTACAGGTCAGCTGTGGCATATTTTCACAATGCAACTACTCTGCAGTGAAAAGGAACTACTAAGGTATACAATAACATAGTAATAAGCTTCAAAAATCTCATGCTGAAAAGAATGCATAACATGTGATTCTATTTATGTGAAACCCTGGAGCAGGCAGAACTACTTCATAGTGACAAAAATCAAATCAAACAGTTGTCCGGAAATGACGACAAAGGAGGGAGAAATGACTGTAAAGGGATACGTGGGAACTCTTATGAGATGACAGAAATGTTCTTTACCTTATCATAGTAGTTACGGGTATGTTTGTCAAAACTCATTGACCTGTACATTTAAAATAATTGCCTTTTATTATATGTAAATTATACCCCAAATACATTTGATTTAAAAATTTAAAAGAAGTAGCATTTAGACATTTGGGAATAGCATCATTAACCAAAGATGCCAGTAAAGGGCACATCTAGTTTTAGTCAGGTTTAACCCCTATAAAGTAAGTCTCTTACTGTCTCAATCAATTATATGTTAAATACCAACTATGCGCCAGGAATGATTCCTAGTGTGGTGATACAGTAGTAAAACAAGACTGAATCCACTGCCCTCATCAAGCTTTCATCCTAACAGGAAATACTGACCATAAAAAAGTAAAAGTAATAGACAATAAGATAGACTAGGAAAGTGCTAACCATAAAAATAAAGCAACTGGGGGATGGGAGACATTTTAAATACGATGGTCAAAGGTCTCACTAGGAATGTAACATTTCAGTAAAGATCCAAGAAAGATTAGGAAAAAAAGCTAAGAGGTTATCTGGGGGAAGAGCATTCCAGAAAGAGGGAAAAGTGCAAAGACTCTGAAGCCAGCTATTCAAGGAACAACATGGTGTCAGGTGTAAATAGAGAGCACTAAACAATACAGTCAAAAGATGAAGTTGCAGATGGGGCAGTGTCATGTAGAGACTCATAAGCTACTACAAAGGCTTTAGCTCTTACACTGAGTAAGAAAGGAGACTACTGGAGTTTTTAATTGAAGAATGATAGGATTTGACTTATGTTTTAACCATTATTATTTTGGCTACTGCACTGAGACTAGACTGAAGTGCTGGATTATGGGTTGAAGATTTTAAGAGGAAACTGAGAGAACAGTCAGGAGGTATTAAAATAATCCAAGTAAGAGATGATAATGACTTGAACCAGATGATAGTGGAGGTACTGAGACATGGTAAGATTCAGATGCTATATGTATTTTGATGGGAAAGCAATATGAACTACTGACAAATGAGGTATGGATATGAAGACAGAAGAGACAGGGAGGACTCCAAGGTTTTTGGTCTAAGTAACAGGGATAAACATGTCATTTACTAAGATGGGGAAGACTAAAAATGAAACAAGTTTGAGTAAAAAGATCAGTTGAGTTTTGAGCATTTTCTATTTAAATACCTTTAAATATCCATATGGAGGTATCACAATTGGATGTGTGTCAGCAGTTCAGAGGAAAAAAACCTCTTATAAATTAAAGATTTTCATTATTATTATTTTTTTTTTTTTGCAAAGTAAATCACTGGGTATGAGGTGTGTGTGTCTGTGTGTCTGTGTGTGTGTGCAAGATTTTCAGGAAATAGTCCATACTTGAATTTAATACATTAAGGCCTCAGCACTAATGGATTGTTTGTATGTTTTCTGATTTACATAAATCCATACAAGTCTGCTAGGCACTTCACACCTTTATTTTTACTTTCACATCTGAAGTACAGCAATATGGACAGATAAGGTGTGTATTTAAGATAACAACGTGAACAGACACATTCCTGGAACTATAGCTATTTAAAAGTGACACCAGCATCAAGATACTCATTCTTATTCTGGGAAGGCTTTAAAAAACAATCACTTGTTATGAAACTAATTGCACTGCCAAATGCTTCTTAAGATCCCACGTAAAAATCATCATCTTCTCTACATTTTACTGTTTTAAATCAAGGAAAGAGACTTTGTGATTAGATTTAGAAGTTTGGTTTTAGATGCTTATAACCATCTAGGTTCTAAAGTGAGTAACATTTTTACATTGTATCTCAAAAAGATAGACACCATTTTGTACATTACTAAGGAAATAAAAAAATGACACATAAAAGAATACCAAACGTCAACCAGAATTATAACATGGGCAAGCATGCTTAACTAGTGCTTGAAACCATTTTTTAAAGTGTAAATTTTTCAGTGTGGAATGAGCATTATTTCTTTCTAGGTGTCTGTTCATTTCCAATTCCATGTCTTGATTATTACCTCATGCTAGAATGCCTTTCTTCCCAGCTGATCCCCTTCTCCTCCTTCAAGTCCCAGGCCAAATTCAGCCCGGACCACAAAGCCTGACCTGAACTGGAGCAGTATTCAGTTCTTTCCACATTCCCAGAACATTGCCACTTACATGTCTAGAGCAACTAGTGATTCCACCATGGATTACTTAGCTCTATACACTAAAGCAGAAGATCCCTCAGGGCAAAAAATCTTAGCCATCTTTGCCTTCCCTAAAATGCTTAACAAAATACCTAACGTATCATATTGTAGGTACTCACTGAAGGTTTGTTTAGCTTATTAACTATTAACTATTAAACTAAGAAAATGATCAAATATATAGAACTTAATGGGATATATGCTTTAATTTCCTTTCATCACTTTAAACATACTCCTCCAGATCTCACTTCCCCATCTCTCCATAATGTCCCAGATAAATCCTACTGCTTCTCAATCACTTTCTAATATTGCAACATATAATGTAGTCCAATTTAAATCTTCAATTTCATATATTAATCAAAGAGTATCCATACAACCCCACCCCAACCCCAGGCCAGCCAAGAGAAAGAACATAATCCACCTTTTTTTCAGTATTTTTCCTGGCTCTTTCAATTTTCTCCACTTCCTCCCTCAACTTTCTAGGAAAGGCAGAAGGGGACAAATGCCCTGTGTGCCTACATCCATGGGGGTTTACTGGATGGCCATGAAGCAGGATGATCTGTAATCCTTGCGTAATTATTGATAATACCTTCTCTCTTTCTCAAAAGCGCCCCGTTTAGACAGTACATTTCAGGTCTTCACAGCAGCATTTAAGCTATAAGTTACAGCAAGCATAGGAGGCTGGCCCCTCCACCCTGAGCATCTTGGCACGGGGGTGCATTCTAAGGCTGACTTTTTACTATCCTACCCACAGTCCCCTTATACGGGAAGCTCTCCCTGCTAGCAACCACCAAGATAACTCTAACCTGGTAACATCCCAGGGTGTGCACTTGGTCCAAAAAAAAAAAAAAAAAACCCTCATGCTTTCTTACCATACCAGATAGACAAATGTCAGCTCTTTGCATTACTACCCTCTCACTCAACATGCCATCTCACTGGTTCCAGTTATCCTCCTCCCCTCCAGAAACAAGTCTATATTCAGGAATGCCCCAAACTCTAGAAGACATATGTCATACTCCCTCAATAACTCTCTGGAAGATGCCACTGCAGTAAAAGACCCAAGATTCTGTAGCTCATTAAACATCCAGACAAGATGTTAAATACCAATCTACACTTCTGGCAGACACACTCAAATTCTGGGCTGGGAACAAAAGGTCCTTTTAGGGAAAAACAGGGAAAGGTCACAGAACTAACTCCAATACATTAACAATTCTTCATCTGAACGACACTTTTTAATACTCCCCTCTTTTCTAATTTCTGTTATATATGGTAAGTGGATGCTGCACTTCCATTCTTTCTTACTAAGTCCCATATCCCTCCTTAGAAGGCAAGGATAGTTGTTAACCTTTATTTTCAGCTTTGGAGCTTGAGCTAAAATCCTGAAACAAACAAGTCCTGGTCATCATCCTATTATCCAAGGTGCAATTCCCCTACATTACAGTTACTGCTTACCTAATAAAAGGAACCCTTCATTTTAAGCAACCAATGTGAAACAAGGATTTACCAAAAAAGGAGGGTGCTATTGACAAAATATATCAAGAAAAAGGAAAGAAAGAGATTCCTCATTTGGTCAAACAAATTTTACCTCAGTAGATTAGTATATTATTTGTATGCCGAACATCTCATTTAATTATATATATATATTTAACGAAGAGCCACTACATAAAATGGAGAGTGCAAACTTTAAAATTCAAACATATGCTACCTACAAAAGAAATGAAAATTTAAAATTCTGCACAACAAACCAAGTTGATAATTACATATTTAAGTCAATGTTAGATACACTATAACTTATGATGCACTCTAACTTATGATTTTTAAAAAAAATAAATATATCATAAAACTATTTACTAGATTTCAATTATTACATGAAGAATACTCCCGAAAGCTCTCTGGTTACAGAAACCATTTAGTACAAACCAGTATCCATAACTAATACAAAGTATAGGGATTTACAGATATGAACTAAAAATACATGCTGAGAATGGTCTGAGTTTGGAAAAGTTATACATATAAAGTTATATATATACTTCTAAAGTTAAAACATAAACCAGTCCTATGACAGAACAATTCCACTCTTAGGTATTTAATCAAAAGAAATTAAAACATATTGTCCACCAAAGACTCATAGAAGAATCCTGTTTATAGCAGCTTTACTCAAAATAGCCAAAAACAAGAAAGAAAAAAAAAATCATATGTCTATTAACAAAACAATGGATAAACAAATTGTGGTAAAACAGAACATTATTCAGCAGCAAAACAGAATGAACCACTAATACACATAACATTTGGATAAATCTCCAAACTACTATGTTGAAGAAAAGAAGCCAGACACAAAACAGTATATACTCTATGACTCTGTGTAAATTTCAAGAACAAGTAACCTAATCTAAGGAAAATAGAAATCAGAACACTAGTTCTTCAGGGAGGATAGGGAAGGACTGATTGAAAGAAGCATAAGGGCAGTTTTGGGGGATTTAAAATGTTCTATATCTCGAATGCGGAGGGTAGTTATATGAGTAGATACACATGTCAAAATTCATTAACTATACACTTAAAAATGAGTATATTTTTGTATACAAATTATACCCAATAAAGTTGATTTAAATCACATCTGATATCTTACTTCTGGACAATGCCAAGGATAGCCAGCTAATGTAAAGTGTAACCTCTTAGTGAATGTTGAAAATGTATTAGTAATAACAAACTTACAGCCTAAATCAGATTCTAAAACCCAAATCCAAGTCCAAAGTGTTTACCCACTGTCACAAGGTACATATCTAATTTTAGCCTATAGAAACATCCATAAGCTTTCACAGAATGAGAGTAATCAGCATGTCTTTTCTAGGGAGGTCATGACCTAAAAACAGGTGATCACTTTTGACTACTATAAAATATGAATGCAACTTCATGTTAAAGATCACTCTTTCCCCACTTATCCAATATTTTCTCTGCCTATTAAGAATTTTTGAGGAGCTTATTTCCCTAATTCAGTAACATCTACTTCTAAATCACTTTTCCTGATCTCTCGTGCCAATTTTTCTCCTTTTTTAGAGTAAAAACTCTATCTAGGAATATCATACAACCACTTCACCCTTGAATAGCCCTCCTTAATTCTTACCCTTTGTGGGATTTGTTTCCTACTTTTTCCCCTGTATTTTCAAGCAATTAAAATAATTATTTTGCATTCTAACATTTTGAGAGTTCAATAATTTCAACCATTTTTTCCTGTCTCAATACCACATTCTTCATGGAGATGCTAAAAGTACTCATATATAAGCTACTTGACCATGCTGTGACCATGCTGACCACCTTGGCTGTGTTGTTTTTTTTTTTTAACTTCACTCCTCCTAAATTACCAATGAATGACAAAGGCAAAGATTCCTTATCATTTCACCCTATACCTGAAAAAACAGTTGGATCATTTGACTCCAACACCCTACCACAGTTGTTTGTCTTTTACATTTAAAAATACTGCTGCTAAGGCACTGTTCCTAACCAAGTGATTGAATGTGTCCTTTCCAAGAAAATGATGTTTGGTTATGGGCTGTCTAGGTCTACTTGTAAAGCCTAATAACACCTATGGTGCTCATTTTAATGGGCTTCATGACTCTTTTCTACTGTTTTTCCCACACCCCAAATTGTTTGGTAGTCACCCTAGACTGTATCAGACTGCTTAAACCTACCCTCTTTCAAGCACTTTTGTACACATTCTATTTGAAGTTAATCCAATCTAGCTTATGATATATTTAAGTTACTGTGGCAACTCATTATCACCGGCCTTTCATATATAGATTTTGTATCAGGGTATCACTTAAATTTGAAAACACAGCTATACAATACTATATTAACTAATACCAAAGGTAACCCATTAGTTGAAGGAGTTCTAGAGTCCAGATACAATATTTGCAAATGTACTGTCTCACTGCTTTCCAAGGAGGCTCCAACACCTGTCTACAACACCAACATGAAGTCATTTATGTTAAAAGCCATTAATCCTAAAATCTTCCCATACTATATGCTGGCCTTTCAGATTACTTTTTTTTTTTTTTTTTTTTTGGAATACTTACTTCATTTATCAGACAATGACTAGAGAGAAAAGGCCTTTATACAATATGAAACATAATGTGGGACTCTACCTTTACTTCTAAGACCTTGGGTATACCCCTTAGTACCTTTCCTCATCAGGAAACTGGGATAATTGCACTTGCTTCCAAGGTCGTGGAAAGAATTAAAACTGATGCAAAGTATCTTAGTCGAGACCTACTAAACAGGAGGCTTTCAATAAATAGTACATAATAAACCACTCTGTTCTACTGATACCCTTCCTCTAGCACCCTTGTCAATCCAAAAACAGAGTGCTCATCTATAATCTTGTCACAATCATATTTACGATCTCATTCTCCCTTTACATTCCACTAGTTTCCCAATGTCTAGAATAGCCTTTCTCCATTCATAAAATTGCCTCTCACTTGCCTTAATGAAAAGCAGCTTTAGCCAGTGGATTATGAAGTTAGGGACCAAGGCAACAGGGGAAGGATCCACCTAAACAATCACTGCTCTACTAAAATTAATAGAGTAATGTATGCCTACTACATCCTAACTTGGCATTAATCTTTCCTCAGTCTTTTTTGAAGTCCATGAAAGCCAGAATCACAGTCTTCCTCATGTCCTGTAAATATCATAAATGAACAGGTCCTATGGAAAACAACCAGTGGACAAAATAATGTAATTGATGAATTCTCAAAACGCTCTAAATCCCAATGTTTTGTTACCTCAGAAATCAATTCATGAGAACTTATCACATGGGTATTGGGGGAAAATAAAACTAGACATCATTTTAACCACTGATACAAAGCTAGTTTTAAACACCTGGATTTTCTTCTCCTGATTACACTCAAATGAATTACTGACTCAATCTAAAAGATAAACACAAATTTTTTTCTTTGCCCCTATATTCTCAATTCCAACTGCACTACCCTTTCTGCAATGAACTACTTTTTTTATACTTTTATGATATGTTTTCTCAATTTCAGTAAGAACAGGTGAATTAAAGAGTAACAGCAACCTATCAAGCTATAGTTAGGCATTCTTCCATATATTTTGAAAAAAGTTTGATTCAGGAAAACAAAATTGCTATTTATAAAGTGTTCTTTTATTTTTCCCTCCCCCTGATAGGTTTCCAGAAGACCACAGTGGAATTCCTGACTGGAATAGGTTATCAATGTTAAACCCACTAATTTTTATTAAATATAATCTTACTTATAGGTAAAAAGCTGTTTGCTGATTTATTTAAACACAGACACATACAAAACTGTCTTTCCTAAAGTGCCTCATATTTGAAAATGGCAAAGTTTTCCAAATATTAATCATATTAACCCAAATAAAATCCACAGGGCAGTTTAATTATGGCACAATAAATGAATGACAAGAACATTTTATTTCAAAATCCCTGAGTTCTAGGATCTGAACGTCTATAAGAATATTCCTTTCATTCCAGATTCAAGAGTTTAAGGCATTCAAATGCTACACCACACCTTTCAGTTATAGACACTGCTTTCAATGAAAAACATAGCTTAAAAACCATGAAATGAAATCAATTCCACATAAAGCTATCGTATGATTCTGATCTCTAATCTGACTTGTAAATTAGATGTAACTTCCACTACGCAGCAACCCACAGATCTTCTTCCTAGCAGGATGGCTAGGTTAGTTGCACTGCGCCCTGACAGCAGTGGCAGAGGCACACAGACAAATTGAATAGTATATGCCTTGAATAAAAGAGTATATGCCCTGAACAGCTTTCAAGGTAAGTCATGAGGGAATCTTTTTCTGTTTGTAGATGAGCGGCATGAACTATATAAAATGTAATCTAAGTTTTATATCCTGGGATGCCAGAGTTTTTGTTGAAAGCTAAGATTAAAAAAATGTTGAAGATTCACTGGAAAAAAAAAAAAAAAAAAGGGATTCAACATTGAGAATCCACCCACTTCATTTCCCAGAACTGCTTTCAAATCCTCTACAACTGGAATAAATGATATATACCAAAAGCAGGGGCTCTAACCAAATAAAATATTGATTTGGTTCAGAGAATACTTTGATGTTCCAGTTTTCTTGTGATTCAGTGGTTCTAGAAAATACAGGTTTATTTTCAATTCACACCCGCTCACTAAATCATTTTAAGTGAATTTAGTTAACAGGTCTAAAGATACTAATTTTTTAATTCAACTGTTCTGTGCACTTAGTTGTATAGTGTGATTTTCTACTGTTGAGTTCAAGAGCCTACTCAAAAGGATGTTTTCTTAGAAAATTCTGTGTACAGTACCTTTTTGCAAATAGAAACTTATTTTTTTTTTGAGAGGAAGAGAGGGAGTAGGAGAGAATCTTAAGCAGGCTTCAAGTGTAGTGTGAGCCCAACAAAGGGCTCAATCTCATAACCTTGAGATCATGCCCTGAGCTGAAATCAAGAGTCAGACGCTTAACCAACTGAACCACCCAGGCACCCCAGAAACATATTTTATATATGCTGTGGGGGAGCGAAATTTCAAAAATCCCCCAAAGTAAAAACTTTCCCGTAAAAATGGTAAGTCTTTAAATTAACCTTTTTAGGTTAATTTTTTTAGTTTAAACATGTTTTTCTTTACCGTAGTTCCCTTAAAGTAAGAGAATCCAATACTAAAAGGTGGTAACTACGTAAGTTTCATAAACAGACAAAACCTTTAAAGTTTGATTACCAAAGCAATTACCATGTATCATTATGGAATGATAATACATTACACATTCCCCAAGTAAAGATCAAATTTACTTCAACTACCCCCTCCCAGCAAGAAAAAAAAAATCAATTTTTGTTTAATCATGAAGTCCTTGGAATCATAGTAGGGCTTGATGCCATTTTGGTGTCACAATCTGCCAGTCATCCAAAGAATATGCCATCCTTCTCTTTCAACTTCTTTGTCTACTAGTGCATCACTGGACCCAGCAGGCTGCTCGCCCAGACAATTTCAGTAAAGGATTTTGGCTCTGTGCATAACAGATGAAAATCTTTACGAAGTATCCAGTTTGTCTTATAGCTGAGAGATTTGAACCTGCTGCAGATGTCACATCTAAATTCTTGAACGATTTTTATCATCAGTGTCACCTATAAAACAAGACAGTGTCACCAACAGCATTGTCCTAGAGAATATCTATTTCAGTAATGCTAAGCTTTCAGCATTATGACTGACAGTGATTTATTTGACTAAAATAGGGGTCAGCAAACTAGAGCCCATGACCCAAAATTCAGCCCACTTCCTATTCTTGTACAGCCATGATCTAAGAACAGATTTTATATTTTTAAATGGTTGAAAAAAGTTTTTTTAAAAAAGATTAATACTTTGTGACATGTGAAATTATATGAAATTCAAATTTCAGTCTCCATAAATTTTATTGGAACCATAGCTACTCACTCATTTATGAATTTCTCTATGTCTGCTTTCATGCTATAATGGCAGACTTAAGTAGGTGCAACATTGACTATATGACCCATAAAAAGGAGTATCTTTACTCTCTAGTGCTTTAAAAAAAAAAAAATGTTTGCCAACCCCTGACCTAGAGGATACCAAGTAGGTAGGTTAACAGGACACCTAGTGTCTGTTGCATTAAGAACCTGAAGTGCAATGACCCAGTTGTTCCCTTGCCTTACTTTCATACATTTGTTTAACAAATATTTCTGGGTACGTCTGTCATTCCAGTGTAGACAGCTATAGTTACTTTGCTTTCCACTTTGGCTCAGCCTTGCCTCAATCCAAGGAGTCAATATTGCCCTTGGGCAGAAGAAGACAAGAAGCTCAGTTTCAAATCAAATACCTCTCCAACGCTGGCCTCTTCTGTATCCCTAAGTTCTCCTGGTTCTGGATTTCTGCTTTATGTTAACCATTCTCCATAACAGGCTTCCTGCACTAATACCAGTCTTAAAATTCTCTATTTCCCACTAGAGATCCTAGGGTAATAGACTGAGTCACAGCAGTCACTGTGCTGGCTGATAGCTAGTTCTACCCCTGCTCTAACAAGCACACTGTAACATGAATTTGTTCAGGCCCTGTGGACAGTCTGCATACTCCAACATTCTCCCGACCTCCACTACTCCTCCTGATCATGAACTCCTCCTGGAGTTTACTGATTTCCTTTTACATTCAAACCTCTGGCCTACAAACCCATGAGTTTAATCTTCCCAACTAGCCCATCATTCTGTTTCTTGAGCTCAGTTCATACAATAACCAAACATAAGAGCACAAGACAAACCTCTATATAGATGGATTTCCCACCCTAGAAATACCCATGTTAAGGCATCTCTTATTTTTTAGCAACTGCCCCAAAAGGGAATATATCCACCCCAAGCAGCAGTCACAAGATCCCTTCCCCTTTTTCCCTTCGTCATTGCCTAGTTGGCCCAAAGTTTCTATACCTGCTTCATCTGAGAGTACTACCCATCACCCTTTACCCACTTGGAGTGCTCAAAATACCTGTGTTTCTTGAGCAGTGCCTCAGAAGTCTGTCTTGCTTCTATCAAAGCTTTAACAACCCCAGTTCTATTGTAAGGGGAAAAGGAGGGTTTCTTGCCACTGACTACAGTGGAGAAATGCATCCGGCTAGATTTCCAGCACTGAGAATATAATTCCCCAAAGAAACATGTCAATAGTCGACGATGAGGCTATGCCCATACTATTAATGGTACTATAGAACCCATCTGTAATTCATATTGTATTGTTGCAAACAATTCACAAACACATTCATAAGTTGTAGACTGACTGTACTAAAAAATAGCTACGAAATGTCAGGAAGACTTTATAATAGAACAGATTAGCCTCACGTAAAGACTTCAGAGAAAATGGCAATCTATTTTCAGCAAAGTGATTTTCACTACAACCCTGAAATAGACTGCCATGGTGAACAACTCTGAAAACTGCATGAATAGCTCTAACACAAACAAATGAGTAGCATCAAAAATGAAGAGACTGACTGAAATGACCATTAGCCAAATCTCAATTCTGAGTAGCAACCATATATGTAGTATCAATCTTAAATAAAAATGAAAATCTTCTTCAACAATACATACAGGAACCCTGTTCCCACTTGGGGAATGACAGAGTCCAGTAACATACCCTTACTACCAGGAAAAAAAAAGTAGAGGTATGTAGTCCATATTCCAAAGGAATAATCAAAAGACTAAAAACTTTAGAATTTTGCTCATTTGACGAACCTAGTCTCCTTCCCTTGAGGAGAGAGTTCACACTTTTTAGTATCAAGACTCCTCTGTGTCCTCGAATATTGAGAACTCTCAAGAGTTTTTGTTAATGTGAGTTATAATTATCAATATTTACTGTATTAGAAATTAAATGAGAAAGTGTAAACATTAATTCATTTTAAAATTTTATGACATGTTTAATATGACAAATAACATATTTTATGAAAAAGTACTTTCCTAAAAAAAAATTTCTTGCATGTCTAATTTAATAGATGAATTCTTGTATCTGCTTCTTTATTCAATCTGTTGTGATATGTTATTTTGACTGTAATAGAAAAAAGGAATCATATGTTAATATTAATTGCCTTTTCAGATAATTGTGAACATTCTTCTTTGATACTACACTAAAACTTGACAAGTAGGAGTTTAATGGTTATCTATTATATGGAACCTATTATCACATGAACTCTTTGTATTATGTTACTTGCTTTTTTTATAAGGGCCTTTTATCCATAATTTTGTAACACTGATCACTTTGAAAATATCGGTTTCTTGCATTATGTTTATATTCCAAATTTTTACATAATTAATTAATACCATAGCAAAAACTCACATTCATTAACATCACCACCCATCTCATCAGAAAAATCTTTAAGTATTGGGAAGCTGTCAAGGGCACAGCAGGTGACACAAGTTTTCCAAAATTTTAATTTTCACTTGAAAGCTCAAATTTTATCATTGGCAACAAATATTATCAGTTGTTTTCCCCGAAGTGACAGGCTCACTTTGTTCATTTTCAAGAAAACGACTGCCAAATATCTAAGTCTAAACAATCATAGTTTGGTAGTCATTATTGTAAGTAAAAATGATGCTTCATGCAAAATATGACTAATTCAGCTTGCAACTCAAAAAATCACAGAAGGGTTTTCCTTGAGTCAACCAATGTACTCTGCATATACAGCAGAAATGTTTTTTGCATACTTCCTACCTCATCACAAAGAATATTAAAGTATACTCAAGGATCAAGATTTAATAAAATTATTTTTACTGCTTCATCAATGACATTCTTCAGTGAAACTGGCTTTCCTGTTTTGTTTGTTTTTAAAGATTTTATTTATTTATTTGACAGAGATTGACACAGCAAGAGAGGGAACACAAGCAGGGGGAGTGGGAGAGGGAGAAGCAGGCTTCCCACTGAGCAGGGAGCCCAATGTGGGGCTTGATCCCACATGACCTGAGCCAAAGACAGACACTTAAAGACTCAGCCACCCAGGCGCCCCTGTTTTGTTTTTTACTGGAAAAGAAAGGTAGTAAAGAATACAATGATTACTAATAAACTTTGGTGCCCTTGCCATTTAATACATACTAAGATGTCCACCGTTTTACCCACCATTGCTTTAGTATCAGCAAGGCAAACATCAAAGCAGTGGAAACAGCAAAAAGTATTACTATGAAAATAGTTTTAACCTCATGGATCCCTTTAAAGGCTCTTGTGACGCTTATGGGTCTGCACATCATAATTTGAGAACTGAAAGCTATAAATGGTAAGTTGCCGTCTCCAAATCCTTAATAAATATCCCCCAACATAAGAATTATATTCTTTAAAAAAAAGAATTATATTAAATATCTGTACAAATTCTTTCATTTTAACTCAAAATTGGTCCAATTCATTCTGAAACTGCATTAATAATGTAACAATACCAATTAACACATAATGAGCACTTACATGTATTATCTCATTAAATCCTCATAACAACTCTATTAGTTCTCTGATAATATTCATGCTACCAAGGAGGACACCTGAGGTAGAGAGAGGGGAAGTCATTTGTCTGAGGTCACAATAACAACTATCAGTATTTATGGATTCAGGCATTACTAAGTATTTTGTATACGTCATCTCTTAAGTCTTTACAACAACCTACTATCCTTTTTCACCCTTTATTATTCTTGACACTTTTATTACCTACTTTACAGAAGAAAACTGAGTCAGTAAGGGCAAGTTCCCTGCCCAAGGTTATCCAAGTGCTTGATCATCCAAGTCTGTCTTAATCCAACAAGTATGCTACATATTTTGCCTCTCTCTGTCACATATGAGTATACCCTGTGTATATAAAAAATTCAATCGTTCCAAGTCTTACATAGTTTTAAACTCAAATGAGCAAGACCTCTATTTGTAAAATTTTTTACTAATTTGATTATCTCTGTCTTCAAATAGAACAAAACCTACTTTCTTTTAAAATAGCCCATGATCTAGGTAGATAGTTCACTAACTTACTAAACACTTACCTGCATAGGACAACAAATCAGTCCAGCTAAGATTATTCTAAGGAAGCTGAAACCCAGAACAGTAACTAACTTCCCCCCAAAGGCATGCTGTTCATAAATGGGACAGGGTCAGAATCAGTTTGGACTGACCCTGAAGCCTAAACTCTTCAATCACACTGCCTGTATGTATTTAAGAAGGTCTCAGGCAATGACCTAGGAATTGCTCACAAGGTCTGGATACAGAGCTTGCTGATATCATATCATATCCACTTTACCCAAGGCAATCAAGATATGAATCATCTTGTATCTCAAAGACCAAGAGACAAAAAGGAAGATGATACATGCTGAAAATAAAGAGACACATTCTCAGGTGCTTTAGGTAAAACATCGACAGGTAATGTGGGAAAAAAAGAAGAAAAATTCACTTTACATAGATGTCAGCACACATCTCTATAGCTGAGATAACCCTACCTCTGTTTATTTTTTTTTTTTTAAGATTTCATTTATTTATTTATTTGACACAGAGAGAGAGCGCACACACAAGCACAGGGAGTGGCAGGCAGAGGCAGAGGGAGAAGCAGGCTCCCTGCAGAGCAGGGGAAGCCCGATGTGGAACTCGTTCCCAGGACTCCGGGATCATGACCTGAGCTGAAGGCAGTCGCTTAACCAACTGAGCCACCCAGGCACCCAACCCTACCTCTGTCTAAAAACAAAACAATGCCTAGAAGAAAATGTCATCACAGCTACACAGACTACTCTTTACAGAACAGCTTTCAGATGCCAGGAGCCCAGGAATGCTGAAAATGTAGTAAATGACAAAAGAAATCAGTTTCTTAAAGCTTTCCTAAACTCTAATCAGTCAGCAACATTTTCATTTCAAGTAAGGATCCATAAAAGCCAGGGGTTATGCCCCAGTGCTTGTTGCTATTTTAAGGTCCTACATCATAAGATACTGCTTAATATTAAACCCTAAGGGGACAGGGAAGGCATCAAGGTTTACCCAGGTCAATTCATCGTAACTTGAGGTAACTCAACTTTTAGGAAGTATAAACATCTTGTGATTGGACAGAGGAGTGTGGCTTTAATTTCAAACAAATTGTATTCTCAAGGAATCCACACACACATCTGACATTTGACAAGAAGGTGACAAAATGGAAGGCTGTGGTATACCACCTAAAAGGGCAGGGCAGCACAGGCGAGAGATGAGCAATATACTTGTCACAGAATACCACATTCTGGATTCCCTTTGTGGCCAAGGAAAAAAACAAAAAAACTACAGAGCAAATTTTACCTCCTCCCATCACAGAAAAAGAATCACAATCTAGCAATGTAAAAGCAGCTGACAGATATATAGAAGAAAAAAAAAAAATCAAGATTGAGGTCATGTCTCTTGACATGCATCATTTACACTAAGGAGTCCCCCATTTATCTGAATTAACTTCATGTACCTCATTTCATTCAGATAATTGAAGTTTTCCTTTTAGAGTTGTAAAATGTTACCTCAACATAATTAGTAAACTGTCCACTTAAAAATACCACTACAAGAAATACCATCCCCTCCTCTCTACACAGACACATCTACTCCACTATCATTAAAAGTGTAAGATTTTGGCCTTCACAGGAAATTTAGTTCAATAAGTCCTCTTTAAAAAATTAGCACAAGAAATTCTACAGGAAAAGTTATGGTCATTACCTTGTTAATACAGAGTGTTTGCATTACTTTTTAAAGACACGGTAATTTGGGTATTCAACACATGACTGACTACTGTTCTGAAACCAAATTAAAGGTTTAGACTACTAAAGAGTTTGATGACTACCCTCAAAACAATAACTAGGATTGTATGGACAACAAAATCAAAGCGGTCTCTCTTTTTTATGAGCAGGCATTTAAGGGCCTTTTAATGAGAATTTACTCTTTAGTATATAATTACTAATGAACAAAAAGAGGGCAATTAAATTCACTTCTTTATAGTGCCATAAAACTTCAATGTGTAAGAAATATTATTATACTCATGGTAATCAAACTCAAGAAAAACTGAAATGTGCAATACCTAAAAATACATGGTGAAAATTATACCTTTTCTTCTGAAATAAATGCCCTCCCAGATGACTGATGAAGCTATTTTTCACATGGACTTGCTTATAACTTACAATACACAGACCTTAGTACTAATGATGGTGATGAAATGTCTAAATTTCTTATATGAAATCTAAATTTCCAAATGAACACTGATTTCCCATACTGATAACAGACTCACTGTTAAGATGAATTTTGTATTAATTAATATTTATTTACCACCTGCTATGTGCCAGGCACTATACTGAGTGCCAAGGACACCACCCAGAACAGCACAGATGCGGTCTCAACACTCGGGGTACACACAGTCTAGAAGGAAACACAAATAATGAACAAGTGTGCTATGGGAAAGTGCAACAGCCACTTGGTCAAATGAAAGCTCAAAACTGAGAGAAGACCTGGGTAGAGAATCAAACACTTGAAAATAATTAGCTACCACTGAAAATGGGGGACAAAAATCACCCATTACATGACTCAGCTAAGAAGGCAAAGAATCCAACAGCTATGTAGTCATCAGGAAAGGGATCTAAGTAATGACTGAATGAAGTCTAGGATGTTCTAGAGCCTGATGCAAATGAAAAGTGGAGCCTCAGTGTGAGCTCAAATCATAACAGCCAAAGAGCCCAGCTCTCAGATAGCCTATCCTCAGTATGTAAGGGGTCAATCCAGTAAGTGCAAGTCCCGGAGGCAGTATCACAGTATCTTGGCTCTGCAAGATCTGCCTCGGTTGAAATAGAGCCCCAACCATCCACCTGTGGACAAGAACAGGTCCCAACTCCCTGAGGGGCAGAGGGGACGACAAAGAGAGTCAGATGACCAAGTGGTTAGAGTTCATAAGCAGGCTTAAGACAAGGTTTCAGGTTCACAAGGGATCTGGAATACAAAAAGAAACAACACAGGAAAACATTATCAACTCTATGGACTATTTAACACTTACTAAAGAAAGGCTGTGGAACTGCTTCTCTGGTTACTTTTATAAATAAATACTCAAAAACAAAATAGTCATCTGTTTAACTGACTGAAGTATGACCTTAAAGTGTCAGGGGAAAGGACCAGATACTCTAATTCTTACTGATTAATGAATTTATATCTTAATTCCATCTAAACCTATATCAAATTTTCTAGATACCTCACACACACACACAGTGTTTATGCTATATATTTCAAAACTCTTGATGAGTAAACTGTCTTTAAAAATGAGAATCTCATAGTCAAACTGCATACATGCTAATGGTATGGTGAGATACCATACTTCTGTGAGCAATGAATGCTCAGGGCACCAGAATAATTCCAGATCCCACCTCCGGAAGGGGATGGAGGTCTTAATATGTTTTCAGTCTTAAAAATCAATTCAAAAACTGGGTCAAAGGGATAGAACTGGCAGTGGGTAGGACTCGTAGACTGGGACTAGCAAAAGAGCCAGAAATGATACTTGTGAAATGATCTGCTTCCTAAAAAGACCACCCTACTGTACTGTACAATTGTTTTCAGCTATAGAGTCGTAGAAAAAAAAATGCATGTAGTCCAAAGATGTTGTCCCTGTGGAGGCTATTATTTATACAACTCTACATATTCAAATAGGAATCACTCTAAGGAATTGGCCCTGCATTTGTTCAAACATTATTTTCCAAACCTATTCAAAGGGTAGAGTGGTGGTACTTTCCAAAAGAAATGCTTGAAAATTTTCCTCAATTTTTTTTAAATAAACAAAACACACTATTCTGATCTATTAAAGAAAGAGGAGATAAGCCTAAGAGAAAAAGAAAATACAGTGGGTTTTGGGGTTGTTTTGTTTTGTTTTGTTTTACCATACCACCAGAATGCCATATCAAATAGAGCCTAAAATTGTTTAAAATATCATTTCAGGACAGCTTGCCAAGGTAGTCTGGTGTCCAAAAGTCATGATCCTTACAAAGGTCTATGTGCTGAAAAATGTATCCTTATAAAGTGAAACCAAAACTTTAAAATGCGACTTACAGTAACAATTAGAGGGTCACTCAATTGATGGTGGTCAAACTTTGCTCCAGTGGAAAATTTCACTGGAAAATTCGTATTACTTTAGCTCTACTGAGGCGTTCTATCAAAAAATTTAAATAACGATCCTTTTCCCAATTTCACAGAGAATAACATATGTTAAAGAGTAAAATTCTGAATGTTAAGTTTGCTCCCCCAATTTTTCTAAAACATTTGTTACCTGCTACCTCTTTCGATATTGGTATTAGGCCTAATAGGGTATCTGATTCAACACATAAACGGAAATGAATTATTTCAAGTTTACAAAATCATGATTCATGACTTCCAGTCACTCGGCTACCTTAAGTTTGATTAAGCCCAACATGACCACAAGCATTTAGAGAGTATCCACTACACTTGACACTAGGCAGCCACAGACAGAATTGACACTAGGCATACACAGATAGAATAAGACGTGGTCTTTCAAAAAAACAAAACAAAACAAAAAAGACATGGTCTTTCATGAAGCCCCCACCAGGCAAAGTGCATAGAAGCCAAAAAGTATTTACCAAATGCCTAAACATTGTGGTGTGTAAGATGCAAAGAATTCATCCCACCCCAGCAAGAAGTTCAGGACTTCTGCATTTGAGGCCCACTAAGAAAAGTGATGCTGGCCGGGGATACCGGAATTCAGTTACTACATGTGTATAGCACTTTTCTTCCTCATTAATATCATGGTTATATACACCACAGTCTTAAATATATAGACTTTTGAAATGCCAATCTCCTGGAATCGAAACAGACTATCTCAATCAAGAATATGAACATTCTTGAAGTGAAAATAATTACTAATTTCAAACAAACTGTAAAGTACTGCTTTCAACTGATAGAATGTAACATGTCCTAACCATAAATAATTTGTATCATTTGTATCTAATGGGTCCAAATCACAAACTAAGGCATATACTCAAAACAAGAAAAAGAAAAAAGAAAATTTAGTAATTACTAGGCTTTTTTAAAAATAACAAAACAAATTGTGGTACAGAATATTCATTGGGGAGGTATGAATTATATACTTAAGTGTTCAGTTAATTAAGTCAACTAGTTCTATTCAACTCCTGTTAAAGATCTTCAAGAAACTTTCTTTGATTAATTTCTCCCTGTAAAATAATGGAGTTGGATTTAACTGTGAAAGTCCCTTACAAAAAGAAATTTCTGTACTTCTGTGGTAGGTAAGATTAAAATGTCAACAGGGTTTCAAAACAGGAGAAAAGAAGCCACCTTAACTTCTCAAATTGATAATGCTAAAAATTCAGTTTCCTATTTTTATCTCAGTATCATGGTTCAGATTTTACCTATTCAGTTTACAAGTTTGTCAAAGAAAGTTGCATGATTCAAAAGGTACTCCTCCAACTCTCAATACTAAAACTGTTTCATTAAATACAAGATCCTAAGGAAAATATATAAGAAAGTGAGAGCTAAGGAGAATCTACTCCTATCAGACCTGGGATGCACTAGTTAAAATTCAATATAGCACTTGGTGGGTATGTGGGTTTCTACATGAAACTCCTGCCATGCTTTAGCTTAAGGTTAAACAGGTTAACAGAATGCAGTAAAATGGCTCTACTGAATTATTCTGAACTTCTTTTTACCAGCCCCTTTACCTGACCACTACACTGAGCTTTAAAATCAACTTCAGGAGTAGGACCAACCAACGAAGGTGAGCCACAGCACTCGGGGGCTGCATTGTGAAACCCACCTCTTGTGGAAAATCACCGTCAACTCAACGTTTTCCATTTCATACGGTGATACAGGTGGAGGAAAAAGTGTAAACCCTTCTCTTTGAACCTCCCATCACCCTGCCTCAAGGCGCTGACTTAAGAATTATCTCAAAGATAATCTAATGCAGTACAGTTCTCAGAAGACTCTAAAAGTTGTATTTGAGAGAACGAGAGAGAGAAAAAAAAAAAAGAACTCCCTCAGGCCCAAAGGTTAAATTGTTGAGTACTGCAACTTCGCTGCAGAGTATATGGCTAGACTTACAAGACTTAAATTAAGAGAAGCTTTCCACCTGAACAGTTAGCCCGGATCACGATCAAAATAAGTATATGCCCGATCCTCACAGGAGGGATGGGTAAGGGGCGAGTGAGGTCTTTCGTTTCAGCTGACCGAGAGACAGAGGGGCTGGAAAGGGCAGGAAAGTGAGAGCGATAACGGGGACAGGCGCAAAGGTTTCCCTCAGGAAAGCCTGGAGGCGCGTGTCGCAAGGGACCCGGCCTGGCAGTCCCATGGTCGGCAGGGAGGCCCCTCCGCCTACTCTGGCCAACCCCGGGAAGCCGGCCTCCCTTCTCCCCGCGCGAGAGTAACGAGCCCCCACACGCCCCTCGCCTGCCGCACGAAGAGGCGGCGGCGCGCCGGGCCGCTGGAAGCTGCCACGCACGAAGAGCAGAAGTCAAAAAAATTAAATCAGAAAATGGCCAGCCTACAGGACTAAAACGCAGCAGCCGGTGTGCCCGGCTCCGCGCGCGAGACTGCCGGCGCGCTAGGAGCGCAGCGCCTGCGCTCAAAGAGCGCACCACCCGCGCGGCCCTCAGCTCCGCCCCCCCTACCCCCAGCGCCCGGCGCCGCCGGCGCCGCCGCCGCCGCCGCCGCCGCTGCCCCTCTGGGAACTCCGCGCCGCGCGGCCCCGCGAGGCGGGCGACGGGGAGGGAAGGGGAGGGGCCGCGTTCCCCGCCTCCCCGCCGGCCCGCGCGGCTCTCCAGCCCGGAGCCTACTCACCTCCTCCTCCTCCTCCTCCTCCTTGTCTCTCCCTCCTGGCCACCGGCGCGGCCCAGCCGGCGACGCGCTGACGCCGTGCCCCTCCCCCACCGCCGCCGCCGCCGCCGCCGCCGCCCCTCCCGGCCTGCGGCCGCTGCGGCCTTCAGGCGCGTCAGGAGCAGGCCCCGCCCTTTGGCCCGCCCACGCGCCTAAGACTCCGCCCCCTACGCGGTCTGGACGGCGAGGCCGCGGGGTCCCTGACTCAGCGGCGGATCCCGCACGGGCTCACCGGGCCGCCTCAGTTCACGGGCCCCGCTCCTCTTCTCACCTGCCCACTGCCCGAGGGCTTCGCTTCACTCCTCAGCTCCCTGCGCGCCTTTTCCATCTCTCATGAGCACCGCTCTCTGCCTCTTCAGCTTTTTTGTACTCTCTCTAACCCTCTAGTCTTGTTCTAAGCTCGCATTGGCGCCTTCTCCTTTCTTCTGAAAGGTCTTCGCTGAGCACTAGATGGGCCTCGGCTTCCTCCTGCAGTTTTCCTGCCGGTTCCTCCTCCCTGTCTCCGTTCCTCTCTCTGCCCTGCTGGAGCCTCCGGGCCCCCGCGGGTTCCTGGCCCCTATCCTGCCACCTGTACCTGCTCTGCAGCTCGCGCCTCTTTCGGCTACATCTGCTTCGCCTACGCGTCCTAATTTCCCCCTGGGCAGGCTCACGCTTTCCTTTACCTACATTTTGTCTGTCCTTTTGGTTCTGACTCCTCCACACACTTAAGATGCATTTTGGGTATTCAGTTGCTTGTCCACACTTAAATGAAGAGAGTCACATTGAGGAATTAAAAAGCACAAAGCAAAGCGATAGCAGTGGTGACCATCTTTCAGTTGCGTAGTTGCCTCTATGTTCTCTTTGTGATACTGTACTGACACTTAAATTTAAAGGAATGGAGTTTTCTATTGGGACTTACAATTCACAAATTTTGGATATTTTTTTCTTGCAACCTGCACTTTTTTGATAAAATACATAGTAGAAAGAGCACCAGGACCTTTTAGGTCTCTTGTTTTCTTACCTGTAAAATGAGGAATTTGTTCTGTCGCATTTAAATTTTCTGTGATTCTAAATTAAAAGGTTTTGTATTTGGAAGGAGTTTGTCGGTTAAATGAGTCAGGAGAAGGCAAATAATGCACATGGAACTGGAAGTCTGGTAACTTCATTTTTAAAACTGCAACTTGGAAGAATTAGGGTGTGATGTGGAAATGCGTTAAGAAATGAAGGAAACTGATTAGGTCTTTGGAGTTACATCCACAAGTGTTTTAAATTATGTGAGTAAACATTATTATCCTTAAATTGAAGAGTTAAAACTATCTTCCATTCTAAACTAAATCCAGGCTCTACGTGGACCTTCAAAGTTTAAAACCATTGTTGAATTGAACAACAGCATTACAAGCATTTGAAAGCCTAATAAACCATCTGTCAGTCTACTTTAACACGAATTGGGAAAAAGAAAAATATAAATGCCAAAAGCTGAAAGCAGGGTTGCTAACTACACAGAAACTAATAAATCCTATCACACATGAAAAACTCTAAAGACTGTGGCCTCCATTTCATTGTTTAGAAATAGAATCGTGTAATTTTATAATTGAATTATCTAGTCCTTAATATCATCTGGAGTCTAATCTTTTCATTTTACAGATGAAGAACTGAAGCCCAAAGAGGGTAAATTGTTTGCTCAATATTACCCGGATTAATTGGAAATAAAGCCAGTATTCAGGCTCAGATCTCCTGCCTCACAGACCTGCCAGCATTGGCTTATACTTACCAGTTACATAAAGCTATTCAACATCAGAAGTCTTTGCCTTTGCAGTTTTGCCTACATGGTCTGAGTGATGTGTGAAATTGAACTTGGCATTAACTAGGAAGGTATTGCTCTCAGAGGCCATTTTTGTGCCACCGGTTTCAAGGGGATTCCTATTTCACAAGCTCCATCTCACCTGGTCAGGGTTCATCTTTCTAATCCAGACAGTTCTGGCCAGGGCTCTGGAGCCATGTCCCAACCAAACACATTCATCCTAGGAGGTGTCAAGAGCTGTGCAGGAGTATAAATATTATGAAGTCCCCATTGTTAAGAAAATTACAGTATTACTGGGGATGTAAAATATAAAACAAATAGATAAACAATTCACCATTAATAACCAAGGAAAATAACCAAGGATTCAATCATAAAGTCCAAATCTTAAACTGAAAATTATCGATGTAAATTAAGGGAAGATTTCTTAAAAGGACAAAAAAAAAAAAAAAGGAAATGTAGAATTTGGATTGGTGTAAAGGAAATTGCTTGAACAAAGGCACAGGGAAGAAAACAAACAAAGAACGGAGAAAAGTTAGGAGATCAGGTGAATTAGAACAGGAGGTTCATGTTAGAAACAATAGAAAACCAAGCTGAAATGGTAAGGTGGAACTACTCTGAGGGGACCTGAATTTGACCCCAAGAAATTTAGACTTGATCTAATAGGAGATCATTCTGGATGGATTTGGCAGGGGAGAGGGTTGAAGACAAGACAGGAGACCATAACTTCTGAAATAGCAAGTGGGATTTTTAAAAGAAATGTTAGTCATAAATATGTTTAAGGAAAAGACTTGAGTTGCATGAGTATATACAGGGATCAAAGAAGAGTAAGAAGTCCAAGATGACTTCAGAATTATGGCAAGAGTCAATAATGGTATACATAGACCTGAGCACCTTGGAGTTGGAAGATGATCAGAACCCAAAGGCTGCTCAAAGGATGATCAGCCTCTTCATTTGCTAGAGAAGGAAGTAAGAAATATTCCCAAGGTATGCTTTCCTATTCATCACATCCTCATTCCAGAAAACCTTAGTTTGCCACTCAAATTGAATTAGAAGGTAAGAAAGAAAGCTCTCACCCTGTCATGGGCCTTATGCTGGTGTTTTATGGTCGACCTATTTTTATTTCCGTTTCAGCCCTACCGATGTAAAAGTGCTCAGTGATGCAGTATATAATGTTACAGTTGGAAATAAATCAATAAGTGTTTGCTAAATACATACCAAATGCAGTTCAGCACTCTGTTAGGTCTGGAGAACTGGAAAAGTATTAAAAAAAAATGCCTCTCCCTTTCAGAAGCTCATAATCTGGTTGGAGAAGAAAAGTCAACACACCTGACCCAACAGAAAATAAATTCCATGGATAGTGAGAACAACCTGTGAGGACTGTACAGTGTGCTTATATAGAAATAGTAGGGAATAAGGTTGGATGGATTAGAAATGACATAATCCACAGCGTTCATCATCATTCAACAAATTTTCATTAATCTTTAAGTTCTAGGTTCTGGAAGTAAAGCCATAAAATAAAAAGCTCCTGCTCTCAGGGAGTATATACATTCTATTTGGGAGAGACAGAGAGGAATAAATAAATGTTCTGAAGAAAATTAAATGCAAAGGAACCAAAATGAGTAGGAGAGCATGGGGCAGCTGGGTGGCTCAGTTGGTTGAGCTGAGCGTCTCACTCTTGATTTTGGCTCGGGTCGTGATCTCAAGGTCATGAAGTCAAGCCCGACTCAGGCTCCTCACTCAGCAGGGTGTCTGCTTGAGATTTTTCTCTCTCCCTTGCCTTCTGTCCCTCCCCTCACTCCTCACAAGTTTCGCTCTTGCTCTCTCGCTGTCTCTCTCTCGCCGTCTCTCTCTCCCTCTCAAATAACTAAATGAATCTTTGTAAAAAATGAGTAGGAGAGTAGGTTAGGCCTTTCTGAGGAAAATTTAAACAACTCGAATGAAAGAAACAGCTAGTCATGGGATGCTCTGTAGAAGAGAAGCTCAGGCAGAGAGTAAACTAGCGCCAAGCCCTAAGGAGGGGTCAAGCATAGTGTCTTGAGACTAAAAAAGGCAAATGTTTCTGGAATGTGAAGAGCCAAGAAGAAAGTAAAGGAGATGAAAAAGGAGAGAAAAGTAAGGCCCTGTAGGTAAGAAGAGATTTTAAGGTCAGATTAAAGTATAGATATTTGGAAGATTAGTCACTCTGGCATTGTGGATTCGAGGAGAGAGAGATTAGGACCTGGAGGACCAGAGGGAAGCCTGTCTGTGTGACAATCCAGGCAGGAGGTGACGTGAGGTAGACAAGGTTGGTGGCAGGGTGATCAAAGAAGAAAAAATGTCAATGAGATCAACTACTGGGTATTTAGGAGGGGTGGTAAATGGTGTTGGTTGGGAGAGTCCACAGTGTCAAATACAGCAAAAAGTTCAAGGAGAATAAACACTAAGTAACAGCTAGTATAGTTAAGAGGAAAGATGTCATGTGTGACCTCCAAGAGAAGAGTTTCCATAGGGTGGGGTGTTAAGAAGTGAGAAAATGAACGCAGTGAACTTCGACTGTAAGAATCAGTACAAATCAAAATACACAAATTTTATTTTATTTTATTTACCTTTTAAGGCCTTTTACATTTGGAATACTATTACATTTTTAGAGCCATTTAAACATTCCCAGCCAGGTCTAATATTTTGTCTCCATATCAAAGGGAGAACAAATTTATACCATGGAGACCTATCTTATATGTTTTTCTGGGCTAAAAATCAGTCCCCATCAATGACTCCCTACCCTAAATATAATCAGAGAAAGCTCACTCTTATTCCTGAGATATGGCAAGAGTCTAACAGTAGAAACATGAAGGCAGATGAAGTACCATATCAGTTATGGCTCCCTTATGGCCATCTGTCATGTCTAAACCAGGTGGGCTATGTATGTTACCTTGAGCACATCACATCACCCCAGTGAACTCCAGGTTTTCATTAGGAAGGGAGAAGAATCTCTCAGATTTTAAGCTTCTAGACATACAGGTTAGCACTTCTACGAAAGAGAACAAATACCATGCTGTGAGATCCACGTGAACAGCTATCATGACTCCAAGTGACACTTTCGCACAGTCTTTCCAAAAAGACAACTTGGTTGAATGAGATGTTCTTTTTTTTTTTTTTTTAAGATTTTATTTATTTATTTGTGAGAGAGAGAATGAGAGACAGAGAGCACGAGAGGGAAAAGGGTCAGAGGGAGAAGCAGACCCCCTGCCGAGCAGGGAGCCCGATGCGGGACTCGATCCCGGGACTCCAGGATCATGACCTGAGCTGAAGGCAGTCGTTTTTAACCAACTGAGCCACCCAGTGCCCCCCCGAGATGTTCTTTCGTTCAGCAAATTTTAAGACAATTAACAAGTAGTTTTTTCCCCTGGAAACAGACTAGACTAGTTTGGTAGTCAGAAAGGAAGGAGAAATTTAAGTCCCCTCCATTCACAGTTGTGTGCAGCTTGAGCATCTCAAGGAAACCAAGCCTGACTCTAAGTTGTTTCCACACGTGCATGGGCATGCTTTTTCCCAATTGTCTGTTGTAGGTGAGTAGAGCGTGTTAATTCATTAGGTGTTATTCAGTGATGGAATGCTATTAGCACTCTTTTTTATTTGGAATATACTTAGTCCGGGGGTCCATTGGGAACAATTAATCTCTTGGGATGGTTTGGAAAGCTTCATTAAATTCAGTGAAGGAAAAAAAAAAATGCAAGTTTTTCTAAAAATAATCATGAAATTTACTATGTTTAATTTGCTGGCCCAAATGTTTCTCAAGTCAGTAGTGACCAAGGATTCCTAACATTAATGAACAATTACCATATTGCTGAAATCAACACCATACTTAGCCTGAAAAGCTTTCTTGTTTTTGGTTCTAAAGAGACCAAAACATTAGTAGCCCAGGATATATAAAATGTACTCTCTGTTGATGAAATGATCCCTTCAAATTATGGGTTAGCTATTCCAACAATACAATGCAAGGAATTTGCTTTGTCATTGTTACCTTCTGGCCTAGAGATAGAAACATTTTACACTCTGGTCCATCCTATACCTTTTACAAAGATAAATGCATGTTTTTATTTAAAAGCAAAGAAAGCTTACATAATCTCTCCTCATGATTAGCCCTTCCAGTAATTATCTGTTGCTTGGAATCAGTGTCAGCCAACCAAGTTCAGATGGCAAAAAAGTGTTTGATCTGCAGTGATGTGATTTAGAATACTGTGTGCATGGAAGGTAGAGCTATGCACATACAGAGAACATATTTATCTAATTTGACTGCCAGTGATTTAATTAATGTTTGTCAAGCACTTTGAACATGAAAAGAACTATCTGAAAGCTGAGAGCTATTACTCATAATCATTTTTCCTATTTGTTGAACTAAAATTAACATACAAATGTGATACTCTTACAGTATTATTGAGAGATACTCTCCTATTCTAACAAACCCGTGAGACTATCCTTTAAGAAAGTCTCATTAAAACTTTAAGTCTCTGGTTTCTGAAAGTCAAGCTTCAAGCTGGTTGGGTATCATCCATCAGTAGATTTTGAAGCATACGGGCTAAATAAACAACAGTGACAGCTTGGGGAAGTATATGCACCTGTTTATTGAGAAGATTTTAACAGGGGCAAATCTAAAATAAGAATGCATACCGCAACCTGATTTTTAAGAAGTTTTTGTGCATGCCTCCACTTAAAACCACCCATATTATCATCTAATTTTTCCCTTCCAAATTTCTCTCCAAAGAGTAACTGTTAATGAGCATGAACCCTCCATAACAATCTGAGAAGAAAAGAAAGAATGGTAAGACCCTATTTTAGGGCTTGCAGGAAAAACAAACATGTTTTCCTCCATTGTGTTCTCCCCAAGTCAAGTACAAGAATAACTGGCAAAAGAGGAAGAAAACTGGAGAAGGAAGTAAGGAGCCTGGACAAAGGCCCTGATCTAATGTGATTCTCCACAGAGAGGTTTCGGCAGTGTCGGATTCATACCTACAGGGGCTTGGAGGGACCTTTGTCCAACTTCCCTTGACTATAGAGCAGAATTAACTCCTCTGTAGAATAGAAGGGGTAACTTGAAAAGACACTGACTTTCCCACATGACTTGTTTTTGAATTTTAGTTTCATTTTATCCAGTACCCTACAGAGAATTTTTACATTCAGTACAGAATCTTCCTTCCATGTTCATCATGCCAGAGATAGTCCTTGGTCGAGTAAGCCTGATTAAGGCACTAGTTCTACCTCAACCCTACAAAACTGAACTTGACACATGGGTCTGGCAATGTGCCCTTTCAACAAGCTCCCCGCCCCCTATGATTTTATATTTACTAATGTTTCGGAAAGACTTCCAGAAGAGGTATTATTTACATTCTCTAGTCATTCTTAGCACAGATCTTACTTTTAGTGATCAGATGTGGCAGGGACAGGGGTATTCACAAAACGCTGCATGGCTCTCTTACATTTTCCACCCTCATGTTCGTTTGGTTGGGGCCATGTAACTCCTACTGACCAACGTGATTGAGAAAAAATAAAGTTTGTCACTGCTGGCCAAGATATTAGGAGCACTTTTTCCCCTTATCGCTGTGGCCCTGAAAACCCCATTTTCCAAGATGGTATAGCTATGGGTATAACTATAAGAAGAAAGCACGCCTGGGTCCTTGGGAGTTGGTCTGGAGAGCAACAAGATCCTCAAGAGATTTCTGATGAGCTAGAAGTAAACCTTTAACAGTTAAAGAGATGAGTGGTCCAGTGTTATTAACTGTGCCAGCATGGTTAGCCTATCCTGAAGAATACACCTGCATTAAGAGGTCCCTCTTTCACAACTGCAGAAACAGTTCTTTAACTCTGGATCTTAAAACAGTACCAACAGTGCACAATCTCCTAAATAGATCAACTAGATGTGAATGGATATATAAAAATCACAAATAGTATGTTGTACAGTAGAAAGAAATGTTCTTTATGTAGTTCAGTTCTGGTTCTGGTTTTACTTTTCAATCCTCCCACAAATTAAAGAATTAGTGCAATCTTTAGGCTGCGATGCCTAGGAAAAATATCTTTGTCCTTGTCATGCCTAGATCCTCTTCTTTTCTCCATCCTTGTCACCCGTCATTAACAATCAATTTTCTAGGGTCTCAGATGGATGGGGTTCCCATAACCAAAGCCCGTCAGAAGTGAATTGAGCACTTGTTTGTATTTGCTGTTTAAAGTTCGCTCCATAAGGGCATCAACTAAATTTCTATGACATTAGCCACTTGTCTTCCTAATTCGCTACAGATAGATGTGTGTGATGCTGAAACAGATTCACTCCTCTGTGTACTTTTGGGTCTGCCTTCACCTGCTGGGTCCAGCACCTGTGAAAAGGATGAACTAGACAGCTTCAGTGGAGGGAATGAATGAGGGAAGAACAACTTCCATAGATGCAGAATACTTCGCAGAAGTCACTGATCTATACTATTTGCTGATCTACCCCTGAAGCATTCTGTCTGACAGAAGCAGGCCAGTTTTTGCTATTGAACCATTTCACAATCTCTGTTTGACAGCTATAGACACACATAAAGAAGGGGCAAGGAAAATCCTTTCATGGGTTCTCAAGCACTGCAGAGAGTCTGTCAGTAACTATGCCCTTGCTTACCAATCTTATAGCTGCCTCTAAACTTTTTTTGAAACAAGGGGGAAATAAACAAAATACAAGCTAGCTGTAGTTTGCTTCTCCCATGAGTAGAGTATGGTTAACAACATTTCTTATATTTTAACACATCACCTTTCCCTTAATTCACAGACCAAATAGAAAAAAAAAAAGTACTGTATTCCTTTTCCTGTTGCTTATTCAATAATTCCTGAGCAAATCCACATAACTTTCCTGCAGTTGAGTAGAAGAACCATAAGAAATGGACTCATTGAAATCTTTTTCAGTTCTACTTAGTATTTATTTGTCCCCATTTTGAAATAAGGCCATGCTGCTTTTTGTTCCTATAGAAAAGAAGTTATGATTTAAGAAAACTTTACAAAAGGGAAGCCGATCTTGATGTTATCAAACTTCCCTCTTTTCTTTTAGCAGAATGTTTGAGAAAATGCCAATTGGTGTCGCCTATCATCAGAACTTTTTAAGATCTGATTGCTTCTGAAAATTAACTTGCATAAAACTATCTGACCTTCTTTAACAGATGATATTACATTCCTCTCTGAATAGTTAGCACATAAATTTGTCTCTGCAAACTGAAATAGTAAGACTGTATCAAATGTTTTAGATGAAATGATGCCATAACTAATTTATACACATTGCCCCATTTTTAGGGGGAGATGTGCATTGGTTAAACTCAGACATCCATATTCTTTTGTGGTGAGTGTTAACCAGAATGCCATTTTTGTCCAGACTGTCACCAGAAGGCTTTATAATTAGAAGATTCACTCTAAAAGGGAAGTCTAAGGTGGATGAGGCAGAACTAGCTATGTTTTAAAGGGAAATTCTTATTAGTACAAAATATTGGAGGATAAACAAAATCAATTTTTATAGGCAGATTAACCAAATTATTCCTTATTGTAGTAAACATTGCAAAAATCAAGAGAATGGACTGTATTAGCCATATCCACACAAGAGAATGAAGTCCTATGGTCTAATTTATGTGCAATAATTGTTCTTACTAGCATTCTCATAGTTTGGGTAGTGACTCATTTTGTTTTATGTGACCTTTGTTCTCCAGGATTGGCTGCTATTAAAAAGTAGAAGCAATTAAAAAAAAAAAAAAGGAGTTTACCAGGCTAGCTGGGTTTTTAAAAAATACCTGAACATCCAGGGTAAATCAAAGATTACTGGTGTTAGGTAATCTGGCACCTTTGTATCTTTACAGTAGGCATGAATATTTGAAAAGTAATTTTTTTCCTAAAGGACATTAGTAAGATATCTTTGGGTAGCACATTATTTCAGCATTTAAAAAGGTTGAACACAAAAAATAAGTTAGTTAAGCATAGGCTTTTTCTTCTTCATTTTGCATTCCTACCATTTGGTCTTCCTTTGGGTGTAGATGATCATGTTAGAAGAGGGAGTATATTTCGAAGAAAAAGCTTAAAGTAATTTATTGTCAGCAGGTCACTGCTAATAAGCAAATCTTTTATAAATCATGAGACTGAGTAGATTACAAAAGATGGAGTGAAAAAACACTGCCAAAAGATACAATTTCCAAGGGGTTTTCAAAAATGATGAAAGGATCTAAATGTCAGTGCAAAAACACACACACACAAAAAAAACAATTAGCTTCTTAAAGGTGTTTCACTCGAAATTTTTAAACTTTTGATTTTGGAATTTCCCAAATATACACAAAAATAGAGAGAATGTTACTATTACAAGGGACCCCACGAAGTCATGAACATGTTTGCTACACTTATTTTAGATTTCATTATTTCTTTGATGTTGTTTTTATTGCCGAAATATTTTTAAAGAAAATCCTTCTGTCATATCTTTTCACCTCTGAATACAACAGTATACATCAAAAACAAACAGAATATTTTCTTATGTAGTAATAATGCAAGTATCACACCTAAATATGTTTAAAAGGTCTATTCTCAAATCTCTTGTCATTGTAGGTTAGCAATTAGCATTTTCTTGTTTGATTTTTATCTTTACCCCTTTCTCCTTTACAGGCATCCCCTCAATTAGCAAAAGAAATCCTACACTTGGATTAGGTTATGTTTAACATATCCCTGGGCCCTTGCCTATGTAGTGTAGTGTGTTATTCAGAATCTTACACCATATCCAAATTCTGCATTGCAATTGGCATGATGCAAGAAAATTAAATTTAAATTCTGCTCAAATACCAAAGTTTTATAAAGTATAAAAATACTGTAATTTATAAAAAATGAAAGGAATCCATAATCTAGCTATGACTGTGTTGAGTAATCTACTAGGTAATGTCTAGGATGTTTTTCCTGGGATCCTTTGTTTGCATATATAGAAAACCAACTTTGGCCAAATAAAACCAATAAATATATAAACATTTTAAAGGAAATGACTGTAAGGAAAGGTTTAAGTCCTAGCCCAGAAAAGAACAGGAATCCGACTCTCCTGGGGAAGAGAGTTCTATGGAGCAGAATCTTGTGGGCAGTCACTTCAGAGCACTGCCATTGAGATGAATCAGTTCCATGTTTTCCAACTTCCTATCACTCTACTCTGCTCAGCATCTTAGTCTGTGCATGTGTTCACTCCTTGCCCAGGGCATAGCAGGATCCCTCAAAATGGGCAATCCCACCAAGATCACACACAGTGAGATAGAGGAGGTTTCCCAAAGAAAAGTCAGGTGTTACAACCCAAAAAAGAAAGAACGAATGCCTAGTAGGCAAATTCAACTGAGGCAAAATGAGAATAGCAGCTCCTCCTTCCTTTTGTCAATGACTATGTGTCCTTCAGATCTTATTGATGAGTCACTGAAAACCAGGCTTTCTCATCCGCTAACTCTGATGTTGCTCTCTTTCCTATCTATCTATGCACTGCTGTTAGGAAACATTACTTTTACTGCATCCCTGTGCTCCATGTCCCCTTCATCGGGAATCAGTGTTCCAAATACCTACAACGTCCAAGCTACCAGAAATGATGAGTTCTGTGTACATGATATCATCCCACTCTTTTTTGGGTTGGTAAGAATGAATTAAAAATTCCAGTCTAATTTAAAACTCTTCATTTCCTTTTTGGCTCACACTGTTATTCATTTATTACCTTTCCTTCTAGTTCGCTATTGGAATAAATATATCAACTTAAAAACATGAATCATGCCCTCTGCCCTTTCTGCCAGAACTATGACCTTCCATACACACACCCCACACTCACACACTACGCTCACACACCACTTTTGTCATTACCTAGTGTGGTCACAAAAGAGGCACGCAATGAATACTGAAATTTAATTGGGCTGTAGGAAATTGAGTACTGTTCAAGTGTGCTCTGTAATGGAAGAGAGTTCAGAGACTATTGGTCTAAGGGATATGGCATTTTTCCTTTAGGGCCAAATGTTGTAGTCAGTGCTTAAGAGGATAAAAGGAAGTGAAGTTGTTGATGCATTATTTCGATTTTCAAGTGAGCTAGTTTCCCTTTCTGATTAGCCCACGAAAAGATGGTTTCAGGCCTTCTCTAAGTAGATATTTGAGAGTGCATGAGAGAATGGTTCATTCAGGAACTACTTTCAGTTTCTTCTTTCAAATGTTCTCAACTCTTCTCTCTGCCTTTATAGCTCCCATCCCAGGAAGGAAGATCTTGACTGCCCATTGGATGCTGGAGGCACATCCTGAGAAATTGCTGGGACAGAGGTCATCTAGCAGCAGCTGCTTCTTCCAGCCTCCACTGTGGGCCCCCGAGACTTCCTGCTTCCTCCCCCACAATTGCTCTCTCCCTATCCTTCGTTTCTAAGAAATGACTTTTTATCTTCTCCCAGATTTCAAGCCCTGACTTAAATCCAGAATCCAGCATGCCATTGGTTTTAACAAATATCTTCTTTCAACTGTCCATGCTGGACACCATGACTTCGTTTGCTTAATGAGGTGGAAAAAAAAGAAAAACAAAGCTCGGAGTGGCTGGAACCTTGTCAAGAAGGGGAAAGGACCATAAGATGAAGGGGAGGCAGGGCACACAGGCCTTATGGTCTGGGTAAAAAGTTTTTGAGTTTTACTCTAAATATAATAAGGAACTGTGGTAGAAATATATTTGGGGGAAAAAAGAATACTCACCAGACTGCCCCTCACCCCATCTCCCCCCACACACCTGTGCCGCTTTATAACTTTATAGAATCCTCATCTCTCATGATTCGTAATAGCTGTGGTCATATGTTATATGGATATGGGATATAATGTGTGTGCAGACTATATAGGAAGATGATAATTTATTAGTCAAATATACCTACTCAAGAGTTAAAATCTAATTAAGAACTATTTGCTAAGGTAAAGGGCCCACAAAGAACAAAGAAAATGGTGAAGATAGAAATCTCACATTAGATCTGAGCGTTGAGACCTCTAGTCCCACATTATGAATATCACCGTCCTACGTCGTAAGCCCATACAAGAGCTTCAAGCAAGCTTATTTCCACCTACTCCCGTTGTTCCCTGGTGGAGTTCCCCAGACCTCCTTACGGAGGCCTCTCCTGCCAACAAGCCCAGCACTGCTCTGGATTTCATCCCACTGTCATCAGAGCTAAGCGAGTCAACACCAGGCATCTCGCTGTGTCCATGTCTGCCGTGCTCTGGTCTGCCAGACTACCAAAGGGGGGATAAAATCGGGCTTGGCCGGCGGGGTGGGGGAGGGGGGTCATACCAGGGCACGGGAGGAGGCTCAGGGAGCAAAAGCAGCCCTCAGTTGTGTTTAACCAGTTCTCTCCCTTGACCAGTCTCAAAGTCTAAAGAAAACAAAAATGAACCCTAGATGATGGATAAGTGCATTCTACTTGAAGCCAGTACAGATATGGAAGATATGATTAATTTTCACAATGCCATGCTTTCCTTGTTCTCTAGCTTCTTCTCCTTTCCCTTTGGAAGCACTTTTTCTTCTACCTATGTGCCCTTATGTTCCTTATATGTAAGCCTGTTCCAAGGCTTCATCCCCATCCTTTTTTCCCCACTCTTCCCCACACAGACACACTCTCTTTTAATTGATCGCAATTGGTTATCAGCTGGCTCTGTAATTCTTCCTGTCGACCCTCTGTTGTCTACCAGAAGACACGAATTCACTCCCCCGAAGCAACACCAAGGCCACCTCCTCTGTGAAGGCTTCCATGATTCCACCAAACCACACATTTCCTCAGTGTTCTCACAGTGACCAGCCAACACTTCTATTAGAACACTTCTTGTGTTGCTATTTCTCTCTGCTGATATGCCCATTCCCTCGCTGGAGTGGAAGCTGCTCAAATAAAAAGTCTGGGTAGTCTCTTTGTTTGATACTCCTGGTAAGTAACACAGAACCTGGAATACTGTGGGCATTATCGCTTAACACATTAGTGAATGAGGACGTGAATGGAGAGGAACTATGCTACAAGTGTAAAAATCTATTAAGCCTGAGCACAAAAACAGAGATCCAGCATGGACTTCTTTGTTTGCAAATCACACAAATGCAACTTAAATTAGCTTAGGATAAAAGGAAGATTTATTGGAAAGACACTGGAATATCTCAGGTAACTGAAAAGAGAATTCGTCAACAGAATAGTGAGAAAGAAGGCCTGGGAAGCAATTCGGCCTGCGAGTACTAGAAACGGGTTTGTCCGATGCGTGTGTGTCTGTGTGTCTCTTCTGGCCAATGGCTGCTCCTGTTCTTCTCTCACTGTAAACTCTTCTTCCAGGTAGTGGTCCTCATTGTTGGAATCACTTGGAGAGTTGGGTTTGTTTGTTTGTTTTTTAAGATTTTATTTATTTATAAGAGAGAGAGAGCAAGTGAGGGAAGGGGCAGAGGGAGAAGCAGACTCCCTGCTGAGCAGGGCTCGATCCCAGGATCCCGAGATCATGACCTGAGTTGAAGGCAGACGCTTAACCGACTGAGCCCCCCAGGCGCCCCTTACCTGGAGAGTTTTAGAGAAATATTGACACCTGGGTCTCATCCCAGACCACATCCATTAGAATTTCTGGGGGTTGATGCCAGGGCATTTTGAAAAAGTTTTCCCAGGTGATCCTCAGGAGCTGCCACGGTTGAGAACTACTGTTCCTCATGTGGGAAAAAAAGTAGCCAGTAGATCCTGGGTTTCAGATCTCGTTCCCATAGCTTCAGGGCAAAACCAAACTGGCAGTCAGTTCTCCTTCAAAAACTTTCTAGAGAAAGAAATCTTTTTGGCTTAAGTTGGATCCAGTACTTATTACTGGATCCATCGATGATGGTCAAGTGTGTGGGTCACATTAAATAAGGCAGCTCAGGGCACTTGGGTGGCTCAGTCGCTTAGGCATCTAACTCTTGATTCCTGCTCAGGTCATGATCTCAGGGTCCTGAAATTGAGCTCTGCATTCTGTGGGATTTCTGCTTGAGATCCTCTTTCCCTCTCCCTTTGCTCCGCCACCCTGTGCATGTGCTCGTGCACGTGCACACACGCTTTCTCTCTCTCTCTCTGAAATAAATAAATAAATCTTTTAAATAAATAAATGAATGAATAAATAAATACGGCAGCTCGTGCTGAGTTAGAGAGTATGTTTGAAGCAGTAATCATTCCAAAGAATGGGGATGATGTTTGTAGAAGGAGGGGGTTAACCTATGAAACAATGCCTAATACATGTGTAATAAAATCATATTTACAACAAAATTAAAACTCATTAGGCAATAAATGCTTGTTAAATAAATGAATAAATGACAATACACACTGAGTGATGCAGTTAATCAGTATGGTGTACCTTAGTATTTAGGTATAAAGAGTACCACTTCACATAAATGATGTCATTCATGTCACTGCTATCTAATCCTGCTAAAGTGTTGTTGTTGTTGTTGTTGTTTTTCCCTTGGTTCTCTATTAACGATGCTTATCTATAAGCAAGGCCAATGTTACAACGTTTGGCTTGTTTGTTTCTTTAATATTGGGTCAGTTTAATCCTCTTTGTCCACAGAAACAAACATAGGCCTAGTTTTGCCATAGGAACCAACGTGTCAAGTTTCAGGCCAAAAGCAAAAACAAAGGATAGAGAGTGGACACAGTGAAAGTGAACTCTGACTGCTGGCATTTGGGCATCTTGGAGTAATTGGAAATCAGAAGTATAGGGAAACATTTCCACTGTATTCAGGCAGTCAGATGAAGGATAAAGACAAGCTATGGGGAAGGAATTTGCCAGCAGGTAGCTCTGTGCTTGGGCAGAGAAGGTGTTACATTCCAGGGCCGGTGTTAGAAAAAGCCAGAGGTGTCTAGACACTCCTGTCTGCCCCTAGAAACCTTGCTGGGTAGTAGGGAACTGAGAAATGTCTGGAAGAGAAAAAACAGTATATGCTATCTGGCCAGATTCTTCAGTATTTTATTTTACATTTCAAAATATAAATATGAATACTAGGGGAACTATTAAAAGTGGTTGTCTCTGGAAAGTAAAATTGGTGAGATCGTTCACTTTTTGCTTTATTTATCACTGTGTTTTTATTGTTTTATAATGGTTGGCATAAGGCATCTTTTAAACCAATACGAATATAAATGAAAGCTTTTTTTAAAAAAATACAGTGTAGCAGGAAATGCAGAATATAAAGTTTTTACATATTTTAGACATTAGAGAAATAATCCTGTTTTTTAAAAAATATCTGATATAGTTGTTATCTTGATTAAGTAAAGTACATTGATTCCGTACTACTGGGAAGAAAAAAAAACCCTCTGGGAGAGGGATAGCAAAGAGAATTCGTACTGGATATGATTTTTATTTTTAGTGTGTGTGTGTGTGTGTGTGTGTGTGTGTAAGCAGAACGCAAGAGACAAGAGGAAAGAGTATGTGAAGTCAGAGGAGAGGGCGTGAGAGAGAAGTCCAGGGGTGGAAATCTAGCTTGTACATCTTCCTTTTTCCCTAAAGCCAGTGGAGTGGCCCTTCAGCTGTTACCTTCAGCTGTCTAGCTCTGAAAAATACAAGCTGTTTAGGTATTTCATGCTTTTTACAGGAAACACTGAATCTCAGTCCCTGGTGCCGAATTCCCTGGGGATACAAACAGAACTTTCTCAGTGAAAGGCTGGCTCGTTAGAAATTCATTCCTGCCTCTTTTCCCTCTGCCTCTGTCCTGGACCTGGGGCACAGGGTAAGATAGACTGCTGTTATTTGTGCTATAATGCAGGAGATCTACTGTGGGACTTTAAATTCTACTGTGTATTTTTAAAATGATTATAAAAAGGCATTCAGGTACAGCAGGCCTCGTGCTTCTTTTATAAAGGTTTAAGCAAATAAGCAAAGAAACGACTGGGCTCTTGTTATTTAATTTGAGTCCCTAAGGCCCAATACTTCCTCTGAAGACATACATAGGAGCTCCTGGCTGCAGTGGGAGTCATGACTCACAGCTGAGGGCAGAACTCAGCCCTTTGAATTCCTGCAACAGGGCTTTCAGAAAGAAAGGACATGAATGGGGAGGGGGGGATCTTGAATTTTATTCAAGCCTGAGTTATTGAGGTCTACAATTCCTCACGTCTGTTCAGTCATCTAGCCCGAGAAGGTGCCTCTTGCACACCTCCACTGTCTTGGAACCATCTTGTTGAAATTTCCACCTCTCAAGAAGCAGATGATTTAGCAGACACCTTCCCACAGATATTTTTGAGATATCTGTCTCTTTCTTGATGAGTAAAGTTTTCTTTCCAACTGCTCTCCTTTCTGTCAGCTTGCCAGTTCCACTTCCAGTATTGTTCGGCTTAGGTTGCTGGGAGGCAAATGAGAGGCGAGGGGAATACGGTCCTAGGAGAGGAAAGCAGGGTCAGGGGGCCACGGAGAGCCTGGGGAGCCCAGTCTGAGGAGGAGACAGACTGAGCAAACCTGGAGGGAAGCAGTGGACTGAGAGATAAAGTCAGAGCATTCAGGACAAGGGATCAGAGAGATGAGTTCTAGGGGAAACATGAATGCAGCAAAACGAGAGTGAAAGGATACGTAGATGACCAAAGTAAATACTAAAAAAGAAAATATCCTCATTTTATTTTTGAAAAAAGTATTATAAGATCTGTTCCCGCCGCGCCCCACCCCCCACCTTTCTCTTGAGCACTTTTTATCGACTCTTACTTGGCAATGTTCCGAAACATCAACAGTATAGATATCAGCTTTCTTTTGTTTCCTCTAGACTGAAATAGCTCTTGACCTTGTTTGTTTTTTAATAATATAATGGAGAGGGGTTAAGTAGAAGGAGAAATGTGTTAAAAATTAATTTTCATTTGCATTAAAGTGCTTTATACCAATTATAACTAAATCCACAGTTTCATAATCAGGAAAAAATATTAAAGTTCATGTATTAAATTTTCAAGATTTGGATATTCAGATTTAACAAAAACAGGCACTCTTCCACAAAGTAATCCCCTCAAAAGACAGTCTATTCATTCATCCAACAAATATTTATTCTTTGTTCTAAGTATTGGAAATACCAAAAAATACAATTTATTGGGAGGAGAAAGATCAATCAGCGATTACACCACACGTTGGCAAATACTAAGACAAAGTTATATTCGGGGCACCTGGTGGACTCAGTCGGTAGAGCATGTGACTCTTGATCTAGATAGGTCATGAGTTAAGCCCCATGTTGTGCATAGAGCTTACTTTAATAAAACAGAGAGAGAAAGTTATATTCAAGACCTGTGTGAACATAGCCTGAGGGAGAAGACTAAATGAGAATCTAGGCTTGGGATGGCTTCCTGGAGTACACGATGCTTGAGGTAGATATATGAGAATGATGAAAGTTGGTGTTACAAAAAAGGAGGTAAAGATCGAGAAATGTAGAGGAAGATGAGAAATGATATTCCAGGAAGAAGAAATCAAGTATGTAAAACATAACAAGGATGAAATAGAAGACATGGTGGGAGGTAATGGTGAGAGAGAAATAGGACATCTGTACTAAGCAAAGGTGTTAGGACTTTATCCTGAATGGTATAGGAACCTATTGAAAATTGTAGCCATCCGGTTTAACTGAGCAGTGTTAATGTTTTAGGAAGTTCATCTGAAACCCGATGAATTGGCAAGGACTAGACCAGAGGCAAGAAATCCAGTTAGGAGACTGTTGGCAATAATCCAGGAGGTGTGCCTGGAACATGACTGTGGGGCTAGGAAGACCCAAACGGTTTGAATACATGTAAGAGTTGGAACGGACTAAACTTGTTGACTGAATGTTAGGGATGAGAAAGAATAGAAAGCCAAGGGTGACTTGATTTTATAATATATATGAGCTCATATATACAGTAAATATTATTTCTGGGGGCACCTGGGTGGCTCAGTTGGTTAAGCATCTGCCTTCGACTCAGGTCATGATTGTGGGGTCCTGGGATCAAGCCCAGTGCTCAGCGGGGAGCCTGCCTCTCTCTCTCCCTCTCCTTCTGTGTGCTGTCTCACTCTCTCTCAAATAAATAAATAAAATCTTTTAAAATAAATAAATTATTATTTCTGGAAAGATACAATATACTGAGAGTTTTATCTCTTGGTAGTGGGACTGGGAGCGGTGCAGGGGTCCAAGTTTTCAGAGTTGGACATCAGAGTAGATGGTAATATATTCAGCAAATTAAAATGGAATTTTAAAAATGGAATGAAAAAAATATGGAACCAGAAGGAGGAGCAAGTTTTAGAGGAAGCTACTTGCCCCGAGGCCAATGAAGCAAAAAGAGACTAGACTAACAGAGCCAAGTGGTGGAGTTCAGGAGACACGAGATGTAAGGACTCAGTCGAGAGAGAAGAGTTTCTAAAGAAGTCTGAAAGGTGAACAGAGGATGGGTGAAAAACCAGGGAAAAGTGCTATCACAAAAGGGGAGAAGAGGAGAGTTTCGAGAAGGACGAGGTGATGAGACTTCAAGTAGGATAATACCTGAAAATCACCCAGTGGAGTCGTTGTAAAGTTGAGGACAGGGGTGTAGACTGTTCCTTCAAAAAGCTTCGTCCATGAAAGATAGAGAGATGTGATGTAGGCAAGGGGTTTATCAGCCTTTTCGTCATTATTATGATCACTACTGTGATGATGAAAGAGATAAGTGTGCTTACATGGAAAGAGTAAGTAGAATGGGAGGGGCCAGAGATTCAAGTAACTGAAGCAATAGTGGATGGAAAAAATTTGCTCAGAATAGAGGAGAGGGCAATATGTATTTTGTTAATGCCCTGTACAATTCTAGGGGGCACAATTCATATTGAATTCTCTGTGAATTTAGCCAACTAGAGCACAACTCTAGGAGGCAACATTTACATAGAATGCAATCTGCATGGTGCCACCAGAGCTGTGCACAGCCAGACGCCCTGGAAATGTAAAGCATGCTTGGAGGGATTAGCCATTTACCTTTCCACCCCGTCTGAGTGACGGTTAAACTGTATCTAACCCACTGAGGCTCTCTCCACAGAAATCAAGGTTAACTGCTAGGTATCCACACTCTTATTTGACAACTACAGTCAACAGAGAAGTATAGCTAAGTATTCTGTTTCACCAACCCAATTCTCTTCCTCATGTTTGTTGAGCACTTCCTACGCCTTGCTTGGTGCTAGTCTAGGCTTTGAGGAATGCAAAAAGTCCTAAACAACCAATAGCCTGAAGGTGACTACACTCTGGTTTGAAAGACAAAACCTATCTAGTCACTCAAAACTGTTAGGGGATACACAAACTAATGTGGGAGTGAAACAAACACTAAAGGTTGAGAGTTGCATTTAATTGAAAGGAAAGGAAATTTAAGATCATCTTGTTTAATGGTTTTCAAACTGTGTTTCCTGGAACCCTGGGGCTTCGTGGCGGTGCTTCAGGAGTTCCACAAAGAGTGATGTATTCTCTGACAAGCACTGAAGATTTAAATTGCTCTAGGAGGTTCTTAACAGCAATGTTTGTAATAACAAAAAAAAATTAGAAACAACCTAAATGTCTTTCAATAGGGATCTGTCTAAATAAATTATGGTGCCTTCATACAATGGAATACTAAATAGCTGTTTTTAAAGGAAAAATAAATCCGTATGTATTGTTAGAAAAAGATCTTCAAGGTCTATAATTAAGTTGAAAATGCAAGTTGCAGAAAAACATGAATCATGTAATACTATTTGTGTAAAATACATATACATATGCATGCATATATGTATGCTTGTGTGTAGTTTGTGTATAGATTAATTATATTCTTTCTGGAAAAACACAATGTACTGAGAGGAGTCTGCTTCTCCCTCTCCCTCTCCTTCTGGCTGTAAGGCTGGGAGTGGTATTGGGGGAAATGGAAAATTATTAATTTAGCTCAACCTCCTCATTTTACTGATATAAAACTGAGACTCAGGAATATTGTGACTTACCCTAGGTCATATAGATAGTATTAGTAAAAAACCCCAAACCCAAACCCAAATCTTTTATTTTATTTTATTTTATTTTATTTATTTATTTGAGAGAGAGAGAGAGAGGGCATGAGAGGGGGTGAGGGTCAGAGGGAGAGGCAGGCTTCCCGATGTGCAGGGAGCCGGACATGGGACTCGATCCCGGGACTCCAGGATCATGACCTGAGCCAAAGGCGGTCGCTTAACCGACTGAGCCACCCAGGCACCCCCAAACCCAAATCTTGATCTCTTGTTTGTTCCTCTTTATATCTCAGGAAAAGATCAGCGTGAGCAGGAATTATTTATAGAGCAGTCAGTCTTTCTCACCTGTTTCCTACATTGCCTGCCTTTCTCTGCCCTAAGTCATCTCTCATTTAATTCCTATCCTATATACAACTAGCTTTTCTCTTTGCCTAAATCATACACTTTCACTCACCAAGCAACAGTACTCAAAGTTACACTCATACTCAAAAATATGAATTGTTGTACTGAATAGGAGTTTAGTCTTTGAAAGACAGACTTTAGACAGAGTCTGTTTTTACCTCGGGCAGTGGGGCAAACACTGTAACACGGTTATTATCGGTTCACCTCAAACTGCCTGTCGACTCCATGGCTTCCCTTGGGGACAGTGGCTCCTTGCCCAAGCAGTAGATGCCTCTGGGCAGGACTTTGCTCTGTCCCCCACTGAATGTGGGACCTTAGGCAATTGGCAGGACTCTTTTTTTTTTTTTTTAAAGATTTTATTTATTTATTTGACCGAGAGATAGAGAGAGCACAAGTAGGCAGCGGTGCAGAGGGAGAGGGAGAAGCAGGCTCTCCACTGAGCAGGGAGCTGGACGTGGGGCTCGATCCCAGGACCCTGGGATCATGACCTGAGCCAAAGGCAGCCGCTTAACTGACTGAGCCACCCAGGCGCCCAGCAGGACTCTTCTATACCTCAGTTTCCACCTTTGTAACTTGGGCTATGATCTGAGCCTCTCACCTGACGCAGGTTTGCTGTGAGAAAATGAGGACGTAATGGACATAAAGGCTCAAAACAGCTCTTCGCATTCTCGAGGGAACTGGTACATTTTGGTGGAGTCAGAATGCGAGCTCTGTCCTTCACAGGTGTGACCTTGGGCAAGCTGCATGCTGCAGTCTCTGCAGCTCTGAGTATCGTCTGTTAATTGAGAATATAACACCTAACTCTTGAGGTTATTTTTCAGGAATAAATGAGTTGATGGATTAAAGTGATTAGCTCAGTGTTTGACACATGAAGAACTCAAATAAGATTAACTGTTGCTGTTTTATTGCTATATTTTTAAATACAATGTTATTTGTTGTCTGTTCAGGTCTATGGGTGATAGATCACTTCGGCGCTTTCTCATTTTAGCGTCATTAATATCATTTCAGATTCTCCTTTGAACATCAAGCAAACCAAGAAGACCATTTTTTTTTGGCAAGAAATTAAGTTATTGGGGTGCCTGGGTGGCTCAGTCTGTTAAGCGTCTGACTTTGGCTTGGGTCGAGATCTCAGGGTCCTGGGATTAAGCCCCACATGGTCATTGTTGTTGTCAACAATGCTCAGCAGGGAGTCTGCTTCTCCCTCTCCATCTCCTTCTGCCCCACCCCCCGCTCGCTTGTGCTCTCTCTCTGTCTCTCTCACAGATAAATAAATTTTTAAAAAGTCTTTAAAAAAAGAAATTAAGTTATCATTTCTGTACATTCGTATAAAATTCTTTAACAGGCAACTACCACCTGTAAGTCTGGGCCAGGTATTGGAGATACAGAGATGAAAATGACACAGTCCCTATACAAAGATGCTTTGATTCCAGTGGGCTGTCCTTCATTCTCAAACACAGTGATAGTCCCTGGTCCAAGCAAAACTAATGATATTCATTGCAGATATGGGACAAAGTGTAGGCAGTGACAACAATAATTGATTTGCAGGCTATAGAGGTAGAGCAAATGATACAGCTCAGTTCTCAGATTTTTGGTCTCAGGATCCTTTTACATTCTTAAAAATTATTTAGGATCCTACCAAGCTTTTTAAAATATGAATGATAGTTGGGAAAACTGGACAGCCACATGCAAAAGAATGAAACTGTACCCCTATCTTATATCATACCAAAAAATCAACTTAAAATGGATTAGAGGCGGGGTGCCTGGGTGGCTCAGTCGTTAAGCGTCTGCCTTCGGCTCAGGTCATGATCTCAGGGTCCTGGGATCGAGCCCCGCATCAGGCTCCCTGCTCAGAGGGAAGCCTGCTTCTCCCTCTCCCACTCCCCCTGCTTGTGTTCCCTCTCTTGCTGTGTCTCTCTTTCTCTGTCAAATAAATAAATAAAATCTTTTAAAAATAAATAAATAAAATAAAACGGCTTAGAGGCTTAACTTTAAGATCTGAAAAGGTGCTCAACATCACTAGTCATCAGGGAAATGCAAATCAAAACCACAATAAGATAATTACCTCACATCTGTTAAGATGGCTGTCAAGAAAAAAATACGAGATAAGTGTTGGTGAGGATGTGGAGAAAGGGGAACCCTTGTGCACTGTTGGTGGGAATGTAAATTGGCACGATCACTATGGAAAACAAATGTGGAGGTTCCTCAAAAAATCAAAAATAGGGGCGCCTGGGTGGCTCAGTTGGTTAAGCGACTGCCTTCGGCTCAGGTCATGATCCCGGAGTCCCGGGATGGAGTCCCGCATCGGGCTCCCTGCTCAACAGGGAGTCTGCTTCTCCCTCTGACCCTATCCCCTCTCATGCTGTTTCTCTCTCTCTCTCTCTCAAATAAATAAATAAATAAAATCTTTAAAAAAAAAAAAATCAAAAATAGAACTACCATATGATCCAGGAATCCCACATTCAAAGAAGCACAGAGTCAAAGAGAGATCTATACCCCATGTTCATTGCAGCACTATTCACAATAGCCAAAATATGGTACAACCGAAGTGCCCATCAATGCATGAATGGATAAAGAAGATATGATGGAATATTATTCAGCCATGAGAAAGAAGGAAATCTTGTTCTTTGAGACTACATGGAGGGAGCTTGAGGGCATTATGCTAAATTAACTAAGCCAGACAGATAAAGATGGATGCTGCATGGAGTTTTCTAAATAAAAAGTCAGACTCATAGAAACAGAGAATAGAAAAGTGGTTGCCAGGGGCTGGGGAGTGGAAGGGAATAGGGAGAGCTTGGTAAAAAGGTATAAACTTTCAGCTACAGGGTGAATAATGTCAGAGGATCTAATGTATAACATGTAGCTATACTTGATAACACTGTATTGTATAATTGAAATATGATAAGAAAGTAGAACTTAAATGTTCTCACCAAAAAAAAGAAGAAGAAGAAGATTAATATGTGAGGTGGTGGATGTGTTAATTAACTAGATGGGAGAAATCCTTTCATAATGTATATGTATATCAAATCATTATAATACACACTTTAAATATCTTGCAATATTATCTGCCAATCATACTTCACTAAAATGGAAAAAAATACAAAAAATAAAATATGGGTTATAGCCACTGTTAACTGTATTAGATATTAAAGCAGGGACATTTGAAAACATTTTATTTATTATTATTATGTTATTATTTATTCTTTAAAGCAATATACTAACTAAATATTGTTAATATTAACATTGTTATGTAATAACTTAATGAAATAAAATATTTAAATATTTAATTTTATTCAAATGAGGGTTAAGATAAGTAACATGTTTTTGAAAAATAATTGTATGGTTGTGGTATGGAAGAGATGATAATTTGTTGAGTTTTGACTTACCATGGAGAAAGGAAAAAGGGAAAAAATGAGCTATTCCATGGTGGTGAATAAATCCCTGTAAGAGTGGTCCAAGGATGTTTATCCATGACATGTGATTCAGTTGGACATATAACCAGCCAGACTTCTTTGCGGCTTAAGTTTGGAGGCCATCAATGTTATCCCGATCTTGCTGTACCCTTTTTCTCTCTGTCCTTGAGAACTGCCTGTCCAAGGATGTTCCTCAGCAATGAAGGTTGTATGTTGTGCAAGGGAAGAGAACTCACTTGGAAGCTCTGACGTTTGGGTTTTCCAGCCAAAGACGTTGGACAGATATCATTAGGAACGATAAAGGCAGCGCTGAGCCAGATAGGGCATAGTCTCAGCACCACACAGGAAGATGAGAGGGAATGAACTTCCCAAACCTCCACTTTCATTAAAAGTGGATCAACAACCTAATCTAAACATGACATTGCCACCTTTGCCTCTTGGAAGTTAGTCTTACTTCGCCCAATCTACTGTGAGCTTCCTGAATCTAAACATGCTTCTTACAATTCTGCTCTTTCACTTTTTCTTGATTATAATACTTAGGTCCATGTTGAGCACTTAGCAAATCTAAAATATCCAAAGTTAGAGCCATCGCCTCCTTTCTGAAATCCGTTTTATTCTCTATTTCCCAATGTCTATATATAGTATCAGAGTTTTCCCAGCCATCAAGGACAGAAAATGTAGTCATCTTCGATACCCCACCCCCCATCTGCCATTTCTGACTTTACAAGAAGTCTGAACCCAGTGAGGTAGAAACATGCAATGATTTTACAGTTCCTCCAGTCACTATTTTCACCAGTGTTCTATTGAATTTCCCTTCTCTGTCCCAGAGCTCTTGGTTACTTCCTATAGCCCAGATTAAGATTCATTTTCAATTATTTAAAGTCCCAGTCCAGGTAAAAATCAGACCTTTGCTTTTGTTTCCAGTTCAAAGCATGTCACCCTATCCCACAGATTAAGCTTGCCCCAGATCTGTAGTGACCCGAAGTGGGAGGCCCACCCCGACCCCAGGGGCACCACACTGTGGCTGCCCTGTGGAATCTTAGGATTTGATGACCCAGAGATTCTTGCAGGTCTCCTCTTTTTCTCTTTACCATGTGGAAATGTTTCCTGAGGTTACCCTGCTCTTTTTTCATCACTGTATGTGGAGTGTGTGGGGGGACAAATAACTTGTTATTTAATTTATAGTTCTCTAGATCAAAATGAACAGCATCTAGACCTGATATAGAGAATATCACAAGATCCGGAACTTGGGCCCTAGTCCCATGAATAAAGAGGAATTTTGGCTCGTCTCTTTTGAGGACAGGGGAAATACATGGTGCAGAAAGCAGGGAGTGGTATTACATGACTGAGGGCAGGTGATGATCGGTCGTGTTCTTCTCCAGATATTTGCCACTCCTCCTTGAGACAAACTACACGTCCCTGTCCCACTGACCTCAGGCTTGCTCGTGTGACTTACTTTGCTCAACAAAATGAGGGCAAAGTGGTCTGTGCCACTTTTGAGCAGAAGCTTTAAGGGGTTTTCCCTTCAGCAACAAGATCTGTAATACCCAAAGTAGGGGATAGTTCCTTCAAACTGGACCCTAGAGTGAGGAGAGCTCCCAGCAGAGCCCCAGTAGGCCTGCAGCAAACATGTAAATGGGAGCCAGGAACAGACTTAGTTGCCCTAAGCCACCAACATGTGGAGGCTGTTTGTTACCACAGCACAAACTGGCCGAGGCTTGCTAGGCTTAAATCGTTGGTTAAATCCTGAAATTGCTTCACATGCTTTGTGTTTCCTCTCCTTGTCCACCTTTGTTTATTCAAAGCCACTCAGCTGAAACTAGCTGGACTTTGCTTTTAATCCCAACTCTACCATTTTTTGTCTGTGTGACCTTGGGCAAATTACTCGACCTCTCCACTCCTCAGTTCATCTTAACAATAAGGAAAAAAAAAAGGCAAATGATACCAGGATATTATTATGATTTGAGAATTTAATATCTCAACCATGCCAAGTATAATATAAGTACTTAATAACACTTTTCTCTCCAACTTTATTCCTCACTTGCGAAGAAGGTAGGATGAACCATTTATTTAATTTTTTGTTTTGGTTGTTGTTCTAGGAATTTCCCGGTAACATTGCTAGCTTCTGTTCCCTACATCAACGATTTAAGACATCTGAATACTATCCCTAAATACATTCTGTTCTAACTAGCTGGAGACTTCTCTTATTTCCTCCTCCACTTCTGAAGTCATTATAGGTTTTATTGGTAATTTCATAATAGACTAAAGTTAGAGGGCTTTTGTATTCATGCTTCATCCTCATCCCAGTATGCTATATTCTAAATTCTGAGCAGGAACTATATTTTACTCTTTATAGCAGTCCAGAACCTAGGACACTGTCATGTATGACAGTTAATCATTATCAATAAATATTTACCCTTTATAGAGATAAAAATGATGGAATTATTTTTAAGTCTACTCGAATACAGGGGTTTTTCTATGAATATATGCCCCTCCGGTCTATCAAAATAGGAGCTTGATGTCGCAATCTGCCAGAGACAGACGTCTGGGAAGAGGCCTGACCAGTTGCCTTCACACACTATGGTCTGTGCCTGAAGGAGGCATACAGAGCAAAAGCTCTCACTTAAAGTATTTTCTCAGGGTTACAAAATATCATTTGGAAACTTAAAAGCTGAAGGCCTTGTTTTTAAAAAATAAATAAATTTTTTTGAATTGTACATTGTCTTTGTTTTCAGCAAAACTCAAGTTCCTAGCTGACTTCTGTTTGTTTGTTTTCTCTGGGAACCAAGTAGCTGTTCTACACCCAAGTATGTATCATTTCACGACAATGACTCAGAAAGCAGTGCAGATGTCATGGCTTACCTAGTCCCTAAAAAATGCCTACCATGCAGGAAATGAAATAAGGTTCCTGGACTCAGCAGAAATGGGGTGAGGATAAAGAGGCTGCTTTGAATTTGTGGGCTTTCCCGGACTGCTTTGGAAACATCTCATGCAAATCCAAACAGTATCTGGGTCACAGATAGTTTTTGACCAGTAATTTCTGAATATACTTCTAGTCTTCTGGTACATGTGGAGGTCATGGGCCTATTTGGAAAACAAAACAATTTGAGTACTGTAGATAGTTTGATACCTTTCTACCAATGAGGATCTTTTTCATAACAGTCTGCTATTCTAGAAACGATTTCCAAGGTTAAAAATTTTGTTATGCTGAACAACAAATAAAATCCAGTCATCTAGTGCTTTTATCAACAACTTAAATAGGCATGACCTGTTGTTTCTGAATATATCTCTTTTTGTGCCTATGTATATATACATATATTAGTCCAGCCTTTATTTTTTAAGATTTTGTTTATTTATTCGGCAGAGACAGAGAGAGAGCACAAGCAGGCAGAGCGGCAGGCAGAGGGAGAGGGAGAAACAGGCTCCCTACTGAGCATGGAGCCCTACACAGGGCTTGATCCCAGAACTCTGGGATCATGACCTGAGCTGAAGGCAGACACTTAACCGACAGAGCCACCCAGGTACCCCTTAGTCCAGCTTTTTAACTAAGGAATAGCTTGCTAGAAACATGAATTGTATCATTGTATTTGACAAAACATTTAGTGTTTTAAACTCTTATTACTTTAGAAGCCTGTCAGATGCTACTTAGAAACTTTCTCTTTCATCTTGGTTATAATAAACCAAAAGTACCTAGAATTCTATGGGACATAGACTGTCAGGAAATGTTGAGTGCACCATTTTGGAGGGGAAGCAGAGACTTTTACAAGAAGACTTCAATATGCAAATAGAGAAAGATTTAAGAATACAAAATTGAAAAGGATTTAAGAATGAGGAAGGGTTTAAGAAGAATGGAGAAATGAAGATGCAAAGCAAATTATTTCATACTCACTTTGACATCCTGGCTTTGTATACTATTCTGAAAATGGGGTTGTTAAATTTCTGCCATGACAGAGAACTTTTTTGGGGGAAATCCCAAAGATGACCACAGCCTAAAAATGCACAGCTTAGAGGGGAGTTTCCAATGGACTTGGCCTTTGGCCAAGCCCCAGGTCATTCTTTCAAAGTACCCCCACAGTAAAACTAAATGCTTGCCCTTGTCTAGCGTCAGCATTTATCCATAGAAAATAGGAGTTAGCACTAAGAATCCTCAGGCAAGGAGAAACGAACTGTGAAGTGAGCTTGAATCACATTCAAGGACCTCAACTAACATACTGTTGAAGATCAGCAGCCCTGACTGGATTCGAGTCTCAATGTTGTAGCTTGCTCAGTTTTGACTCCTGTGAAAACCAGCACCAAAGAATGACAACTAGATTGCTTGCTTGCCACACAATGCAGTTTTGTTTCTTTTCCTAATTTGTGGGGAAGGCAAAGAACCATCTGTAGGCATCTTTTATGTAAGTGATAGACATAAAGAAAGTAAAAAAAGAAAAGATAAGCTTTCAGACTGTACATCATTGCATTTTGACATTGAGTGCTTAACTGACATTTCAGTTCCTACCGTCCAAATAGAGTGTAAAAGTATTCTATCCAGTAACAACAAAAGGAAAATGGAGTGAGAATGTAGTTTGGCGTCTGATGGACTTGAGTGTAAGCACTGCGTCTGACCTTGGGCAAATCATTGAAACCCTCCGAGTCTCAGTCTCCTCATCATCAAAATAAAAATGGATACTAATACATTTTTCTTTCAGTTATTGTGAGATAACAGAATGATCTGGATTAGAGAACCAGACTCTACCTCTTAAAAACCTGGAATCTGATGTATTCTTTTTGATATTCCCAGTGCTTGGCCAACAGTACACATTTAATAAGTATTTACTGAATGAATGAATGAATGAATGAATGAATAAGTGACATATTGAAGCATTAGCAAGTACAGGCCTGGCTCAATAAATTAAGTGCTTGATAAATGTTACTTTCCTCTGGGTAAAGTAGCAGTGGGATTACCTGCAAAGTTTAGCATTAACATTAACAACTCCCTCCCTTCACACCAGAACTTGAAGTTTGGCCTTGATGAGAGAGAATAAGGCAGAAAACATTGCCTAATGTAGGAATTACCATTTGTCGACTTACAAAAAGAGCACAATGGAGGGGACATGACAAATTCTTCTGCATGGGTGAAATACCATTTTTCTTTGCTGAGTTCTGTAGTGTAGCCATGGAGATAACAATTGAATTCTTTTGGAGGCGCCTGGGTGGCTCAGTCAGTTAAGTGTCTGCCTTCGGCTCAGGTCATGATCCCAGAGTCCTGGGATTGAGTCCCGTGTCGGGCTCCCTCTCAGTAGAGAGTCTGCTTCTCCCTCTCCCTCTGCCCCTCCCCCTGCTGTGCTCTCTCTCCCTCTCTGTCAAATAAATACATAAAATATTTTTAAAAATTGAGTTTTTTGGTAATTTTTTATTTCTTTACACAAATGCCTAATCTTTTGGAGAATTTGTTCAAGATAAGCATACCTCAAAACATTCTTCTGAATTAGACTGTTACTTTGTCTCATTTTTCATGTGAAAAGTCTGAGCAGATTGTGAAATTTGAGTCACCTATGCGTTATTCAATAATCTAGCAATTTATAAATTATGTAATTTAAATAAATATTTAGATGATCATTTCTATACATATGGTTATTGTATTAATTATCTAATACACAACAGGCTTAATTTTTTTGTTGCATTGTAGAGGATATTGTTATTATAACTTAAGCCATGTAATTTTTTTTGGCCAACAGAAACATTGACATAAAGATCACTTTCTGATCTACATCGGAATTACTTTAAATATCCGTTTATAAGTTATCATAAGACTAAGAGGAGCACCGGCACATAAGGATGACTCGCTAAATTCTACACCTGAAACTAATATGACACTGCATGTTATCTCATGAGAATTTAAAGGAAAACTTGGGAAAGAGAGTGAAATAAATAAAATTGTATTTTCTAAGGTAAAAGAAAAAAGAATAAGACTATAAAATGTATCATATAAATGACATAGGGGAATTGAATTCTATTTAAACAGGAGTTTCTCTTCAAACAATCAGCACAGGAAACTTTTCGTTTTCCTGAAGTTACTCTTTCATCCTTGAGGACACACCTTGTGTTAGCAAACTCGGGGCTTTCTTTTTAGCAAGGCAAGACATCACTGGAGTAATTGTAAATCTTCATACATGCTGGAAATTTTGAGTTAATTGGCATGACAAATTCTTGTTGTGATAACTCAGGACTGGCATTGATTAGTATGACTTTTTCAAGACAGACAGGAAAGGACTATGAAAATGAATTGTATATCCAGGATATATACTCTTGTGCTCTGACTACAAAATTCAAATGTTACTAATTCATAGGAAGTTCCTAAGTGAAGCTCAATGAGGGATGGAGGTGAATGCATTGGGGAGGAAAAGCAACATGTAAAACTGCTAAACCTTACCATCAGGAGGAAAACATGGATTATTTGAGGGGCAGGGTATGTGGAAAAGAACTAATATAATCTTCCAAATCATAGCAACTGAGTTTTTGGGGCTAGCTTTCCTTATAAATAGTAAAATACAGAGCAGATTGTCAATTCGTTTTCTTTAAGTTACGGGAGATCTATACATCTTAAATTCAGGATCTAGAAAAATGAACCCAGAAATGGGCACATATTGTGATCCATGAAGGGGAGTTATGGCTTCATTCAGGCTTAGGGGTTACACTCTGCTTTAAACTCAAGTCTGTAAGACGTTCTTACCACACTGCAGCATTGAGGCGTTCTATGGACATCACTGGTGTTGCACTTCACATCTTCACCTTTGGAGCGTGGCAAATAAAAAAAAAATAAGTTATTGTGGATAACAGGAGATAATATCAATAACATAGTATTGATGAAGTTTGAACTTTTAGCCTCTATAGATATTGAATGAGAACACTGCGATTCATGTAACAGCCCTGTTCTAAGTAAGTGGTTAAGAAGTAACTCAATGGGCCAAGGCCCAGATCCTCCAAAGATCTGGAACTACTTCTACTACTCTCTGCCATGTATTTGGAAAAAGTAGGATCTTTCCCTCTGTGTGTGCTTATGCACATAAATATTGAACTGTTGCCTTCTCCCATTGATGACTGCATCAATGCAATTTCCTATTTTTTAGGAAGAGGCTTTATCTCAATTCCTGAGTCAGTCTCCAATTTCCTGTTGGGAATGGAAGCCCATCCAAAGCCAGCCTTGCTCCAGGGCAATGGTAACTTGCTTAGCTTCTGCCAACCACTTATTGTCAGGGGCTAAGACATACACTCTCTCTCCACCATGTGAGGACACAGTGAGAAAGCAGTCCTGTGCAAGCCAGGAAGAGGGCCATCACCCACAAACCAAATTGGCCAGCACCTTTATCTTGGACTTTCCAGCCCCCAGAACTGTGAGAAATAAATTACTATTTTTAAGCCACCCAGTCTATGGTATTTTGTTATGGCAGCCCAAGCTGACTAATATACAAAATCAGCTGCTGAGGCTCACAGCTGTGTACCTCACTAAACAATGCCTTACCCAAGGTTATAACCATTTTTAAGGGAGAGGCCAACGCCAGGTGGCTGATGAGAAACTACAAAGTATGAACTCTTCTGCCTCATTTTGGGACAACTCTAAATGGCCATCCCAGTTCCCCCTATAAGGTTAACCAAATACTCAGTTGCAACCAAATTTCAGGCCAACCACTCCTTGTGTCTAATCTTGCCTTCCTTACTTCCATGCAGGCCCATCCCCTGAGATCACTTCCCTGTGAAACTTCTGCCCGCCACTCCCAGACTCAGAGTCTGTTTACAGGGAATCCTATTTAAGCTAACCATGATGGCTTAATTTGACTATCCTCGCTTCGTGGAGACTTTTAATATTTTGCCCCGCCCATGAGAATCCTAAGCATTAAAATTATTCTGGCTTGGTGGGGAATCTGTGGAGTCAGCCCTTCATTCTGGAAACCTAACCCAAGAGGCTCTGGCTCTGTCCATTCTCCGCTTCTTCCCCTTGCCCTCAGCCCCACTTTTCAGCTTTTGCTGCCTAAACTGAGTCCATATAGGTAGTACCCAATACTCTAGTGAGATATGATTGTTCCTTAATGCCAAATCCCACTGTAGTGTGGTGGTTCTCAGAGTTTTGGTGTTCCTAGACACATTGGATTATAGAATATTTGATAGTTCATTCAAAGAGATTCCTTTTTGTCAGTAAAACTAAGACAATCAGTAGCCCGTCTGCCATGTCTCTAAATGCACGGAACTGTCACTTGCCCTTTCAGCACTCTTAAATATTTCCAAGGCAAGTTTCTTGCATGTTCCAGAAAACACGCAACCTGCAGAGATCCCAAGTTGTTCTCATACTGTACTTTTCAACTCTACCTATTGCTTACCTAGAATACTGCACTGCAATATATAATCTACTCAGCTCAATATTGCTTCTGAAAAATGTGATAAAATCATCAACATTATCTGTGGTAGCAAAAATAAAAATTATCTGCTGATCTAAATTTGGTAGCACACTATCAAAGCCTGCTGTAATATACTCGTTGAGAACGACTTTGAAAACTGAGCTTTCTCAGTAATTGCAGTGTATGGATGCAGTGCACTGTATAAGCCCTATTTAGTAACTCCTCAGTCCGTTCCATAGCAAGCTGCCAGAACCAACCTGAACCAACATTTTAAAGCAGGGTCATGTTGTCCAAAGTATGTAGACCAAAATGGGTAGCCTTTATGGAGCAGTACCTGAACAGGACTTCTTTAGGTTTGGTCCTATCAGGCCTAACAGCGTCAACACCCCTTGCTATTGGACGTGCATATTGTCACGACTCATGAATCAGCTGCCTCTGGGCTACGTACTCCATTGTTTTGCAAAGTGTACTGAGAACACCACTCATATCAGAATCGCTTGGAATCCATGACAAATGTCCATCCCTGGGTTCCACATCAGACCTACCATATCAGAATTTTGGGATGTCATGCTCAGGAAGATAGGCTTCTAATAAGCTTCCCAACTAGTCTTTCTTTTGTTTGTTTGAAGCTTTCATTTGAATCCCAGTTAGTTAATACACAGTGTAGTATCAGTTTCAGGTGTACAGTATAGTGATACAACACTCCCGTACTGCACCCAGTGCTCACCCCAGCAAGCGCCCTCCAATCCCCATCACCTGTTTCCCCCATCCCATGTAGTCTTTAAAGCACCCTGACACTTACGAACCACAGAGTTGTCAAATGGGCTTAGAGAAGCCAAAGCCTGGTCTCTTGATGGGGAAGTAAAGAGGCTGGAACTGGTCTTTTCATGATTTCCCTTCTTTTCTGCCTCCTAGGACTTCTCACCCCCATGCCTAGTTCCTTCTTTGCCTTAAGCTCTTTACCCACCTCTTGCCCATCTGCTCCATGCACCAACAAAACTGCCCCCAGCCTCCTCTAATCAACCCCCCATCATCAGATGTTTTTCTCTCCTGGGCATAAAAGTGGACACTGATTCAACCAACTCATGTGTGTACAAGAAAAGTAATGATAGACCCTTCCTTTTGCCAGAGTCATTTTTGTAAGGGCTCCTTTCTCTTTCCTCCTTCCATCCTTCCCCTCTACTCCCCCCCACCCCGTCCTTCCTTCCCTTCCCTCTTTCTTTCCCTCCTTCCTTCCCTCTCTCCCTTCCTCCCTTCCCTGCCTCCATAAAGTGGGGTGAGGAATTTCTAAGGAGAGCGACACACAAAGGCATGCCAGGCCCTCTGCAGTGTTAGCCGCCAGCTAACACTCCTCTACTACTTTTGTTTTACTTTTTTTTTTTTTTTACTTTTACTTTACTTTTTGAAATTTCTTCTTTTCTCTACTTCTGAAACCAGTGTTTCTCTAAAAGCACTATATTTTTTCACAATGACACTCTTGGAAGCAATAGTGAGAGTTCAAACAGGGAGCAAGCAGGAAGTGATGGGGTTGGGGATTGGGCCTTGTCTCCTCATATTATCTTTCCTTATATATCGTTCCTATTTATCTAACTACGTTGGTGATGTGTAACCTCTCCTCCCCAGACAGGACACTGTATAGTATCACACTCAGGGAAACTCCAGTCCAACGACAGGATCTAGAAGAATAATGAAGGTATTTACTATAAGTAAAGAAGTGAAACAGGAGTTTCACAACACGTATCAGACAGAAAGCGTCTGAAAACATCCTTAGGCTTCTCTGCTCTTCCTGAAATCCCCTGTTAACCATGCCTTCCCCTCCCTACCCACCCTCACCCCTACCATTTTGCTGTCTTAGCTTCATGCCTTCTTCCACACTCTATCCTCATATATCACATTCCCCAAGTGGGCCTGCCCTGCCTGACTCCTTGCAAAAGGATATCTGGTCCTTGGCTCTGACTTTTCCTGTGAGAATCTACATCCCTACCTCCCCCTGAAATCCTGCCGAATAACATTCCCATTCTTCACATATAACTAGCTGACCCATTGAATCATTCATAGAGAATGGCGCCACAGGAATCTGAGGGGCAAAAATAACCATGGCCCATCCAGACTCAACCACCCTAAATTCTCTCTCTCTCTCTCTCTTTTTTTAAATATTTTATTTATTTATTTGACAGAGAGATAGTGAGAGCAGGAACACAAGTGGGTGGGGGGCGGAGAAGCAGGCCTCCCGCTGAGCAGGGAACCCAATGCGGGGCTCGATCCCAGGACCCTGGGATCATGACCTGAGCCGAAGGCAGACACTTAACTGAGCCACCCAGGCGCCCCATGAGCTCTCTCTCTCTTTGAAGGAACATAAATCATAAGCAACAAGAAGAGAGAAAGGCAGGAGAGAGAAAAGGATAGAGTTCAAATTTTACTAGTTCTCTCAGGAGAGTGAAAAATGTCCTTTTCTTTTTTATAAAAAATACCCACTTCCATCTTCCTTTTCCTTAGAACACATCACACACATAGTAGGTACCCACTTCATGCTGGTTATTGAACACCATTCTGCAAAAGAGACAAAGTGAAGAGATTTCCAACTAATCTCAAATTGATTTTTTGTAAATTTTTGAAGTCTTGTGAATTCTCTTAAAACTTATCCCCAATCAAATGTAATTACAGATAAGCACTTGAAAGTGAAAAACTAGTAACTCTGGGATTATCCGCCACTTTGTATTATTTGTATTACTGCTACTGTCTAGTTCTGAGTTGACTGTACTAATAAAAATCTAAAATCTCTCCCCCCTTTCATGTGCTCTCTCTCTCATTCTCTCTGTCTCAAATAAATAAATAAAATCTTTAAAGAAAAAAAAAAAAAAAGAAAAAGGGCGCCTGGGTGGCTCAGTTGGTTAAGCGACTGCCTTCGGCTCAGGTCATGATCCTGGAGTCCCTGGATCGAGTCCCACATCCGGCTCCCTGCTCGGCAGGGAGCCTGCTTCTCCCTCTGACCCTCCCCCCTTTCATGTGCTCTCTCTCTCATTCTCTCTGTCTCAAATAAATAAATAAAATCTTTAAAGAAAAAAAAATAAAAATCTAAAATCTATCTAAGATCAAAATCAAGAAACAGGGACGAGACGCAACATTTACTGAGTATTCATGCTGAGGCCAGCTGCTGTCCACATGTATCACTTCATTTATCTTTGCAGTAACTCTAGGAAGGATGTGTTGTTATCCTGATTTTCTGAATGAGGAAACTGAGGCTCACAGTGGTAAAGTAACTTGCTCAAGGTTACATGAATAAAAACTGTAAAACCAGGATTTGCACTCAGTTCTCTCAGGCTCCCAAGTCTATAATCTTCATCCACTATAACATGCTGGCTTTTGATGCTGGATTTTATTCTACTTTGGGGAGTTGTCTTGGACTTACTCTAGCTATTTTGTAGATGATGAAGAGTCATTTCTGTCTAGTTAAGCTTTAAACACCAAAGAACAAAGTACTTCATATTTCTACATATGAAAAGCCATTTGGAGTGTAGCAGAGAGGATTGTCGTTTTGAAGCACACTCACACATAGTAATTGCTGACCCAGTACAAGATTCTAACACAAATTGCCAGAGTCTTATTTATTATATTGTACTAGAGCCAGAAAACCTAGAAATACAGTTCGGTATTGGCTTTCCAACTCCTGAGCTGAAAGGGAGCCAGGTAGAGCAAGCTGCCTTTCTCATTGTCTTTTTTTCCAGAGGCGCCAAGCTAAGGCATCAATCACATTTGCCCCTATATTCCAACTTGAGTAGTAAAGTGTGAGAGTGTGATTCAGACCCTCTTGCTTAATGTCTTCTATTTTATTCTACTACCTCATTCTTTATTTTTTTTTTTCTCCTTTTTGTTCCGCTTTTAGCTCAAGTTTCTGGGCATGTAAAAATAAAATGTAAAATGTGAAAGGTGCATGCTTTAGTGGTTTACAGAGGTGGATTCCAGCTTCCTTTTATGGCCAGAACTATGGATTTTGCTTTTATTTTATTGTTTCTTATCTATTCAACTGGGCTATAAGTTTCCTTCAGAACAAGATCCAGTTCTCATTCATCTTGGTAGCCTCCTCTCTCCCCCCATGTGGCTTATCCCATTGTCTTATACATTGGAGGCCTACAATAAGTGCTTATTGAAATAGGTGTATGAATAAATGTAGATGATAGAGGCATAGAGTTCCTTTTTTGTCCAGTGCCCAAAATGGTAGTCTCCATGTTTCAATGGTTTAAAAACTTTTGTTGCAGTCTCAATGAGTTGGAAATGTTCTGTTCAAAATTGGCCAAGTCCCCTGTGTCATTTAGGATGCATTTAGCTGCAAGTAACAGCATAACCAACTAAAAGTGACTTAAAAAGTAAAAGTAGATGAGATAGGACAGCAAGTCTGGAGAGAGGTGTAGTACACAAATGATAGCCTCAAGGACCCAGGCTCCTTAAATAACCTTTATTCTTGCTTTCTGAGTGTTTCATGATCGCTGGATGGATGCCTCGTATCCAAACATTCTGTATTCCCAGAACTTACCTGGAAGGTAGGGAAGAAGAGCTGGAGCAGGATTTCTTCACTTGTTTTTCTTCTTCTGTGAGTGAAGAAATTTTTCGAACATGTCCTTCAGCATATTCCCCTTTTCCTTTCATTGGCTAGCAAGGGTCACATGCTCATCCCTAGACTGCTGGCATCTGGTGAATAAGATCACCAGTCGTGGTCTATCCACTGGGAATTGAGGAGGGTTATACCTTTTCTAAGGTATATGTAAGTTAGAGCCCTGCTATCTCCTACTTGAACAACATCAGGACTCTAGACAGAAGGGAGAAATGAGGAATAGGTGTTGGTAGGGAAAACAGCAGGATCTATTACCTACCATAGGAAATAATTTGTCTCAAGCAGTTTCTGTCAGAGATACAGGTGAGATAGTTAGATCCTCAGCCAGAGGCAGAGGCCTTATATTTATTTTTCATGTATCTATGACAGACATGTTATTTAATTTAATCCTCACATCATCAACCTAAGAGGTAGATACATTCACCAATTTGAAAATAAGGATATTAAGGCTCAAGGAGGCTAAAAAAAACTGTTTAAGTTTGCACACAAACTAGAGACAACCTTGAGATTCAAATCTACAGATGTCTGACTCTAAAGTCCTTATTTTTTATTCTCCATGTTTTAGGGTATGTTGGTTGACCTGACTGGGCTACGGGGTACCCAGATGTTTAGTCAAACATTATTTTGAGTGTTTCTGTGAGAGTGTTTTTAGATGAGATTAGCATTTAAATTGGCAGACAGAGTAAAGCAGATTGCTCTCCATAACACGGGTAGGTCTCATCCAATCAGTCAAAGACCTAAATAAAACAATAAGGCTGACACTTCCTTGAGTAAGAGAATTCTTACTGCCTAATGGCCTTCAAACTAGAACATTGTTTTCTTCCTGCCTTTAGATTGGAACTGAATCATTGACTCTTCCTGGGTCTTGAGCCTGCCAGACTTTGAATGGAACTATACCAGGGGCTCTGTTGGGTCTCCAGGTCACTGAGTCACTGTAGATCTTGGGACCTGCTATTCTCCATAAAGTTCATGAGCCAATTCCCTATGATAAACTACATACAAACACACATAAAAATATATTTATATTGGGCGCCTGGGTGGCTCAGTTGGTTAGGCGACTGCCTTCGGCTCCGGTCATGATCCCGGAGTCCTGGGATCGAGTCCCGCATCGGGCTCCCGGCTCGGCGGGGAGCCTGCTTCTCCCTCTGACCCTATCCCCTCTCATGCTGTTTCTCTCTCTCAAATAAATAAATAATTAAAAAAAATTTAAAAAATATATGTATTTATATTATATAAATAAAACATAAGTAAATAAAAACATACATAAATATGCATAAGTAAATATAAATAAAAATAAATAAACACACACACACATATCTTATTGGTTCTGTTTCTCAGGAGAACCCTGACTGATGTGTGGTGAGAACCTCTTTTCAGTTTGGGATATTTTTAGTCTTCAGGGAAGCCCTAATCAGCTCTTGAAATTCTGTGACCCAGAAAAGAAAATATCCCAGACTGAGTTAGGTGTGAAGAAAGCTTAATTGAAAGGCTTTTCAAGTCTTAGTTGAGGGATGAAAACAGAGTAGACATTGCAAGTTTTCAGCAGCACTGACATTCTAGAATGCTATATCCTGCTCAGACCCAGAGAGTTTTTTGTTTTTGTTTTTTTTTAAAGATTTTATTTACTTATTTGAGACAGAGAGAATGAGAGACAGAGAGCATAAGAGGGAGGAGGGTCAGAGGGAGAAGCAGACTCCCCGCCGAGCAGGGAGCCCGATGCGGGGCTCGATCCCGGGACTCCAGGATCATGACCTGAGCCGAAGGCAGTCGCTCAACCAACTGAGCCACCCAGGCGCCCTCAGACCCAGAGAGTTTTGACTCCAGAGCCGTAGTTCTTAACCACTATGGCTAGACAGCCTGGTAGGTTTTGATCAATTATGAACCACTGTATAAATTGTTTGTTACTCATAAGACTTACAGATTGAAGTTTGACAATACTCTTCTACATTCATAAATTAGAAGAACAAATCCTCACTTTTTACTCACTTGTGTCCTAGTACAAAGCAAAGCCTTAGGTGAGAGGGGAGTGAGTACAAATCCAGCTAGCATGCCAGAAATTTCATATAACGCACAACCCGACTTATCAGAGTTTGCCATGGAAGTGCCTCCCACAAAGGAACCCAATGCGACCTGGGTATTCGACAGGAAAATACTGAGAACCTTACTTGCCTTAAATGTTCCCATGGCACCACCGTTTTGTAAAGGGCCGCTTCTCAGATGGTGGCTGCCCTTTCTGGAGGTTAGGATGTGATACCTTTCAGTACTTCTTTCTTGGAACGAGTTAACCTGAGCAATGGCCCTGCCTTAAGTATACTGTGACTCCGTGATTGCCTCTCCGGGATACAGGCCCTCAGCTCTTCGCAGCAGCCCACATTGTCATTAGAAAACCCTTGACTCCTATTCTCTGCCCATGGAGTGAATGGAACAAAATCTACTCCTAAGTCCAGGGGGTGACTCATGATTGGTCAAAACTCATCAGTGCATCCCATTCATTAGCTTTTATTTTTACCGTTGACAAGTTTAGCCAAATGAAATTATAATGCTTTCATTTTAACCATTTATTTGTTAAATGTAAATTATTAAAAAATACTAAAGTTTGTAGAAACAATGCTTTAGCATATTTTGTTCAAACTGTAATATCTTGGAAAAGGCTTAGGTATCTCTTGTTGTAGAGCACCAGTCTAGACCATTGAGGCCAGACCACTTATCTCTTCACATGCTCGTTCTTCACTACCTGAAGTTCTCTACTGAAGCACCCGAGTCCCATGCAGGAGGAGTGGATTGCCCAGAATCTCTGCTACATCCTATGGCCTCACTGCACTGTGTCTGCCCAATTCTCAATCTCTGTCTCTGCCTTTGTCTCTCTCTCTCTCTCAATTAAGCAGAAATTCAAGCCTTTTTTTTTTTTTTTAACTTTAGACTTCAGTCTAAAGGTCTGGCTCTGGGGTGCCTGGGTAGCTCATTGGTTAAGTGTCTAACTCTTGATTTCGGCTCAGGTCATAATCAGCGCATCAGGCTCTGCATTGGGCATGGAGTCTGCTTAAGATTCTCTCATCCTCTTCCTCTGCCTCTCCCCACCCTCTAAAAAAATAAAAAATAATAAAAAAATAAAGGTCTGGCTGTAATAGGAGTCTGAAAAGACCTCTCCTTAAACCATTCTTGACCTTAGAAATCATTTTTCCCTCAAAACATTGGTTGTCTAAAATCTGTAATAGCATTATTCTATCTTTACTGCTCCAAATTCTATTTAAAGGGAAATTTGATATCGTATGTATACCTTTGTTTGGAAGGAGAATAGAAAAAGATAAGTTAAAAAACATGAAGACAACATTTTATACAAAAGAAAGTGAGTTAAGTTGGCTGTTACTTGTTAATCCAGTTTTAGAATGTAAGAGAGTTCTTTAGGGTATGGATTCCTAACTCCCCAGAATAGTCCCTGTAATTCATTCTTTGAGTTTGGCGGCAGCTTTTATTCACAATGTCCTATGATGTGGTTGCTTTCTCAAGCACAAAGCACGTGAAGCCTGGTTTTCTCAAATGCTTATTTGCTGGGGTCTTTCTTACCATGTAAAGGAAACCTGATGGTATTTTTTTCTAGCTGAAGTTTTCAGATGCAAAAGAATAATACCCTGACAGAGTAGATAGTTGGTCCATTTTAGTCCACATTGAAGAAAGAGAAGGAGATAGAGAAGAGGAGAATGAGAAGGAAATGGAGGAGAAGGAGGAGGAGGAGGAGGAGGGAAAGAGAGGAAAAGGGGGCGAGAAGGGGGAAAGAGAAAGAAAGGGGGTGAGGGAAGGAGGAGAAGTCAGTGGCAATGCCATGCTTTATCTTTGACTTTGGACGTTGTGGGAGGCATCTGGATATGGTTTCCTGATTAATGACATTTTCACTGGTGGCCATTATCTATAATTATTCACTATCCACATCCTATGATTCAGCACTCAGGAACATTATCACAGCTACAGAGACTCCTTGGGTCTGAACCAGTAATAGAGAATTTTACACTCCCACAAAAGTTAAGCTGAAACAACAAAATTACCACAAAAAACAAACAATCCCCCAAATCCAAAATATGGAAAATACTTTATTTTTTTTAAAGATTTATTTATTTATTTGAGAGAGAGAGGAAGGGAGGGGGGAGGAGCAGCAAGAGATGGAGAGAGAATCCCAAGCAGACTCCACGCTGAGCATGGAGCCCGATGCAAGGCTCGATCCCTCAACCCTGAGATCAGGACCTGAGCCGAAATCAAGAGTAGGCCACTTAATCTAGCTGACTGTGCCACCCAGACGCCCCAAATATCTGCTCTTTAAATTGAACAAATCATAGCAATTTTTAAACAAAACAAATTAGATTTAAAAGATTGACTTGATGTTGATTTGGGAGGACTCTTGCATTCTGTAGCATCATTTATCATAGTATTAAAATGATCAACTCTGTAGGTTCATTATACTATAATATAAAATAGATATTCTTAATCCAAGCAGTCATTTTTAAAGCCAGAGAGAGCATAAATATCCATATACACAATGCAGTTGAAATCGGTGGTAAATTTATTTTTCTCCCCACGTACGGCAATAGGTGTTAAGTGTGTTAGGTGTGTTCCTGAGGGACTACAATTAAAAAGGAGAGAAAATGTCACTTAATAAAGTTGGGGTCAGGCATTTAAAACAATTCTTATGCTCAAAATTGCTAGAGAGCTGACCTGCTTATAGGAAATAGTTCTCTAGAATTAGAAGTGGAAATAAGGAGATGATAACGAAATACAGTTTAACCAGCAAAGGGTGGTGAACATATGTATCGCTCCACACCATTCAAATATGCTGCCAGTTTAGCTATCCAATTGTGGTTCTTTTTGTCAAGCTATTCTATTTCCTGTTAGAGAGGCTAACTTTAAACTACCATTCTCAGCAAAGGAAGATAGAACAAGAACTTTATTAAATGCTTAACTTATTTTCTCAAATTTCCCTGTTGTTTGAAATAATGAGATGATGTCCTTACAAGTCATCTATTTATTCATAGCTTATGGGAAACAAGGCTTCAGTCTTGACTGCTTACTAATGGTCAAGCATCCACATCTGGAAGTCACCAGAAGGTGTTGCTTTGGGTGAAATGTCAAAATCTAAGTAGAGATGACCTATCGCTCTGGTACTTGCTTCACCGTGATGGTTGCATTCTGGCCATATTTATCTATATTGGGCAGGGGGAGACTTGAAGTGGCTTTCTTTCCTCTTTTCCCTATACTGCAGGGGGTTTGCTCATTAGCAACAATGACCATGCCCAAAGATTGCTACTTCAGCAGTAGCAGTTGCCAGACATAGGAAATTAATACCTAGGAGGATAGACATAATCTATTATAGTATGCATTTTTTATTTATTGGTTTAAATATAAAGTCAACTTTTGGTAGCATTCAAAGGAGCTTATAACCGAAAGCTCGTCATTCCTTTACCACGCCACGCTCCTCACACTGCCGTGCCTTCGAACATTACCCTCCTTTCAAGGAGTTGCCTGACAAACTCCTATTGGTTCTTCAAAACAAAACGCAAATAGCCCCTCTTCTCTGAAGGCTTCCCTAGACTCCCAGGCAGAGGTCTCACAGAACAAGACAGAACTCCTTCTTCTCTGTTGCCCTCGTAGCAATCTGTTTGCACATGAGCTTCCATATATGATTCTACATCTATTCCTGTTGTCTAGCACAATGACTGGTGTTTACTGGCAATCTATAAATACTTGTTTACAAATGATCTGTTTTAGAACAGTTTGACTGGAGATGTATCCTGCCATCCAAGGATCAGAATATATCAAGGCATTCTGCATGTTTAGATTGTTACAGGAACAGAAAGGAACTCAACAGAAGGGTAAGAGTTAACATAATTCTAATCCATTTTAATTAACATTAAGTTCTAGTGTGTTATCTATCTACCTATCAGTCGATCTATCAAATCTTTTCCTTTTTACAACAGGAATGGTCTTTCAGGCTGCCATCTACATGTATTTTTCAAGCCAATCTTCATGGAAATGTTTGTTTACATGGGCTTTAAAAAATATGTAGTGTTGTTTTCATAGAGGCTTAAGAAATACTTGGCTGAACAATATAACTGAAAAAAAAAAAAAACCCCAAAAAACCAAAAAAAAAAAAAAAGACTAGGGGAACAAAAAGTACTAAAGAAAACTTAGTGTTCATCAGAATTAAAATTAGCTGAAGGAAAACAATAATCATAAACTATAAACCTTTTCCTGCTATTTGGATCATCAGCTTTCATCTCCAGCAGCTTCCCCTCCTGAGTCTCTCCCAAGCTAAGAAAGAGGTTCCCCATATGGGCCGATTAATCTGACAGGCAAGGCTATCTCATGATTTAAAAGTCTCTCTTTAAAATACATAAAAAGGCTAACGGAAAGGTTCAAATTGTGAGCAGTGCCTTGGCTGCCTTGTTACAAAGGTTCACCCTTGTGACTACTTCATTATCACCCTGGATTATCTATTTAGAGCAGCGGAGGCACCACATATCTAGAATCGACACAGAACAACCTCCTCCTTTCTCATGCTCTGAGGCCTCTCATCGAACTGATAATTGTCAGGCATTCCTTCCTTTTTCAGCCATCCAAGGCTAACGCCCACCAGGAAACAAAGGGTCTCTTTGAGGATGAATCTTGAGACAACCCTGGTCCCCTAAAAATTACATGCTGGGAAAATTTTCTAAGTACTGAAATTATTGTGTTTCTTTTAGAGAACTCTCTGTGGACCTAACTATGGGAATAGGTTATCACAGGAGAGCTTTCCTCAAGCCTAAGAGGGAAGAAAGGACATCTGTGGAAGGAAGTCAAAAGGAGAGTGGATGAAAGAAACAAACGAGGGGTGCCTGGGTGGCTCAGTTGGTTGGGTGTCTGCCTTCGGCTCAGGTCATGATCTTGGGGTCCTGAGATCAAGCCCCACATTGGGCCCCTTGCTCAGTGGGGAGTCTGCTTCTCCCCCTGCTCGTGCTCTCTCTCTCTTTCTCTCTCTCAAATAAATAAATGAATAAATCTTTAAAAAAAGAAACAAACAAATGAACTCTGCTCACTCTTGCCCCTTTCCCAATGCCTGCCATACTGACCATTTGCAAACTGTTTGCACATCTATGGTCTCATTGGATTCTCACGACCATCCTGTGAGATGGTTATCAATATTATTCCTATTTTAGAGGTAAGTAAACTGAGGTTCAGTGATGTAATTTAGACAAGGTCACATAGTTAAGAGGGGGTGGTGGGCAGAGCTGGGCCTGGAATCCGGGTCTTTTCACAAGAAAGCATAGTTTCTCACGCCATGACCACAAAGCTTCTTGTGATAAGTAAGGAAAGCTCCCTTAACCACAACCACGCCTGCATCGTGAACTTTGTAGGTAGAGCCTAAGAATCCTTGACAACCTCTCTTTTTATTGAGAAAACTACATCAGAAGCCTCAGTTGAAATGTTCTATTTTCACTGTACTTAGCTGTAGGAGAAAAAAAAGCAAAATCTTGAGAGAATCAGTTCATATCAGCAATTTCATGAGAAAACCAAGAGTAGCAACTCTCAGGAAAAGCCTGCGGTCAGTGCACATTCAGTGCTGTAGGATGAGAAATGAAGCTTTCGACGTTGACCCCCGAGAAATCACAAAGTTCTCCATCAACCCAGCTAAATGCCTTCGTGATCTGAGAGCCTCACGCTCTGGAACAAAGCAGGCTGATCACGTTTGCCAGGCATTGTCACAACGGCTGTAGAAAAAGTTTTGTAATGGTCTCTGATTCAGTTTATGTGTGTATGTTAGTTTACAGCAGATTCCTATTGGCCAAAGATCCTTTTGTCTATCTATGACCTTCCATTTGTTTGTCTTAACTTCATTTGGATAACTGTCCGCTGTTCAAAGCAAGGAGAGGACCTGCCTCCTCTTTTGTAATTACTCACAGTTCTCTAAACACAGAGTGTACTCACAATGTGTTCTGGTATATAAAATTTTAAGACACAGGCAGAGCACCTTCTAGTCTGTTTTCTATGCAGTAATTATGTAGCCTCTATGGTGGATCCTTATAAAAAGCCTTAGGGGTGCCTGGGCGGCTCAGTCAGCGAAATGTCCGACTCTTAATCTCAGCTCAGGTCTCGATGTCAGGGCCATGAGTTCAAGCCCTGTGTTGGGCTCCACACACCACCCCCCCCCACCCCCCTGCGCCAAAAAAAAAGACAGTTAGGATTCAAGAAGGAAGTACTTACATTTCCTGAGAAAGAGCAGAGAGGGCAACATATTCACCTGCTCTGTGATAATGGATTTGGCTTTCCTTTTATTTAAAAATCACTAATAGAAATTGTACCTTTTCTCATGTCTCCTGCTGTCCTTCAGTACAGGATATATTACTCATGTTAGACACAAATTTACCTTTGGCCCACACAAACCTGCTGTTATCTCGCCGATTGTTACTGTAAATTACTGACATCAGCAAAGCTTTGTCAGGAAACTGAGGTAATTGACAATTCCAGAGAAGTTGAAGAAAATGCATCCCAGACGACTTCAGACTTCTTCCTCTTTTGTATAGTTTGTGTTCCTCATCTGAGTCATTGCTAAAATAGTTGAAAGGCTATGTTCACTGTCGGTATTAGGTAGAAGGCTTGTTTATTCCTATTCCTATTTCCCTTTAACCTACCTCACTTGGATTGGAGTGAGTTTTGCCTCACTCATTTTATAATTCGTTCAATATCTGGATGTGGGTAGTGGCGGTGGATGCCGCTATACGTAATTAGTGGTTATTTGAGACGTGGAGTGGTTCATCCACATGGGTAAAATTTATGCCCCAATGCAATCATAAATCGTTCTCAAAAACCTTCAGGTGTATTAAGTTACAAATTTCTTGCGTGCATCAGGGTCTTTCTGCGGTTCCTTATTTTTACATGATTCACTTTCTATGTTATTTTCTGTCTTGTCACTGAATTGTTCTTCTATTTGGCTAATGCCTGCAGTCCGTGGGGGACTAGATGTGGCTGACAGTCTCTTTCCAGAAGACTCACATTTTCTTCATTCTTGCTAGGTGCTGGAGTCAGAATGTTCACACTGTTGACCTTTCAGGAACACATGACTTTTGGCCACTCAACCTTTGGATAGTGCATTCATGAAGCATATACAGGATTCATACAGAAGCCAAGAGGAGGGGCATGTCTAAGATTAGGGTTTCAGGAAAGATTGTCTAAGAAAGTGATCCTTGAGCTATGTTCTGGAGGACAAACAGAAAATAGAAGGGAGTGTGTCCAGGCAGATGCGGTTGGCTGATGGTGACAGATGATGGAAAGAAAGGCAAGGAGCAGTCAGCTCACGAAAGAAAGGCAAGGAGCAGTCAGCTCACAAAAGCTTTGTGGGCCACACTAAGGGATATAAATTGTATTTTGGGTGCTTTGGGGGAACGGCTGAAGGATTTTTAAGTAGGGCTTTGGCATAACCAAATTGGCAGTGGTGAATTAAATCAGTGAACACATACTGAATATGTACTTGGTAGCAGTAACTCCCTGAGAAGTTGAACTACAAGGATAACATGGCCCCTGCCCTTAAGAAGCTTACACGTTTAGGGAGAAGATAGACATGAAAGCAAAAAGCATCAGAAGAGCACTTCTAGCCAATGTGGGAATGCAGGATGAATTAGCAGATGATAAGACCACAAGTCTAGTTATGGGTGGGGTGGGCAGCGGATTAGTTACTTCTCTTGGCACGTCCTTTTCTATTGTATTTAAGGATATATGTCAAGATAGCAGTTATTAAGACTGTGATGAAATAATGTTCAAGTAAGGCAGATACAAAGAAGATCAAGAAGTATCTTTAAAGCACATAAAAGGTGGCATTCTTCTATCTGCTAGCTGCTCCATCAGGCCTCAGTGCAACTCCATCCCTTGCTGTGTCAGAAGGAGGAAGCTCCCTGGGTGAGAGTGGGGCCAGGGTGACCAGTTGAGAGACTAGTGGGGCCATTCTTGGGATTTGAGATATGCTTAAAATGAGGCAGTGCCAGTGGTGATCAAGGAAAAGGATCAGGTAGAAGAGAGAATGCAGAGTATGACTCACAGAACTGATAACACGTTTAGAGATACAGTGGGATGAGTCTCAAGATTTCCACCTGAGGAACCCAGGAGGTGACGGTCACCGGGTTTTTGGGGAACATGGCAGGTGGGCAGAAGATATGGCCATCTCCATTTTGGACACGGCAAATCAGAGGAGCCTTTGAGACCATCAGGTGGTGATGCCCAGTATTTATTTGCATGTGCAGGAGGGAAGCCTTACTGGGGAGATGCATTTTTGAGTCTGCAGTATATACAGGTAGGTATTGCAGCTGTGGGTGGTGAAAAAGTCACTGAAGTACGGTGATCAGAACGAGGAGAACGGAGAGCCCCAGCTGGGCCCTGGAAATACCGCCGTTTAAGGACTGAGTGAAGACAGCAGAGCCTGGTTAGTGGGTAGGAAGAAAACCAAGAAGAATGTGGTTAGGGATTTAAAGGAGGACTTTTAAAGAGGAAGTCATCAATGGAGTTAAAAGCTGCCGCTTCTGTGCATAAAGATGTGTTATGATTTTCAAAACAAATTAAATACATTAGGTGGGACTATTGTTGCTAGTAACATGCAATAACTGACTAATGGCATATAAAAAATACCACAAAGCTTAGAGAAAAGCAAATTAAACCAGGCTTTTAAGATGATATACCATCTTCTAGGAAAAAAATGTAAAGGATGGCAGGCTGGTCTTCTGTGAAGAAGGCATGGAGTTGGGTTCATTCTTCACAGCACGGAGAGGAGAGAGTTGCCGCGAAGTATTCCCTGACTTTCTTAGCTGCACATGTGTGGCCCACTCACTGGGGGCCGGGTGGGGGGAGGTGGCAGCGATAGATGAGGAGTAATGGGGCAGAACGGAGCTCGTGGGTGCATCTGAGAACTTGTCCCAGGACCTGGTCCCGCGGATTCGCAGCTTTACGCGCTGGCCACGGGGGCAATATATCAACATTTTCACAAGATATTCCAGTTGACTCACTTCTGTCTTGGACTTGCTTGTTGCCTTACCCACAGAACTCCCCAAATCCTTCCCCAGATCTCCGTGATAGAAATACACCGCAGGAATTACTAGTCAGTTTCACAGGCAACTTGGAGCTAAGAAAGGTTCAGGTCACACGGCAGTAATGAATCAGGGGAGAGGACACATCTCACTGATTTCTGTTACTGAACTCGGGCTGCCAAAAAACAAAACAAAACAAAACAAAACAAAAAACAATAAAGATCGGCTTGGATTCCCCCCTCCCTAATTTAAAAAATGTTACTGTATTTTTCTCTGACATTTCCTACCTGAAGCGAGGTTTTGGTTCCCACACAACACCCTTTTCCTCTGCTTTCTGGTTCTTCCATTATCTTGGCCTGCCCTCTGACACTGTTTCCCAATTTATGTTTTCCTTTCTCATTTCCCTCTTCTTAGCGCTGACACGAGCCACAAACCTGTAACCATAATGTCTGACTCACTTGGTGCTTCTCCTGTTAATGGACACCTTGTGGAACAGGAGGCAGGAAAATACTCTTTACAGGAAATCAGACGATAATGCTTGCACTTTGGTGCCTTTTGAAACAAGAATTTAATTATCCTAATTAAAAAGATTACCTTACAGAAGACATTTGGGAAAAAAGAACAGGCAGTCTGTCTTTTTCCTGATGACATACATCTCCAAACCAAAAGGGATATTCCTGCTGGTATTTGTTTTATCTGTTAAAGCTCAGGCACCAAGAGAATGGTTAGACCAAAATTTGATCTTGATTTCAAGACCAGCCCGGACACTGAATGCCGATGCCCTGACCACGGTTGCTTTGGGGGTGCCTTGGTTTCCTTAGGGCTGCTACAACGAAGTACCACAAACTGGGTGTCTTAAACAACAGAAATTTATTCGCTCACAGTTCTGGAGGCTGGAAGTCCAAAATCAAGGTGTTGGCATGGTTGCTTCCTTCCGAGGGATCTGTTCCATGTCTCTCTCCCAGCTTTTGGAGACGGCCAGCATCCTTGGCGTTCTTAGGCTTGTAGCTGCGTCCCTCCAATCTCTGTCTTTGTTTTCCCATGGCCTGGTGCCTGTATCCAAATTTCCCTCTTCTTATAGGGACACCATCCATGTTGGACTAGGGCCCACCCGTGGGTAGATCTGCAAATACCCCATTGCCAAATAAAGTCCTATTCATAGGTATCAGAGGTTAGGACTTCAATATACCTTTTGGGGGGACACCATTCAGCCCAAGCAGGGGGCTAGGTGCCACCTACCCTTCTTTCAAGGGTCCATGATGTCCTGGTTTTCTGGGTCAGCACTTAAAATCTAGACCTTCACTCGTCTTCTTCCAATACAAGTGAACTTTCCTGCCCCACTTTCTCAGGGCTCAACTGTTAGCTATATGTTGGTCAGTGAATCTAAGGGAAGGTGATAACAGCCAAATGTCACCTCTCCCAGGTATTTGCCTTTAACACATGACTTTTTGGAGACAGTACCTTAACCTAAAGTGCTGGTGGATATTTTGCAGTGGGTAAGATTTTCTTTTTTAGTGGACAGGTCTTTCTGTGCCCCTTGAATCATTACTGTCTCCTCCATCTGTGAAAAGCATGGGCCCTGTCTCTCTGTTACTCTATTAAGGGCAAGTTATTGCTACAGACAATTTGATCTCTCCTCGAATTGCTTGCATTTATGCATCCCATGGTTGTAAGCGTGCCAGAGGAGATTTGCTCCTCACAAGGAAGTCCATCAAGGGAAAGGATTTTATTTCAGAAAATGCCAACCTGGGGAATCAGGCACGGGGAACACAAGCCCATTCTAAACCGTGGATCATTTCCAAAGAACGAACAGGAGAGGGAGAGAATTTGGTTGCTAGGAAAATAGAATAAAATAAACATAAGCTCCCTCCCCCCGCCCCTTGTTTTCCATCTTGGGGTGGGCTGCGCTTCCCAGTCTTGCCGTGGAATGTTTGTCCCTCCCACCCCAGTGGTGACAGACTCACAGCGATGCCTCCATGTCTGCTCACAGGTGTGGGATATGATCCTTGCCAGTTTAGCGAGACTTTGGAGGAATCTCCCACAGCGGTTGGAAAGAGAAAGGGAGAAAGAGAATAGTTCACTGGCACCAATAATCTACTTCCCAACCAGCTGAACGTTTGAATAATAGTCTGGGCACTTGCCCTCCTACACCCCCTCCCCGGCTCCGCCACTGTCAGATTCTCTTCTCTTCTCCACAACTGGGAACTCTAGGGAGCAGATTGTTTGGGCTGGAATTAGCCGGGCACAGATGGTACCACCTGCTGCACGTTCCTTACTTCTTATTGGCTTCTCTCTCTGCTCGGCGAGTTTTTGTATTTTTGAGAAGTTCAGGAGAAGGGGAAATGGCTGGGGCCCTTGCTCATGGCTGATTCTAGCCCAGCTGTTTTGAGCAAACTGGCAACGATGGGGACTGCGCCTGGACGTGCCACTGGGGGAAGGCGCCTCCAGGGTAACGTGCCACCGTGGTGGCCTGTTTGCTGCATCGAGTGCTTTCGTTTCCGAAATACAACCCTTCTTTGGCGCAAACAGTTTCTGTTTTCCAGGCTGACAGATCTGCCTGTGACCAGACACAAGGCAGGTGGTCTTGCGGGAGTCAGAAATGAGATTTCTCTCATTCTAAAGTCAGAGGGACACAGAATGCCACTGTGCATTTGACAGGGGAAGGAATTAGGAAAAGGCCATGGACAGGTTGCTAAGGGCATTTCTATTCACTGGGAATAATAGACTGTGAGTCTTCTGACTCCCACAGGGTAAACCTCACGGATTCATAAACTCCGTTTTCTCACCCATGGAAACATGACATTGGACCAAAACACCTAACAAGTCTCATTCCTTAAAATCCTCTGAATTCTCTCTCTCAAGTTGTTCTTGAGTTCTGATTCACAAGAGATCACACGTTATACCATTCCCGGGGCTTGGCAAATGTTTTCTCTACCTGACTTCGTCTTCCACGCTTCTCCCTTTTCTGCTGTGCTTTCTTAGGCTGGCCTTTTTATTCTCAAAAAGCCATCCGCCTTCCTTGCTGAGGTTTCTGCAGCTGCTGGTCCTTCCTCCTGGAACACTCTCACTCCAGATCTTCTCATGGCTCACTTCTCATCTTTCAAGCTTGTGTCAAACACCGCTCCTTCAGAGAGACTTTTCCTGGCACTCTCCTCCCAGCCCGCCAGGCTGAGGTTGCCTGTCCCCCAATTCCATCTCATTCACTTTTATATCATGTTTTGTTTTCAACACGTTAATCGTTTTGTTGTCTACCTTCTCCCCTGCAATGTAGAGCCCTTAAAGTGGAGCTATTATTTGTTCACTACTATATGTTCCTAGGACATAGAAAAGTGCTTTTCGTATAGCATCACTCAACAATATGGGTGTTATTGAGGGAATGGCGTGATTTTGTGTTTAAATCAAAGAAACAATTAAAAAAAAAAACCCTGCCACGGTGTAGGAGAGGGCCTATTTGGGACTTTCATATCCATACATTCCCTCTGGGACCCGGAACTCTGTATTCTACCTCTTTGTGTATGTCTGTCTCTGACAGATTACAAGAAACCTGAGGCCAGTAATCCTACCTTGTTCGTCTTTGCATATCCTATAGTACCTAACTTCATGCCTTACACATGGTAGACACTCAGAAAATTGGCCAGCTATCAATGTTGTAACTATTATTTATTAGTATTATTCTTAGGACCACTAAAGAGAATAGAATAGAAGAATCGTAGAAGTATTAGAAGCATAAGTAGAAGCAGTAAAACCATCTATGGAGATCTGGCTTCTGAACTCAGCTCTGTTAGTGACTGTGGGATGACTTGGGCTCTTATTCTCTCTGAGTCCCAGAATTTTAAAAGCCAAGGCTTCAGATGAGAGAATATCTCTGACCCCTCCATACTCTTTCTTTCTTTCATCTATTTCAGTTTATTCCACTCTTCCCATTGTAGTTGTGTGAATCTCCTACTACTCCTGGTACTCTGCTGTCTTGTTTCTTCCTCTGACCACCTCTGGTCATTCAGCGCACACGGGATTCAGAAAAGCCATGACTGGAAAAAGACTCACAAAGTGGGTTCAGGCTGAACACTGGTTGGAGAGGCTTGGTGGAGCCATGGCTCCTCAATGGACATAAGCACTGTCGGAAGTCTTGGACAAAACTAGTGCATAAAATATAAGGACAGCAGTTAACAAGTTTTAAAGAGCATTTGTCAAAGTTGAGAATGTCTCTGGCCCTCAGAGGAGATGCTAGTCCCGGAGTGGTTAGCAGCCCTCAGATGATGGATGTGATCAGAGTTTACAGCCTTTCCAAGGTAGACTATTTTCATTCCATCCATGCATGAAGAGTCCTTGTGGACCAGAACAGACTTCTTGCAGGAAGTAGGGAAGCTAGCTCATTTCTTTCGACGCTCTCATAGCCATTTGAAGGAGTGCTTTACTGTGGCACGTTGAAGAGAGCACTGTCAGGAGGCTAGGGTTCCGAGAGTCTATGCTTAAGTGCTTTCTAGATCCTTCGGGAATAGAAACAAACAAATAACCAGTGTGGTCTCAAGGATATGTAGACTTCAGTTTCCTCATCCACAAGATGCAAGGGGTGGATTAACTGCTTTTATTTTTCTAAGTGTTACACACATAAAGATCCTCTTCCTACCCAATTCATAGGAGAGTTTTATTAAAGAACAAGAACAAGATTTTTGACACTTTTAATGCAGACACAAAGTGTGTTATAATTTGGTCAGGCCATATAGGGGTTTATAACATATTTATAGGGTGATTTGTAGGTGAAAGCATCTGACTCAAGAGAACATGACAATTCCTGGAAAACTATTTGTACGAATCATTATTTTAATTTCCATTTTAAAAACCGAGGTGGCACATAATAAGCAGCTATTGTGGTTAGAACCTTTCTTGTTCGATAAGATATCTTTCTTTAATGTTCCATCACCATGTATTTTAAAGTGAGTGAAATGTTCCTTTTCATGGAATTGTCTTTGATGATACAAAAACATTTTATATTACGGAAAAGAAAAAAAAAAGTGTTTACTCATATGTTAGGCTGATTCTTCTAAGACCTACTTTCTCCAGGAATGGCATTTTAGTGTTAAAAACAAGTTGGGCAGGGTGGTTTGTACTTCTCTATTTCCCCTCTTGCTTAGATGTACCTTCAACCGGAAACTTATGAACTCACACTTTCTAAGCATGTTCAATAATGAAGTGGTAGACCTCCACTGAATGTTTTAGGACTGCAGGAAGTGGTGAAGGTTATTCAATAGTTGGTGTTCTCCCTTTATGTCTGCACCAATCCTGGGCTGTACTACAGGGTTGGGAAATATTGTTTGTGTTGGAAGTGGTATCTTTCAGAAGAGTTGTAAAAACCAAGGTCTAGGTTGCTTGTGGTCACTAAATACACATAATGTTTTCTCTGAGTGTAGGGATGTTCTTGAGTTTCCTTTCTAAATTTATATTCCTTTATTCATCTATATTTTTTTTCAAGTAATTTGAAGACTGTATTCCTCTTTTCCTAAACAAAACTAGAATGAAGCATAACTATACTTCTTAGCCCTATAATAAGACTGTTTTAGGGATGGATAAAAGTGATTCTCCTTGAAGGAAAGGTCATAAATGAAAATCTAAGTTTCTTATTAAAAGAGTAAAGGTAAATTAATATTTTCTCTCTTTTATTGTTGGCATATCTTATAAGTTACATAGCGGTTTTTTGTGATGTTGTCTTCAGAACCTTTTATTTTTCCAGTATCAACATTTTAAGTGTTTTCCATTTGTGTAAGAAAACAATATATCAAATGTTTCAGAAACACTCCATTTTAACTCTTCTCATGTCTAATGTTGTTTTTAACACTAAATATTCAATATGCACATACAAGGTCTGCAAAACCTATGCACTCTCGCTCTCTTTCTCTCTCATCCTTCCATTTGACTCCTCTGAAAATGGTCAGAGAAGGATCATAATGCACAAATCTTTCTTTGAATGTTTCCTTATGTTAGATCAATTCCTTCTGAGTTCTGGGCTTGCCAATACTAAATTTCCTGCCAGGGCAGTAGTCTATTTTTAACATTTTGGGGGCTTATTCTTCGTTCCAAATCTAACAGGCATATTCTGTGAAGTGAAAGAGAGAAGGCTGATGGGTGCACTTACAAATCAGGACCATCAGGATTTGCAATTTCTGTAGAATCAAAGATATGAATGAGAAAGACCAATTAGAACACTTAAAAGATCATTTGTCACTGCTTTAATCTTCATGTACTTTTTACTCATCATTTTCTTTGACTAAAATTATTAGAATCTTTGTCACATTCATCTCAAAGCCAAATGAGAATAGTCGTGTGCCTTTTATATTTTCAATATTTTGGAGCATTTTAACATGTCATACTAGATTATGGGTGGTGGGTGCCTGTTTTAATAGAGAGAGTTTTGGTTTGTGGCACATTTCAGCATCATGTCAACCCAGTGTTATCCCTCTCGCTCTGTATTCCATATACAAATGAAGGCTGAGGGCTTTATTTCTGTTATTCAATAGCATTTGTTGAATGCAGAGATTAATAGATCATCTTCAACCCTCAATCAGAGGCCCTCTGAAACATCAGACCCAAAAAATTGGACACGGCCTATTAGCCCAAAAGAACAGGTTGCCAATGATCTCCATGTTTATTTAAATATTTAGCTCTAAAGGAAGCAATCATTCCTTTATACTTCTTTAAATTTAGTATTGACATTTTTATTTTGGGAAAGGAGGTCTTTTTTTTTTTTTTTTAACATGGATACAGGAAAAGAAAACTCTCCAATAAAAATATTGTCTAAAAAGTTTGTTTTGTCTGCATGATTTACTAAATATGTACAATTTCAATTCACAGCGAAGGTAACAAAGATTTAAACAGCCAACATCACAAATGTCTCAAGTTCTAAAAAAAAAAAAAAATCACTGTGCACACTTTAACAATTTAATTGAATAAAAACCAAAGCTAAGCCTTCAGTCTGAATCTTTTTTATGATGGGCACAAGGCATGTATTTTCTTCATCTTTGTTACACGATGCATATTTCAGTGACTAAACGCCCCTTCCCATTTTAGTATATTAGGTTATGTCAGTACATACTTGAGAGAGACATAAATTGCCTCTCGGTACACCTATATGATTCGTGATGTGTTCACATATATGTCATAATATTTATTAATATATAAAATGATCAGATGAGTCATCTGTGATTTTTTTAATGTCTTCAAATGTAGGAATGTTTTGTTGTATGCCTAAACGTTTTAAAATTTATGGGAGTGCTATTTAAAGTGATGATAATTTAAACAGTGTCCCCTTGATGTAAGATGTCTAGGAAGAACTATTCTGCACTTAAAATACAGAGATTTCACCTTTCTACCCAATTCAGGTTTGTAAAGTTCACTATCAGATGAATCTGAAGGTTGTAGTCATTCCAATATAATGATCAAGCGAATGAATCAATTAATCATTAGAAACAAACGTCATTGAATACAGAATAGTTGAGTTACAGTTAAGGAGGGAGCCATAACTTTGGCTAACCCTATAAAATCTATAATAAGGTTGTTTTCACATATATTTTTTTCCCACATAAATTCTTTGGTGTTTCCCAACCCCCCCCCTTTTTTAGCGCTGTGATTGATGAACATGCAATGTGAGATTCAAATAATTGCACCGAGTATGTTTATTTGAATAATTGCCCCATTGCACAATCAAATAAATCTGTTGAGTGTGTTTGTTTGAATGTTTTCACATGTACATGGGATCACATACTCAAATAAATGCAGCTGTGTTTATTACGATGTGTGGGGCTCCAGATATACACATGCTTGTTTGTGTGTCTATCTAGGGCCCTACAGCCCCTGAATGGTCCTCACACGTCTTGGAGCAAAAGCGTGGTTAACAATTTTTCAGTTCAAATACATGGAAACGTATTATTGGGCAATTTCCTCAAATTTGTGACTAAGATTGCTTTCATTAAGGCTTACATCCTTAGAAAGATAGAAAATAACCCTTTTGGCGGGTGGGGGGTGAGAGGGGAGTTATCTGATTGTGAGAAGTAACTAATAAATTTATTCATATTTATTCAAATACTCCATTCTCTTTTCCTTCCTCCGAGCCCGCCCACTCTGCCCCCAGTCCAATTCA
>NC_138371.1:78018786-78063786 GCF_054177405.1 Leptonychotes weddellii | reverse complement strand
CCAGAGTTAAAGGCAGAAATGTCATGTAGGGCACTAGGTATTATCATAACACACATGAAGCTATGTGATTATATTTCCTAATACAAACTTGCATTTCAGCAAATTAAATTAAAAACCGGCATTAGTAGATTCAACCCCATTTTCATTTGCTGAGTGTCATGTTATCAGATTAGGAACCCATTCTACACACTTCAGGTATTCAGTTATACGGTGATATATAATCTCAGTTAGTAATCAAATATCTTTAATAATGTTATTGAACGCCTCTAGGGCATGCTACTAGTTAGAAAACGCTGTAGGCTGCTATATGTTATTTCATTAATGGTCTTTATCTTACTGGAACGTCCAATATAAATTTAGTGATGACAGATGTGGTAAGGCTAGTACTAAGTTCTAGAATAGGAAGTTATTTACCTGCAAGAGAAGAAATTAGAAAAATATTTGTTGGTGACTACTCATTGTATTGGAAATAAGGAAGATTCTGGTAATCTACTTCAAGGCAGCTAATGGCCTGAAGGAAAAAAAAAAAAAAGGTATAACTCAAACCACACAAGAACCACTTTTCAGCTCTTAGAAAAGATGTTTTGAATGAGGTAAGCTGGATAAGAGAAAAGAGAAATCCAACGGAGTGCCAAGAGTTAGGAAAGACAGCGTGCTTTTCCATTTGACAAGACCACCATCCTGGGAAGGTCATTTAACAGGAATCAGAAGTATATTTGGGAAAAAGATAGAGGTTTGGTCTTCCAGAAGACTTCAAGTCACGGTGCATGAATTAGGTCTCTCTCGTATGTACTTGGACCTTAAAGAAAAGGATGCACTCGGGAGCAAGGATAAGACGTTTCTGACAGTGGCGATTCATTCATAGGGGCAGGATGGTGCAGTGTTAGATAGGGAAGATGGGTTCTGGAGTCTGATTGCCTCGGTTCGAATCCATCTTTTACAACCAGCTGTGCAACACAGGCATGTTAACCTCTCTGAGAATCAGGGTCCTTGTTGATAAAAGGGAGGTCATTTGGCGGACCTAACTTGTGGCCCCAGGCATAAGGAGGAAAGGAGGCAATGTAGGTAAAGTGGTTAGTACAAGGACTGCACATAGTAAGCACTCAATTAATGTTAGATAATTTTATTCGTTTTTATCAGTACACGTTCAGTAATTCCCCAAGTCGTAAGCAAGATAAAGAGCAGAGCACATGGAAGAAGTAAATCTGAATGGAAAGAAGAGAAATTATAGATGAAAAATTTCTCGGTGCTTTAGTTGCTACAGCATGCATAGGTAGAACAGTCCTACAACCTCCTTTGGATGTCTCATCAGCTCAGGAGCACAGAAGGTGGGACAGTTAGGTGACTTCACGGATCGGCTGTGAATAATCGTGAATGCCTATCACAGTGACTACAGCTGATACGCCTCTCTCTTCTCCAAAGGAACAAAACACAGAGCAGGGTCCTGAGAGAGAACAAACACTCTCCAGGACAAGTTTCAAGGCCTGTTAGAAATGCTTGGGGGATGCCCATTAAACTGCAGTCTCTTACATAGATATTTTGGTTACAGGCAATCGATTTTCAGGGAATTCAATCAATAATAAGCAACATGCTTGTAATAGAAATATATTAATTCTACATTATGAACTGACAATCTGAAGGAATAAAATGTGCAGTTATTATGCCATGCAAAGGACAGAATTTGGGGGTAGGGGTGGCGGGGACTGACCTATACCTTGCACTAAATATTCTAGTACTGTCCAGAAGTGTCGCTGGTTAAGTATTTAATAAATTCAATTTAAGTAGGAGCTGCCTTGGATGTTCATCTCTTTTTAATTTGTTTGTTAGGTTTACCTGATTCAAATCAAGATTCCTGGAATTAAATTTCCACATGAACAAGATTCAGAAAAACCTCCAAGTTGACATTGAGTGAATCAAAACTTTTTTAGGGTAATTTTTTTCCCCTAATCTCAAGGTTCATGATTCACCTGACAGCTAGAATGATAACTGAAGTTAATAAATGGAAGGCCTGTGGTATGAAAAATATTATCATATAACTGAGAAACAAAATTGACTGGTAATTTATTTAAAACTTTGACTTTATCTACTCAAAAGTAGAAACATTTTTATTACTTTTCTGAATAAGGTAGGTTTAAGAGTACCTACCACAATGTCTCAATAAAGAAAGTACTCAATAAATGTCAGATTTAAATTTTAGTGGAATACAAATGAGTTCTTGACAGTGCCTAACACGAGTTTCAGATTTTGTGTTTCACCGTCCTGGCTTGTGACAATTAATCCCATTGAAGTCAGCATCCCAGTCCCGATCCCAGTCCCAGGCCCCAGGAAAAGCAAGCAAGCAATACGCCCTTGGTAAGGAAAATTAAGCATTATGCCTTTGGTGTCTGCCTAGGAAATAAATGAAACAGGCCAAGGTAAAAGAGCACAAGATCTCAATAAAAAGTAGCTCATAATTTCCTTCTTAATTTAAGCCATTCTATATGTTAAATTGTGGACAGGTGTAACAGACACACTTTATCAATGACACATTTGTAAAATCAGCACATAATCAAATGATGATTCAGCTTCATTTCCCAACCTTAGAATTAATCAACCCAGAGACTGTTCTCACATACAATTTTCATATTAGTACATTCTCAAAGTATTACTAGTAATTAATATAAACAAATAAGAGGCTTCTGGGGCCCAATTAGGGAAGGAAAATGGACTAAATTTTTACATACATCACAGTGCTAGAGAATTCATGAAGAACTTCACGGTGATGGAACCTAATACAGTGACAGTAATAATGTCATGAGATGTTTGGTCAAGAGACCAAAAAGTTAACACACTGGAAACTTGACAAGCTAGGAAGGCAACAGGAGGATAATTAATCACACGTTTAAAGAAACCATTGTATGGTTAGGATCTTGTTGCTATACATTACTTCTAGGTAGTAGATCTTCTCACATCTTAAAGAACCAGAACACTTTATTTTTATTTTTTTAAATACAGCATATTTTTCAAATTTACTATGCATATTTGTGTTTGTCAACTTTTGGGTCTCTTGACTATCAATATGCCTATGAAGTTTATGGACTATCTCATTTATAAGAAATAAAGATATTGACGGGATGTCAATATGTATGATTGCCCTCACTAAAATAAAAGTTTTACACTCACCATGTAGTAAATGATAGAGTTTGCATATGGTCATATAATAAAATCAATCAGAGAGGGAAAGATGCCTTCAGTGATGTGCCTATTGTAGCTGAATAATGAAATACAAAATATATTTGACGTTGATTAAAATATTAAATTTAGATATAAAAATATCTTCATAAATATTTAAGTAGGAGTCGGTACTAAAAAAAAACATCTATAGATACCTCTGATAAAAGACAAAATTAGGAAAATTTTGACGTTTCAAACATGGAATTATATCACACAAGTATAGAAACTATTGGGATTTGCTTTTCAAACTACGTTGCCTTTAACGTATCATTAATTGAACTTTTAAAATAATAACAATATCAGACAGTTGAAGAAAGAGAGATTACTGGGGTAATGTTATTGATCAACCTTGTTCTCTTCACAAATACCCTCAACACCTACTGTTCCCCCCACTTCCTCCCACTCTCAGGCTGCCTCCCGCACCTGCCCAGTGAGGGAAGAGGGAAGATGAGGAGGAGGAGTACTGCCCAACGATGGTTTTCAATCACTAAAAAGGGCACCAGGTACTTAGTCAGAATACAGCAGAAAGTACTCACATTACCCTTTCTTCTTTTATCTTTTTCTTTTTTGTCTTTTCACCACTTTTCCCCAAAAAGCACTGTTAGGCTAATCTTTTTGCTCTATGTTAAAATGTTTGATAGTAGACTTTCTCGTTTAAGAATGAGTGTTTTTATATACTTTCCCCCTGCCAATATTTTGATTGAGACCCTACACTCTTTCTTTTCCCATCTAGGGCAAGTACAGCATGCCAAATTTCTAGAGGAGAAAATTTGGAACCGGGAGGTGAGGCTGAGTTGCTTTGTGGTTAAAGGTGGAAGGAGGAGGAGGGAGGGAGTGAGCACGGGTGCAGTTCCACTGCGGAGCTGCAGATCGGATCTTGGATTGTGGGAGCCAGCGCTGCTTTGCATTATGGTCCTTCGCCTTTCTTTTTAAAAATTAACCCACTATCTCTTTACTCATAGGGAAGAACTAGGCTGCTATCTTGTCAACTCTGTATAATTGTTCCTAGTTAGTAATGCATGAATTGGAAATAAGCTAATTAAATGTAGAAAGTTTTATTTTAGTCTTCCAAATAGAAGTAGTTTCAGTAGCTCATTTGGCATATTACTTTACTTATACCTTTTTCTCTCACAGTACTAACACTTCCACTGTATTCAAAAAATGGCCAATTTATAAGACCAAGCAGAACCACTTCCAAGTCGCAGCTTACTTGACGTTTGGATGATAAATCTAATACGTCACTGACTGAATGTTTCATTAAGTTTTTACATAGAGCAAGTCACTACAACTTGAGAATGTGAACATATTTTCAGTAACTGGCTTGTGCCATGCCATTTCATTGCCCTGGCCACTTACATACACCTTCGACAGGATCTGTGAATTTGGCCTCCAGAGTAACTTGAAAGATATGAAGACAAGCACACTCATAAACACATGAATGATCCAATAAACAGGCAACAAAAAAGTCCTACGGAGCTGGGCAAAAGCATTATTTCTTCCTTGTTGAAGGTATCAGCATATGCTACATCTTATGTCGCAGAAGCGTACTCATTAAATATTATGAAATGTGCAGCAGGCCGGGAAGCTCTAACTAGCTAGTCAAAGTCACTCATACCTGTGTGTTCGTATTTATGCCGCAGAAGGGAACTGCTTTTCTGGAATGTCTTGTCACATAAGTCACATGCATACATGCCACTCTCTGTCTTCTTGATCTTCTTTCGAGACAGACAGGAGTCGGAGTCTGTCATGTCATCTAGGCCTGACATGTAGTCTTGTGCTCCATCAAGCAATTCTCCCTGTGATATAATCACATAGTTCAACACAGTCTCACGTAGGCTGACATTTGGAGAACCTCAAAAGTGCTTGCTATTCATCGATCTCATTCAGAAAAAAAAAAAAAAAAACCCACACAAAAAATCCTACTACTTTCCATGAACAGTGTATGAGGTCTCACCCTTCAACCAAAATATAAACCTCCTCCGCCCTAGATGGTAGAGCTCATTGTTTTTTAAGGGTAGAAAATGGTCAACTCTGAAGGTGAGAAAAATAAAATTTTCTAAAATCCTCAGTTCTCTTTATATCAGGCAATATCCACCAGTGAAAATCAAACATCAGAATTTGTGTATTTTCCAGTGTGGTTAACTTTAGAAATGATCTGTAGCTGTAGAAACCCCATTTTAATTGAATTTTATATTTAGGTACAAAATGTTATTATTATGCAATCTATTTAAATGTATGTCTACCAACTAAAGGCCTCAAGCTATATTTTTATATTTAATTTTCTAATTTGAAATAGGGAATATTAATAACACTTTTTTATCAATGTTCTATCTATGTTAAAACAGCCTTCAGCATTGAGCAATAATGAATGTGGCTCAGTAAATTATTAAATTTCTTGATATTTATTTTGTCTTGATCCAAAGGAGTGCAAACTTGCATGACAACATACATTTCCATTTGCTAGCTCACAGTTCCGTTTTCTTAGACTGCGTTTGCACTAATTAATATTAGAGGAGATTAAATAGGCTTAAACACATTTACAAAGAGGGCAGACGTACTGTAAATCGGAAGACTGGCACAGCCCTTATAGAGGAGCTCGGCTACTTATGCTCCTGTTTTGCAAACAGGGATTATATACTCCATGTTGTTAAAACGCACCTGCTTTTGGATCGGAAACCCGTAAATTATTTACCGGTTTGAAAGGTCCATCAGAAGTCAAAATATGTTTTAAAATGCTCTCCCAAGTACACTATTTTCTATAAAACCAAGTACATATCGGATTCATACACGTCTTATTGCAGATTGTGAACTGTGAACATCTGCACAAGGAGGGGACTGTTCTGGACGCTAACTTTAAGCACCTATGGAAGTCCTGTCAAATACCATCAGGGCTGTATAATTGTAAAAGCATACAGATCAATCTAAATAAACCTCAAAAATAAGTCTGAAGTTCTTTATCTTTCGTAAGGCAGCTGTGTTTCCACAGCTCCGTGTTCCACTGATTCTCCATTTGTTTGTCTAGCCCAGCCAGCTTGAGGTTCAAGTGAAAACCAACTCTGCCATGTCTGTTGAAAACACAGCATTTAATTTTTTTTTTCACTAAGACTCCCTGCCCCCCACCCCCGCCCGCAGCATGCACATACACAATGTAATATAATTTTCAAGGTCTCCTCTGTTCAGAGCAAAAGGGTAGGTCTCTTTACCTGAAATCCTTGTTTCCGCTGGTACTTTCTCCTTTGCTGCATATCAGCAAAAGTAGCTGCTCCAGTTGGGTAAGTATAGGCCATATGTGGTAGGAAGCTCATCTGATCCAGTCCCGGGTATGGTCGTAGCCCAGGGATACTGGTCTGGACTGGTGGCATGAAAGTGGCAGGGGGAAATGCGCTTTGTGGAGGAAGAGCTGTGTACAAAGTTTTGGCACTAAATGGGTTCATGCCGAACACTGGGTTAGTGCTTTTGTTGTCCAGATTATTTGAGTTTGAAAACTCCTTCTTGATAAAAGTCAAGTTTAGAGGCTCATCCGAGTTCTCAGATGATGAAGAAACACTGTTATGGTCTAAATTTATGCTGCTAGCTTTTGTTTTGTTCTTTGTGGCTATAATACTTTTGGGTTCTTTCATTTGTTTTGGTAATGACAAGTCCAAAGGCTCAGCCTGGAGCTCCTCAGAAGAGAAGCTGTTTGGAGTGTAAGAACTACTGTGGGAGTTTTTAGAAGATGTGGAGGAAAGATTTAAGGGAGAGGGAGTATTACTCCTTGAGTGGTCCAATTTCTCAACTGGTTTAATATTGGTAAAATGGGAAGGTTTGGTTAGCCTGAGAGGAGGATCACAATTCGTCACACTGTTGTGGAGTTCTGCTATGGATGGTGATGTTATGGAGTCCATAGGCTTTACGGGAGACCTGGGTAATAAAGAGTCTTTTGTGGGAGGGTTACTGTTGGGAGCTAGCGGCTTGGAGTTCCTTTCCAGTGATGGTGACCTGGAATTTGAATACTGGTAGACTTTTCGTTGCTCAAACCATTCCTTCACAAATTCCTGAGGAAGGCCCACAGCAATGGAAATTTTCAGCAGTTCATCAGAGTTGGGCTCCATGTTCATAGCATAATACGCTTTCAGTACAGACATGTGGTCCTTGTATGGGTTGATGGGGCTTGTCATTCCTTTCTCAGAAAGTACAGATGACAAGAGGAGGGCTTTATTATCAACAAAAACTCCGGCTTTGTTGGGGACTATGTTGTCGTGAGGTTGCAGGACTGCCTTGATCTCTTCATTCATCTTACAAAGGTAACGTTCATGCTGATGCAAGGGAATGGGGCCAGGGAAACTTTCTTTACAGAACTGGCAAGAAAATGGAGTGGATATGTTGTGGTTCTCGATCATTTTATCATCAGTGACCAAATCTATTAAAGTACGTAGCTTCTCTTTCTTTATATTACTGATCTGTCTCCTTGAGTCAGTAGTCAAGCTCTGGAGGCAAGCTTTGGCTTCATTGACTTTTTCTAATGTGTAGTCAATAATACTTTTAGTGGCACCATTATGACTCACTACTGGAAGACCTACGGGTGGAATATTAGGAGAAGTGACTCCTTGTTCCTCAGGTTGAGAGCATGGATCCTTCATGTGATAACCTTTCAACTTGGAAATTTCTTCAGCCTTGCAGTCCATTTTTTGCCTGGAAACCGTATTGTCCACAATCTGTAGAACCTTTTGTACCTCGCTTAAGTTACTATTCATCGTGGGAAATCCGAGTAGAGGGGCTTCCATCCCTACACCTAAGTGCTGCATTGGACTCTGAGCAGACGGATGAACTCCCAAAGGGCTGGTGGCTCCAAGTGCACCATTCATAAAGGGACTAGTGCCACTGAACCCGTGTGTGGCCATAAGAACTTTATAGTCATTGAAGTCTAGTGGTTCTGTTTTAATTTTAAGTAAGCCTGTCTGTTCAGACATACTAAGTGGTTTTCCATTCTCCAATTTGTTTCTTAACTGGGTAATAGCTGAATTAGTAGGAGAAGAAGAAACAGAATTAGGGGAAGAACCCGTCTTGATATTGTTTCTCATTCGGCCATTTACAGAGATTAAACCAATACACTTCTTGCTGCTGATGTGTGAACTGTAGGAACCAGAATGGGAGAAACGTTTCTTGCAGTTTGGGCACTCGTACGGTTTTTCACCTAAAATGATAATCAAAATTAACATTACATATCTTCGAGTGGGTAACGATTGCAATTGCCCACCAATGCAAGAATCTGTGAAACCAAATGGAAGGAACACAGTGGGGTACCTCTACATTCTAGGTGCTTAGCTTAGAATTATGTGGCCTTAACTGTGTCTGGGCTTTATCTACCCCCGGAGAACATAATTCAAGATGTTAGCAGTGGAAGGTGAGGGCTATCTGTGCCTTTTTCAGCCAAGATCCCAAATCTTGTCTTGCCATCGGCAGCCTCCTATTTAAACAGAGTGTCAGATTAATGTGTGGTCAATAGCACCATAAAGATGTCACAGTATTTAAAGGGAAGTGTAGCCATGGCTTTAATCAACCCTGTAGAGATCCCATTGATTCTACCAATCCAACTAGTCCTTTGAATAGCATCCAATTTGGTAATAAAATGCTTGGCAGAGCTATCAAAATAGTTATAAAGAAGAAATCTCAGTGGTAGGATGTTGTTCTGTACTATACACCTCCCAGGAATCAAGGAACATTTATCATACAAAAGCTCTCATCCAAAATTCTTCAGTGTTTTCTTTCATGGTTAGGTATCAAAAATGAACACCCTTCAGAATTTGCCAGCCGAGTTTCTTCAGGTCAAAAATATTGAATCTGTAGAAGAGCGTTTGAAAGGACAAAAAAGGAGCCTCTAGATTTTGTAATAAATCAAAGCATTTGCAATTTTTAGGAAGTCTAAACATTCCTTTTCTTTTTGTAAGATCATGCTACTTAGGTGGTACCACAAGGCTCATGAAGGCAAAGCAGGCTCACGTAGTTTGTGAAATAAAAGGGTAGTTCCAAAAAGCTACAAACAGGATTGCGTAAATTTTAAACAATCTTTTAAAACTCCCCTAATGAAACAAAACGCAAATGTGAGCACCAGCACCTCTGCTACTCACCACTGTGAATTCGCAGGTGTTCTTTCAGATGGTGTTTATATTTGAAAGCCTTGCCGCACTCTGTGCATTTGAACTTGCGATTACCTGCTCCTTGGGTCAGCATTTGGTGCTATAAAAGGAGAAAGGCTGACATCAGTTTTGTGCGGGAAGAACAAAGGAAATTTGTTACAAATATTTTTAAAAGGCCTCTATTTTTCAGACAGGCCAAAAGGTTTGAGTGCATGTTTATTTATTTGCCCAGTCTTTCAGAGTTGCAATAAAGGTGATAATGTTGGCAATAAAATTGGAACAAATAAAAAAAAAGTGCTTTCACATGCGCATCCAACACTTGCTTTAGAATTATCTCTGAGGTCTCTTTTCCAAAATGTTTCTTTGAGCCTTTGGAGATGAGAAAGTATAATTGTAAAGATGTTTGTGGTTTACTGCACATTCTAAAATCTGAAGATTCCCTGTTGGAATGCAACTGTTTTGTCAAGGAAAAAAATAAATATTATCCTGAAAAGTTCTAAGTAGCCTCCAAAAAAACTCCCCATGCAAAGAGCTAATTTTATCAAATTTTCTGTATCAGGGTAAAAGTAGAGCTTATACTGAAGCGATATCAATTTTAAAGAAGAAAAAAAAAAAGCAGACACACACAAACAAAAAAAAAATTCTTGACTATAAATATTTCATTACACGATAAGCATGTTTAAATATCCCATTCACTGTGCTAGGAGCAAATGTAAACCCTGTTTTTCCTGATGTGTTGCATATCAGATTTGATTCATTATCAAATGCAAGAGACAACATCTTGGGTTCTAGCTGCTTGAGCAGTTTTATCACAGGCCAGTAGGAAAGACTTCAACGACTTTTCATTTTCCTTTTTAGTAGTGTGCTAGGGAGTAGGGACAAAGAGAAAAAAAGTTTGCTGAAAAGACAAGTTAAAAGCAGCAAAGATATAATCAAACACAGCTGACCTTTTTGAACAAGAGAAAAAAAGCACTGTGACTTAGAATGCTAAAAAAAAAAAAAAAAAAAAAATACAGTCATCCACTCTGGATGCTCAAGGTAGGAGGTCAGCCTTCTTCAAGCAGCAATGACACAAAAGCCTTTTGCAAAAAGACAGCACAGAAGCGGTATGACAACTGCTAGGGTGTGCTGAATCTTCCCACATTCCTAGTGAGACAGATGGTGTTACATGGGACACAGGGAGGTTTGTTCAAACAGCAGCAACCTTCAAAGATCAAGCGGAGCCCAGCCCGCGGAGCGCCATTGAGGGACCAGCGCTCATATGTTGCTGAGTTGCATAAACAAACAGCAACAGCTGCTTTGTCTCCCCCCACAGCCCTCAGAGGACTACTATAAACTTTAGTTGTGCCACTGTTAATATGATACAATCATTTTAATTTACTAATTGTAAATGCCATGAGCAAATGAGGGGACTTTTCAACACCAAAGCTACCATTCATAATGCGCCAACACAATCACACTTCTGCATGTGAAATTTAAAGCAGTTATGCTAGATAAATATCTAGGCACTTTTTTTTCTTTTTCCCTCGAGTTTTTGTGCATATAAGCAAGGGGAGATAAACTGTTACGTAAGTGTAACTATGCAAGCATAGCTTTTGTAAGTGAACTTTGAAAAACGTTCAGGTGACAAGCCCAATCGGATAGAAATGGAATGATTTTCCTGAGCTGTTCTTTCACAATAGTAAGATCCCATAATATAGTATCATCACCATGTCTTGATTGTGTTTGGTTATCCTCATTTTCCTTATTCAAAGAAAATAATGCCCACAAGAAAAAAGAAGCATAAGAATGTTATAGGATGTCCGGTTTAACACTTTTTTTTTTTAAAACCGATACGGTAGCAAGGCTTAAATAGGAGGCTTCCAGATCTGTAAGGCCAGTTACTGGGACTTCAGGCACACCATTTCTGTTACCATTCAAACACGTAATACCAATCTGCAGTCATTTCTCCCAGGAGGACAGAAAGAGCAGTTTTGCTAAAACATGTAAGGGACACTGTGAATCATTCCTATTCAAACATTTTAAGGATTTAAGAAGCTATGCTTACCTCTCAAGATAGAGTTTTTATTTTTTAACACAAATCAGCCAAAAGAGGCAGAATAATCTTAACATTTAGCCATAGGCATGCAAATCAAAAGAGATCATTTTAAATGTACGTCCAATATTGTAGTATCAATCCAGTTTATTTTATATATATATAAACAGACGTATAATATGCCTTTTTGATTTTAAAAAAAACCACTTAATTAGATTTCAGAACCTAGTAGCAGCTTGTAAAAACACTCTAAGTACCTGAAGGTGTTATATGACAAATGAAAGAAATACACACTTCTTTTACTCTGGCTTAGATCCTATATGAAAAAAAAAAAAATTCTGAGTAAAACTAGGTGAAAAATGGAATTAAAATTGCTGAGTTGTTTAATAATGTATAATTAAAATGCTACGATTTCATTCACTTTTTGTGGAACATAAAAATGAAACTAAAGTCAAGTTAAAGTGCAAATAAAATTTCTAAATTAGAAATTAACACACTCATTCGATCGTGAACATAAGACTATTAAATCATATTAGAAGAGACCATCAAAAAATCATTTAGACCTCAATTAAAGCTATTACCATTAAAAGATCTGCATCTTCAAAATGCCATGAAAAATTAATAATGATTGCCAATCAAAGCAATATCGTTTCTCTAAGGGGTTATTATAGCAAGAAATCACTTAAAACCAACCCCCCACCTGATCTGTCCCTGGCTTGTGCGTCACCATATGCCGCTCGAGCTGGGTGCGGTAGGCAAACGTGTAGCTACAAAGAGGGCAGGAAAAGTTCTCTTCATTCTTCTCGTGGCGGTACTTGATGTGCTCCTTCAGTGATGTCAAGCGCTTGTAGCCCCGGTCGCAGTAGGGGCAGGTCAGCAGTTGGGCAAAAGCATCTGGAGTTCCAGGTGGCAGGTCTGTAGCCGAGAGACGAGAGGGAGAGAAGCAGGCCAAAAGGTCAGTAAATCAATGGCAGCTAATGGGCTGCCTGCCCAGGCTGGTATGACAGGAATCACTGCAATCTGCTCCACAAGAGCGCCATCGCGGCCCCCGGCCCCCGCGCGCACCGGTCCCCGCGCGCACCCAGCACAGACTTGTCGGAATCAGCTCACGCTGCGCTGGGAAGTTAATTAATTACTGGCGCTTTTGGGGGGAAATTTAAACAGCTGATAAATGAGGAAATTCTCTTTAGGTGACTGACAGTTCGTGGTAAAAAACCTTTGGTCACATGTGACTCGGGAATTCACAGCCGGCGAGAGCTTTTTCAGGTGTCAGTAAAGAAGAAAGGGAAGGCGAGGGTCACTCGTTCTAAACTTTTTTTTTTGTTCCTCAAAAGTGAAATATTTCAGAAACATTGGAATCAATTCCGATATTTTTATCTCTTAGAAATGGGCTCTAATTGTTCTTGTTCTTTATTGGATGTACAAATGACACAAATTTGCTGACAAAAAAAATTTCACAATACCCTAAAATTACAGTTCTAATCTTTGCTCATGAAATTCCATGCCTCTGCAGCTGTTCTTCAAATTTTAAGGTAAACACCCAGGCATGTAGTGCATTTGTAATTGTAACAGCTGCAGAGGTCAGTGTAGTGGCTAAAAATGAATTACAGCCTCACCATTTTCTTCTTGCCCATTGGCCTCTGGCGTGCCAAGGCGAGACAGCTCCTCGGGGGCTTCTGGGTAAATAATGGCTGTGTCACTGCGCTGAAGGTACTCCTCGATGCTGACTGCATGGCCATCGCGTTCCTCCAGTTTTCTTTTGGCAAAGTATTCCTCAAAGTCTGATGTGCAATTTGCATTCTTAACTGAAATCATAAGAGGACATCATAAATGTCTTTGCGGGGGCCTTCTTCCGAGGGGTCCAAGTCCATTTACGTCATTGTTAGTACGAAATGTTGACTTGCAAAAAGACAACAAATACCTAGTTTATTTGTAAGAAGTGTCACAGATGACCAGTCATTGATTGAATGCTTATTCTTGTAATAGATGCAAAAAAAAAAAAAAAAAAAGAGGACACTCTGCTTTAAATTAAATAGGCACATCTTTATTTTCCTCTTCCCGGAATACGGGTCCGCATAATTCACCAAGAATGAAAGATAGTTTAAAATATTTTTTTCGGGAAAATTTAAAAAATGAAAAAAAGAGCTACATTCTAAGATCCATAAACATGAGAGATAATAGGAGCCCAAAGCTACTTTAACAGTCTATATAAACCTTCCTTTTCTTTTAAGAAAGGTATATTTAATTTTTTATTGTCCACTAAACTTAACGTGCCTAACCACACATACATCCTGTTGCTAAATATAAGCTTTTAACCTTCCACTCTGCACATCACAGATGGCCAGGACTACACAGTCTGACACAGATGCGAAAGGATAGATATTCCTAGAGAGATAATAATGGGACTTAGTTAAAAAATCATGGGATGTGGCACTTCACCTCGCCCTATGATTTCAATATTTAGCTCAGTATTTTAAAGCTGCGTGAAAATAAAATGAAGCTCATAAATAGAAATAAAATAAAATTAACAGAAAGACTTAATAAAAGCAAAAGAAACTGGCTATACTGCTGTGTGATTTTGATATGATTGTTAACTGTTGTCATTATGATTCTATTCCCATGAAATGAATAATAGCTGCAAATCAATTTTAGCAACGGTGTCACAAGACTTTGTACATCTGAAACCTCTAGATACGTTTCTGAAATAAGCTGTGGCTTAAATACCCTAAATAAACATTTTTATGCATGAGACAGTGTTGGGGAGTGTGTCTGCTACAGTAAGTAGATGAATACAAGTCCATTGCTAGCACAATTAATGGTGGAGTCCTACTTTCGTAGTTTCTGAGAGCTGTTAACCTTGATTCCCCTATATTCTTCACCTCACCTTCTCTGCCATAAAAGATATTCCAGTATTTGCCATACTAGTTATTTCTGAGCATTTGTGGCAGGGTGATGTTCGAGCAAGCTGGTCAATTTTTCTTTTTATTTTCATTTTTATTCTTGCTTTCACTGTTACGAACTTGTGGATTATAGATGAAAAGAACAGAAAGCGGAACCTTCCATTAATTCAACAAGTACTGAATGACTGGTATATGGTAGGTATCATGTCTTGTTTTGATAAGCAAAAAACAGATCCAGTTTCATCCTTCAGGAAGACATGAGAACAATCAGTACGCCTGATATTTTCTCAAAAATAAAAATAACGTTACACACTCACATAAGTATTAGGACAGGAAGTTGTGTGGTAGTCTGAAAGAAGCAGCAGGGGAACCCGATGGAGTATAGAAGATCAGGAAAACTTGAATGGAGAAGGCATGGAGTTCACGAGCTGTAGAAGCTGGGGCAGACCAGCGCATGCAAGGATGCGGGGACTGGAAGGAGCGTGGTGCCTTTCACCACCTAAAGAGACAGTGCTCATGTGCAGACAGCGGAAGGGAAGCAATATGATGCGAGGGTGGAGAGGCAAGCAGGAACCAGAACATGCGGCCTGCGGCAGCCCTCTTACGGACTGGGCTTTTATTCTAAGAGAAACAGGAAGCCATTGACAGGTATTAAGCAAGGAGATGATTGGATGAAATTGTGAATTATCTGCATTTTTAAATGACAGCTCTGACTATTGTATGGTAGGGGCTGCGGGAGAAGAAAAGTCGATTCTGGGAAACCCGTTAGGAGTTTCTTGCCATAAACCAGGCAAAGATAAAGGTTAAGGAATTGGTGATGGAGACTATGAGAAGTGGCTGGATTTGAGAGATATTTAACAAGTGAAAACACTAGCCTTGGGGGAAGGATTGGCTGTGCCAAGGAGGGAGAGGCTAGGACCTTATCCTAGGTTCAGGCTTTCCAAATTTGATGGATGACAGATGAGAGTCACCAAAGCACAGAGCACCAGAATTCTAAAAACACTTGAAACTATGAACCAATACATTGCATCAAATAAAAGGAAACTGGGGAGCATCACACTTTGCAGACTATTAAACTAAGAGCTAACAATCCTGAATGGTGTGATCTCAAAACTTTCCCTCTTGCCCCTCCAGCTTCTGATAAGTTGAACAAGAGCGACAGTCTGATTCCAGCACCTGTATTTCCTTCGAATATAGGTTTGGAATGTGTAATAGTAGATTACGATTTTATACCTTGAAATTTGTTTAAATCTTTTCTTCGAATCTCGTCTTAACTCTTTTCTTTACTTATTTATTAAGATTTCATTTTTAAGTAACCTCTGCACCCAATGTGGGACTCGAACACACAACCCCAAGATCAAGAGTTGCATGTTCTACTGACTCAGCCAGCCAGGCACCCCCAAGTCTGAAATCTTTTAGAAGATTGCTTATGATGCCACAGATGCTTTCCAAATGGTATTTATTGGTAGTGGATGTGATGGTGTCATTTAACTTGCACCATTTAATCCCTAGAGAGTACGAAGAACTGCCAACTTGCACAAACTATTTGTTCATTGTTGTGGATCATCAAAATGCCTTTACATCTATCAAAAATCACCTTTTGTTTTTAACGCAAGAAAAGATAAAGGGGACAAGATGGTGGCTCAAAGATGAACCTCTTTTGAGCAACTTGACTGATTTGACCAGGGACAGACTTCTTTTTCAGCCCTGTGGCAGTAGAAAGTCATCTAACAGCTCCTTTCTGAATCCAGACCTATTAGAATGTTGTCAAGTGTTTAAGGCATGACTTATTTAAGCTTTTTAAGAACACTGACCCACTTAACGATCCTTAGTGTAACCTAGTAAAAATGGATGGATGGACATTTTAACATCCTACTTTTATCTTGATATTTCAGCAACTATTTGAATTATCTGGCTATCTTTTCACGAATTTTCATTTGCATATGAATGCTTCCATCAGAAATGTAACCAAATGCAAATTCAATGGGATTTGCATTAATAGCCTTTTGGCTTCAACAGGGGGAAAATTCTGATTTTTCTGGATAGGCAAACTAAACTGCATCTAGAAACAACACTACTGGTATTTGGAAGGCAGTTCACTTGCTAGGTCAAATTTGCCTATGCTAAATTTCTATGTCAAGTGTGATAGGGACAAAAGACAAATCATACGCTCTCTTTAAGGATCATCTTTGTACCCTGAGCTTTGAGTATATTGCTTAGAAATTAGTAGGCTCTTAAGAATCATTTATGGAATGAATGTGGAATAAATTATGTGCTTAACGCTAATCTTGGTATAGAAGTCTTCTAGTAAAAGGAAGCATAAGGTAAGATACCCACAGTTGAGCTAGGAATTCAGCCTGCTATTCAGGCAATTCTAGAACAACTATGTGATTAACTGTGTAGTGATGACCATAAATACCTACAAGAGTTCAGTAGGGTTCAGGTGAGTGATCAAAAAAAATTTCATGAAGAAGATAGCACTCAATCATTTAAATCCATTTGCCCCATCAAGATTTTCTTCATGTGGTATAGATATGCTATTAGCTATACATCTCATATATGTAGAGTCACTTAAGTGGGCTATATTCTAGACTTCCATGAAATAATCTAGGCATAACCCACCCAGATATAATGTGGTTTTTTTCCTTGGTGTTGCTATGGGTACTTGTAACATATGGTTTTCCTGACCAGGACCACAACATTCTCCTTTGCCTGGGAATGGCTCCCCATATTCTCTATTGTCAAACTTTATGGTACCCAAGGGAATTGCCTTATTATTGCATGATTCTGCTCTCCTAGCCACAATGGATTAATCGGCACCTAAAGTGAACCTATCTTAGTCCTCCATTCTCTAGGCCAAACTGTTGATTGGTGCAGGGGTAGCCAATGGATCCAATTGAGTCAGCAAATCCTTGCCTTATGATTTTAGGACTGTCCAAAAGGGAGCATCAAGGGAGTTTATTTCCTTCAAGTGACTGTAGCTATAAGATGTAGGACAAAGGAACTGATATATCCCATGTAGGGTAAGAAGATTTATGAAGAAAGAGACTGAAGCAGGTATGCAGAGAGAAGAGAAAAGCAAAGACAAGATGGCAAGTCCTGACAGTACATTTCTAGCTATATTTGCTCCTGAGGCCAAGCTGTACCCGTGTCCTTCCACTGGCTCTGTTGTCAAACCTCCTTAGAGTCTGTGAGCTGAAAAACTCCCTTTTCTACTTCAGGCTATGTGTGTTTCAATCTCTGAGATGCCAAATCACCCTAATTGTTATATCCGAACAAATAATGGGATTAAATTTTGGTTACTCTCAAACTTGTTGAGGAGGATGAAGTTTTGGTTCTGTATAGCAGTTTACATTTTTGGTTTTTACAAAGATTTTGTAATACTATATTGTGGACATAGGAATGAGGTAGAAAATTCACTAGAAAGTTATAGAATTCCCCACTGCATTTTTCTAGTGTAAAATCAACCTCATTTTTTTATTTTATTTTATTTTATTTTTCTTCTGTAATCCTCTTCACTCCTTGTCTCCTTGGAAGAAATGCCAAAATACACTGACAAAGGATATTTGCATGATATTTATGATCAAACCATAACAAAAATTCACAAGAAACCTCAAAGTAATTTCTTCCCATACCTTCTCTGGAGATTTTGCATTTAGTCCTAAAATTTACCCTAGTGTCTTACAAATATCTCAACCTCCCCTAAGGTTAGGTAAACTTTTCTGTATCCAAAACAGAAAACAAAAACAAAAATTCATTAATTAAAAATGCTTCTTCATCACCATGTGTATTTTTAATATTGTTAGGATAAATTTCTAGGTTGCTTCAAGTTAGAAAAGCTTCATGTTTCTTGTCAGTATGTTCACTCTTGCTAATGTTGCTTATTAATGATACTTTCATAAATAGTTTTCTGTCTACCTTAGATATTGATATTCTTAGATAATGATAATTATCAATATGGATTAACTTTTAAAGTTCTTGCTTAAAAAAGAAGCAATGTTAATAGAACTCTAAATGAAAGAGATGTATTGGTCTTCAAAATCAGTCACCTCCCATAACTGTTTTAGGACACTTTCTCAAAGATACTTAAAAGTGAGGTTTGCTTAGTGTCCACAAATAGTTAAATCATAATGAGACCTTGATACTCATTCCTTCTCTTTTTCTGTTTTTCTCTATTTACTTCCATCCCTTCGCCATTTATTTTCTTTATTTGTAATGAGCATGTGTTCTTGTAGGAAGGCAGGTACTCTATTATAACTGATCTTGTACCGAGCATGTTTTCCATTTTCATTAAAAAATTGAAGAAATATGTTTGAATATTATGCCAAGCCATTTTAATGAACATAAAATGAACAATAAATAATTCTTACGGAAAAGAAAATATCTTGGAGGGTCTAGAAAAGCTGAAGTAAATACACGTAAAAAACCGAGTTGAATCATTCATCCATCCCACTGCTTAATAACTATTTATTGAGTGCCTACTAATGCCAGAGAGTGTGCTTTGGGATGAGGATACAATGGTGCTTTTTTTTTTTTTTTAAGATTTTATTTATTTATTTGACAGAGAGAGACAGCGAGAGTAGGAACACAAGCAGGGGGAGTAGGAGAGGGAGAGCGGGCTTCCTGCCGAGCAGGGAGCCCGATGTGGGACTCGATCCCAGGACCCTGGGATCATGACCTGAGCTGAAGGCAGACGCTTAACGACTGAGCCACCCAGGTGCCCCAACAATGGTGTTGATTTATAATTGTTTTCCTGCTTCTGTGATTCTCATATTGAGAGATATGTATATGAAATGGTTGTGGTTCTGCAATATACAGACATATAAATACATAATGTATAAATGTATACATAAATGTATAACAAGGAATATATATATATATATATGGATACTTCTCAGTATAACGTAGAAATTATGCACTTATCATATAATCTGACTTTTACTCACTTCCTTTGTCAACGCAAAGGGACCTGTAGAAGCAATCAAAATCTAGGTAAGGTATTCATCATCTGGTAGAAAAATAGTCTTTCTATTGATATTGTAGATGATAAGAAAACAGAAAAATTATTTTTATTTTTTTTAAAAGATTTTATTTATTTATTTGACAGAGAGAGAGACAGCGAGAGAGGGAACACAAGCAGGGGGAGTGGGAGAGGGAGAAGCAGGAAGCCGGATGCGGGACTCGATCCCAGGACCCTGAGATCATGACCTAAGCTGAAGGCAGATGCTTAACGACTGAGCCACCCCGTTGCCCTGAAAATTATTTTTAATTTAGTCTTCTGTATTGAATTTTTAAAGAAGCCCACATGGGGAAGGAGGGAAAACTGAATGGGAAGTTATCAGAGAGGGAGACAAACCATGAGAGGCTCTTAACCCTAGGAAACAAACTGAGGGTTGCTGGAGGGAAGGTGGGTGGGGGGATAGGGTAACTGGGTGATGGGCATTACGGAGGGCACATGATGAGCACTGGGTGTTATATGCAACTGATGAATTATTGAACACTACCTCTGAAACTAATGATGTACTATATGTTGGCTAAATGAATTTAAATAAAAAAAGATAAAATAAAGAAGCCCATACTCAGCATTTGTTGAGGTATATAAATTCTCATGGCTACTTTGTTTAAAGTTAATTAATGAACAGAAGCATTTTTATCATTAAAAATGCATGTGTGCCTTTCTGTAGAAGGCTTCCAAAATACATATTAGCACCAGATATCTAAAAACAACCGTAAGGGAAGAGGACAATCTTTTTCTCATTACCCAGCTACACAGGCAGCCCAGCAGAGCCTCCGACTGCTATGGAGATGTGTGCAAAGCCAGGGAAGGCTCCTCCAGAGAGACAAAGTTTTCTTTTCTTCTTGGGAAATAGCACAGCGTCTGGGTGGGTCTCTCCACGCCTGCTCTGACGTGGCTTTCTCCAGGGAACGCATGCTCAGATGCCAATGAGAGTCCCTGACGTGTAAGAGCTTTAGGAGAGGGAGGGGCAGAAGGAACGGGGGATAGGAATCTGGGAATCCGTAGTACTCTGCAGGATCAAATATCTCCCTCAACAGCAGGAAGCAGCTCAGTCAGGGACACAGTCTAATTTTAAAGTGAGGTTTTATATTAAGGGACTGTGAATATCAAAATTTAGAGACCTCTGAGCCTTAGACAGTTTTGATTGCTATGTATAGAGACAGAATCCAGGCCTTTAAAGGAAGAATCCCAAGTAAGTTCATATGTATTTATTTTTCACATTACTGTGTAACCTAAAATTTCGGAATTGGTATCTTACTGAAAAGATTCTTGGACTATGTTATTATATTTTTGAGGGGTTTATAAAGTAAGGTGTTTTGCCCGGCAATTCAGTGCTCTTCTTATAGGCTTTTTGTAGACACACAACCCCTAAGGATGCTCTAGGGCGTGGTTTTCAAAATGTGGCCTCCAGGCCAGCAGCATCAGTATTACCTGGGAACTTGTTCAAAAACACAACCAGCAGTGTTGACAAGCCCTTCAGGGGTTCTGATGCACACCCAGTTTAAGAATCAATGCCCTGGGAATTCAGTTATCTGCATCACCTGGCTAAAATAAGGTATTCAGTGACATGGTTTGGGGAAGCAGCGCAGAATTAGCCCCATATCATGTGGCCTTCCTGACTCTCTCAACCTGAGCTCAGAACTTCCTTCTGCACTTATCCATCTGCATATCTCAATCACTGAACTTGGCACATCACATTATATAACCTTTCGTTTATGTATCTGTGTGCTGATTGTGTTTTATTCAGCTTTGTATCGTCAGTGCCTGGTACAGTGCTCAATAACGGAACGATCAGATCAGGTTCAGGGTCATTGGGCAACCCATTTTGGCTTAGCCACATAGAATGTTTAATCTCAGTATCTTCATCTGTAAAATGAGCTAGGATATGCTTTCTGAGGTATCCCTGAAGTTTCAGAATTCCATACTTTCAATAAATTAATTGCCCTAATCAATTTGCTTTTTTATTCACTGGCTAGGCCTAAAGAGTTTCATCTATAGTCTTTTCAATTAAAAACTCAAAGCAACATAGCTTTCTGCTGGAGGAACCACAGACACAGATTGAGATTTTGGAGGTGACTAGAAACCATTGACAACATCACAAGGAAAACAGTGCTTATTAAACATTTGTTGAGTGAATGAAGGGGACACTCAAGAAGCTTGGGATACCAGTTATTTCTTGTGGGAACCCTTGCTGTGAGGTGGACTTAGCTGTTCCTCATCACAAACAAAGCTAATAAAACCACGGCATTCATTAGCCAGGAAGCGACAGGATCTTCTTGGTATACACTGATTATAGCCTGCAAATGACCCTCCTGTCTCACCTACCAAGTGCTACATCTGTTTTTCTCTCTTTAAAACCTATCTCTTTCTCTAGTTTATTTTTATAAACTTACTGTATGGGGTTAACTAAAAATTTTAAAATGATGATTTACTTGACATATCTGACTGGATGACAAAACTCTTCCAAGATATAAGACGGCGACAGGGAGTATAAACAAGAAGAAAACGACAGGCTTTATAATAATATGATTCTCTCCTTGTTGAGTACTTAGGTATTGAATTATCTGATAAACTGATCTTGCACAATGGATTTACACTATATATTCACTCAACCCTTGCTGAGAAATAACTTAAGATCAAACTTGTGTGGCTTCTGTTACCCATATAAGAAACCTAGCTAATTAAAACAATTTAATTTAGGGGCGCCTGGCTGGCTCAGTCAGTGGAGCATGTGACTCCTGATCTCAGGGTTGTGAGTTCGAGCTCTGCATTGGGTGTAGAGATTACTCAAATAAACAACAACAACAACAACAACAAAAGATTAAAAATAATAAAAAAAATAAAAAAATTTTAGTTTAAATTCCACATAAGAATAAGAGGAATTGGAAGTTATTAAACCAAGAGGATAATGATGGTACAGAAACGTTCTTACTCTTTTCCCCACTTTCTTCTCTGCTATTGAGTGATGCACAAAATTTGTATTTAAAGAAGCCAAACTACTTGCTAGCCTCCTAACCTTATCATTAATATCATCAATTTAGGGGAGTTATACCTTGAACCATGGTGTTTCTTGCTCAGGCAAGATTTTCAATCTAGATCTAGAGGCTTCCAACTGCTCTGGAGACACCTCAGAAGAATCTGATAAACCTGGACATAGTTGGCATTTCTCTGTGGTACTTCGGGTGGAAAATCCCTGGTCCCACCCCTTCCCATTCTGGCTTATACTCTGCTATTATCCTAATGCATTTTGTGAGCTATAAGCAGGCCTGGCTACAGTGGGGCCCAGTGGGCCTGGTGCAAAATGACAACAGAAGAACATTAAACCAAAGTCAAAGCTCTAACAAACACAGGGCCCTGGGTATAATACCACGAGGCAGGACCTCCCCCTCCCATGCCAACTAGCTCAGCCGGTGCTTTGTTGTCTTTGTTCAGGCTTCCCAGGAAAAATTCATTAGAAGAAAGGGTAGGGTGGGGTGGAGTTCAAAATTTCTAGTCTAATTTCCTCATTTAACAGATGATACAACTAAGGTACAGTGAGGTTTATGATTCATACAAAGTTAGACAAATAATTTCTGGAAAAGCTTGATGGAGAATTCATATATCCTGACTTTTTTTTTTTTAAAGATTGTATTTATTTATTTGACAGAAAGAGACACAGCAAGAGAGGGAACACAAGCAGGGGGAGTGGGAGAGGGAGAAGCAGGTTTCCCACGGAGCAGGGAGCCCGATGTGGGGCTCGATCCCAGGACCCTGGGATCATGACCTGAGCCGAAGGCAGACGCTTAACGACTGAGCCACCCAGGCGCCCCTCATATATCCTGACTCTTAACCCATTACTCTTTCCATGGTATCATAGTGACTCAATATGCGAAAGAAAAAGACAGAGAGAGAACCCCATCTTTTCAGTTTTTCAGTATGCCCAACTGATTTGACATGATTTGAATAGGTCCTAGATGCTGACAAGGTTGCTGACATAAAATTAGTATGGGGAAAGCCATGGTAAATGCTCACTTCATATAAATAAAATATGGAATTCTAAACTTTTTTTTCTCAATTTGTCCTTTCATGTTCCTGCTCTTCATTTTTTTTACTGGATGATCCACATCCAAGTCTATTGGTGTAAAGTGAAAACATAAAAGTTCTTCAAATTCTCTACTCAAGATGCTTATTTATGATTTCCATTTAATATTTAAGGATTGTGTCTTCCGATTTTAGATATTTTTTATTTTTAATTGTGTTTCTAAAGACACTCAGAAAGGAATAACTTTATGAAACACTTTGCAAAGGTGAATTTTTATTAACTATTATGGTGATAGTAAATAAAAAAAATGTCTCAAGCTTAACTTGGAACTAGAGACCAAACAAAACAAAACAAAACAAAACAAAACAAAACCAAAAACCACCCTTTATTCATGGTTCATTTTGCTTTCCCATTCCACATATTACTTGTTTATCCCCCCACATGCTTAATGATATCCTCCTACATGCGTTCCACTTCTTCAGATTAGATGAAACTGTGTCATCCTGTCATAATACTCCATCCCTCACAGACCTTTCCACACAGCCGCTCCTGCTTTCACGTGTCTAAGCTCACAGAGCGCAGAGGATGGATCAACATACTCCTCAATTCACATGGCCGTTTCAAACCAATGTTCCTAAGTTATTAATTTGCACATCATTTATTTGTTTACTCATTTATTCACCAATTCAACAAACAACCCGTTTGTCAACCATCAAGGTTGTATGAACAACGTGCCCATTTAGAGGGACTTCAGAGAAAAACAAACTTAACATCTACCCTCCAAAAACCTCCACATTGTAACTGCAATTTTTTGAAGCCTCAGTCTTCCATTTTTGCCATCATGTTTTAGGACACTACTTGCATAGCTCAGGTAAGATGACGCTTGTCCCGTGGTCATGTTTACCCCAGGGCTGCCAATACTATCACTCTGGGAAACTTCATGGTTCAACAGATAGTCCATGTAGGATCCTGGCTTCCGAGGCTTTTGAATCTCTCTAACCACAGGGATGGCCACACTTTGGTACTGGCCTGAACCCAGGACGATTCCAGCTCTGCAAACCAGAGCGTGAAACCTCTACTCTCTGTTTCAACCTTCTGCCCTTGCCCGCCATTCCGTTCTTTGTTCCCCTGACGCAGGTACTTCACTGTGATAACTGGGCCCTGACAAGCCTGCCCATCCATTTCACCTGGTCTGCTTTTACTTTACCTCGGAGCCTGAAATCTTTTCCATCCCTGCCCCTTATTCTTGTGTCATTCTTGCCTCGCCAAACGAAAATCCAGCCCAGTTTCTTTGCTCCTAGAGTATCAAAAATGTCTGAAGAAATGTAATTAATTGTAAGAAACGTGTTTCAATCTCTGTTATCCAAATAGGATCTTCTTTTGTGATGGTAATTGAATCTCCATATATTGTCCACAGCAATTACTCTAGATTTCCGTTCTTCAAGATTCCAACCCTACTCCCTTCCCTTACTGTCAACTGATCATCTCTTTTCCTACTTACTCCAAAGATAAACCTGACATGTCACATGACATGAATTCCCACATGACATGAATTCCCTGAACTACCTTAAATTCAACCAAAATCTCTATAATCATTCTTCTTTTTTCTTTTGATCTGATTGCTAATAAAGATGTGCCTCTGCCCACAGCCAAGGCTACTCCCTAAGGCTACTTCCTCACAACTCCTGATAGCTTACTTCATCTTCTACCCAGTCTCCTTTTACATTTTCAGCTTTCTCTATGCCTCACTTTTGCGTGGAGCCATATTTAACAAACCTTCTCCCTGAAGAAAACCTCTGAATTTCGCAGTCTCTTAAGGCACTTCTCTACCCTCACGTCTCCAATATTTGACCCTACGCTGTCAAAAACCCTCTGCAGTATTGGACACCTTTCACTTGAACCTATATAGCTTGTATTTCAAATAAGACATCTTCATCCACATATTGTTATAATATAATGATGATGATGATGGCTAGCAACAACTGTTTATTACGTCTAACATTGTGCTAAACATTTTACACACATTTCTTATTCATCTACCATTGTTTTACTTACCCAACTGAAGGTAAGTCCTTAATGACAGTGACCATTCATTGTATTTTTCAAATACAAAATGTCTTAAACTTAGTAGGGTCACCCTAAGTGACTATTGGTCTGAATAGCTAATTAGGCTATTAATGATTTTTTTGTAAAGTTTGCCTTCATGTCATTATGATTTTTTTTTGAAGATTTTATTATTAAGTAATCTCTACACCCAAGGTGGGGCTCAAACATACAACCCTGAGATCAAGAGTTGCATGCTCTACTGACTGAGCCAGCCAGGCGCTCCGGGATTTTGCATTTCTTAAGGACAAGAACTATATCTTCTATTTCCTTAAAGTTTCTTTCTCAAGCCTCAGTTTAAATTCTGCACACAACAAGCACCCTGACAGAAAAGAATAAATGTAGGTATCTTAGTAAAGTGATGAACATTTTATTATTTGTTTGTTTGATTGTCATTCAGGACAAAAAGAAAAACAACATGTGATTCCTGATGCTAGTCAGTGATCAAGGAAAAGTCTTTGACAGATTTCATTATTATACACAAACACTGTAAATACCACTACATCCTCTTCTACATTTAAAAAAGGATCCTAGGTAAAGATGAAATGAAATAGAAAACTAAGCAATAAGCAATTCCTTCTCCATCTTCATATTTTAACCTCAAATGCATTGTTGGAGCAGTGAAAAGACATTTGTCCTATAGCTTGTCTGCTTGGTTCTCTAAGATGTCAAAGGAATTTAATTGGCAGAGGCTCTCAAAATTGACTGGTTAAGTCCTTCCATTACAAATTGGTTAAATATTGCATTTTTGTTTTCTAGAGAAGAAGCTAATGAGGAACTAGTGTAAAGGGAGGAAACAGTCCAGAATTCATTTATTTCTTAACGCATAAAATTGGTTTAAAGCTTACCTGTAGATACAAACTGGCAAAATAAGCAAATCAGGGTGAGCATTTAGTATATGTTAGGCATTGCATTAGGTATTTTAAAAATAATATACCATTGGGGTGCCTGGGTGGCTCAGTCGGTTAACCGTTCAACTTTTGATTTCAGCTCAGGTGATGCATGATCTCCGGGTCATGAGATCAAGCCCCACATGGAACCCTGTGCTGGGTGTGGAGCCTGCTTAAGATTCTCTATCTCCAAATAAGCCAGTCAGAGAAAGACAATTAAGATTCTCTCACTCCCTCTCGCTCTGCCTCTTCCCCACCCTCACTCCCACTCTCACTCTCTCTCAAAAATAATAATAATATTAGTAATAATAATAATAATAATATACCATTTAATCCCCACAATGAGACCTTGTACATAGGGAATCATTATTTCCACTTTACTGATGTAGAAATGAATTCTTATATACTCAAGTTCATGAACTAGTAATTGATAAAGACAAAATTCAAATGCTGTTTATCTGACTCTAGACTAATCTGGAGCAACCCAAGCCAACATTTGCCTTCCATGTGTAAAAGCATTCATATATTATTCTTAAAAGATTGGGAACATGTTTAATGACTATAGTTAGAGTCAATATGCTTAGTTCTTGGACGATAATTTTATTCTGTTCCGTAAGATTAAGAACTGAAACCTAAATTGCCCTTACCCAGTTTCTAGATGTAAGGTTGTAAGGTGTTTTTCTTTTCCCAGCAAAGGAAGGAAAGATGAAGGTGGTTATTAATAGCCCTTTATAACTGGAGTGCTAGATTGTCTTTATAAATATAACTAACACACATTCAAAGAGGAAAACATCAGGGGCTTATTTGGGTCTTGATATGCACGTGGAATCGCATTAATGCTAATGATCACCAAGCACCTAAGATAGATCCTTGTTACTACCAGCACGTAGGCTTTATAATGCTCCTAAGTTTTTCCATTTCTCTAATCTTCTCAGAAAATTTTTTTTTCACACTCTTAAAAATTCTACATAATAATTTTATTCTGAATTTGAATCTGATTAAAATATGGAAGGTGTAAGGTTCTTTATAAAAGGACATTCTTTGTCTTGTGTGTTAAAGCATACAATTTCTTTCATTTTTAAAACATTAAAACCAATGTAGAAATATTAAATGCAATGTAGGGAGTTGTTAATATAAATCAGGGTTTGCGATACTTCATGTTGTTATAAATCAACTTTGCTGTGCTTCTAGTCTAAAACTTTGTGGTAAAAAAAATAGTGATATGCTATACTGTTGTTCTTTGCCCTTAACAAGTTGATTTCAGGGACTTAAATCATGGTTTTGCTCTCTGAAAATACTGGACTTAATCCCCTTCACAGGGAATGTTTTCCTTTATTGTGGCTTCCTTTCTCAGAGACTATTTCTTCTCCACCAAATCTTCCTTTCTTCCTTCCTTCTTTCCCTCCTTCCTTCCTTCCTTCCTTCTACCAATCATAATGTGTACCATGTGAGTTCACTGCTGTACTGGGCACTTTGAGGCAAAGAAGGAATAGTCGTTTTCTTAAAGCAAATATTTTTGGGGCCCTTACTAAGGCTATATATATATTCCTTATTTAATTACCTCAACAATCCTATGAGGTAGATAGCATGATAATCTACTCCCATTTTACAGCTCACGAAATCTCTTGTGTTCACAAAATTAACTAGGTAAAATAGGTGCAAACATTATAAAGAGGAACAGTTTGACATGTTAAAATTAGTAGTGTCCACCTGAGGGCTGTGGACTTTCAGAGAAGGAAGAGATTGACAGGGTTTGGGGTGTTTTAGGATGACCACATTAAGGAAATAGAACGTGAACTGGCCCTGAGGAACAGAAGGGTGAGTAGAATTTGGATAACCGGACAAAAGGGAGTGAGAGATTAGGGTCTCAAGGACAGTATGGGCAGAGATTCAGAGTTTGATATAAATGTGATTCTTTTTTGATATTACCAAGGGATTTGGTCTGACGAGAATGGAACACTGTTGGTATGAAATGGATGACACTTAATACTGGTCTGGAGAATGTGGATTTTGCCTATGGGCACTAAGGGGCAATTAAGGATTCTAAGAAGGGTATTTGAACAATGATAAAAGGGTTATAGGATGAATGTGGACTGACCAAATAGAGGAGAACATGAAGGCTGGAGACTGGTCAAATGTAACTGAATTTTTCTCATTTGGGAGATTAATGAGAGATGAAAATGTCTGGTTGGTTATTTCACACCAGGTATCAAAATATGTCAACCTGGAAATATGAAAGGGAAGTCCAACTGTTGTTTGTCTCTCATTCACTCCCTCAATTTCTTTAAAAACTCTTTGTGACTTAGGCCATTCTACGATCTATAGCGATAAAGTGACCAAATCCCCATACCATTTCCGTCCTCAAGTAGCTTACAATCTAGTGGGGAGAAACATACCTGCAGGTGACTAAGTATAATATGAGAGAAAATTTATATATTCCATAAGAAGACCCTCAAAGGAATGAGTAATTAATCTTGAGCAGGAGACTGTAAGATGACTTCTGGTGGAGACGGCTTTTAAGAATGTGTATGATGCTGTCAGACTAAAAAGAATTAGTGGCTTTCTGAGTTGATGGAAAATCATAAGCAAAGGCAAAGGAGTATAAATGATAATCAGTCATTCAGAGTTGAGGTATATACTAGGAAGTGGTAGTAAAGGCAAGATGGCGCTAGATCATGAGGATGCCAACTCAACTCAAATGCCAAGTCATTCGGAAAGCAGTGGAGAACCACAGGAGGTTGAGTATGAAGTGGTGTGGGAGATGAATTACAATTATCCATCTGCCCCCAAGTGCTAGAAAAATAACTTCTAACTAACTTTGTTAGTGTGAAGAGTGAATTAAAGAAATTAGGGATTGAAATGGAGTTGGTTACAAGGTATCATGATAGCTCAAATGAAAGATGAGGATTTAAATCAGGATAGTGGAAAAAAAATGATGGGGAGAAATAAAAGTGATATATGCTATCTGCGATAGTAGAATTGATAGTAGTTGATGACTAATTAGATAAAGTATGTAAGAGTCAAAGATGATGCCATAGTTTCTAGCAGGACAGCTCCTCAGAGTGGTGAAAAACCTTCTGAGGTGAAAGTTATGTCAGGTAATTAAGATTTTATTTCCAAATCTGCCAACAGTTAGCTATGTGGCATTTTTTTACTACTGTTTCCTCAACTATCAAAATACAATTAAGAAATTGTTCTGTAGTATAACTTTCAATTTTAGAATTCTGTGATTCAATTCGACTAAACTCTTCCCATTGCTTCTTGCAGCTTTAAACTCAGCAGAGTATACTAGGAAGAAGATACTTTTAGATTCTAAAAGACTATTCTATCCATCTAGATGAACTTAATTAAATTTTGCTATTTAATAGATGTGTAGGGCTGAGAAGGAAATTCAGAGGTCTTTTCCTTACTTTTAGTTAGGAATGAAATCTGTGTGTTGAATATTCAGAGAGAAGTATTAGAGACATTGCCTTTGTCTTTCCTTCACAACTTATTCTCATTAATAACAATACATTCTGTCAGAAAATCTGCTTAACCTGTTTAGGATTTATCTATTTCAGTGTCTATTGGTTCTGCTTTGATTAGAAAAGAAAAATGGTATCTGATATTAAATTAATTCCATATTTATTCATTAAAAATATATTGAGCCTATTAATTTTAAGGCACTCCTAAATATAGAGAACAAACTGATGATTACCAGAGAGGAGGTGGGTGGGGGGATGGGTGAAATAGGTGATGGGGATTAAGCGTGTACTTATTTTGATAAGCCCTGAGTAATGTATAGAATTGTTAAATCACTATATTGTACACCTAAAACTAATATAACCTTGTACAATAAAAAAATAACTACAATAATTTTTTTAAAAATTAAAAAATAAGATTGAAGGGTAAAGTTAAAACAAAATTGAGGTGCTCTTACAGGCAATATGGTAGCCTAAGAAACAATCCATGCTCTCAGAGTTTGCAATCTAATATAGAAAAGATAGCACATTAATTAACAACACACTACAGAACTGATGGCAAGGTTAGGCTTTTTGTTCAATAAGCATTCATTGGAAGAAGATATCATTGTAGGTTGGGATGGCTAGAGAAGGTCCGCCAGCAGCTGGATCTTTTAGGACTTGGGTGGAGACAAAGAAATGGTCCATTAATAAGCAATTTGAACCAGAAAAGATGTCTTATTTCAATTCCCCACGTATGTAGCAACTGAAAAGATTCTGGGGATAAGAAGCAGCAACTTGCAGTTATAAAAAATACATATTTATTCTCTAAAAGGGCAGAGTTATAAACTGAGGGTCACCAATTAATTCCTAGTTACCAAGTCCAATGTATTTGTTCAGCATTCTTTCAATTGTAGTTATCTGAATCTTTGATTGAATTGATCATTCCGTACTTTTTGAAACTTTACTTCTTTGCCTTCTGGTTGTTTAATTTTTTCTATCTTAATCTTTTTTCTTTCAATGAATTTGATTTTTCTCCCCACCCACCAGGAGCCCTGGCCTCAGCTTTCTACTTGTTTCAGTAAATACACTTTCAATGGTTAATGTCATGGTCCCATGATGTTAAATACTATCAGAATATATTTGCATCACTCTCAAATCTATGTCTTCAGCCCTGACTTCCTGTGTTTCAATTCCTCATTTCCAGTGGACATTCTCATATTCACACCCATATATAACTTTTATATGAAAATACTTCTGTCTAAAGACTAGCTCAAGGTCTTCCCAAAATTGGATCCTCCTTCTTTTTATCTAGAAATAGTAAGGACTTCCATGTTCTAAACATGCAGATGTGTAACCTTGAAGCCATTTTGATTCCATCACTCAGAGATTCAACTGATTGTTAAGAAATCACGTTGCTGATTTCACCACTGTCACCACCCCAGGACAAGTTTTTATCACTTCACACCTGAGTAACTACAATGACTTCCAGTTGGTCTCTCAAAGTCTGGTTTTCCCCCACAGAAATCACAGTAGTATAACATGACACAAACTCTTTGGTCTGGTGCTTCACATCCTCCATCAGCTGGCTTCAACTTAAATGTCCAGCTTAATTTCCCATGAATTACCTCCTAGGACCCTCTGACTCAGGCAAATCCTTTACTCACTATCCTCTGAATAGATTTCACAATTTCCTTCGTTGGCTCACACATTCTTCTGCTAGAAAGCCCTTCCTCACTTCTTTATGACCACTGAAAATATACTTAGTTCACATTTCACCTCTGCTATGGAGCTTTTCCTGAATACTCACCCAGTAAGATCTCTCCCACTTTTGTAATTTGAAGTAACTATAGTTCCTACCATTTGTTGTGTATTTACCACATATTTTTCTTACTGTTCTTTGTTTTTTTCTCGTGTGTTAGTCTCATCGTCCAAATTAAATAATAACCATGTCTTAAACTTCCTGGCCCATCTTCCACCACAAGTACACCAACGGTGTATATAGAACATTCTCAATGAATACTTATTCATTTACTTATTGACTGAATACACTTGAACTGTAAGCAATAGTAAGTAGTAGCAGAAAAAGAGATCTTAAAGCCAGCTGAAAGCACATTCAGAATTATTTTTAAATCTTTTGAACAGGAATAATTTTTATTCATCTCATTTTAGACTTCAAGTGTAAAAAACAGCTAGGAAATTGTCACCTTGTAGGATAAATTTACTTTTGTGACACTTTACATGCCTATAAAGTTAATAAGAATTTAGGATTTATTTATGTTTGAAGTTGAAATTTAATATTTATCTTAAAAAAAACATGAAGCCATTTTTGATCCCATGAGTTGGGACATTATAGAAAGTATCGAATTTATGCTACCTCTTTATTATTATCTTCTTATATGAAGTTATTTTGTCTTGTTTCTATGTTATATAGTGATGGTACTCCTGCAACATACACTATTAAACCTGGACATATTCTTAAGAAGCAATTAGTGTGACCTATTTATTTTTCAGGTGGGGAAACTGCGTTCCAAAGAGAGTAAGTGACATGCCCAAGGCCATGATCTAGTTACTGCCAGAGCTGTACCTGAAAATCAGGGTTGATAATCTTTCCTAATTCTGTACTTTTTCCCTAATCCCTCATTGCACAGTTTCATTTTTGTACCTTAAATTGACATACTCAAATGAAAGAAAAATTACAATAGTTGTTCATTATTTCTCTTATTTTACACCCAAGAAAGTGAATTAGTGCCTTGTAAGTTATTAATAAGAACATTCTAAATAGAAGCACAGCATGAGCAGTTTATTATGATGTGTATCAACACAAGGGAGATACGACTATCATCTGAATTATTCAAATTTCTAAAACTTCATAAAACTGTGACTTTTGTTCTCATTGGTGAGTTGAGTGGATATAGCTATGTGATTTTTTGTTTTGTTTTGGAAGATAACCTTACACCAGTCACCAGGTTAATATTTGTAATGGCCATGTGTAGGATTGTTTATAACACCGAAAATAATTAGCCTTATCCAGGAAAAGAGAGATAAACATAGTGTGTCAATGTACATTTGCACTGGTGACGTGAGAATGTGAGGGAAGACACCGTTCAGTTTTGGGGAAGGAGCCTGGAACGTCACAACTGTCCTGAGATCCATTCTGCAGCAGTAGCAGAGTAGAAGAAAACACTGCCTACCACTTTCCTACTGTAACTTTTTTAGCGTCATTAAAAAGAAGTGAAACTGTCAATTCTCTCTAAAGCTTTTGCCTGGAAAACATAATTTAGAGGAGGCAGAGGGTACCAAGAATTGAAAGTGAAGAAAGAATACAAAGGAACTCAGATGATCAATTTTTGTGAGGAATGTTCATGGAAATTTGGTTTGTCTTCCTGAAAAAACATTTACAATCTAAATTACAGCATATCATTTGAATTCCCAATGACTGCTATCAAGTGGTAGCCAGAAGAGGCCTATTACATTCTAATTTTGAGATTATTTATGCAGTCTTTTAAAATAAAAATTACTACCAGAAATTTGCCCAACTCATGCGTTGAGAAAATTTACGTATCCAGTTCAGTTTTCTCAACTTCCACAGGCGAATCAGGGGGCTAAGAATGAAAGATATATTATATGCTGATAAAAATAAAGTAAAGTAAAGTAAAATAAAGAGGACTCCGATCTGGGACAAAAACAGGAGACTTGTAATGTCTGACTTAATCGTTACGTCATGGAGCTACAGATGGATGGGCCAGTGTTTCTCCTCCTGACTCACTAAGTCCACATGACACGGGACAAGTACGATCTCGGCGTGGTAAGCACAACTTACCTGAACTATTGTTAACTGTGGTCTGGATCGTGGCTTCCGGCCCCATAGTGTCATAGTCTTCCTTCATTTCTTCTGTGGGGGAAAATTATCTTTAGCATTTGAAAACTGTAGAAAGGCTTACTATACTAAGCATGCCAACCACAGGAACAAGGAAGATTCTTTTAAAGGAAACAGAGAAAAGGCTTGTTGTAAACCTCTAAACAATAGCTTTGTTCAGGCAACTGAATGAATCCAATAGTGCTAGCTGCACAAGAACTTATTTACTTTAAGCATTACTGCAAGCTGTGAAAAACAGAGGTGCTTATTTGGGACAAACGGAGGGCTTTTCTTCTGGTGGCGGTTCTAGTGACAAACAGGGCGAAAGATATTATTTTTTGAATACGAGTCAAAAGCAACGAAGTATTTGTACTTAGGGAGACGCATGTGCTTCTGGTAACTCTGGATGATTAGCGGACTGAGAATTTCATGCTTTTTCCCCCTTGGAGTAGCTACGATGGGGCTAATCTCTGCGGGCGTATTTTTTTAAAACCTAATTCTACATATCCAAACCTGAAATTCCCAGTTTATAAAACAAGCATCCCAGAGGTATTTGAAAACACCTGTTTCACTGTTTTATATAAACCTCTAATACATACCTTCCTTAGGCCTTTCCCTACCACTCCATAAATCTCTTTCTTCCTTATCATTTATGCTCCAGCATATAACTGTAGCCATTTTCTGAAGAAAAACATATAGATGTGAACAAGAACTCAAGGTGGTGATGGAGATGAAAATATGTAACATCGAGTCTGAAGATTCATAGGTGATACAAGGTTATTTTCCAGAATTGCAATATTTTAAATTAGGGAGAGTTTGAAAAACAGGAGAGCTCTTGAATTTTCTGCCTCCCAAATTACAGAGCATGTGAGAGGGCAGAGCGCAGCTGACAGTTAAAAATGCTTCAAGGAAATAAATTAAACACGGACTTTAAAAATTTGTATTTTGACAATAACAATACTAATGAGAACCAACATGATCCAGGATAAATATCTCTCTGATCATCCTTTTGCTTAAAACGAGAGAAACTTTATAAATAGGACTCTGTAAATTCCCAAATTTATCCTGACCATTCTTTGCTTATCACATTCTAGTCATAATTATCTGTTAGAAAAACAGGTTCTAGCAAATGGTAGGAGCAAAATTAAAATATATGATTTACAAGTAGTCTCCTACAGCCTATCCGTTTATGTTATCAGAACTAAAAAAGCCTGGGCCTTTTAAGGCAAAATACACAGATATAAATAGATGCTAATTTAATGCTACTACCCATAACAGTCAGATGATTTGAATGGTATTTGTTTAAACCGTACAATCACTTTAAATTTGCTTCTGGCCCTGGACTTCTCTCTTATTTAAGGAATATTTTCATAGGGACGTTTTGCATAAAACATTTAGAAGTTCAATATATAGCAATATTGTATTGTCAATTGTAATAATCGATCGGTTGAAAGGCTCCCTCATCTGATATTTTTATCAGTCTCTGGAAGGAATTAAATTAAGGTATTTCTGAGAAGTTCAGTACTGGCTATAAATATAGCTTTTGTGTCTTTCTTCCTCGCTCATCTCATGTGATTTCTGGTAGCCAAGAGTCAGAAGAATCATAAGTTTTCCATCTGAGAGATCAAGTCACTGAGGGGAAAACAGTTAACAGCATTTTTTTTTTTTTTTTTGCATAATAGTGGTAATGTTCAAGATTTCTGCTGTACTTCCTTCCTCATTGTCATTTTCTTATGAAAAAGTGAAGAGAAGTTACAGTAGGTGGTTGCTTCCCAAATTATTAAATGCTGGGTATACATAATGTGTAGTTGGTTCTCTGTGTGCATTGCATTCTGTAGTAATACCTTAGCCATAACCCTCTTTTACCAAAGATTATGCAACCGAGATGGTGTCACTTTTGCCTAGAATGTACTTTGCTTCAATTTACTGAGCACCAACCTTTCCTTTTTTGCATTTTAGGCTCAATTTATTAAGATGAATCACTAATCCTTTTCAGGTTTGTATGTGAAAGGCTATGTATATGCCTATTTAATTAAGTTTCCTGCAAATCCATATTCAGAAGGACATGATAATCCATAGGTTAAGAATATCTCCTCTGAATTAAAGGCAATCCTGGCTGTCGTTCTGCCTCTTGCCTAACCTTAAACATTTTCCAAGACACCTCTGACTCAGCATACTGTGTCTAAAACCACATAGTATATTTGTTTTTAAAACCCTTGTAAAAGTTTGCATTTTCCAGTCACCCTTGGGATGAGGGTTTGTAAAAATAAAGAGCACTTTCTTCCTTAAGATGAAGAATCCTTGAATAAGCAGAAAGAGGCCAAGATGCAGGTGATTTATTTAAGTCTGTGTCAATGATAATGATGTCATGGTTTCCAGCACACTGTGTCCACCCCATTGTGGGACGAAAGAATGTCAAGGACAATTCTAAACACAAAACTTTGATTGTGCTGGAACCGGAAAGGCACAGTAAGAGCTCCACTGGGCTCTTCAGTTGAAAACCTGCATCCTGCAGACAAACTACAGAATGCCTGCGAGAAAGAGCAAAGGAGAGGGGGCTTATCTCAGAGTCAAGCTATGTGCTGAGGTATGATGGTAGACAGCCAGGCACCAGGGATAAAACACTACTAAATAAAACAGCACCAGAATTAGAATTATTGTCTATATTGTGTGTTTTGAACAATAAATAAGAAAAATACTTTATCAGAAGAAAAATGTGTTATCTAAGAGTCAGGATAAACAATGAGTAGCTTTTTAAGACCAATTTCTTTTCATTAGACATCAAGGCACCACATCAGAGCACTTTTGGAACAATAAAAAAAAAGAACAATAAATCATTACTAATCATTAGAACTAGACAGGTAATAGCCGGGTAACTTTCTTGGTCCAAATAGCCAAATGAGATTAGGGATTTACATTTTATTCAATTATTGTGACTCCAGAATGCTAGTTTATTTACCATAAAGGTAAGAGCAAAGAACAGCCTGTTCATTTGTATCACAGGCAACATTAACTACAGGTGATAACAGGGTCTGTAATGCACTCATATGGATTATTGTATATGAAAACATTTAGAATTATGATCCATGACCAGCACAAAAAGCTGCCATGATCACAAACTACCACAGCTTGACATTGCTGTTTTGGCTGTTTTTCAATTATTGATCTTAATTTTTTAAAATGAAACTTTTTTTTTTTTTTTTAGAAGTTTGGAGCCGTACATTTGTTATATCGTTATTAATTATTCCTTTAAGGGTGGAAATTCTAGTAATTGGTCCTTACCCTTGATTTCTAGATATTAAAATTTAAAGCATCAGAACATTCATTCTTATAGCCCTGCATATCTAGTTCATTAACAAATATGAATAGCTAACACCAGCTCATTTAAATAGTATGTCTTACATGAGTTCTCGCCACACTCTGTTTCTGTCACACTGCTCCCAAGAATCATTGGCTCTTATTATACATGTAAATGGCTATCATAAAAATAAAAATTTCATTTAAGATTGTTAATGACTTCTGCAGCAGTCAGACTTCCTTTAATGATCATCCTCTGCCCCTAATTAAACGTATTTATCTTTCAAGCATCTTTGGCTGAGTTCTCCCTCATAGTTGAAAATCTAAAACCTTAAGTCTTAATGGATATAACGATAAATGTTTATGTGTGGGATTGCTGAGATCCGAGAAACCTTCACCGAAAGCAAAATTGGAAACAGAAAGAATACAAAACTTGGCATGGTAATTTAGGAAAACGAAAAACAAATACACTACACTCAAACTGCCATCGGTCTTTTTTTTTCTTTTTTCTTTTTTTTTTTTCACATTTAATTTTCTTTAGGAGTGGAAGTGCTTTTATTATCCTCCTTCCAGTATGCCAAACAATTACCCTGCCTGGGTTCGATGCTTTATAGTCTGCGACCTCACAATGGCATATAGGTAGACTCTTGCGCTTACTTACTTCCTTTCCCACCCACTTCACCTATTTATAAAAATGCTATTGTTATTTATATCGTCAGAGAAAAAAATAACAAAGTGGGATAAATCACGACAGCTGTCATTGGGTCTTGGGAATACAGATTTAAGGAGACACTATGGTTTGAACTGGAAGAGTCATTAAAAAATTTTTTTTGTTTGCAAGCCACCTCACCAAGTAGAGAGGAGCAGAGGTAGTTTATGGGAATAGGATTCATTCTCTATGATTCTGTTAATCATTCCATCATACCTTAGTGATGTTTCATCCTACATGAATTTTAGACCAAGACATTTCCATATGCTGAGTGGCATCTGAAGTTTTGGTTTGAACATAATTTACCTCATTTTTGTGATAGTTGGCCTTGGATCGGTTTTACTTCTCCAGAGATCCCCACCAAATGGCAGGAATCATTATCAAGTACTTCACTGTTAAATAATAAGAAAGCTACCTGACCAGGTGAAAGTGCGAAATCACATTTACACCTAACAAAGGGGAATGATTAGATGGTTGAATTACGGTAGAAGGTGTCAGACAGACCTTGAAATTACATTCAATGGACAGTTACGTGGTCTGTATTGTTCTAGAACTTCCACACAAAACTTTCAAATAGATGTTAGTTGTGAGTTTTTACGTTTGCTTCCATTTTCTGTCCTGAAAGCCTGGAGCTTGCTCACGTCATATAAACTGCACACTGTAAACGGGGTACAAAGACTTCCTGTTGTGGGTTTAAAATGTAGTTCATGTGCAACTTGCACCCAAACTGAAACATCATCTCCCCCTAAGATGTTAGGGCTATAATGTGATAACACTACCATCACCTCATAATCTGCCACCGGCTTTGGTATCTCTATTCTGCAAAGAAATATTTTAATTATTTGGTCGTAGGTAGTCAAGATTAGTTGAAGACGGCGCACGCAGGGGCCGAGGGGTTGTAGACGCTTACCTGGACCATCTACAGAGGCTTGCAGAATGTCGTTGCCGTGCCAAGTATGTTCCACTCCACCCTCCCTTAGGTCATCTTCCTCTTCTTCTCTTGGCAATAGAGCTTGGCTCACGTGTGGGGAGGACTCACGGTTGGGCACGCTAGCTGGACTCCTCTCCTGGTCCAGGGGGTTAGCAATCCCGTCCTCCTCAGCAATCTGAAGCTTGTCCTCCTCATCTGTTTCTGAACCCGTGTCCACTACATTGTCATAGTTTACCACTGAAGAGAAAGCACAGAACACACACTCTCTAAACACTTTCTTGACAAATATTGGTCACCCCTAACTGTTTAGTTAAATGGAAAATAATTAATATTTTCATAACTTAATTACTCAGCCATGTCAGGAAAATATAATTAATATCTTTCATGTTTTAGCATTTTTATTCTTATTCAATTATCACTGCGTACTCCTTCTGATTTTAAATAGTTGGTTATTATTTTTTTTTTTTTGCTAGAAAGATGGGAAATTTTAAAAAGCAACGGTAGCACAAATCCCCAAAAATACATCTATATTGCATATGCAAAGAGACACATGGCAATATGTACTTTCGATACTCCACACAAACTTATTAAACAGATCTGCAATTGACAATCTTATTAGCTTAGTGACGTGGAGTGTGTGCTATAAAATGTACTATAAATACAACATGACTTCACTATAGTAGCTGTGGTTTTATTCCTAGAAACCATAGACACACACACACACAATGTCCATCTATTTAGTCAATACACAAACACATCCACAAACCTGCTCAATCTGAAATGTTCACTGTTGCTTCTACGTCAACCGTCATGTGCTAAGGCCATTTATATCCCAATCTTTTAAGCAGAAAATGAGGAAAAGCCATATCTTCTGGGCCATTAATACTACTATTGAGATGTCTTCATAGTGCCATAATTACAGAAGATTTCAAAGTGACACAGGCAAGACCAACACAAATGTTAAAATAACTCACAAGAACCGGCGGGCTGCTTTTGCAGCCCTCAGTCCCAGCAATGCTCAGTAGCTTTTCTTAAAATAGACAGCCTGTAAATAAGGTCTGTGAACTCAATTGAAGGTGGCTGTTTCTGAATTAGTCAGCCCTCACAGGCTCTCGGCCTACATGCTAGTACATAAATTGTCCACTTTACCACCAGACAAGAAAGATTAGAGTAATAAACACGGGGCATTAGCTCAGCTAGAGAGACACAGCAGCCGTTACGCACACACAGGATTGCCAAGAACTGTTAACCCAACTCTCCAGAAACACACACAAAAAAACAAGTTAGAACCATGACATCATGGGAACAAGAGGGAGAGAGAGAAAGGGGGAAAAAAAAAGCCCATGGAAGAAAAAAAAAGCGCAAACAATTTTCAGGTTCATTTTGATTTCTCTGCGCCTAATAAAGCAATCCTCCGCTAAGTTATCAACTGAGCTATCTCAAGTGGCTCTTGCCAGCTATCGGATTATACAAAAGTGGCAGAAAAGGAGGAAAAAAATGAAAAGGATTGTGTGTCAGGTTCATAATGCTTTTGGAGAATTCTGGAAACATGTCTAGTTACAAATTTTAGTCAGTCATATCTGTTTGCTTTGACAGGTTCCCAGGGAGTAAAAAAGGAACAAAAAGAGAGAGATTTTTTTTGTCATGTGAGGCTGGGGACAAAAAGATTACACCGTGCATATCTGCTCATAATATGATCTTTGTATAATCCGCGGGTCTGCACTTGCCTTCGGAACAACTGCACAACAGGTGCAAATTAAAATGAAAACGGCAGCGGAGCCGGGCAAACAGAATCTGCTGACCTGGTTTGAATACCAATTGACGGGGGAAACAAAACCTTTTCAAGAGGTGTGACCACAAGGGCTTAGGCAAGTTCAGGCTGGGTAATGCCCTCAGATCTACAAAAAGAGAGATATTCTAACATCTCTGCTCTAGCTGTGTGGTCCAGATATACCTTAGTACAATCAATAATGTGCTTCTTTTTTTTTTTTTTTTTTTCCCCTGGTGCCTGAGATTTAACCATTTCTTAGCAACAAGCAGAAGATTCTTTACAAATTTTCTGAACGCTGAGTTTGGGCGGGGGTGGGGGGGGGCGGTGAGAGTGGTGGGGGGGGGTGCTACAACAAAAGCTCCTAAGGCCTGGGAAGCTTTCAACCCACCTCCTAAAAACTGATCTCTGGGCACAGGAGGAATAAAGAAAGGTCCAGAAGGAGTGAATAAAATTATCTAAGGCTGGACAGGCATTAAAAGGCCTTTATCCTGGAAAAAAAACCATGCCTTTTAAGGTCTTTTTCTGCATGGACCACAATATCCCGTGTGACACGTGAGTGTTCCTGCAGCAATACAATTGAAATATTTTCTTGTGGAAAAAAAAGAGAGAGAGAGAGAGAGATAAATGATTTATGAACAGCCCTTGAGGAGTCCCAAATATCAGAACAATCTAAACAAGCAATGAAGTCATGTCTCACCATATAGGGTCAGGAGTACAGCATCCATCACCTTCACAGGCCAACAATACTTCACAACCTTTAGGGTTCTCGCTCACAAATAGTAGTAAATACTTTTAAACTAAATAAATAACTGCTGTCAAGTTCACTTACAGAAGCAGTATGCCATCTTTTCCAGAGCTGTTTTAACTAGGATATCCATTCCCATAGCCATTGTGTTGGTATCCCACCCCCACGCCCCCCCTTTTTTTTAAATCCAGGTAAAACAATTCATAACAAAGTTAGTTTTTATACCTGGATTCAGAGTAGAACCTTTCATCCTGTTCTTTTTGGCTGACCTTCGGACAATCAGATTTAAATCCATTAATATGGACATTGCGCTTCCTGCTCCTCACCTAGTCCTCCCCATTTCTAAATCCTCAGGATTTTCCTTTAAATTTTTCTCTCAAGTCTAGTCAGTGGATTTGCCTCGCGTAATTATTGGAGAAATTTTCGCCACAAAATATTCTTACTATAGAATGGCCAGTACGGGATGGGTTTACCCCCATTTACATTGTGAAATAAAATAAGCTCATTTTCCCATTTGTTCCCATTTTCATCCTTTGCCCACCATCATCACCACTGGCATTAAGAGATCTTAATAATATAGCTTTGTCTCTGCAAAAGGAGATTCGATTTTGTAAAATAACTAATGTATACTGGTTTTAAATGAGGGTCACTGGGCAGAATATATTAGTCTAGTGTCTATTTTTGAACTTACGATACATATTTTTGTTCAGCACTCAAAAGCACTGAACCACCTACATAACGTAGCAAAGTTCTATTCTGTCCTTACATTAGGTCAAATAAGCCACCCTTTGCATGAGTCTCAGCAAAATCTTATACATGTATTGGAGCTACATGGCTGGCAGAAAAACAGACAGTTACTTCAAAACCACAAAGAAGTGGGAGCCCAAAGAATTCCTTTCTGCAATTCAATAAACAAGAGGAAAGATGTACTGTTTGCTGGCTCAAAATAGACACTAATTTTACATCTGTCTCTGAGGCACAGCAAAAAGCCAACTAAAGAGCAGTAATAAATGTCCAAAAACAGCATCAGTATCCAAAACTCTCCCAGTAATCTTCAGAGGAATTAATTACAATTCAGTGTAACAGTTGCATTGGCAAAATGCACCCATAATTATATACAGGTACTGTACTGTATTACAGGGAAATTTGCCATGTGATACCATGTTTACATGATAATTGATGGATAAGATAAAACTATTTGCATATGAAGTGCATATGAATTATTGGCATGGCTCACCATTTTATGTGGAATCATATTAAAGTTTCATTTTCTCTAAAACTGTATGTGTAATATGGGGTTACCAAAGGGTATAAAGCTGATACTTAAATTTGCTTTATAGCAAATGGGCCTGGAAAGATATATCTGAATATGCATTACTAAAAACCTATATTTAAAAGGCTTCATAGTTTATCTATAATAAGCATTATTTTCACTTCAGCAGATTGCATTATATTAAATCCTCTCTATTCTTCCTTCTAAGTAAACAATACTCTAAATTGTATCACTATACCAATTAATTTTACAATCATATGCAAAACAAATAATGGTTTCTCTTTATTGTCTATTGGTATAACTTTTTTTTTTTTCCAGATTTTTCTATTCTGGTGACATGTAACAGAATAGTAGCAAAACGTGACATTTTTATAATGTCCCTACCTGCCGGAAAATTTCAGCATTTGCAAAAATGGCCTATCATAGCATTTAAACATTACTGATAATTAGCTTGACATTTGAAATACCAGAACTGTTGTTTTGAAGATGCCCTATACAATGTTACCTAACTAACCCCTCTTCATACTTATATGCTTTCTCTACATTATTCTGTCAGTTGGAGTACAAACAAGATATCAGTTGCTAATGTATTGTTAAGGGGCGATACTTCATCTTCACCAGAAGCAGAATTTTTTTTTTTTTATGTAAAGGAAAATTACATATGCGGATTACAGACAGTTAGTTGTTAATAAGGCGGTCAGTAATGATTTTCTATAACTCCATTCAAGCTAAGTGTGCCAATAAATCTTTCAATGCGATCGTCAAACATTAATTAAATGCCTATAATGTGGCAAGTCCAGAGGATACGTGGATGCACTACTCTCACCTCAGGAAGCTTGCTATCTATTTGGAGAAATAGAATCATAAAACTGTAGTGTTAGAGGGTCACTTGAAGTCACCTCTCCACATGTGACAAGGGAGGTCCAGTGACTTATCTAAGGCCCTGCAGCCAGATGGTGGCAAAGCCAGTGCTAAAATGCACGTCTTCAAACATACAATAGCTGCACAAAAATACACACAGTATTACAAATTCCCAGTGAAGAATGCAATCCAAATGTAAACTCCACATGATCAGAGTAAGGAAATGAAAATCCCCGGGACTTTTGGGGATTTTCACAATGCAAAATAGAGATTGTTGCTTAATTTTGAATTGTTTTGGTGATTGTTACTTTCATGGATCTCCTTAATTTGAGTTACAGAAGCCTACCAATTTGATCAATTACCAGAATCTAACGATACACCCATGTTTCCCACAATAGTTTGGAAACAATAGAAATAAAGAGGCAGTTCCCAGAATTATGAGCTTGAAGACCTGTCTTCTCATCCCAGTCCCAGTGTGTAACCAGCTGTGTGGCCTTGGCCTATCATCCAAGGAAACTTGGTACAAATGGGTAAAAATAATGATAGTAGGTTCCCTGTCTATGAGGTTGCCATAAGGAGCCTACGAACTTGTATGTGTGATGGCAATTTTGTGAAGTATAAAACACTGATATCCACTGAAATAATAATAAAGATGGGACCACAGGGGGGCCTGGATGGCTCAGTTAGCTAAGCGTCCCACTCTTGGTTTTGGTCCAGGTCATGATCTTGGGGCTGTGAGATCAAGCTCCTCCTCCGGCTCTGTGCTTAGCGGGGAGTGTGTTTCTCTCCCTCTCCCTCTGCCCCTCCCCCAGCTCACAAGCATGCTCTCTCTCTCTCTCTCTAAAATAAATGGATAAATCTTTTTTAAAAATTAAAAAATAGGCACCCCTGGGTGGCTCAGTGGGTTAAACATCTGACTCTTGGTTTCAGCTCAGGTCATGATGTCAGGGTCATGGGACAGAACCCCGAGATGGGCTCTGTACTCAGTGCAGAGTCTGCTTGAGATTCTCTCTCTCCCTCTGCTCATCTCCCTGATCACGTGTGCTCTCTCTCCCTCTCCCTCTCAAGTAAATAAATAAATCTTTAAAAAAATAAAAAATAAAATAAAATGAAGATGGGACCATGGCTCCAGTGTCTTCTTTTGTCTGCTATTGAGACGTGGTAGGTATAGGTGAAAAGAGAAGATTTGAGTACATGCCAGTCACAGTTTTGGTGTTGGCCCTTCATTTAAAAATTGATTTGCAAAAATGTCCTCAAGTAGTAGCACCGTGATGGGAAACAGTATGCTTAATCCTGCAGCTAATACTTGATGTAGACATGTAACCTTATTTTAAAAATGTCTCTTCTGATTATAGGGCTTAAAGTTAAAAAGAAGTCCTTAGGAATTTTATGAGTCATCTGGTTTCCTGAATCTCTTAGATGCTTGGAGAGCATTTATATTTGAGCCAATGGATTAATGGCCTAGTTGCTTTCTTAAAATGTCCTTATGTGTGGTAAGTGTTCGTGGACATTCTAAGACTCCTCACCTGAACCCTAGCCCTTTATTCCTCCCCTTTCTTCCCCAAGTTCGATTTCTAGGTACGATGCTGCTAAAGACAGGATGCAGCAATTCCTCCAGAATTTTTATCCAGTGACTTGTTTTTCCAGGGAAGATGTATCATCAACACCCCTTCTTGATCACAGTTAACTTGTTACTTCTACACTTGGGTGGATAGAAAACTCAGGACTAAATTCAAGGGTCGATTTCTCATTTGATGATGGGGGCGGGGTCTCGTGACATACAACAAAACAAAGCAAGTTCAAACAGAAATTTTCTTCT
>NC_138371.1:78003786-78008786 GCF_054177405.1 Leptonychotes weddellii | reverse complement strand
CAGTGGGTGGCCAATAGAATTTCAAAGGTTCACATGAGGCTCTCAGGAGATCCCATGCTCCCACTCCTTTCATTTTCCTGGAGAGACCCTATGTCAGGGGCCAAAGGATACTGAATGTTCCTTCCTTCCTCTCCACATCCCCCCTTCACCTTTTCCCCAACCTAGTAAGGAAACAATTTAGCTGCTTAGTTAACACAGACAAGATCTATCTTTCATTTTCAGGACTCTGTTTTTGCAGAACATGTTACATGTACATCTTATCTTCAGCGAAGCTCTGGATCTTTAGATCAATATTTATCCAGTGTCCAGTGCTCTTTACGATGGGTATTCCCAGATCCCAGGGTACTCTTAACGATCATTAATCAATTTACTCTCATTTCTTTTCTTCTTTCAAACACTTCCACATCTGAGTTTGCTTGATGACTCATAAGGGCACCCTACCAGAGATTAAGGATTAAGTTTAATAACTGTAAATTTCAGAGAACTGATTTTAAAGTGTGATAAAAGTTGAAGCACTTTGGTGTTTACAAGTTATCATACTTTTCTAAATGTCACCTCCTAAGGTCTTCTGTGCCCTGTTCTGTTTTACATGCAAGAACTTCCCTGGCTGCTGAGCATCTGGTCAGCAATCGCCTTAACCATACAAAGAAGCGGGCTCTGTCGGTAGTGGTCTCCCCGGCACTATGCAATGGGAACAGTGGCGATATGACTGGGATGATTGACAAGTCACTTATGAGAAAGGAGAGAGACTTGACATAACTGACTCTTATTCGCTTGCCCACAAAACAGATTATGATATTTATTACCAACATGTTCTTCCTTTGATCACTGGTTTTTGTTTATGACCATCAAATACGCCCTTTTACTTTTTTACGATCATCCCCTCCACGCCTCTGTGTTACTTCCATCTTGTTTATTCTTCATAACAGTATACTTTTGACTAGAAAAGAACACACGTTTTTCCACCACTCCCTAAATGCTTCTCCCCATCTCTGTCAAATTAAAGATGAGCTAATGAACCATAACAAAATGCACCAGTCCCCTTGGACATGCTGAGGCCCTTCTATCCCTTGAAACACGGTGACCCTTACCTAGTAGCTGAGTAAGGGATTCCGGGATTACATGCCCTTCAGACAGGCCCATTTGGCCTCCCTCACGGGCCAGTTCCAAAAAGGAAGTGAAAAGAGAGGAAACAGCCTTGTACTGGGAGCTAGGAAAGCCCAGCAGTGTGAGTGCTCCCATCTCTCATACACTTGATGCTTCCGCAGGCTCTGCTTAAATTTGAATTCTAACTCTTCTACTTACTAACTTGGGACTTTGGGCAAGATGTTGAACCTGCCTCAGTGTCTTCCTCCATTGAATGGGGGGATAAAGACAGGATCTATCGCAATGGGTAGTTGTGAAGATTTAGAGGAATCCAAATATGCGAAGCACCTAGAGCTTGGCATGTGGCAAGCGCTTCATCAGTGCTAGGTGGTATTATTATTAGTGTTATTACTATTGTTTGCTAAGTCCAGGGACAGTTTTAGGTGAGGGCGGCTTCTGTATATTTCTCTCGTGTAATAAGTAATTTTGTGATTGGCGCCTGTAATAATTTACTGTAGTTGTGCTGAACCAGTAAGATCTTGTTCTTTCTCTGATTCTAAGTTTGGCAAAAGGCAACAGAGGGCATTGAAAAGGTCACAACATTTAAGCACCAAACAAAAAAAAAATGAGGTGTCTGGAGGTACCTGCTGTGGGAAAGGGGCATCCTAGACACTAAGCAAGGTGTGGGGCTGCCGTTCTCTAGGACGGACCGTAGAATTCCATTTTGCAGAAGCAGCAGCTCAAAGTTCAAGATGATAAGGGACTTACTGAAAGTTCATGCAGCTAAGTGGTGAAATTGAGTTTTCCATTTTTCATCTGTCCGACCTCAAAATGCAACATCTCTCTGAATGCTGCATCACACTTTCTGAAACCTTGCACGCAAGGTACATGCTAAAAAGAGATTTTATGGTTTTTGACATTTATGTTGCACACATTCAAAAGAGATAAAAATAGACTCCATGCTGCTGATATAATTACTAGAGGCTATAAAAGCCATGCAAAAATCTGGAGAGGGGGTGTGGGAATAGTCGGGGGAAGAACATAAACAAGGGAGCAGTGACACAAACTAGGACAACATACCGTCCTTAATTCCTTCCCTAACTCCCCGCAGTCCTGGTAGAGATCTCCCACAGAAGATCAAGCCTTCATTTTGAACTTGGAAGCCTCCCCATTTGCAGGCAGTGCCAAAGCCAGCAAGCCACAGGTGGGCACCGCATGAGCAGGTGAGAAATGCGACTGGAAAGGGGAGGATGAGGATTTGGTGCCGCTCGAAGAGCACATCAATCCTAATTATCCTGCCTGCGTGCGCTGCTTATGTCGTATTTAGGTATTTATTTTTTAGTCAGGCGGTTTAGGAGAGTTTGAGATCAATGAGGGTCCATGCCTTGGCAATCCCGGAGAAGAAAAGTCAAGCAGCATCCGGAAGAGAAACTGGCTGAGCTCTGGGGCCGGCGGCCTGCGCTGTGGAAGGGAAGCCTCCCTGGGCCGGGTGAGCCGGCATCCCCTACCAGAGGCGGCCCGACAGCGGCATCCCCACTGCAGACGGACAGAAGCCTGAGAATGACCTTCTGCGCCGCGCCTCACAAGGAATCAGGTGGCAGAGGAAGCAGGGTTTGGGGTTTCGGGTAGAACCTGAATGCGGGAGACAGGGAGAGCTGTTCAGGAAAATGTGCTTGCTTATCTCCTCCTGGCTCCTCGCTCATCACCCTTCTAATTTTTTTTTTTTTAAAGATTTTATTTATTTATTTGAGACAGAGAGCATGAGAGGGAGGAGGGTCAGAGGGAGAAGCAGACTCCCTGCTGAGCAAGGAGCCCGATGCGGGGCTCGATCCCAGGACCCCGGGATCAGGACCTGAGCCAAAGGCAGACACTTAACCGACTGAGCCACCCAGGCATCCCATTGATTACTGTAGCTTTATAATAAATTTTTTTAAAGGTCTTATTTATTTATTTGAGAGAGAGAGAGAATGAGAGAGAGAGAGCACGAGAGGGAAGAGGGCAGAGGGAGAAGCAGACCCCCTGCTGAGCAGGGAGCCCGATGCGGGACTCGATCCCGGGACCCCAGGATCATGACCTGAGCCGAAGGCAGTCGCTTAACCAACTGAGCCACCCGGGCACCCCCACCCTTCTAATTTTTAAGATGCAAGCCGAAACCCATACTAGCATAACATCCAGCAATGGCAGCTCCCCTTCCCACTCCGGCAAGGCCACTCGGCCCTAACCAACAGCAGTACGGACAAGACCCGCCAACACCTGTAGTAAGCACATCTTTAAGAGCCCAGATCGCTGCTGGTCGCACTTGTCATGGCGAAAACTCAGACCCCACTGGACTTAGCGCCAGGTGAAGTTTGCCCTTGAGACTCTGTGTCTTCCCTTCCGGAGGAGAACAAAGGTGGATGCCTTCCCATAGAACTGGTGGCTGTTTGGAGAGCTGGCCTTGCTTCTGACCATTCATGTGGTCGCCGTGTCCTTCAGCTTACAGTGACCGTGAAACCAAATTCATCATTCTTGGGGAAAAGGACAAAGACCGGGATGAAATGATTTGCTAAAGGTTACAAACTGACTCACGTAAGGATGAAAACATGCAGCCCTCAACGTGTCCGGTTTAGTAAGCGATTGACATAATTCAGATTCAGAATAGTTGTCCAACTTTTGCAATGCTTTAGGAAAGGGCAAGTGACTTACGGCATTTTGGACCCAGATCCTTTCTGATGAGATATTTTAGGATGGCATGTAATAGACTTGAGTATTAAGCTATGTTATATTGACTGTAGTGACTCCAATGGGAACTATAGACTAATTTTACGTTCAAATCTTTAAGAAGTGTGTGGATAACAATTACATCTTACTTGTAGCGGGTGTGAGTCTGGTGCATTTTTTCAAGTTCGTTCCTTCCCTAGGCAGTGTTCCTGGGTCTCCGGAGTGGATGAGTGGCTTAGAAACTAGGAGTGGGGAGTCATGGAAAGGAAGAGATGGGGAAAATACACAGGGGAAAAAGGACATGCAAAATAAAACACATTTAAATTTGTTACTACGCATGAGATCATATTTCTGGCACTTTGCAGAGGTCCTATGGAAGCTGTTAGTTCCAATATAGAAATACTAGAGTGAGTAAATTGGTGTTAAATTTAAATTTACTTAGGAAGTAATAGTCTATCTACATTCCTTATAAGATTCTCTCAGGTAAATTGGGAAAAGAGACGTCCATGGGAGAAAAGATTTTTCTAGTATTTAATCCACTGTTTCCCAGTATAAATGCAATTTGTGTTAGGAAAATAAACATCCAGAAGGAAACTGCACATTTTATTGGCTTAGTGTCTCTTATGTTGGTAATTTAGAAGTGGTGTTGGACTTTGTTAAGAGAAAATAGTATTTAGTGTTCTCAAACAGGTGTAGAAATTATTTAAAGGTGTACCAAAGTAAAACCTGGAAATTTCACTAGATCCATAAATCAATATTTACATTTTAAAACTTGGAAATCCGAAAGGATAAGCATCTTGAATGGGAGAACTTCCTCTTCCAGAATGCATTTTGGAAGTTAGCAATACTCTGACCTCCTGCTGTGGTTTTGACAGTGACACCTAGAAACCTTTGTGAAACCTCTATTATTTAGCTGTGTTGTGAGAAAGTTTATAATCAAGTGAGTCTTCTTTTGATTTGGAAAGAAGTTGTTCTCTTTGTGCAGAAACTGTAACTCTCGTGTTTTCTATTTGCATGGGCACATCAGCATGTATGCGTACTACGGAGCATTACTACATGTGCGTGGACAGCATTTGACTGGGTCCCGGACACTCATGTTAATGGCTCTGTCCAAGCCTTAAATTTTTTCCCCAAATAATACACTCCCAAGTGTTTGATAATTTGTAGGAAAGATGAAAATGCTGCATCTCTCGAAGGTCAGTGGTAAAATATGG
>NC_138371.1:77953786-78001286 GCF_054177405.1 Leptonychotes weddellii | reverse complement strand
GAAAGCAGTTGCCCTTTGATGCATATTTTTGTGAAAACCATGCTCGGTACCTACTGTGTTTTGATTAATATTGCAGTTCCAACTCTTCTGAAAGCAGGATGTTCTTATTTGGGAACCTCGTCATTCTGATGCCCACATGACTGCCTTCACTTGTAGCTTATACTAAAAGTGTCAACCCTGTGTAGAAGGTAGGGGTTTTGTTTGAACACAGTATTTTGGAAGTTAGGAGAGAGCCATGCAATTCCCCCTCATGTATGTGAATGTACACACGGGTGTGCCTGCCCGCACCATGACAGCATCAACCCCCCCACCCCGCAGACACACACTCCCTTCACACACATCACACACATCACTACACACATCCTCTATGCTAAATCTGCCTCCAATTAACCAAAAGCACAATTTTGCCCTGACAGGGAAGATTTCATTTGGTCCACATATGACTAGGGAGCCGATTTCATTTCCTGTAAAAACCCCCTCAAATGCTGCAAAGTTACCTGACTCAGCTGCTTGTAGAAATCAAATTCAGTCAGAGATAACAGCTAATCATTTGTCACAGTAAGAAGCAATTCCCTGAAATCGGAAGGGAAAACCTGCCGCTTCAATCCGCAGGTCTGTCAGATTGCTAGAAATTACATTCTGCTCTGACTAACCTCTGCACTTGGATTGCTAACGACAAGAAGTCTGCTCTATCAAAAGAGAGTATCATACAACCAGGAACCACTTTTGATTCGTTCTGTTCCAATAACCTGGGAAAAGTTTATGGACATGTCTTGCTGCCTGGGCCTCAATTTCTACCAACCTGCACACTGTTTTGAATTTATAACACTGCGGCTCCATAGTAATATAGGTAAAATTTACAGGCTGACTATCTGCTACTTCATTGAAAGAAAATTAAGAGTTGATTTTACAACCGCACAACTGATATTTGCTTTCTGATACTTTGAGGAAGTATACAGTTTGGAGGCTTCAATTAAAATGCCAAAAGAGAAAAAGCAAATTGATTAACTCTCAAAATACAATTTATATTTTTTAGAAATGCTTCCCGGGAGGGAATTAACTTTATACTCTTCTATGTAAACACTATTTGTGCAGCATATTATAAGTTTAATAAAAATGATATATCACCTCTCTGTTAGATCTAAAATTTGCATAGCGGTAGTGGATATGAGACCTTGGTCAAAGTGTTGCCCTCTGTGTGTGCAGTGGTGCTCAGGGGGTGGTTGGGAAGAGATAGGCTTGGTATCTCACCCAAATCCTCATTCAAATCTCTTTCAAGGTAGCTTATTGACCCCCAGGAAGCGATTGCTTTGAGTTCAAATCTCATGATCTTTAAAAATATAGGTGACTTCTATTTTGCAAAAAGTACTCAGCCGAATACTTCTCTTTCACCCTGACCAGATTTATGATGAACGCATGTGTTGCAACTCTTTTATAATAATGCAAAGATGGAAAGTCAGAGATTTGTTGTTTAAGGAGCCCATTTCTTAAGACTGAGTCTATCCCATGGCGCTCGTGTGCGCGTTTGTGTGTGTGTGTGTGTTTATAAAGCATTTTATTTTCTACAGTGGAATCAGCCGAGGAGAGAGTGTGAGCTGTGACTCTGAATTTCCTTTGCTTTTGTCAAACTGTGTCACAACCGTAAAGTTATTTTAACAGAGTTTATTTGCCTAGGCATTTCCTTTCTCTTGTAGTAGTGTAAGGAAAAGGGAAACAACAATTTAACATGTATGTACAGTCGAGTGGATGTGAGGGACTCTTGCAGCTCCTTTCATAAGCAGAGAGTTCAATGATAAGTATGTGGGCTTTTCTTTTTGAAGCTTTTAAAAACTATTTATAAATCCTTTTTGGCTTCTTTCATCTCAATTTTCCTCAAACAACTGCAGTGGGAATTAGATAAGTTAGAAAGTTCTAATTTCTTTCTTTCCTAGACCCATCCTGACTACCTCTATCCTAGTGAATACTGGCTCAAACAGGGGGACATCTGTAAATTCTTCAACATATTATGTATTTGGTATAAAAAAATCATTACACAAAATACAATAATTGATGCCATTAATATGTTTGGTGGGACCATCCAATAGAGTTCCTTGAAGTAAAACTCGAATCAATCCTTCTTCCTCGGTCTGAACCCCCCCACAGACTTAGATCCTCTCTTCCCTCGTCATTTGTACAGTGTGGCCAGGGCTTAAGCTCTAGTACTGTATGAGAATGCAAACAAGCAGATTTCACAATCAGATGACACCGAGACTTAGGCTCGCTGTGCCAAACTCTCTTTACTGACTGTTCTCTCATCTTGGGCCAGCCTAGGGAGCTGAGAACCTGCTGCAGTTAGAAAGAAGCCACCTGACTGCTAAGCTGCCCTCCTGTCTATTCTCAATTATCCCGGCAACACAGCCACCACCAGCCAGGGTTTCCCACCGTTGTTCTGGCCAGAGAGGTGTCCCTCAGAAGAGTATATTTATTTCTCCCCAGAGAAAGGCACGTAGAAGAAAATGCACTGTCAGTCTCTACGGGCTTTCTATGACATCTCCCATTTCCAGGGTCACCTGCGTGCCTTAAAAACTCTTTTCTTCTCCTCTGTTGAGGAGGCCGGGTTGATCATGTAATAATGCCTGACATTTAGGCATTATCCTACCAATAGCAGAGCCCAGTCACAGGTATTTTTCACTTGATCCTCACAACAATCCTTTGAAGGAAGGAGGTGCAATTATTATCATCATGATTTTATAGACGAGTAAACTGAGACTCAGATTTTTAACTGACTTTCCCCCAAATCACCTAAAGTCAGAATCTGGATCTGATTCCTGCCTCCAGATCCTATCTGACCCCAGATTCTACCTGTGCTCTTCTTGTTACCTCTAGGGCACAAATCTCTTAAGTCAGCACACAAAAGCCAAAACAGAGTTTCTAACTATTTAGCAGAGTGTGGCCGTGTAAGTACAATATCCTTGCTCATCGGATTCAGTGGATACATCTGTGCCCGGGCATGAGCGAGAAATGGGGAGAAGGGGAGAACTAAGCCAAGGTTGAGAGCAACTGAAGTCAAAGTTGTAGAAAAAGCAAATTAGATGGTCTGCAATATCTTAAACATGTATTAATGAGTTAAGTGGTGTGTATCATTTTGAGATAGAATAGGTTTCTCTTGCTTGAAAGGTGTTTTTTTTAATGTTTGTGTTTTTTAATAATAATAATAACTCACCAGTTATATGCTGATCTTCTACCATATTCACTCTGATCTCCCCATGTATTTGAACATAAAATTCAAATGGCTTCCACAAATGAACATACAGCTATAGACTAAAGAACTCATCTAAGTACCTTTTTGGGTGACATGTTTTCTGTCCCAATTAATGCTGCTTTGAGGATCTGAGGCTAGGTATTCATTTAAAAGTACTCTTCTTCACTCAGTCATGACAGTGTCATTGGAGTACTAATGCTAAGACTAATTTAGAGAAGTGATGCATAATGTCACAGATTCTGTAATAGACCTGGGAAACTAAGGCCCTTACAATACTCTGTGGGAACTCGATTTTGGTCCCCTACTGTCTGTATTTGTGGGCTATTTTCATTGCTTCTTCACCGTGATCTGTGTGACATACAGAACACCGTCACCACCACACAGACCACACACCACTTCACATTTTCAGGCATTTTTATTAACTAGAACGAAAAGGGGAAAAACACTTAAGTATGACTTATAACATTTTCAAATTGCCTGTCCATGTATATAACTGAAGCCTAAACTCTGAATGGATAGAAATGGAACTGGAAATGCTCACTTGCATTGACAGTAGCAGGGAGAGATCTGTAGCAAGCTACCTGACTTTTGTAAGAAGATGCTCCAAAGAATTTGCAATTCTTGTCAGCTAGATGAGTCTTACTGGTATTGATTCACACCACCGTATTCACCTTGGGCAGGGTATAGATATACTGGATAATATGAAGCTTGGGCTTTAAAAAAAATCATCATTCTGTAATTTTGTTCACGTTTCAACTGATAGAAGACACAGCAGATACTTAAATTTTCTAAAAGAAAGAAAGAAAAAAATCCTGCCCATTCTTCTGAAATTTAAGTAGGCAGCCCTTGAAAGATCACTGGGAAAAGCCTGTATTTTCTCAGGTTTAACTAAATAATTTATGCATACTTTCACTTTGGCATGATGAAGCAATTTTAGCCTTTAAAACCCACAACTACTCAGGAGGGAAAAGGTCTGGTTCCTGCAACTTAAATAATTTAAGCATCCAGGTGGAAAAGCTTTCAGCAGTTCCCCTTTTTGAGACAAAGGAAGAAGACTTCAGAATTTTGAGATACCAAGAATAAAGAATTGATAAAAGATGTACCCTTGGATGTATTTAATTTAGAATGGAAATCCTGCAATCTTTTTTTTAAATGATGTGGACCAGAGTGAGAGAGGAGGTGAAATGTCTGATCATCTGCTGTATATAGTAAATGAACACATAGAAAATAATACGTCAGCACAGCCCTAAGTCACACACACACACACACACATACACGTATGTACACATACAAACATACACATATACAAATACAAGTATCTATAAAACCTAATATAATCCTATAACCCATATCAACCCAAGCCTTGAGCACTAGGTAGCTATTAGAGATCTCAGAAGAAGCTGTGCTTTAATCCCTGGCTTCCTGAGTTATACACGTATGTATATGTCTTTTGATATATAACTGAGTACATCAGGACAAATGAGAACCAAACAAAATGTCACCTCTCTAGGACAGAGGACTGCAAAAAAGCCTACACTGAACTACAAAACTACGAGAGGAGGTTCTGAAACATAGGTGTCCAGTATAATAAATGCTCTGAGTACCTGGCCTCTCAGCCTTCTGGCAGACTTCAGAACTGCCATGGGGAAGTTTGCCTTCCCACTTACAGGTCTGTAAGTGACATACTTGTAAAAGAGTGTGGGACTTGGAACACAGCCCCTGTAGATCTAGAGCACAGTTTATAATCAGAAAGTTTTCAGGGTTAAAAAGTTTCCTGCCATCTTATAAACATACCCCAAAATGTACATAATACTTAGTGCTGTTATTTCTCGTGGGAGAGAAAAACACCCAGCAACTCATACATGAAGCACTTTTTTTTTTATGTGTGTATTTGTCACATCCAGATTTGATGGCTCATGCAAAGATGAAAGTCAGCTAAGGTACAAAATAAGGTAACAGAGCTAAAGAGTTGGTTTCCTTTAGAGTTGAGTGTGACAAATTATACAGGAAGGGGGAAAAGAAATCTTGCTATGTATGTATTTTTGAAAATGAATGGAGGCTTCATTCCATTAGGGAGGAAAACGAGCCTTCAACGCTCATGAATTTTAAGTCTCGAAAACTTTTGACCCTGTGCATCCTGGGCATGAAACATACTGGGTCCCCTCAAGAGAGAGCCTGAAGAAAATATGAAGAAAGGTAACTCTCTGAGCCAACAGGAAATGTTAAGCTTGGCCAGGGCTGCATAAAAGAAGGTTGCTGAAACCAAACAGCACGTCCAGAACAAGGTTGCTATGTTATGATGATTTCATTCTGAATGCGATTCTGGATTTGTTTCTGTTGTGGTGGTGCGGGTGAGGGCCACCTACGCTGACACTGGTCAGAGACGTGGACTGGGGAAGAGTGATATTAACTAGTGGGCACATCAGTGCTGCTAGGGCATGGAAGGAATATTATTCTTGATATAAAGAGGTTGAACAGCAACAGCTAAGGTATGGAATGTGAACGGTGGCCCAGAAAGAGATTGAAGTGGGGGTGGATGGTTGCTTTTTTCTTTTTTCTTTCATTTTCTTTTCTCCTTTTTTTTTTTTTTTCTTTTCTTTTCCTTCCCCCCCCCCCCCCCTTTTGGTCATCCATTGACTTTAATTAAGCCCAGCCAGCCTCTTAAGCATGGGAAACTTGGAGAACTTTTTTGTTTAAAGTGACCTTGTTCCCAGGGTTTTCCCCACAACTTCTCTCAGCTCTGTTGCAAGGATGAATATTCACATTCCTGCTCTGAATCTTAGAACAGGGCACCTGGCATAAACAGAAAATTGTAATCTCATCTGAAGTATAATACTAAGAGCGCTTTTTTTTAAAGGAAAAAGAAACCTTTCTCCATAATCCTGCTAGTTATACTTCTTAACTGTATTATTTTAAGTCAATTAATTCAAATTTTAAAATAATGAAATTACTAGCAGAGACTCTAAACTTCTTTTAGTATATTAAATTGGGCAGATTGCTTCTCTCCTTCTAATTATGAATGTTGCAGTTACAAAAGAAACTGTCATTTTGATAGAGCAAAAGACAGTCTGTCTGCCAAAAATGTCCAACCATAATTCTAAAAAAAAGTCATCGGCATCAAGAACATGCTACTTTGTTTGATGTACTGTCTTATTGGAAACCTAATTTGCTTTCAACCTCTGAGACAACACATAACATAAGTTCGTGTGACTAATTTTTCTTGGAAATATGAGTAATTAGAATTAGGGGCCATTTTCATAGCAGGAGTGGACAGGTTTTTAAAAATTCAAAGTAAGTGCTAGAGTTATTTTCTTTACTTTTTTTACAGCACTCCTCAAACCAAGTAAAGGGGGGATGCTGAGCTTTGTACTGGATAATGTGAGTCCCCATGTAAATTGTGAGCGATTGCAAAGTACGGAAAGGTTTATTACCTAAGGTGAGCCCTCCCAGAGCTCCTGGAGTATAAAAGCATTAAGCGTGTGTTCTAACAAAGTCATAAAAATCAATAAACAGGAACCCCCTACCTGTGCAATGGCCCAGTGTTAAGTTTTATACATGTAGTAATAGTGCATATCAATTTTCACCACCCTTCCTACGCTAGCTATTACCGGGCCTACCACCACCGGAGGGACGGCAAGAGCCGTACCATTCATCCATCCCACGGAGTTGTCTACATGCCAGGCCCATTGCATCATTGTCAGTTTTATTCTATCTGCAACTGGACAAGGCTGCAGCCCTAGCTTCTATACACCCACTCAGTACCGCAACAATTGCAAACTGTGTGCCTCTGTTTAAAGAGTTTACAAGTCCTCCTGAAAGAAAAACAGAACCGCTGCATATTAATGCCCCAGACCCCAGAGGATCACACAATGGAAAGGGGAAAGACATGTCGCTGCCACCGGTATGTGACCTTGTCCAACTGCTGCAGTCTCTGGCTTCTCCACCAAGGTTTAAAAAATAATCGTGCATTCTTGATAAGCCTCCAGATGACCAGGTTTCTCCAGCAACTAGTTAGAACCTGCATGCTCCTCAATAGCCAGAAGATTTGGAAAGCATGGGTCACCGTCCTATTACACGCACGGTAACGTATGCTAAAAAATTTGGCCCTAGGTAGGCAGTATTTTCACCAAGTCACAGAAATAACTACTAACCTCGCACTTACTTCATCGAGGAAATCCTCTCACTCCACCTCCCCATTTTTACCAATAAGGCAGAAAATATCCCTGAATGTGTCACCTTTGTACAAAGCCACACTTGGCCATCTATTACTCTGTATGGGGTGGCGTGGGCAGCAAGCTTATTACAATCCCAGCCACTTGTTGGTAAAAAGGTCCAATAACTTTGGGGGAAATACCTCACTTGGGGCATTCTGGAAAAAAAGATAACGAAAGAGAAAAAAAAACCCTCCTTCTAATTATAATCCAAAGATAACTGCTCTGCAGTGATGAGGAACATTTGAGACAAGAGCCTTCATTCAGACACAGGACTTGGGTGACTTTTTTTCTTTCTCGTAAACGATTCTATATGCCATAGTTTTAATAGGCCTCAAAAACAAAAGGCGGCCCTTGGTGATGACTCCTCTTCTCCCCTCCCCAGCAAAAAAAAAAAAAAAAAAAACCCCAAACACAAAAAAGCAAAAAAAACAAAAACAAAAGCAAAAACAAAAAAAACCCCAAAAGCAACAACACCCAGGAGTTTTATCTGTCTGAGGTTGCCTTTGATAGCGCTCACAGCACGGAAGTGCCACTCACGGGTACTTAAAGCTGCGTCATTTAGGAGCATAAAAATAGAATAAAGTTGTGCGGCAAATGAGAAATTATGATATAACTCAAGTGCCATGGCATGAAATAGGCGAAATGAGCCATCTAGACATTTTTTCCAGAACCCAAAACATAAAAATAAAGAAAATAGAAAACGCAAGTCGGTGTGATTTCCAGAAAGGTGTGCCTCAAGTCTGACTTCCATGACATCCACCAGAAGAGTCGCTGTGGATGTGACGAGGAAATGAGACATTTCTAGCACATGCGAAGAAAGTGAAGCACTGCAGTTGTGAACAGCTGGTATACAATAGATAATTTAAGGGAAAGTGACCCTCATGTATAATTTTTAACTGAAGAACTGTCAGGCCCCATTAGTTCCAATAGGGCCTGCCAGGACCAAGATCGGTTTATAGGAGTATTGTATTAGCATAGTTTCTGAGAGAGCAGCGTGAACACATAATATGGGGATTCAGTAAATTTACTGTTTTTAAAAATTGTACACGCTATTTGTTATACGGACATCAATGCTCTCCGCCTGTGTGTTCAGAATGAAAAGCCCAATAGGGTGGCAACTGCCGTGGTAAACAATTTGTGAAAAGGCCCTTCTGAGCAGTTGTACTATGTTCAAAAGTAACCCCCAAAAGTTAAAAGGAAAAACCAAATCGTGGCTCTCGTACTGATTATTCACCGTGGTACTGAATGCTTATGACTCAAAGGCCCTAAAGGAAATAGGGCAAGGAGCAGAAAAACTATACACCCCAATTCGCCCGAAGTTCTTGTCAGGAATTATGGAAATTCCCAGACGGTCGGGCAAGGAGGTAACACGATCTAATCAGGGAATAGATCATGTATGTTTCAAAAGTAATAGCCGAAGTAAATCACAGAGAGAGAGAAAAAAGGAAGTCACCCTTTCCCCTTCGAGTTGGCCATTCAACTAAGCAAATATGTATGAAAGCTTTCTTGGCTGCAGGGTTATCTAACTTAAACACACGGTAGAATGACAATGATATACAAGTGGTTGCTCTGGTTTCAGGTAGTGCCATCTTCACTGAAAGCATAGGTTCGTGGCAGGGGAAAGGAAACAGTGACTACTCAGGGAAGGCTTCGTGGAGAAAGGGGTTCCGGAGCTGATGCGATACAAAATACTTGTTAGCCCAGTGCCTCGTCGCTCGGTTAACGGTGGCTATGCTTAGCACCTGGTGGGATGCCCCATTACTTCAGACTGTTGTGTGATCTGGTTGCAGTTTAAAATCATGTTCGCCTTACCTCTCTATCCTTAGAGAGAACGGCTTGCTAGCGTCTTGTTGGTATTCTTTGGTGTAAATGTTTCGAGGAAATTTCAGGCACTTATATCCCAAATTAATGGGATTCTTGGCATCCTCTCTCCCTTTTAATGTTGCACTGATGTGGAATTAATCTCTCTATTTAGGTGGTTTGTCTTTGCTACAAATATTAAATAATCAAGTCAACATCTTTATATATTTAAATCTACCATTTTGTTATTTAGAGAGGCAACTATTCACTTCCATAATTATAGCCACTTAAATCAAAGTCGACTAATTAGATAACATAGCTGGGCTTTACAGGTATTATAGAATATTCTTTACTAGACACTATATTACAATCATTAGCTCAGCTATAAAAGGGTTTAAATACTAATGTATTTTTTAATTTGCTTTATAACCTAAACAAGCAATCAATGTACATTAATAAGCATAATTGTTTTTTTGGCATCTGTCCATTCATTTGGTCCACCTTGACAGCGCCAGCAAACACATCAACGGAACTCAGTAACCACAATGCACAAGGAGGAATCATCAGTGACATCTTCTCAAATACATGTTATGTGTTAAATTATTTTGATATTGAGAGATTAAAACCTCGGTAGCTTGCCATAATGTCCCCCTTACAGATGTTCCAGACGAGGGGTTTGACAGATATTTCCACCTCAAACGCCATTTTCAAGTGGCCATAAAACAAGCCTTAATGAGGTGATAAATGTGTTTACCTTTGATTAGGTGAGCTTCTGGATACAAGGGCATGGAGGACCACTTTCCAAGAGTAAGTATGTACAAAAAGTGCGGGCCACCCCCGTTCTGTCGGGGTTCTCAAGGTAAGTAAGCACAGCTGCACCAGAAGCACCCCACTCCCCCTTCCACTCACTTTTCACTGGCTAATGTGGCTTTGCCAATGGAAGGAGTAACACGTGTGAGAAATTTTTACATCACCTGTGGACCCCAACCGTTCTTAGAAGATCCATTCCGGGATTCTAAGACTCGTGTTCTTATGCAGCCGGATCACAGCTCTTCCCATGTTATAGTGCAACTGTCTTCTTGTTTTGTTTGTTTCTCAATAAACTGTGAGGGCTGAGATTGTTGTTTCCCTCATCTCTGTATCCTCTGAGGCTAGCACCGTGCCTCGCCCATCGCTGACAGTTACTGGTATCTTGTGAATGCACGAATTTAGTTGTCATTTTCTACAGATGCTAGAGCGATGCTTTGTAATTCTTGTATCTAGACTTATGTATATAAATTTTGATATCCTACTGCCTTTTGCCAAATAGGCCAATCAGCATCCCCCCTCCCAGAGCACTAGCCAATAATATACTCTCTGCTCATTTCTGATGACCTTCCTTCAGGGTGACTTTGACATAGTCACCACAAAGGTATGGTGGTCTGAGGAGACTATTATCATTTGGTCCTTGACAACTTCCGAAAACAGTTACTCTTAGCTTCACAAGCAAACGTGTAACTGATAAAACTGGAAGAAAAACAAGGCCAAAATGGCAGCCTCCCCACACAACTTGCATGTGTTCTAAAATAAAGAAACTATGGATAAAAGGTAACTTATTCAGTGTCACTCGTACATATTTATAGTTTAAAAATTAGTCAGAGTTTATGTCCTGAGGTTGCACCTACAGGGAGCCAGATGTGCCTTCTGCATGTGACCTAAGACAGGCCTGGGGCAACAGCTAGATAATTTCTCGCTCATCCTCTACACCGTCGATTGCGGCGGCTTTCTGAGGTGAGAGAAACTGACAGCACTAACTCTCCAGGGCAGAACTTTCCAGTCAAGTGGATCAACGGACTGAAAATCTCTTATGAATAGTCATTAGGCCTTCATTACAAACCCCTCAAAACCCAGTTCTCTTTTCGCAACCAAATGCCTTTTGTCATCTTCACAAGGTGCATCATTTAATTACCAATTGATTTCTTTATATATGACAACATGTCAGATAGCAAAATACAGTGTATCTCCCTCAGGGGGCGAAGTCTGTTAACCATCACTATGCTGGGTTACGGAATTAGCTGAAAACCAGATACCCTGCGTACTGTTTTTTTTCTTTTTAGCTACTTTTCCTAACATCTGAGCTTATTTCTTGTTGTTGTAAAAAGCCAGTAAAAGAAAAAAAGGAAGAAAGATGCTAATGAGAATCATGATAGAGTCCTCCCATACCCTGAAACACTTTCAAATTAGTGAGAGTACATTTTAAGTTTCCTCTACATGAAAAATGAATGCCCAACAACATATAGGGAATATACAGAGAATTCCAAAAAGCAACTATATAGAGAACGACCACAGCCCATCTTTCTAACGTAAGAAAAAAAAAATGTCATACAACTGTTCTCCTTATACCAAGAATTTCCTCAGCTTCTGACTTAGCTCATGCACCGAATCTTCCGCTGCGCAACTGCGGCCTGATAATCAAGTCAGTACTGTATTAATAAGCTGAATAATAAGGGAATTTCAAAAATGTACAGGACTATTATACCGTAACAATGAAACCTCAAACGGAGTAAACCAGGGCAGTGCTGAAGGTGGGCGTCGGGAAAGAATGAGAGCAGTGTTGCAGCAATGCACCCCATTGTGTGGCCGTGTAAATGCCTGCTTCTTTCATACACAGAAGCCACATTACATGAGTCCGAACTGTTCTCAGAGCATCACTGTGACTGGCTGTGCTAGAACCTGGCACCGACGGGCACTGAAAGCTGACATTAAACTGTAGGATGTGCTGCAGGTGTGCAGGCCTGGGAACGTGCTCTAATTACATATTTTCCTGCCGCGCAACAATTAAGGTCGCCAGAATAATTGGCAGTTTCTTAATCCCTCTCTAACAAGACTGACATAAGGAATGGTTTATTTTTTCTCTGGTTGTTTTGAAAGTGTTCTTCAAGATTTTTCGTTTTCTATGGAACTGCATAAAACTAATTCTTATGTTCAGATGTGTGATTATACCCATTGTTGGAAGAAGAAGAAGAAGAAAAAAAAAAGGCCTGTCTTGGAATTGCAGTAAAACTAAAATAATTTTAAAAAAGTAAATTGTATAACTTGGTAGGTGGTTTAAACATTTTTCCTCTGAAAGAAGGTAAATTTTTCTTTTAAAACCCTGCGTTTCTACTTTCTGAACTGCTCAGATCAGGTGGGTTATTAAACTGGGCTGGGGGGGGAAAAAAAAACAGACCACGGGCAAACACCGACAAAATAGGTGTCTTCCCCTACTTAGCAGTGGTCCTTAACCTTTGGGAAGGTCACACATTAGATCCTTTTAAGAATCTGATTAAGTGCATGGACCCACTGCCCGGGAAGATGCATCAATGCACAAAATGTTACAAGCAATTTCTGGTGGCTCCCAGATCCTTTAAAGATCCATTAATGAATCACCGGGAAGGAACCCCAGTCAACTAACAAATACTGCGATTATTTATACACCTCTCTTCATTCACCCATCCTTGCATTCCCTCTGAGCCATCTGACCACCATATGAAGGATACAGTATCTACCACAGGCGTCAGGAACCAAGTTTGTGGGATTTATATTCTTAACTAAAACCCATTTATTGCATTATCATTAGTTGTCAATTTCCCATTTTAGTTGGGCTAATTGGGCAGAGCTGAATCATTTAGTGCATTTTGAGCCAGCTCACTCACTCTTGCCCCCTTTCCTACAAATCAGAAGATAGCAGCGTGTGCTGATTGAGTACTTAGCAGACGAACCAAAGTTATGTCAAGCGCATTACGATTTAACACAGGCTGAATGGTAGGGGCAGCAGATGTAACTAATGGGGTTAGGGAGAGAAGAAGCTCGAGTGGAGAGAGAGGGGATGGAGGGGAAACAAAAGTGATTGTATCGGTAATAGAGACTTCAAAGGGGAGTAGTTTGGAAGATTTGGGGGGGTGCTGGCAAATGGAAAAAGAGGCACATCTGCCTATAGAGTGGCTGATACAGGAGGGAGGAGAGGGCTGCCAGGAGAAAAAGCAAAGGAGGAGAATCAAAGGCAAGGAAATGTAGAGCTGCAGAAGAAAGGAAGCTCACTTCTATTTATGGAGGTAATGACACCAGGCCTCATACAGTTGGAACTGTCCCAGATTGTCCTGTGTTGAGTGTCCCGTCCATGAGACACCTTGCTAAGTTGGAGACAAAAAGTAACTGTAATGATTTCATCTTGACGTTTGAAAATAAATCAAATTCATTTTGATGCTTGAAAAATCTTTTTATTACAAGACCGGTATGTAGTTTAAATATTAACTGCTTCCCCCCTCTTTCTTTCTTCCATGTTGGGTGCTAAAAAATAGCATTTGGTCAAAACTGAGCTCTCTTAGTAGACAACTAAAATTTGAGTGTTATAGATAGAAGTGAGGAGCAGGCATGCTGTTCTCTTCTTTCATGAGATGAATGAGATACTTTTGTTCTTACTTGAGGAGGTGGACTCTTGAATCCCAATGGTAGGTGTGTGCGTGTGTGTGTGTGAGTGTGTGTGTGTGCGTGCGTGTGTGTGTGTGTTACTGACCGTACAACAAGGAGTAGGGAGAGAAGAGTACAGACCAAATCCATAAAGCAGTATCAGGAGGGAGGGCAGGGGCCGGAACTGGGCTGTGCCACTAAAAATCATACCCTATTCTGTGGGACTGTTTACACCACCAGTGGACAACTCCTGTCCTTGCTCACATGGTAAATGCCACTTTTTTTTTTTTTTGAGGCCAGCTCAAGCATGTCATTTCTTACAGCTGTGCTGACCTGCTTAAGGAGGGGGAACCTTGGCCCCTCCCTGTCCATGAATGGAATCAAGGACTTACCTCGATTCTTACTCAATTCATTCTATCAGTCATTCAACAAACATTATGGCTTTCTTGTACATTTATGGAATATCAAGTATTTATTAAATATTGAATTTTTTAATATTTGCAACGTGTCAGGCTCTGATCCCATCAAGCCATAGTTCCTGACACTGATCAGTGAGGCTCTGTGAGGACTCACCCTTGGACCCTTGGTGCTAGAGCAGTACCTAGCACCTGGTAAGTAGCTAATATTGGTCAAATACAATAATGAATTGGCTGCATATAAAGTAACTTCCCTGTTGGCAGGTTTATAGTAAAATACTTCAAGTAAGTATAAGCTTTTAAAAAAAAATGGTTTTCTCATATAGTGGTATAGTCATTAGCTACATAAGTTTTCTCAATGTTGCAGCTCAGTTCCCCGGGTGAAGCACAATCCCAGCACAGGTAGTATTCTCTTGGGCATGGCCTTCATACACCAGCCACCACACGGCCTTTCACAGAGCATGCTAAGGAGATGTCTGTGGATTCATTTTTGATTGATATAAATGTCATCAGTCTGTCCTGAGCAGCTCACAAACCCTGGCAAGACTCTCGTCTGCTGATCTGGTGAGTGCCCACAGACTCCCTATTAGACACTATTCATAGAATTCTACACCTACCCCACACCAGGCTTTTTTCTAACCCAATTTCCTTGACCTGTGTTTTCCTTCTAACCAGACTTCAGAGACAAAAGCAGAGCACTAAATCATTTTCTTAAAAAAAACACCATCAGGCTATTTTGGTCATTTGGGCTGTTATTCATACACTGTACCTGAGAAGTTATTTTGAGATAGTGTAGCTCACTAAATTATATTTTCCTCATTATCATTATTACTTCAAAATGATCATTAATTTGCTCTTTGGCTTTCGAAGTGGGAAACATCAAAGAAACCAAAGTTCTCTCTAATTTAACTTTTCTTGAAAAGTAACTGATTTATAAACAAATTACTTGTGCCTTGTAAGGAAGAGCCAAACGTGTCTGCTCGTTTGATATATTTTCAAGGGCTACAGTGTGGAAATGAAGCTCTAAGAAGCTCCTGTGTGATCCACAAACAACTTCAGGCTATATTACACGTGCGTCAGGTATAGGGACCAAGCCCTCTGAGTTGCAAGCAACCTGCCATGCAGAATGCTGGCCTGGCAATGCCTTAAACAGCTTATTTAAATTGCAAACTTTCCAGCCACCACTTACAGGTGATTTTGAAAATTCACTACATAAACTAAACAGCTTCATCTCCATACTTTGTTTCTTAAATCATACATGCATTATCTCTGAAAGGTGCTATTTAATTTCCCTCTCAAGAGCTCATCAACTGTGTTAATAAATTGCCTTAGAGTAAAAATGTATCTAAAACACACACGAAGTTTAAACAAATATTCCAACTTGAGGGCAAATAATGTTAGAGAGGTGGAGAGGAATTTCCAGGATGAAGTTTTGCCTTGAATAGAGATCACATGAGCAGCATTTTGAAGTCACAACTTTATAGTGTAAGATGATCAAAGCCAAGTATTAATACTTTTTTATCAGCTCACCTTCTAAACAATATTTCAGTAGATTTCCTTTCACACAGTGATATTTGTAATAAATGTTCTGCCTTTGTTTTAAAGTCAGTCTGTAGAAAGATGACATCAGCTTAGCAAACAATAAAGTGCCTGTAATATTGTCTCCAGAGGGCTGTTACATTTACTTTGTAGCAGTAAAATTCAATTTTCAAAAAACACTACATGAATGATGTTAGGTTATTAACCCTATCACGGCCGTAAAAATATCATAATTGTGTGCAGGATGTAGGTCACTATCTAGAAGCCGTAAGTTGCTTTTTTTGTTAAATAATCCATTTAAGCTTCTTTTCTCTCCCCATAGCCTGGGCTGTGTCCCTTCCTTTGGGGAAAAACTATTCCAGCATTTAGTCAGCAGGCTGGAACAAGACCCCTACACTTTGCATTCTGAGGCTCTGTTCTTTTGTTGCCATATAGTTACACCTCCCTGTCTCGAAGTCATTTGTTGCATTTACTTTTTACCGAAGTCTGCCATTCTTGAATTAAAAAATGAGTATACCTTATCAGGTTTTTTCAAATGGCAGAGTCATACCTCCCACACATTTCAGTTCGAGGACAAAAAGGAGGATGTGTCCCATTTCAAAGCCTGAACCACTCTCGCATTTCAAGATCTTGAGCACAAGCACTTTATTTGGGGACCTGAATGCATTTCAGTTGCTCTGCATGAGTAAAAACAGTATATACCTGATAAAAGTGATTAAAATCTCTCGTGTTCAGAAAGAAGAAGAATATTTATCAGCAGCCTATCAGTATGCAAAGAGTTAACTAGTTAAACTTCTACAAACCCCCACAGCAACTTTCCAAAAGCTGACAATAAGTAAAAGAAGTGCTGGTTATCCATTTTTTAAAGGGATGGGATTGGTTTTAGAAGAAAAGGAAAGAGGATCAAACACCTCAATGCAACAAAAGGTTGTGTCAGAAGGCCCTCAATCACAAACCTCCTTCAACAACAGATATTCCAACCTTCCAGAGCAGTTACCCAGGCAGCACAGCTAAAAAGTTCCCTGACATGAAAAGAACAAAAAGCAAAGGGACAGAGGTAGTTATTGTCATGCACACTCCTCTCCCTCTCTCTCTCTTTCTCTCTCTCTCTTTCTTTTTGGCTCGGGCTTTTCCCTCCCCCACAAAACTTTTGCATAAGCTGTTAGAGAAAAGTGATGGTGTGGCTTGCTGAAAAGAAATCCCCTATTTGTGAGCTACCTCCTAGGTGGCGAGGTAGACCTTGGTGGATTTTCGGTAAGAAACACCTGATGAATGGAGAGATCATCGAAGTGAATACTTCAAAAGAGTCATCTGAAATTAAAATCATAGCCCTGTAAATATGGTCAACGTTCCCTTGTAAACAGTTTTTTTTTTTTTAATTAATAATGTTTCCTTCTCAGACAAATTCTGTCTTCAGTGCACAGTGGATGTAAGTTATTTGCATTTTCTGTGTTGGGTCTTAGAGGTATCTTAACAGCATGTATGAATTTTCCACTAAAATGTAAATTATTAACAAGTCAGAGTTTTCATTTGTTTTATCTCCTGATGTGAGATCTAAATAAGTATGTAGAACACTTAAAATTCTTACCATTTCTCTGCTTTCTGAGAAATAAATCTCATGCATACTGCACAATATATTTTCTTACGCATAACATGTTTCCATGTAATGGGAAGAAGAAACTAATTTGAGGGGGAATGCTATATGTTTCCTGGAGACTTAGCTCTATGAGCCAAGAGTATTAACCCTAAGGAGCACCTGGTCATGTTTTCTTCATCATCATCATCATCATCATTGTAATCTTTACTATCATCTTCTTCATAATCATCCTCACAAAGCATCACTTAAGGTTTCATCATCACTTGGTTTGATACCAGCCATGTTCAGTTAACTTTGTCCTTGATTAGTAGGACATAATCTACTGATGGAACCAGATTAAAGAAACTCAGTTGTGTTGTCATCAAAATTCACATACGATGATAAAGGAGCACACGATGTGAGGGTGACTGAGGTGTATGATTGGGTAGTTGTCTTTTGAGAACAACAACAAACATTTAAGTGGAGCTTACTATGTGCCAGCCGTGTTCGACACCATTCGCCTTTTTTTTCTTCACAATAACCCATTTTATAGATGAGGAAACTGAGGCTTACAAGGGTTAGGTCACTTGTCCAATGTCATAGGTAGCAAGTGTTGGAGCTGAGGTTCTGAACTTGGATTCATTCTCACTGACCACACTCTGCCTCACCAGAATGGGAGGAAGGCAAGGGAGGACTAGTGAAAGATACAAAGTTTCCGGATCTGCCACACAGGGGTGCAGATCAGGGATCGGGAGAGCATAGCAGAGTTTCTGAAGCTATGAGCGAAATGACTGGATAAAGAATAGATGGGCTTACCTTGGAAAAGAAAGAACAAAGATGGGTGCCATTAGAAGAGGGTTGGATGAGGAGGCGAGACCTAGAAAGGGAGCAACAGAACAGAGTCCAGAGAGCAGTCGGCGATCTCAGTGGAGCCCAAAGGAAATGATGGACTGGTTAAAGGTACAGACAGAGAAGAGCAAGTTCATCAGTGGTAAATTAAGCTGAGGCTTGACATGCTCTTACGGATGGAGAGACAGAAGGCCGCAAATTCCCAGTGGGCCAAGGCCAAAGCCAAAACCTAGACCAAGACCACAACTATGAGAATGAAGAGGAAGGAGGTGGATTCAGGAAATGTTGGCCAAAAAAAAAAAAGAAAAAAGGGAGAAAAAGTGGCAATGGTTGCTAACAGACTGGATGTGGGGAGTGAGAAAGGCAGCGAGTGAGACAGAAATAACCCTGGGGTTCCCGGATGGGAGGTGGACGATAGGCTTGTAGTTCCCACTGCAGTGGGAAACCGGGCAGATAGGGAGCATGAGTTGCTTTTTTGCCATGTTATTTAATTTGCCAAGGCCAATGTCAGTAAGTTTTGAGGTCTCTTGTGGGAAGAGCACTATGTGGTCCTAAAGCCGGTTTCACCGGTGAATACCTTGACCTTTTTAATAGAGGTCAATGGTCTACTAGCTGGGCTATCCAGAGAGAAGCTGTCAGGTGTGCAGGAATCGGATGGGGGAGGCATGGATGCTGGATTGCTAAAGAACAGAATGTGCACATGAGGAATGTCAAGAAAACCACCTAGAAGCAGAGGTGTAGGGCTGTTACAGAGGTGTAGGTGAATTGAGCATTATTTATTCTAGTGTGGAGCAGAGAGAAACAGCCTAAGAAAATACTTCAGCCTAAGTCATGGCCAACACCTCATACCTTGGCTTTATCTGCTGTAGGTAGAACAGCCTGGTTTAAACTCAGGCAAAGAAAACTGCACTAAAAAATAAATTAGGATAGATGTATACAAAATGGTATACAACATTCTTTTACTTTCTGGGGTCAAATATTTTGCTAACAAATCACTCAGTTTTCCCAAGTACCATTTCTAGTAGAGCAGAGTGTATCCGTAAAATATTCTTTCTTTCTTTCTTTTTTTTTTAATTCTCCCCAATGCCTCCTCCTGGGTTCACCAGTGTTTACAAACATCTAGCCTTGTGAATAGCCTTGCCTGGGCAGTCGTGAACAGTGAACCTCCTTAATGCAAAACACTGGAAAAGGAGGGTATTATTTCAGCTGGGAGAGAAGCAGAGCCCTGGGATGAGACTGATTGATTCAGACCAGATGGGTGGCCACACATAGGTGTGACAAAAATAGAAACACATTGCAGACATTCCAGGCACTGTCCTCCCGTGGCCAGGAGGTGGGTCGCCTGTGCTGTCCCCTTATCTACCTCCTAATGTGCTTGCCAATCAAAGAATGTTAAGGATGCTAACTAACTCTTCTCCTTCGTGTTAGCAGCCTGGTTGGTCACATGGCATCAGGGTTTAAGTTCCATGTAAAAAGTAAAATGACCATTGTCCAGGTTTGCCTCCATGTAAAGCCAAAGCAAAGCATTTCATCTAGTGCCTACATATGTTATTTAAGGTTCTCTTCCACACGAAAACTAGCATGCCAGAAACTTTCTCTGACTGCTACCTCCCAGATAGAGTGCATTTATAAGTGACACCAGTGTTGTAATCATGGACTAGAATTTAACTCATAGGGCCTCAAAGAATACCACACAGTAACTGAGGGTTCTAACCCCATTACAGGCACTTGAACCAAAAGTTTCCTAAGCCCGAGGACTCTACTAGAACAGGGTAGGACCTTACCTTAGATAACCACTGACTCTCCATTTCTTTTGAGTCACCATTTCATGTTTAAGATTTCTCATGGGCTATTTTGGCTCTCATTCCAGTAAATTAGCGAATCTTAAATTTATAAACTAAGGCAAGGGTTTATTAGTTTGACAATATTGGGAAAAAGAAACAACATTCTCATTTATTACAAGAATTGCTTTCTTATTTAAAGGAAACTCAACAAGCATGGGAAATTTTCTATCATTCAAAACCGAAGTGTAGAAATTATGCACAAATTTGAATATTTATCAAAATTAAAGGAAACTCCCAAAGCTTCTTGTACAATAATATAAGACCCAGAGAAATGGTAAGCATTCAATAGCAGCCCAGTGGCATTTAAACAAGTCTGGGAGAGGCTTTGTCATAAGAAGAGGAGGGTTTTCTCACCCTCTACCTCAAATGTCCTGCCCTGTTTTGTCCCAGCGTGAAGTTGGAGTTTATGTGTTCTCACAGGGGACTGAAACTATTACCTACTTGCTATAAACCTCCTCAGATTTCATTGCTGTGGGTTAATCTGTAGGTTCTGATTGACATCCCCTGTTGTCTCCCACACTCACTGTGAAGTTTACATGTACCTACCACCTGAAAGGCAAGGCAGACCGCTGTGCTCCCTTTTACGTCTACCTGCAACTAAAAAAAGTAATTCCTCAGATATAATTTTGAGCCAATTACACACAGAGGGAATTATTAGGTTAGTTTAAAAGCTACATGTATGGGTCATTTTTCTTTCCACAAATTGCTGGCCCACGGCTGTCATGACACCCATCTGGAATTAAGATTCTACAGAAGACTTTTGTCATAAAAGGAGTTACTCGTTTTTTTGTGTCATGGCAATTCCTAGAAGTAATGTACTGGTGATAGACAGCTCTTGAATTTACTCTACCAGTAGGCTGCCTCTTTAAAAAAAAAAAGATTCCTGTGCAGGTGGAGATTAGCATATGAAAAATGCTTTTAATTTTGTCCACTCTCGGACTTACCTATCTGTCAAACCCATACATGTGACAGCAGTTGGGTTCAACTTATCTCTACTTTACCACCTCAAGAGCAGGTTTTAAACAGTCCAGGGGCTGTTAGTTATTTGTAAGCTGAGTTCATTTAACTCCCTTTCTCAAAACAAACCCAATAAAATACAAAGAGACCAAACTGCCAGTTCGGTTTCTGGATATCAGAAATAAAAACGATCATCTCCACGAATCTGTGAAAATGACTTCCTTTGACAGAAGGAAATAAGACAGCCAGTCAAGCCGTCTCGTGACAGCTGCTTCATGAGATCCCTCTGGTTCTTTCCATGTGAAACTGAGTTTACATGTTGCTCTTCTCTAGTAATATTTTCTATTGGCTATTTTTTTTTCTATTCCTTATCTTTTCTCACTCAAAATCTAACCTGCCTCGTTTTGCAGTTCTCATTTGCACCATCTGATTTGTGTCAACTGTGGCTCAAGGCTTCACAGAATTAAGTGAAATGAGATGCCCCAGTGTTGGCGTGGCAGTGGATCTCTTACGGCTTCATCCTTCACTAACTGACAGGACTCCCACAGGGCAGTCCCTATCGTGAAGTGGGCCTCAAGGGGTTAACGTGGGCTGAATCTCAAAATAGACCTGCACTCAGCACACCTACTCAGTTATAAAGAATGAGCAGTAAATATGTGCATGCAAATTCTATTTATGTTAAAGAACACTTAAGTTACGGTGGAAAAGTAGAGTACTCTTTCTCACCATTCGAACTTCAAGAAGATCAAGAACACCAGGCACCTTGCACTCTTCAAAGGGACTGAGCTGAGGGTAGAAGCACCTGAAACAACTTTTCCCTACCACCTACAGCCCTGAGACTGGAACGGGAAGAAAGCTCTCATATGAAAATAAACTAGCTCCGTCTTCTCTCAATTAGCTAACTTCTCTATATTTTAACTAGTTTTCTTGTTTTACCAAGTTCCTGGGCATTCAGCTGTCACAGCTCAGACAATGCTCTCAAAATGATTTCATGTATTGAAAATAAAAATTCTTCACCACGGTAATCAGAATTCTTAATGAATGGGCAGACATCGGCGGGCTGAGCATTTCATGTGCTGCCTGCTCATTTCACACCACCCTCACAAAATCAAAATTCTCCTGTTTTGGATAGTCAGAGGTGAGTGGACAACAGCCAGGTGCAACTTTCAAACTTAATCTGCTCTGTTCATTTAAAAGCGTTCACGGGGGCAATAGAACAAAATTTATATATTATCTACTATCTCGGGTAAATATTGGTCTTAATAATAAACTGTCTGGGAGATGTATGAAACCTGTTCGCTCTCCTATTAATGTTTTACTGGCCATAAGGGCTAGGGCCCTACTCCATTTTAAATTTAACTCCATGAAAATGGGCAGTACCCAAGAAAATGCTAACACAATTCCAGATAAAATATACTGTTGTGAGGCTGAAAAGTGCATGCAAAGCAAGCTGCATTATTAGAATGTTTAAATATTAATTATACCGCTGTGTAGTAAAGATGATCAAGTATGAGTGTCAACTAATTTTCTAAAAGCTGCAACATTTACTTTCATCTAAACTTCCTTTGTTAAACTAAAACTAAAAGCCCAGCAAGTTTAGTCTACTTGAGTGTGTTTATTTTTATTGGTTTCTGCATAATTTTTTTCTACCATAAACCAACTTTAACCCCTTTTCTGTAATCTCTGCCAGTATAACTCCAATAGCACATCATAAAATTCCTATAATTCTTCAAAGCCACAGAGTTGGAAAGGAAAGTCTTGGGCATTTTGTAACAAATGCCAGCTACAAGCCTCAGCCAATTACATTTAACTCTTAGGAAACTTCTTTGTGTGTGTGTGTGGATAAACTTAGAGACTTAATGCTGTGTGGTCACTTTCATTTCCACGGGAAGCATTCTTCGGTCCCCTCTGGGTGAGAAGCCAGTTCCATTTTGTGAAGAAAACTGTGGTGGAGGTAGGACCTGGCTCTAAGAGCTGAGGAGTCTAGGCTGACAGATGGGGAGACAGATGTACTGAGCCACATAAAATCAGAGAGACTTCTTACCTTATGCAGAAGCCTTTGCTGGTGGAGGCGAGGTGGGCTGAAAAGTGGCCATTTAAATGAACTCTGGGGACGGAGGAGTTAAGCAGAACCACTGCCACTTTCCCTCTCATTTCTTTTCCTAACCTATTGCTCTCTTAGATTCTCAAACAGCTACTGGAAGCGGGCAGGAGAATCACTTTGAGATTCTTAAGAAGAGACAAAGGAAGAACATGTGTGTGGAGAGAGACGCTCGGGTTTCATCCCGTCACCCATGGATGCCCAGCCAGGGTTTCTCACCTGAGACAGATTGCGACGCGTGTTCGGCTCACTCATGCACGAGAAGCAATACACAAGTTCAGTGTAAAGCCACTTTAAAAGCTCATTGGGTGCATACTTTACTTGTACAAAATACCTTATTCATGACGGAGCAGTGAGGGCCTAGGTAATTACTTGAATCAAGGTGGCCTCAGAAGTGTTTAAATCTACAAGGACACTTAAGAGCATGAATAATGCAAAATAATTTGCATCTAAATTTTTTAAGTGTTCTTTATTCAAAAACTAAAATGCAGTTCCGATTAAAGTTTGATGAGTGAAAGCTGAGCACTTCGTACCCACTGTGAACCGTCTCCTCTATGTGGAAATTATTTCAGACAGTGGTGAAGGGACAAAAGAGTTTGGTTTCTTTTTTTCCTTTTAATTTAAGTTGTGATTAAGTCGTGCTGCTTTTGAGCCTAACTTTCTTTAGGTTTTGTGGTGGCCATCGAGGTAATTCCTGAGCTTGCTTAGCAGACACAAGTCCAAATTTCAATCCAGCCCTTTAGGAAACACAATGAAAACACTTACTTTCGTAGACTCAGTAATTTGCCAAACAAAATAACATTTGCATTCAAAGTTAATGCAGTGCAACTTTCTTTCTTGTTCTCTCACCTCAAATATTTTATTCAAATTATTCTTCTTTTGGAATCACTAGACACAAAACATCTCTGTTCTTGGAAAGCTTAGAATTCCCCATTTTCTCCTTATTTGATTTATACTGCTGTGTGAATATACATTATTTAATATGTTACTGGCAAATTTTCAGTGAAAAGCTAAGTAGTGTCAATATGTTAACCCATACTTTTTTAGGGAAACAAGATTGAACAGCTAAAAATCAACTGAGAACCCAAAGGCAACTTTGTTACAATAACATATAAAAATGTCTCCCACCTTAAAATGGCTTTTCTTCATCGAGTTTTCTAAAGTTGAACATTTTGAAGACTATTTCAAAGGTGTGTTGTAAGTAAGACTGAATTACAATATTGCTCATTTATAGATATTTTTTTGTCAGGGGTTTAGAAAAGGGAAGTCAATTATTTAAAAATTTATTTTGCTAAATTTCTACTATCTATGATCACTCGGGCCGTATAACCTGTCTTGGAATTTCACAACATTTGCATTTCATTTAATTCTGTGAACATTTGAGAAACCACAGTTTAAGAAACTGCCCATTGTTTCCTGGATTCTTTTGCCATGTGGCGGGGGAACTCTTCTGGCCCTTCTTTTCTACCTGAGATAAAAGTGAAGTTCAAAAAAAAGTGAAGTTCAATTAGAAATCAGGCCTCTCTTGTCTAGTTCACAGGCACCCTCATGGCTGTGTGGACAAGGACAGTTGGAATGTGGGTAGAAAAGGTGGTAGAAGTCCCACCAGGCTAGCAGCAGAACTGACCTTCCAAGCGAATTTTCAAGGTAGGCCCACTTTGCAATCCGGAGCACCTCAACTTTAAAGGCCCTTGCAAAGGAAAATTATTTTCCTGCCCTAGCCCTTATAAAGTATAGACTACCAATTTATTGCTTGCTCCAAAGCCGGCTTGCACTTTATTGGAATTTTAGATGAGTGTGTTTGGCACACTCTTGGTGAGTGGGTATGCCTTTTTTTTTTTTTTTTTTTTGGATTTTGAACAATGAAAACATTTTTAAACTCATTGAACAAAGATTTCCCCAGCAACAGACCCCCTGCTCAGCAGGTCACCTATCTTTGCGACAGTTTTTCTTTTCCCACGCTAACCCCAGGGCTCATTTGCATAAGGTCTCTGTTGTGACAATTAGTTTCAGGTGAGCTGATTTCTATGCAGCTAGCCCAAGACGATGCACAAGCCCTGGGCCTCCCTGATCCTGGTCCTAATTGCGACTGACTGGCACCAGACACAATCATCCTCTTGATTCAGCAAATTGTCCTGCTAGTAGCTTGTTGTGACCCCGCAAAGCACAAATCATATCATGTCAGTCCAGCCTAGTAAACAACGAATAAAATACACTCTGAATGAGCATAAGAATGTCTTTTCCATATTTTAGGCACCGTTGACTAAATGAATGCAAATGAAAGCAACAGTCTCTTAATTTTTTTTTTTTTGGTTGCCAGTGGTATTGTGGTTCCCCAGAAAAACTTTTTCAGAAAATGGGCTGCCCCCATATTTAAATTCCATGGCTCCATAACCCTGTCACCTGGGAGAAAGTCCCCAGGTAAAATAACTGGCTGCTTTCAAATTTCTCTTAGCTTTGTTGTTGTGGAAATAAGTAATATGCTCTTTCATCATCTCTGAAGCTACAGGGTACATCAATATGCACATTAGCAGGGTTCCCAGTAGTCGCTACTAGACAGAAAAGCATTCGGAGCCAATGAGATTTCACATCTCTGCATAGCAACCCAAGTTAAGGAAGGATTTTCCTTAATTCTAGGAAGTGGGGAGAGATGAGTGACTTTGCATTAAGAGGATGTTTAAGGACAATGATTGTTCTTAAAACATTACCTCCCCGACCCCCACTGTCTGCAGTTCTGGACTTAACTGTATTAGGTTCCATGTCTTATAAATTCTTTCTACCCTGATAGTCAAGAATTCTGTTTGCCATCCTGTTGTCATATTTAGCTACCTACCTGCCATCTCTATTTTCTCCATATGCTAAAGGTTAAAAAAAAAATGAACAAGTCCAATAAGTGTTTCAAAAGCCACTTAGCTATGTTTCCTGCTCCTATCAAATAGATATTGTCATTACTAAGGTTTTTTTTTTTTTTTTTTAATTTTCCTCAAGGGGTTGTACATAAGCATTTGTTTTCATGACATAAAAGATGTATCCATTCATATCCTGGCTAGACCTAAAAAAGTTTTTCAGACAGATAGCTACTTTCAGGAATTTTGTATCTTATTTCAAACTGGTTTCTGACAAATACAGAATTACTTGTTAGTACGGCAACACAGTGATTTTGCTTTTCTTTTCAGGCACTTCTATCTTGGAGGTGAAGATCTTAGAAAGGGACCAGGGATTATGAAAGGAAAAAAGGAAGAAGAGAAAGGAAGAGGAAAAAAAGAGATTAAATTGAGTATTGAAGAGAATTGCTTTAAGTTCTTATGAAAGAACTTTTTTTTTTTGCATTTATGGCAGAGGGACTGTCTACCCACCTTCAGGTAAACTAATCCTCTATGGGGCTCTTACTTCCTGGATTCCCTGGGTTCACCACCCACTCTTGAGAAGGGGGCCATATTGCGGGGGGCCTGAGCACATGGTCCAGGGGTGTGCCTGGAAGGGCAGAGTACTAATTTCCTCCTGTTTCTTATATCTGTCATGATTTTTAACTCTATTCTCACAGTGATGGGAAAATTGTATGGCCAAAGGCTTTATATTATTTAAGGGGAAGACTAGAAATAGTTGGGGGAGAGGAGGTATCTAAATTCTAGAACCCCATGGAGTACGCTTTAGACCATTCAGAGCAAGAAAGTATTTGAGTCTAGATAAATGAGTGTATAGTATCAAGGTAAAGAATTGTTAAGTGTGGGATGCCTGGGTGGCTCAGTCGGTGAAGCGTCCGACTCTTGATTTCGGCTTAGGTCAAAGTCTCAGGGTTGTGAGATGGAGCCCCACATCAGCTTTGCACTGGGTGTGGAGCCTGCTTGATATTCTCTCTCTGCCCCCCTCCCCACCATCTCTCCCTCTCTGAAAAAAAAAAAAAAAAAAGAAAAAGAAAGAAAAAAGAATTGTTGAAAGAGCTACACAATTTCGTTATAAAATACAATCTATAAAAAGTAGATGAAAAATCTGTAATTCAGACTAAAAACTTCAGTATAAGCAATATAAATCAATATCTAGAGTATGTTTTCCATAAATGGACATAATTCCCACTTTATATGAATTATGAATTTATTGAAAAAAAAAACTGTTTCAAGACCAATTATGACCTCTAGCACCATGTGTCCTTCAGATGGATAGATAACCATCAGGGTTACCTCACCTTGTGAGAAACTTGAAAAAGTAAAAAGTTGCTCTTTTTTTGTAAATTCCTCTCCTGTGTGAATTGATCATACTGGTAGAATATGAGTATGTGAAATAAAGTAGGGTCCCCAGTTATGGAAGAGGAAAACCAATACCATAGGCTTAAATGAAAAAACACAATGCCTCATTCTTACTATCCATGCTTTTGGCGCCATAACTGACTCACTGCCTTCTCTGTTTCCCACTTTCTCCTTGCCACTTTTGCCTCTCTCACCTTGGGGGCTTGCTTCCCTCCCAAAAGAGCTTAAATTTCTTCCTTCCATCCTTCCTTCCTTCCTTCCATCCTTCCTTCCTTCCGGTTCCTTCACAAATGGCTCCCTTTTCTACATTATTGCAATTTGCTGTGGTCCCAGTCATGTCTTTCCAGACTCATTTCATTTTCTACCTCCAGCTACCATGCCCTCTCTCCTTTTAATCATTTCTCTACCTACCTCTTGAAATCCAAAGACTTCTCTTACTATTTCTATTCTTTCCTTCTAACCACGTGAATTTCCTTTCTTGTAATTCAAACTTGTTGATCCTGTCTTCACAGAGTTTCACGATTAAAATTTATTTTCCTTTCAGCTTCTGAATTCCTAAAAACATCCCTTTCTGTGTTTCCATATTTAACCACCTTCCCCTCTCCTCAAGTCTGCTCAGATTTCTGGCCTAGAGGTTTTTCTTCCACACTTCCTAATTGTTGCTTCCTCTCTAGAATTTCCCATTTCTCTCCTACCTCTGTCCTGAAGGGTTTCACTTCTTAAATTACTACACAGTCTCCTTATTCTGTATTTCTTCTTATATTTCTTCTCATCTTTCCATAATCTCTTTTTTCTATCCTCTACTCCATTATTTTACCCCCCTTAATTTCCATAACCTTTTACCTGCCTCATTTATTTTTTTGCCCCCTCTCCATTCTTCTGTATGATTATTTCATTGTAAAACTTTGATCTTAAATTATTCCCTACACTGCTTATAAATTGTGTTTTTTTACATACTAGTTTCCTTAATGAAAATTTAGGATTCACTTAAGAATAGCTAGCAAAAAGATTTTTCGTTCAATTTAGGAAACATTGAGACAATTCTGCTCCTTCATGAGAGAAAAAGAAATCATCATTTAGGTAAGATTATCTATCTATCTACCTATCTACCTACCTACCTACCTATCCATCCATCCATCCATCCATCCATCCATCCATCCGTCCATTTATCCATCCATCCATCTATCCATCCATCCATCCATCCATCCATCTATCCATCCCATCCATCCATCCATCCATCCATCCATCCATCCATCCATCCATCTTAGAAACACAGCTATAGCATGGAAATTACTGAATGTGGAGCCAGAAGCTATAGGCTTGAATACTGGGTCTTTCACACATTAAATATTAGGCCAATTTTCCAATAGTCATCTGATTTTTCTGAGTCTGTGACTCCTTGTTTGTGTTAAATACCCTCTCTTTCTCCTGCTAGAGTTTTTGTGAAGATCAAATGAGATAGTTCTGCCAAAGCACCTTGGACAATATGAAATACTCTATAACCATTAATTGCAAATGCTATCCTTTGTGTTCAAACTGGATATATCTGGAAAAATGGTTTATAAAAATATGACTTTCTAAATCAAGGATATTTCTTTACTTTTGAACAGGACCAAATAGTTCCTAGGCCAACATAATTTGCTTGCAATTACGTGGACAGAAAAAGTTCATGAACCAAGTATTCAAAAAGAAGATCGGAGATGTTGGCTTAGTGGGAGATGTGGGAAAATGCTATGTTAACTGAAGGAGCCTATATTATTTGCTTTGGGTTTTAAAGGTTTTAAAGAATCAATTTTCCGATAATTTACAAAATAGTTATATAGTTTGCTGAGTAGACAATTGTTAGAGGCCAAACCTTTCCTGTGACTACCTTCAAGGCCACCTTTTCTGAGCTATACCTGCCTCCCATCATCAGATTTCCGAGTAAGAGTTTGTTCCAACTAGGGCTGATTTATTTAACCTAAAATTTTCCAACTTTTATCTGATGCTGATTATACAGACAAATACCTTAGCATTCTACTGTGGATGTAGAAACCACTAAGGATTCAGTATATGTTGTATAGTGAAGCAAGTCGGATTTAGAATTATAGAGCTAGAGGCAGGAAGGAGTCTTGGAGAGGACTGGGGGTCACATCCCCCCATGTCTACACAGACCATGCAGGTGAAGGAGGTCGGCTGATCCTTCTATCAGGGATCCAGAGAAATTTCCTCTTTCTATGCAGCCATGTAGGCCAGAGATGTCAGATCTTCTGAGTTCTCTAGAAGAGCTGGAAATCAGAATTTTTGAGTGATTTTCCCAATTTTTAAATATTGGCAACCAATTCAAATGTGTTTAAAATACTTCCTGAGCCAAACCAAACATATCTGTCAGCCACCCATTCACAACCTCTGTCCAATCGCTACATGTAGTTACAGCTAGGGACACGAAGCCCAGCAAGGTGCTGGTGCTGACCACGCTGCTGCTGGATGGCAGGGCTGGGAGGGCCAGAAGTCTGAGTTTCCTGAACCAAGTCCAGGAACTCCTCTTCTTATACCAGGTCATGATCCCAGAACTCCACAGATCAGTCGGCCTCCTAGAATAGAACCTAGTAGAAGACATGTAATGTAATCAGGAATGGCTTCGGAGAGGAAGCCATTCTCCTCATCCCAAACACCTCCTCACCACCATTGCTCCTGCTAGCAAAGCTAAACGTGGTGAAGGTGGATGCAGACAATGGGGCCAGATACACCAGCCTTTTCATTCCTTCTGGGCAGCCCTCCCTCCTGTCATCTCCTCTACTGACTCTCTGCCATGGACTCTTCTCACCACTGTGCCAACATAGGCTTGGCTTACCTTTGCAAGGGGGCTGGAATGGGAACCCCCTTAATGCCAGGCTAATGTCAATACCAGGTGAAATATTTTCTGGGTGCTCTGCCTTGTCTGTATAAGAATTATGAGAACACCTCACCTAAAAAGCTACTGTCCAATCCTTCCAAAAAACACAGAAGCAATAGAACCAAGGAGTCTTGAGTCCAGAACATGTAGCTCAGCACATAGTTAGTCCAGTAACTCAGCACATAGGTGCACTGGATTTTCTGATTCTAGCCCACTCACCTCTCAGCATATATACCAATTACAACCTGACACTTCAGAGTAGAGAATCATTTAGACTAAAAATAAGACATCATGTCAGATTGGATCTTGAGAGAAAACGATCAACAACATTCAAAACAGTCTCCTGTCCCTAATTTGGAATCAGAAGACTAGGATTCAAATCCTGGTTCTGCCAGTTCTGTTTCAGTGTCTATCCAATGAGGGAAGTCTAAGGATGAGAAAAGTTGAAATCTCCAGTTCCTTCCAAGTTCTAAAAATACATGAATCCTCTCTAGGGAAAATATTTTGGAAAATTAAATATACATGTCAGATTATGCAATGATTTTAAAACACAAGGATGTACAGATAAGCACTAATTAGTATTATCATTTAAGTCCAAATATTTGAAAACTGGGTTGAGACATTTTCAGAACCAAAAATCTGCTAGGATCCTTTTTTTTTAATGAATTTGGGCTGTATGAATATGTACCCTCTCTTACCTATGGCAGTGTTTGGATGAATAGGAAAAAACCAAATACTTAGAGAACTAATCAGTTGAGGTATTTATGATATAAACTATTTCAAGAGACCATAATATCAGTTATCTAACACTGCCTTCTCTCTCCTGTTCCCTTTTATTTAGCTTAGGGAAGTAAAAAAAGAATCAACAATTTAAACCCTCCGCCCCAAAGAGGAAAAAATGTTTTTGAGTTAGTGCGATTTTCCAAAATCTCCAAGTTTTTCAGGCTTTGTCTTATACCCGCACTGACATATATCTTTACCTTATGACATAAGGGGCACTGCAGATGAGCCTAGAAATCTGACGGTGAAGTTTGAGGTACCTCATCTGAGTTCACAAAACTTTCACAGTTGGCTCAAAAGGACTCTTGGAAAAAAAAATCAACACAAACAATAAATAAAACACATTTCCTGAAAAGATTCCTTTGTTGTATTTATATCTGTCCTCTGAAAAAAACTTACACATGATCACAAAAATGTAGATTTTTTTTTAGCCTTTGTTTTTGTCTACATGAAAAATAGGTATTTCTATAAGCGTGGAGAAAAAAAATGTCAAATAAGATACAAAAAGATTTTTTTTTGAAAGAAAGAATATAATGTATTTTACCAATTGCTTTTTTAGAAAATAAGAGAACGGCCATTCAAGTGGAACTTAGCAATTAATTTTAACCACTCTTTATTTCCATGTGTATTCTTTTTAAAACTAAAACTACCTTGATCATGGTTTTGATTACGAATCCTGAAAACAATTATGGAAATGATCTTTAATATAATAATATATTTTACTGAATGTCTCAGCTTTTTCATTCCAACAACTGAAACAGAGACAATTCTTTGCATGTTGAAATGTGTAATTATCATGTATCCAAAAGGGAGGGTGTAATTTTCACATCTGATTACAAGGGAAGAGTGTAAGTGAAGCTGCCTGGGTAAACTTACACTTGTTTACAAAGAGCACTACCTTTGATATTAAAAACTCAAAACATACAAAACACTAAGAAAAATCAAGATTAACATGAACAAAACTAAACAAAAAGCTAAGTATTTTTCTTGGCCCCACCACAAAAATAAAGTCAGTTCTTCTGAACTTGTATTGGTTGACTTATTTCTGATGATTTTAAGACTCAAACATTATTTTGCAGCCTTGCTGGTGACTCTACTATTAAAGGTTAGGAAGCTCAAACACTAGACTTAATTTACAAGGGAACTTTAAATTCTTGCTATGCTTATAAACCTACGTGGTCAATTTAACCCAGAGAATGATTTTCGTCTCAACAGAAAATACTGTCCTAAATACAATAATTGCTTGCAAGATATGTAGTTTTTATTTTTTTATCTTCCTGCCCCCCCCTTTTTTTTTAACTTCTGATTTACCTTTGATAAGATCAACTTCTGCTCATGTGAACTTATGTTTTGGACATGTAGGAAGAGATAATATCAAGGAAAGCCTGAGTTGTGATGGTAGCTATCACTTAGCAAGAAGATTAAAGAGAGATTGAAGATCACACAACAGGTAGGAAAAAAAAAGAAACTGCCTTGACAGCCAACACATATTAGGAACACATTCGTACGATATAGAATTATGATTGCTCAGTGATTGTGGTAGATTTTGAAAAGCTTAAGAAGGCTGACATTGAATATTGAGTATACTCCAAATTCCTATTGCATGCCTTCAAACAGGCAGGAAAGGAAAACAAAGAGAAGGAATAAAGGAGAAATGTTAACAAACGGATTTAAGAATGGAAGATACAAACCTACATGCTAAATGGAATCCACTAAAACGTACTCTCTATGTAGCTTTACAACTATATAGAAAGCATTGCTTTTGTTAGAAGGCTAAGTTATCTAAGTTTTCAAATGCAGTACTAATGGTAAGGATGATTTTTGGTATACTTCAGAAATTAGGTGGGGTTTTGTTTGTTTGTTTTTGGTAACTTGCCAAATCAAACTCGACAAGCAAGAAGTTTGAAAGAGGATGCAAGCTACCAAGTGATTAAGATTTAAGAGTAATTACAATAAAATACAAAGTCATTCTGTGAAGAGGAACTAGAATCCCCATTCTAAATTGACATTGCCGAAAGCATTCTAGGGACAGCCAGGGCTTACCTTTTATGAGATCTTAGCTATTTTTTCTTTACATAGGATTTCACTGCGAGTCTTACATTCTGCTTCCCATTACATCAGAAAGCAAAGTACCTGACATGACTCTCCTTTGCTCTTCCACTTCCTTGGGTGTGCCTGTGCCCTTCCCTGAATGTCTGGGTGGGAGAGGACGTGGTTGTGTCTGGAGGGAGAGGAGGTTTTAAAGAGATTTGCAGTTTCCGGGTCGTTTAGAGGCTTACCCACCCACCACTACACATCTGTATGCGAAGCATACCAATCAATGCTCAGCACATAGCGCATTCCTCACTGTGTTGTTAGAGTACATTTGCTTATATTTTGCACAATTTTAATTTAACCATATTGATCAAACTGAACACTCAGTAAGACCCTGGGCACCTTAGGCTTATTAAAATTAGTCAACACAAAGCAAGTAAGCAAGGAAGTAATGGAGACTGTTTGCAGATTTAAATACAGTGGAACCCACTTAAATAAATACCTGTTAATGAAATAAATCTATTAAATGAATACATTTTCTCTGAACCAAATCAAAACACATAGAGTAATACTCAAGGGGACCTTTAAATGAATACTGCTTAAATGAATAAGCATCTTAAATGGACATGCTTCTCTTACAAGCCGTATTTGCATGTTCTCTAAGGTTAATTAAAACAAGAAAAATCCATGTAGACTTTTTTTTTTTTTTTCTGGACATATTGTCACTCTTTGAAATTAAGAAGAAAAAATTGCTTAAATAACACTATTTAAATAATAAAAATTTTCTTAAGGCTAATTGCCCATATGTGTGTATGTATGTGTCTGTTGTGGGCCTTAGGCTCATGGGGGACAGACCCTTGAAACAGTTGAGAGGGTATCCATTTGTCTGGCAACTTACTCATGGCAAGGTAAAACAAAAATATTTTAAATTTTGAACTTCCTTCCACAATCTTACGTCACAGAGATATGGACTGGCTACTTTTAACATATAATTTATTTTCCTCTTTGGAAAGTTCTATTATTTCTCCAGCATGGTTGTGAAAGGCGTGATTAAAGAATCAAGTCCCTTACTCTAATGATGTAATAAGAGGCCAATCGGTACATTCGGGGTGCTCAAAATCATGTTGTTGTTGTTTTTTAAAGACATAAATGTCTTTTGTGTGTAGTAAAAACCACCTAACACGTAATCCACCCTATGAACGAATGTTTCGGTACACAGCACAGTATTGTTCACTGTATGTGCATTGTTGTACAGCAGAGCTCCAGAATTTACCAAACGCTTTTTAGCGTAAAGTTTATGTTGGACCACATCTTTAACTGATCAGGTCTCTCTTTTCCCAGAGGGGTTGACCTATGGTGGTACGTTATTATAATGAGAGAAAAAATGCAACACACACACTGAAGTCTTAAAATAGTAATACCTCTTAAAAAATACAGTGGGCACACGATCTGCAAAAATGTTTCTCAGACCCCCTTTATCTAATATTGCCTTTAGAGGGCCTTGTTTATTCATTTTCTCCCCCTGGCCTAATAGAAGATATTAGCTCTTTTCCCCAAGCAAAATCACTCCTATCATGAATCAGGCAACTAGTGGGAGACTACTGGCCAGGTTTCACCCCACTAAAACTCTAATCTATACTTTGTCTTTTAGAATTAAAGAGAAAATGCGTATCAGCAGAATCTCCTCTCTACTTTATTTCATTTATAAATTACGAGAATGATGCTATTATATATTATTAATTTCTGCTGTTCTCCAACTCTGCTGCAGCAGTGAGCTGCGGATGTTGGAACGGTGTAATTATGTTCTAGTAGGGTAGCCATCCGTTTCCTTTCAAAAATTTACAGGATTCTTAATCACGCTGCTCATTTGGGTGCGCAGCAGCGAGGATGGCGAAACACAAACAGGGCACGTTCGTTTACATAGGAACACCTGCTTAGCATGATAGCAGATGTCAGTCCGTAAGCAGAACACAAAAGGGAAAAATATCAACAACAGCAAACTCGCACCATTTTGATTTGGTGCGGGGGGAATCTTTGCAGGAGTGATGGCAACAGTGGACATTCCTTCTAAAACACAAACAGAGTCTCTGAAATTCCCAAGTCTTGCTTGCGGTTAACGTGGCATCAGAGAGAAAGGGCATTTGCAACGTTGCGTTCTGGTATTGACTCCGACTCTAGTATGTGGGGGAATTACTAAAACTGCCCTGCCTCAGTTTCCTGACTAGTAAGCAGACGAGAGGTGGGATATTCTAAATAAAAGCCTGGTTGCCCTAAGGTGGTCATCATTAGAAGCAATGTAATTGTAACGGCATGGCTCTCGCCACACCCAGTTCAAATCCCACCGCTATCACTTAGCAGTTGCGTGTTATCAGTCAAGTTATTTAACCTTGCAAAGCCACAGTTTCCTGATTTGTAACGTCTGTTGAGAAAATTAAATGAGATAATGTATACAAAGGGCCTGCCACATAGTAAGGATATAATAAACAGTGGCTGTATTATGATGATGATGATGATTATTATTACCACTATTATCATCATCATTATCATTATTTTATTTTGATCCTTGCAGAACCTTTCCTACTCAACATGTTACTTATTAAAAGTCTGGAATGACAACCAACTGAAATCTCTTGCAGAGACCATCATAAAACGTGCTATTTTTGATGTGTGTACTTCTGTAAGATTATTATAATGACACCTACTACTGTTATTTTATAGTTAGAGAGCCTGTCATCATTTCCACTACATTTTCTGGGATTTATATCTGAATCATAAAAAAGGCTTTCTGGGCTGTACCCTGCCTGAAAAAGAGCCTCAATGAAAGTGAAGTGCTTTCTAGAACTTTGACACAATAAAATGAGGCTATGGAAAGGAAAAAAAAAAAATTAGAAGCTCGTCGTCTTCATAGGCCCACCCCATACTTAAAACTTTTGCACCAGTTTTTGAAGGACTTTTCAGGTGACCCTGGTTATTTTCCCTTCTCGCCCTTTCCCCAAAATGGTTAATATTCAAAATGGAAAACAGCTATCACACATGGGCCATGACGAATTTTCCTAAGGAATTTTAGTATTCGGATCGTGTCTGCTTGTGCAGGCCTGTGCGTTAAAGGCTCCCTGAGTATGCATTGACTTGATACCCAGTAATAGCTGCTAAGGAGCCGTTATGTAGTGCCGTGTCAATGATCCGTGCATTGAGGACTCCCTGAGTACGCATTGACACGATAGACCGGAACGGCTCAGAAGAAGCTGTTATGGTCTATCATGCCAGTGATGTGCGGATATTGGCAGGGCCTCTGGCCCTTCCATGGAAATTATGGAGTCTCTGAAGGAACTGGTGTGGGAGCCTTGTGGGCGCCATCAGTGAGCTGACAGTTCCATTTTCCCTTCTCGTTGGGTTTACTTCAAAAAAGTCAGCTTGGAAAAGTTGTCCAATAACTTGAGTGGTCCTACGTTACATCACCAAAACACAAGTAAGAGTTAAAGATACTCTTGCCATTTAGTCTTTTCATTTCTTCTCAGAGAAAGAAACTGATACTGTTAATACTAAAAGGAGGAGCAAAAGTCAAGGTGAAATTTTTTGATTATAAATATCTCTTTTCTGCTTTATGAATTTCGTGTTATTCATCTATACGGTGCTGGGCAGACTTTTTGCGGCGGTGGTGGTGATTTTCTGAGATCGGAAGATTGCATCTCTGCAAAGAAAAATTCCTTTTTTATATGTCCTCAGCAGTTGAATAGGTACTCAGAACTTGGCATATAGGAAATGGTTCAAAAAACCTTGGGAAGAGAAGTGCAAGTTCAAGAATAAAGTTTGGATTCACACATGCTTTACCAACTTAAGGCAGTAATTAATTCACTTATGGTATTTACATGCCCCTCTTCAGATACTTATGGAGAACATGGGAATTTTAAATTCACAATTCAGTGCAAAATTTAAAATGATCTTCATTAGAATTTGAAGCTATACTCTAAACTGCTTTATATACTACCAACAGGGAGCCTCATTATGTAGTACTATATTTGGACTACCTTCTTTACATTTTGTAGCTGTAGATTTTGAATGTATTTCTGGTATGCTTGAGCAGAATCAAACAAAGTGTTTTAATCTGCTCTATTAACTAACCAATCCACATAGTTGCTTGGCAAACGTATGAAGATGAAGTTAAGAGACCTTAGTTCATCTTCTTTTCCGATAACGTCAAAGGATCATGGAGGAAGAGAGATCTGAGATACCCAAGCACAGAATGATGGCAAAGCCTTGCAGAAATACCAAAGCGGTTCACTAAAGAGGATGGTGGGAACAAAGAAACAGTCAGATTGGGCAGAAAATTGCTAGAATGATTGTGATTCTAAGTACGGAAGGTACTTGTGCATGCTCATTTCCTTGAGTAGAAAATAGTCCAATTCTCATGATGAAATTCAAAAGTAGGCTAAGATAACCACCACTGGTGTATATTAAATGCTGACTGACTTAATGATGGACAGAAGGAGCAAGGCGGGGAACTCACTAACTGCCAACCCAAAGCAAATATTCAACAAACAAAGAAGAGTAGAGGGAGGAGATATAACATTAAATACCTACTAGGTACTTGATACTTCCTATTACCAGTATGTCTTCCCAACAACCCTGGTGCATAGGCTTTATGAGAAATGGAGACACAGTTTAGGTTGAGCAACTTGCCCCTGGCATGAAGTAGACACTAGATCTGAGTCCAGGTATCTAAAGCCTAGACTCTCTTGAACACCCGCACTTCCTCTCTACCGGCCGCCCTGACTCACAAGTCTTACAGGTGTCACTGAGAATGGTGGAAAGTCAATTGATTTAAATACAAACTAAAGAGAGAGAGAGAGAAAAGAAAAGAAAAGAAAAAAAAAATCCCAAGTATTCAAAATGGCATAGCTGTCACTAAGTGGAGTTCAAGAAATTGTTAATAGGATGGTAAGGAGTGTAACATAAGTCATCGAAAGCTTTTTTCTAGATATTATAATATACACTAAATCTTTAATGTACCTGCTGTATTCATTTTCAGAAGCTACTTGAGCAGAATGGATTCATCTTCATCTTAAGTACAGCCTCTCTCTGACCAAATGAGCACAGTGTCCCATGCAATAAGCTAGTCACTGGTGACAGTGAGATGGTCAAGACTGTCCTCAAGGTGTTTGCATATTCGTGAAGAGACAAATAGGAAACAAATATTGTAAGTGCTGTGATAAAGGTCAACCCAGAATGTATTCTTAGAGGAAGTTTTTTTAGACGGTGTTGTTCCTCTAAGAAAAAGTACTTTGTCTACTTCCTGGAAATGAAGAGGCATAAGACCATGCCAATCACTGTGACTATTTCTTTTCCTTGTTTGTTTTTTAACAGTCCCTAAAGCATTGAAAAGGAATAAATACCTCAGCTTAAGGTTATTGTTTCCTCTTTTCAAGAATGTTTCGGCATAGCCCAGAAACTGAAATGTCTCTGTCACGGAACTCCGGCAGCCTGATTAGCCATGCTTTGAAATAGTCATAATCAGAACTTATCGAGAATCTTCTAGGCTCCAGATACTGCCCTTAGAATTTTGTTCAATGCTCCCCAAGGAAGCCTCTAAAATAAGTATCGGCCCCCATTTTAAGCATGGTGAACTAAAACTCAGAGAGGTAAAGAAACACACTCAGGGGGCCACATGGAGAGTAAGTGGCAGAATCAGAATTTGGACACAGATTTGTTTGTGTCTGAATGCTGTGTTGTTTCATGCTATTGAATCCCTCGATGCCTGGGGAGAAACGAGAACGAGGCTCTATTCGTCATAAATGAATGGACCTAGGGATGCTCTTGGGGCAGGGGTCTGGGGGGTGGAGATGTGAATATGAGTAGCAGGGCAGCTCACCTTGGAGGTGCGAGCAGAGAGCACACACAGGAGGGGGTGTGAAAGAAAGTACGGCTTCACCTGTAAGTGCACCAGTTAGTAGCTTCTAAATGTCATGCTTAGTTGTGTAAGCTCTTTGGAATCTTAAAAATACATATCGAACTCACATCCCATGCACGTCTCTTATGGCTGTTGTCCAAATCCTATTATCTGGGAACTTAATTTAAAATAGCTTGGTCTTTTTGAATTGTCAAAAATTCTAATAAAACAGGAATATTTCATACTTGCGCAGACCAAATTCTGTGGGACATCCAAAGCTTAGCTCTTAAATTATGTCCTTAGATCAGTGAAGATGTAAAACCTAGACCCTACTGAAAAGCACAATTCAGATATGAATTTGAATGAATACTTGACTCACATGCAACCTATGTGAGAGGCATCATTCTGCTTCTTACCTGTATCTACTAATAGTCTTTAATTATAATAATAAGTCAGAAATTTTAACCAAATGGTTTAGTCGAAAACTGAGAAAATGCTCAATTATTGTTCTCTTTTGACAATGTAAATTTATTTCTGAAATGGTAGAAATTTCTAAGTTCATTTCCTTAAATTCTAAGGCCTTTAAGCAAGGTAGGCAATGTGGGAATACGCAGCTGCATTTTTTTTTAAAGGCTACTGTTCCTTTAATGCCCAGCTGGTTCTGAGATGTAATAAAATTGACATATTGATTCCTTTGAATTTACAAATGCCTGTTTCATAAACTCCATCTCCAAAGCCTAGGCATCTTTAGAGCACTGTCATTTTTTTTCTCCAAATGGATCAATTATGTGCCCACGTAATCCTGTTACCTGTGAAATCCATGCATACTTCTCCCATTTGCTGCAGTTCCCAGGCGGACAAACTTGCATTATGTACGCATAAACAAACAGCGCATTTTCCTGATATTAGAGATTGTTTTCAAAGTGAAAGGCAATCTCTTGGGTCCTTTACTCAAAAAAAAAAAAGAGAGAAAAGCAAAAAAAAAAAAAAACAGAAAAAGAAAAACTGTGTTCCTTCAAGCAACCTCAGTGTACATACACACATACACAAACAAGTGTGTATGTATGTGTGTGTGTGTGTGTATATATATATATATGCATTTATATTTATTATTTGCAGTTCCCAACAATTCCTTTGAATCTTATAGTTTTGTTATGTTCAGTCCCCTTTAACTGATTCATGGAAGTAAATTCTTCCTTTTGGTGAAACAAGTTCATGAAGGTTTATCACATTTTTTTTTTATTGCTGTCTTTTCCCCTTTGTTGGTAATTAGTTATTTAAGGACAAATCATCCCTAGGATACCCTGAAATAACTGAGAAATGAAAACCCAAAGTGAATTAGGTTATAAAGTTTGCAGCCATTTTCTAGAAAGAAAAGTCCTCAATATCTGTTGCTGTAGCACTTGACACTCACCGGCTCTGAGTCTTCCTTAAACACACACAGAGTCCTTTATTGAAGCAACCGAAGAAAACACAAGGATTCTGCTTCGACTACATTAGGAGAGAAACGCCTCAGTGAACTAGAAGGTCTCTCCCATGTCTTAAATCTGTAACAGCAAATTGTCTTCCCACACAAGCACATTTACACGTTCACATGTGGACACCCTCACCGGTACAAAATGCACAAAGAAGGCTTACATGTGAATATACACACAGATTGTGCCTATAGAATCCCCTGCAAATAACCACCAAGCAAACATGCTTTTGTCTACGTGTGAACTCTCTGTGTGAGCAAAGTACTGTGCATGTTCTGCACAGAGATATGAATTCTCGCTTCATTCTTTCAGCCTGTGCTGTATCTGATTTTCCTCACTTCACTGGGCACCCAGCAGTCCAGCTACACTGCACTTGCACTCTACAATTTGTCTCTAAGAGATTCCCAAAATCACAAAACATCTTGTCTGCTGTCCAATGTGCTCCCCATATGCAGAAAAGATGGTCTGAAAAATTGGGTTGTGTTTGGAGCCCTGTGGCCTGGCCCACCACTGCCATTGTGCGGGAGTGGTTTTAAAGATAAATGGCTGCCTGTTAACCAGATTTGACATGCTCTACAAAGGCAGGCACCTCTGGTCCCATGACACAGCCAAACAGAAAACACAACAAGCAAGGCTGGCAAAGATGTCCGACATGAATAAAAGCACAACAATTTGTCACATAGTTGTTACAAAATGTTAGCAGCTCTAGGGCTTGCCATGGGATGGCAGAGATAAGGCAGGGTAGAGAATTTGGAAGTTTGAGGATTGGTGAGTCTTAGGCAACAGGAGAGTTAATTTAGAAAAGGGGGTGAAGTAGTCATAGCAAAGGGATTATTTTCATTTGCTTCCTCACCAGGCCGAAGAAGGCCTCAATGTCATGAATTAAATCAGCAAAGCCAGTGTTCCGGGGTTTACTGAATTCCTCTGTTTTGAAGGGCTGTCTTTTAACCATCTCTTTCCAAACTCCCAAAGATGTGACACCTTCTGGTGTCAGTTGCTTGAGGATCAAGAATCATGTTTCATTTTCTTTTTCAAACTGGCATAATGATGAATGAAAGGAAGGATTCTGAGGATGAAAAATCCTTATACCCCACTTTGTCTCACCCTTCACCCAGAGAAAAGGGAATCAAACTGCTTCACTTGAACTCTTTTTCAAATGCTGGGTTTCCTTTTCCAAATGTCCCTCCGCAATCACTTGTTAACTCTGGAAATTCCACAATTCCGGTCACATTTAACCATAAACTTTCTTCCTGACTCCGGGCTCATGCCCTTGCTAAGCCTTACTGTCCTCCTTCATAAAAGGTGTATTAAAATAATAGTATCTATTGGATAGAATTGTTGTCAGGGCAACTTCAGATGGCACAGGCGAAATTCTTAGCACAGGTCCCAGCACATTATAAGTACTCAATAAATGTAAGATAATATTAGCTTCCATGCAGTTGCCAGAGACATTTCACTGGAACACAAATATGATTATGTCATTCTTCTTCTTTAAAAAATGGTCCACAAGCTCATCATCACCTATCTACTGGACAAGAGCCAGAAATATGGCATGGGAGATGCCATTTGCAGACTCAATTTAAGCTCATCCTCTTGCCCACAATCTATGCTCAGACATCTTAGCTGGCTGATAGAACCTGAGGTGGACTCCCTTTCCCTCCTCCAGTACCTGGACCTCTCCTCCTGCCTGCCCAGGATACCCTTCCCTCACTCCACTGGCAAAATCAAAGTCATGTGACCCACACTGCCTTCCCCTGGAAGTCTGCCCTCCCCACCTGCTCCAAGATCAGTTATGCCATCTTGTACACTCTGTACTCACTGGGTACAAAGTTCCTTATTGCACTCACCACATTTTTCTCATTTCTTGAGCACCCGCCCCCCAACCCCCTTTCCCACTAGACATCGAGCTCCTCAGGGGCCCGGGTCCTACCATTCATTTTTGGATCTGAGCCTCAATATGGTGCCTGCACATTGTAGATGCTCAGTTAATGCAGAACGAATAAACACTGCAATTCTCTGCAGGAATACCAGAGTCCTAAAAGGCACCTGGTGGCATACTTTTTAATTATTTTTGCGACAGATTTTTTTTTTTTTTTCTTATAATGCAAAGCCCAGATCACCCTCGGGAATGAAGGTGAAAGAAGCCCTGAGTGGAAAAAGAAAATATGCATTTTTCTTCCGGAAACCTGACATTAGCTCCGAAGAGGGAAGGATTGCTACTAGACATAGCAGAGCAAAACAAGTAAGCTCAGATGGCGAACTCCGAAAAGAAAACGGACTTAAAATACCAAATTGCTGGCCAGTCTAGTGCTGGTATAGACCTTTTACGAACATCCTGATGATGCTGTAGGAGTATGGAGAAGACACTTGGGAGAGGGAGTTTGTATAACAGACATTGTCATTGTGATGGTTCCATATAACTAACATGGGTGAAATCTCCCACGTAAAGAACTCCACATTGCCCTGTGAACTTACAGAGGACTTAGAACCAAATGTAACAAGGGAAGAAGATTTCTACTGCAAATTTTCCAAAGGGTAGGGCCTGGAGCTCTACTGACATCTCTGATTCTCTAACCTTTGTGACCCCTTGTAAACCCAGAACCAGCACAGCCTGGAGCACGCACGTCATAGTACCTCCCCCACCCCACTGCTTTCCTGAAATTTGAGCCAAGACCCATGTGGCTGCAGATCTTCTGTTCACAGGTCCTGAAGGGAATCCAGGAAACCAGTCTTTGATGAAGGATGCACTCTCCCTCACCGAAAGTGAACTGACTGCTGGAAGATGAAATCGTCCTAGTGGCAGTTAGTGGCTGGGGTGGGGGGGCGGGTAGGAGCTGGTGAATGCCGAGGGATCACAAGTTAACTGGTGACCTTTCAGTTTCCTCCATTTATAGGTCTCATTTTATTTCTACTTATAATATTAAATGGGGAACAGATTTAAATACGTTAGAAATGACGCCATGCCACTCGGAGTTGAGTTGTCACCTCTAAACTGCGCAGTTCACTTGTGTCCTAAAAGTGATGAGGAAGGGTCATGGGGCCGGGGTGGGGGGAGGTCTGATACCAGGCCTGAAATCAGAGGACAGTCAGATACCATCAGGGACACAGATTGTTCCTTATTTTTTTGTCTCTCTCCCTGAAATGTCAGGGTTACCCAAAGAATGTCTTCAGAGTGAAATCATTGATTTCTGCCTGAAACACCAAAGAACCATGCAGAATATTTTACATGAGAGAATCTGATTATTAGATTGATTGGTAAAACAGTTAACTAAACATATTCTTAGGATGAGCTTTATATGGAGAGATCATTTTGCAGAATGCCAAATACAGGGAGGGGATGCTTAAGAAGTCCCCCAAAGTCTCTTTAACTCCACTGGCAGCCAGATATTCAAACCCCATATTCGCCTCGATTAATTATTAAAATATTTTAAATTCACATTGTTCAGACAGTAGGGATAAGCATATGAAAGTTAAATTTTGTCCATTAGAAGGAGATTTTAAAAAGCTTAGTGGTTCTTATTTTAATAATGAAAACATAGTGTAAATAAAAATAATTTTTAAATAGTATCTAAACCACAAATTTACTCATGTACTAACAGAATGTGCCATCAGCATGCTCAAAATACATTAAGTTGATGGTACAATGCTTTATTAGAAAGTTGCATCTTTGTTGGTTAAAAGAAGAGATGGTATTAATAAGCAGAAATTCATTTCTTGTTTCGTGTTTTGGAAAGATTCTTCCTAGCAGTAACTTTATTCACCAGTTTTGGAGGCTTTTAGGTGGAATGATAAAGATATGGTTAAAAATTCTAAGGAAAATACTGTCCTATTTGAACTCTCCGGTTCTTTCGTAAACTCTAAAAATAAAACTTCAACCGTTTTATTAGATTAGTTAATAGTCTCTGTATGTCTGTGCTACCTGTTCCGTGAGAAAACTTCCTTCCGGGCCCTATTTTGTTGATGGGAGCGCCACGCAGAAAACCAAACCTACATCAGCCTGAGCGTCAGGTGTACAATTTTGACCCCTGGAAGGATGTTAGGCTCGCAGTTTGTATTGTTACGTTTCCTGATCTAGGTCTAAAATACGTGCAGCATTGCTTTTCGGAAGTAAAAAACTGATGGATCGTGCCTTCCGTGGCAGCATTTGTTCAGCATTTGGTACAAACGGGAGAAAAAGATACAGAATGCATGGATTGATTTTCAAATTACCTCAATATTTTGAAAACATTTTCACCTGCATGCTGAGAATGCTAAGAATGGCAAGGAAGGCAATTGTGCATTTGCACAGCCTCCACTGCATTCATTTATAAATTACCTCATCACTGACTGAAATTAACACTGATTCTTACAGGCAATTTCTCAATTTCCAATGCTAATTACATTTTTTTTACTTTTAAATTCTGTACCACCTGTTTTGGGCAAGACATCTTAGGCAGCGCGACCGCATTTAATCACAATTTTAATTAACCGCCCTGTAGATGTGAAAAAGAAGCAATTATAATGTAGATGAATGATGATTTTTCTGCATTAAATTGTTTTGTTTCCCTGGTATGTTGATTGTAACACAGCACACAAATACAGTAACTGTACAATTTTTTTCTATTGTAATTTAGTAATTGTTTTTGGAAAACCAGTTTGGGAATGAGTGACTTCATCTGTTTACAAATTGATTGATACTGTTCACTCACTGATTGCCGCGGCGTATATTTTGGTATTGCACAGCCTAGCATAAAATATAATTAGAGATGCACAGGCTTTGCAGCACCATTTTGGAATCTGAAAATCAACTGTAACTGAAGTATGTTTTCCTTGAGCATACTAGTATCAGTTGGGGCTGATGAAATGATAATCAAAACAATGGGCTTTCCAATTCCACCACTAGTAGAAACCCTTGGTTTCAATCTGATAGTCTAATATGGTAAGTTTATGAATTACTGCGTACTAGGCCTGGGAGCTGGGGGCTGGCAAGTCTGAAGCTTGCACAACTCACTCAGATCTGTATCACGAGAAGCATACCAAGTGAGGTAAGGAAACAATGATGAAAAATAAAAGAGTTGCTGCTTTGGCAATGGAGAGATTGTTCCCGACACCCCGGCACAATGCACTGGTGTGTTGTAGCTCTAGCCTATCTCATCTCTACACGGTGATACAATAAGATCACATTCACGCTCCTGGCTTGCAGATACTGATCATGAAAGCCCTACCTCATTGCAGATACATTCAAAGATCTTATTTACGTGAAGCAGAGCTTGTTCTTCACCCGGCTAGGAAGGGGATGGGGGACGGGGGGGAAGACAGCCATCAATAACTGTTTATTTGAAACCTGATGCTGACTGATGGCTAGAAGATGTATGCTTACTATTCTCACATGAATTAGAAATCCCTTCAGGAATGCCCTATACTAACATCACATCCACTCCCAATCTCAGCAAAGTTTCTCAGCTAATGCCCTTCATTGGTATCACAGGGCTGGTGTCTCCCTCAAATTATCCAATGAATTGTTCTGAAATGTGCTCACTTGGATGAGCCCTGCGCTAGGCCATTTCTGCTGGCCTGGAAAAAAGGGGAAAAGGCCATGTAAGCAATTGTGGATGTTCAAAGGAAACTATTTACGAGATCTCTTCATCTTCTACTTTGCTTCTTTTTACACTCCATTCCTTAGAAGATCCTAAACCCGGACAGTTCATTAAAAGGTGAGAAGTCATGTTGGTCCTAGCCATACATTTGTTCTAAAACATAGCAAAGATCATGGCTTTACTTAGAGCAATCTACAGATAGAATGTTATGAGTTGGCACAACAAAGCAGATAATGTTGAGCTAGGGGCCGGGGCAGGAGGACCCTTTGGATCAACTTGTATTTGTATGTCTCTTTTATAAATAGTTGCTAACAAAGTATTAATAGAAAACACCAAACCAATGCCAAAGTTTACTTCACATATTAAGTAAGAATCTGCCCCATTAATATATTAAAAGGTCTATTCTTTTGCCAGATTGGAGATTTGCACGTCTAAATCTTGTTCAGGACAATGAGACTGGACACAAAAATCTCCCGTGAAACTAAGAGAATAGCCCACATTGACAGCTATGCTCTTAGCAGGATGTCTCTTTCATGTATGATATTACACAAAAACCAGCAATAAAAGCTTATTCCTGCCTAGTCACCCCTATCTGTGTCACCTTCTCTGGCTATGAGAATTATTTGGTATAAATGAGCTTTGAGTAAAACTACTACTGGAAAAAAAAAAAAAGGCAATTCATTTCAGTTAGTAAAACAGTCATTGCTATGAAAGTGTGTTTAGGGCAGGTGGAAGTGGGTATGTGTTTTACTCTGGAGATTTAATTTCCAATTTTTAATGCAGTCTCACTGGTTATTAGCAGCAATGCTTTCATACCGCTGAATATTTTTCTCTCCTTTGCCACCTTCCTCACCTTCCTCAGAACAGCTCTCGTGAAAGATGTTGTTTTATGAATGGAGGTAAAAATAACCTTGAATATCTCAAATTATAGCCTCTTTACATAATGAAAAGGGAGTGATCTGGCAATAGATGAAAACAAATTTTTTTTCATAAAGTTGTTCCAGCAATACTGCTTATTTGGAAGTTTCTAAAAGTGGTAGCATCTGTGCTCCTGCTGGGACAGGATGTCATCCCACAAACCTTTCTACGAGCAGTTTGTCTTGGAGAGAAAAATAAAGTACCTGATCCCGGCCTCAGTCAGTCTTAGCTCCCCGTATTTTCACACTCTGACCCACTGCGCGTTCCTTCGAGCAGAGAGCTGCTTCCCATGGCTACCTCCTCAATATAAACTTGCTAACTAATCTCTCAGCAAACACTTGAAGCAAACCTGAGGGGAGGAAAAAGAGGCAGAGGGGGATCAAAAAACCCCCGGCACAGATAAAGCTCAAGACACAGTCAACGGGACACTGGAATCTAAATTTAGTACGAAACTTAACTTTTCTTTTGAAGAGCTAGTTGTTGTCTATGGAACAGGGATTTTCATAACAATTATATTCTTCTTAAATCTCAATCCTAATTCTCCTGCTGTCCGTTAAAAAGGACTCATTTGAACACAAACTCCCTCGATCCTTTTTTTTTTTTTTTTTTTCCCTTGCTGGTAGCAATGTGCCTACCCTTACAGGTATTTGTAAATCGTTCCTTTTATAACAGAATATCTTTTTAATAATGTATCTTTTAAAAAGTCTACTCAGACTGCATACGCACACGGTAACTTTTCCTTAGGA
>NC_138371.1:77936286-77951286 GCF_054177405.1 Leptonychotes weddellii | reverse complement strand
GACTTTGCCTGTAGTTTCATAGTATTGATTCAAAGATTTGGGAAGTATCAATAATTACTCACCACTGACACCTTGGAAAGCCCTGGGCATCTCTCTATAAATGTCAATTTCAGGTAAAGGGGCAAAGCAAAAGTGGGGAGGTGGCTGGATTGTGGGAGGGAGAGGTGGGCCTGGGAGTGGGGGGGTGTGGTTGAGGAGGTTGCTGAGACTGGTTGAAGCCAGCCTGTCTCTGCATTTATCACTTTGTCCCAGAGGAGGTGTTTGTTCAACATAGCAGTTTGACAGCACAAAAACACTGTGGCCAGAAGCCCTATCAAAGAACCTACTGACACATATCATTTGTGGTCTTGGTTTCACAGGGTAAGGATACCTCACACTTTATCTGCACAAGTATAAAACTCCACACATTTCTAAGTGTTCGGTATAGTTTAATCCCCTCCCTTTTTCTTCCCTTTTAAATATTATAAACACTACTTTAAAATCATCTTTATCCAGGACTCCTGAATGCTATTTTAAAAACCATAATAATTTGCAATCAAGTTAGCATAATCCACATTAAGGCTGGTAATATTGAAGGAATACGGCGGGGGGCAGGAGAGAAGGGGGAACAGTTTAAAAGCACAAAGCTTGTAATTTATCCTAAATAACACACTTAAAGTTGAGATTAATAGATGCAAGTAACTTTTGTAAGAATCATGTGGCACAGGGAACACTTTTTTTTTTCTTACAATAAATCCTACAAAACAGGGGTCTACATTAATTCTTCACCTCTACTATTTTCATTTGAATATATTTCATTCATGAGCTGTATGATTGTAGTGAAAGTCAGAGAGGAAAAGTCTCAGAGTTGGGGTTCTAGGGTCTATTTGTGTATGTGGGCACGTGGAATATGTGCATATGGGCTGTATTTAGTTTTCAAATTCCCATTAGCAGAGCAAAGGTGATGGGAAATCTTTAGAGGACAACCATTTTGCTTAGAGATTTTTCCCTTTTAATGGATCTATTTATTATGAAAACACAGCTTACTGAGTTCTTTATATATAAACCTCACCTCTTAAAACTGAGAAATCTCATGATGTGAAACACTTCCATTGATGTGCTTTGTGTCTAAAATAGAAACTTAGGTACTTCCAAGAATAGGCAAATTGCAAAGTTTCTTTGATTACAGTTACTCAGATATACAAGACAATATAAATACAATTTAAACTAAGAAACAGTGAAGTCTATATATTACATTACAGATCACTTGGGCACTGAATTCCTTGAAATTTACTCATCTGTTCAGGACAGAGAAAAAAATCTCAGATCTTAAATAGAATGCTATCTTCCTCTGTTGACCTATTATTGATTGCTTATTTTTAGGAGGGAGTGTCTATCACCTTGTCAGGAGTACGTTTCTTTCCTATTGTTGATTATAAAAAGAAATATGAAATAAAACAAAGAACAAAAATCACTATATTGTCATATTAACAACCTAACTAGTGAAAAGGAATCCATTACATTTTTTAAATGTAGAATATGTTTTGACTTTTTGTCATGCGAAGTCATTAGTGACAATGACCTGTTGCCAGAAGAATGTAGTCATTTACCTCTATCACCTGAGATTATTTAAAAATGTTTCCACCGTATTGTTGTGACTTAAAAACACACCTTCATATATTTGCTCTTATGATAAAGTTAGCTAAACTGACCAGGTCTGCGTTTGTCATTTGCCTGAAAGAGTATCTTCACTTAAGTGGGATTTAAAACCTTAACTTCGAAACAGTCGAGTTCAGAATTAGGTCTCCTCCAGTTTAAAGCAGAGTATGTGTGGGTTCAAGTTGAAATAACACACGGCAACCCAGAAAAATGAAGAATAACTAAAAACAGATTAGATACAATAGAACATGATGTTTAATCCCATAGATTATAGGAAAAACTATCTGGAGTCCTAATTTTTATAGTAATCTTTTTTAAAAAAGGAAAGGTAACTTAAATATGTATACTAACATTTCAATATTGCCTTTTAATTCTCCCACTTACTTCAGATCTCATCCCCTCAACTAGCTTACTAATAGACCTAAGTTTGTAAAAAAAAAAATCATAAATCATTATGACGATTACATTCCTCAATTGAAAAATGAAAGCAAAGTTCAATCAGATCCTTCTCGAAATGTTTGCTTCCCTTACATCCCTTACGTGTCCCCACTGCTTGCTCTTCCAAAGTCTGGTTTTCGGAAGCCCGTTATTAATTTCTAACCCAGACTGCAGCACCCACTGTAATGTACTTGGCTTTATTAGCTATCATATGTTCCTGGGTCACAAACACAGAATATCTGATGAAACATTGATCATCTTCCTTCTCTTTTCAGCTCCTCTAACTTTCCTGTCAGGAGCCTGAAAAAATATGCACAGTTACTGTTGCTGAGGGGAGACAAAGTTTAACTTCTGGGTTGGCAATCGGAGAATAATTCATGAGCAGATTTCTAGCAAATGATATGATTTGCTAAATTTTGGTCTTTGATTTATATTTATGTACTCCTGCTACTGTTAAGGTTTTGCCAACCTCAATTAGATCATGAATGAGATCATTTTAATTCAGCCCCCAAACTGTGACCTGACCATGGTCTGAAAGTGTTCAAAAAGTAATTTTAAGCCTCCCTTTGATTTGAAAAGGAATACTGCATGCTTGGTCGTTCATACAAATAACATAAAACTTAATTATTGGATGATTTGGCAGAGGACCTTCTTGCCAAACAACAGTCAATGCCAGCTACTGTAATACTGGCGATACCCAGGCCCCCGAGCACACAGCCCCCTGTATACAGCATTTGTTCATTGTGTCCCAGGGCAAGATGCTTTCAAATAGGATTCGTGGAGCTGGGAGGCAGGGTGCAACTCGAAGGGTGTACCGTATTTATAACTCCAGTTAAAAAATGCTGTCTCACCTAGAAGGGAAGTAGATCTGCGCTGTCAAATCACCAGGAGGCTGTGACAAAGGGAGCTTGCAGCCTGACACACGGTGTAACAACATAGCAAACACCTTTAATCCTGTCATGTCTCATACCCTTTACTTTCTCACACATTTGTGGCTGCTTGAACGTTGACACCTACACTCTTTTTCAAAACTAAATAAGGCAATCTTATTTAAGCCCGAATGCAACACCTGTAAAGTTATTCTTGTGCCCGGCAAAAAATAACCATTAACTCCTTCCTCTTATAAATGTCTCCCTGCTTGCTTTGGCAAGTCTTAAGTTGGTAACAGTGGGCCTGAGGCCCTGCCTCTGAGGTTCACATGACCTTCCAAGCTCCGAAAGATAGGCAACACTTCCCCCTTGAAAAGATGCGGGGGCTGTGATAATGTCACTGTCCCAACTGGCCTCTTATAGCTTTTTGAGCTGAAGCCCCTTTCTTCATCACAAACTCCTGGTGTCTTTTATAGTAAGGAGAGAGGCCCCAGCTGCTTTATTCCCTCTAGCTACCATGGTCTAATATTTTAAAAGCTGGAAATGAAAATAGCTTTTCTAAAGATATTTCCTGGAATTTTTAATGTGCTGCCTTGATTCCTTTTTTTTTTTTCTTGCCAATTATAAACCACCATTTGGAGGGCTTATGAGCAATGTAAGTCCACCTCATCTAATTAAACCACATTGTTTTAAAAGCTTGAACAGTTTTCATGTCTATAAGACTTGTCTGAATAATAAACTGCTAGCTAGAACCAGAATTCTGGGTGTCTTTGGAGAGCCAGGATTTTATCTGCTGAGTGCAAAGGGCCAGGCGTTCAAAGAGTTAAAGAGTGTTCCCGCATTGCTGGGTAGGTTAATATCACAGCTGCCTGGTAAAGCATTATCCCGGTACCTCACTTAACAAAAGCCTCCTTTTGCAAACAGACTCCCACTTTCTCCCCAAGTGTCCAAAGGTGTTTACTGAAGTAAATCTGCCTAAATCCTTCATTGCTTGGGTCATGGGGGTGGATAGGAGGGGTGGAAGGTGTAGGGATAATCTCTTTTTGTAAATTCTGTAAATCTTCTGGGAAAAAGAAAAAAAAAATCAAGAATCTGTGTCACATGCTCGTGTACAACTTCTAATATCTCCGCTAGTTTTACTCTTATAAGTGAAATCCGAACAATGGCTATCAGAAAAGCCCCCATTTCCAATTATTCACTCTGCTGTTTGAAGCGATTGCACTTCTAAACTTGTGTGTGTGTGTGTGCGCGCGCGTGCGCGCGCGCCTGCGCGCGCGCGCACGCGCATTATGGGCTTAATCTAATGTTGAAAAACTGTTGGTATCTAAAAGTGGTTTCAGAAAGGAAAAAAAAAAGACAAGACAGTTTAGGAGCAAGATAATGTAGCTGAAAAGTTGTCACGAGAGGTTTCTGCTCTTGCTGTGGTCTCATTCCGATACCATTAACTGCATGTTACTTTTGCATGTTGAAAATGGAGGCAAATAACACAGTAAAACCTGACAGGTCCGCCTGCGAGGGTTTAAACAGTTCCCAGTAAGAAGGAGCCCTTGAGGCATAAACTTTCTCTCTGAGGAGAACATGAATACCACCAACCCCTCCCTACAAATCTTGAAGCATCCAGTTTGAGATACAAAAAGGCTGTCATCTCACAAATGTTAAACATACTAAAAAAATCTGAAAAAAAAGTATGGAGAAGGTGTGAAAAACGTGGCACTTTACAGCCCTCAAAGCTTTTTAAAATAGAACAACTTTTCCCCCTAAAATTCTTTTCAGAGAATTTTTTTTTTCCTTTTTGGCTCATTTGAGAGTTTCTTTCTTGGCTTTTTTCCCCTTTCATTTGAAAATATGAATTATCATAAAAAGTCAGGGGAAAAAATGGGAAAGTCTTTTCCAGTTTTCCTGAAGATTTATCAGTGTGTTCAGGCTGGGTGTAAGCACTTCTCCCTTTTTCTCTGGGCCAGACACCCATCACCGAAACCAGAGCGGGGGCCTTGGGAGACTTTATCCTTTCTCTCCTCCAGAGCAGTCTCCAGCTGCGGCAACTGCCCCCCCTCAACCCCCCCCCCAAGTGCCCTCACCTCCCTGGTCTGATGATAAACAATAAGTAAAGCCAAATAGTAGGCAGCACTTGAGAGTGGGAAGTCCACACACCTGACCCCAAGTCTAACAGGCTTCTGAGGGAGAATTTGATCCCTCTCTGACACTTTTTACCTCAAGTGTTGAGCGGGTGGCCATGAATAGTACAGACATGCCATCTTGTAACACTATATGCCTGTCAGGAGGGACAGGGCCTGGTCAAGCATCAACTATATAAGGCTGGTAACTAGGGAAAGCCCAACAAACAGCCACAAACACCTAAGTTATTTTACTCAGCTACTACCCTCTGCCTCTCTCCTCTTCTCTCTCCTCTCTCCTCTCTCTCTCTCTCTCTCTCTTTCTTTTCATCTTGGCTTTCTGTGGCAGAATGCAAATGGAGCCTGCCGGCGGTGAAAGGGCTGAATTGTGATTAAGAAGAAGAAGAGCTCCTTTCTTTGTTCTCCCCTCAGGGGATGTTTACTGGGAGAGACACAGCGGATCAGATATGAAAGGCATTCAGGTCAGCATTGATGTGAGCGAAAGTGAAATCATACCTAAGGCATTCAAAAGACCGCCGTGTCAGGGGTTCAGCTAACGGTGCAGCTACTGTGCGTGTCTTCCCGGAGAGGCAAAAATCTTTTCACAGACTGGCAATTTTTTCTCCCTAATTCACTACAAAATTATAAAAGTTTCCCCACCCTATTTATCTCCTACCAGATGACACAAGAGTTAGTATTTTCTCTCCTTATGGACCACATGCGAAATTAGACCAACTTCTAATAACTGTATTACCTTAGTGAACCAGCAAGGCACCATCTGAACTGTGAAATCTTTCTTTTTTAAGCAGATGTATTCATGTGTGATACATATATGCATAATATGTAGGGGAGAAATGAATGAAGAGAAAAGCCAAAAGCACACACATGGATGGCTTTTCCTCTCACTTTTCTCAGAGGAAACACAAGACAACACACACACACGCGCGCGCACACGCGCACACACACATAGTATAAAAACAGTACAGAACACCTTAAAACGAAATTCTTTATTTACTTTGTAACTACTAGTTACACTTTTCCTGAGAGTTTTCACTCTGACAGGACTGTCACTCAAGATAAAAGTATTTGGCACATAGCTATTAAGGCAAAGACTTCCATAGAGTCTGCTGATTATTATTGCTTTCCTTTTAAAAAATGCTGCATGAAGAAATACTTGGATCTTACTTTTTAAAAGTTTACACTCCCCACAGCCCAAATAGTCATTCAATAGATTTTCCAAGTGGTAAGCTGATGCTGTTGGTATAAACAGAGCTATGTAAGTATATACAAAATTCACAAATCACAGCAAACATACAAATAATAGGGAGGTGCCTAGATGTTTCAAGGCTTAAAAATGAAAAGGAAAATCACATTTCATCTTCTGATTGCTAAAGAAAGAAAAGAAATGGGGGGGGGGAATAGGGCCATATTTATTGGTTTTAAATCATCCTTCCCTCTGCTCTGCATTATTTTTTTCAACCTTCACATCTTGGCTAAAAAGCATATTTGGGCTTATGTTAACATCTGCTTTTGTGGTGACATTTAATTCTGTATATTTTCAACTAGTGTTTCTGCATCACAGATTTTCCTCCTTTATCTCTTTGCTCTAAAAAGACAACCAAAGAGCAATCAAAAAGGTGTCTGACTTGGCCATTCAGACAATTGCCCCCTTGTGGGAATGCGGGAATGAATGGTACAGTGGACACCCCAGCACCATTGACGTTATAAACATGTAAATGAAACACATTAGGGCAGACAATCAATTGTCTGTGAGCATTGCAAACCTGCACTCCCTCTCTCTGTGACAGGCACAAAATAGTGTCTACCTTGGGAAGCCACGGTGCTGGAGAGGAAAAGGACAAAGAGTTCCCTTTCACACAGAAGAAAATGCACCTTAAAAGCCTTGGAAGAATGCAGATGACAAAAACTGTTGTAAGGAAAAGAATCTCCTACATCTTAGAAGAAACGCGGCACTGCTAGAGAGCTAACAACACCGCCCTTTCCTACCTTCTGGGTAGACATACATTTCTCCAAGGAAATATTCTTAATACGGCATTAGGGTGTTTGATAACCTCTTGGAATTTTCTTTACTTTGAGCAAATTAAGCAAGCAAGAAAGGAAGCATCGGATACATATGACATAGCAGTTTAGCAGGGAACTTTAATCTTGGCTTTATTCGTATTTGGAAATAAATGCTTAAAGACGTGAATTTATTTTTATTTGGCAACAGAGTAACAATGTAAAGTTTAAAATCCTTAGCCCACCCTTACCCCTGGTGGAGCATCACATTATGGGTGCCAGCAGACTAGTGGCTCTGCTACGAAGGAAGGCATGTTCTACCCCAACTGACTTAGTGTTTCCAAACCGAAATAAAACAAATAGATCAGTCTAGATACACAGCCCCCAGTCTTGTGTGTGTGCAGCGTGACGAAACTTGCAGAAGCTCTCCACAGAGAGAAAAGGATGGAGATGGATATCTTTGGAGCGCCCTCAGAACTGGTACCTGCCACACAAACTGCCTCTGAGTGCTTTGAGAATCAGCAAAACAGGCTCCCTATAAACTCATCAACTTCATGAAGAAAGCTACTTGCAAAAGATTTCTCCACTTGCAAAGATAACGAAGTCTGAAACGACTGTAATCCGAAGGAAACTTCCCTGCCTCAGTGTGTACTAAGGGGCTCTGACTCCGGGCTGCCCCATCCCAACTTCACCTCTCGGAGAGGAGAGTCAGGAGCCACATCCTGAAGAAGGGGCAGAATGCATTTCTTGTCCTTTTTATGTAAGCATCTTTGAAACGGAAGCAACTTCTCCGTCCTCTAAGCATCACCGCCAGCGCCTCCACTCCCTTTAAGGAAGTGGTAAGGAGAGAGGGCTTATCTTAAAAAAGGATAATCATGTCTGCTCATCTGCTTGTTTCTCCCCTAGGGTCCAGAGCCCTGAACACATCCAACTTTATCCCTTTTCTTTTACCACTGGAAATCAGAGACCAAAGGCATTTGTAAAAATCTTCCCCACTCCCCCCACACAATCCCCAACCCTTTAGCTGAAAGTTTGTAGAAAAATCAAATTTAACTTTTCTGTCTTTCTTCCATTTCCCTTTCCCCTCCACTCCGAATTCAGTTTTCATCTAAAAGACAACTTCATTCCCTTTTCTGAAACAAGCAGTTTCCGGGTTTGATTTTGGTTACAACCTGCACGTATGTGTGCGATTTTTCAGAGGCTGATGCTGGAAGGCAATGGGCTGGGGAGGCTGGCCCATCTTCCCAGACTCCACAGGATGCCGGAGGGAAGCAGGAGCATCCCCAGGAGCCGAGCCCGAATCAAGGGGCTAAAGCAACAAACTTTGCAAGTTACAACCGGGCCCGCCAGTGGCAGGCAACAGCCGGGCATCTCCCCGCTCCAAGTGCTCATTTCTGACTCCAAGGCTGTGTGGAGATAGTGGGGTATAATCAGGGGAATGGAAAAGGGGGGGGCTGGGTTTCTCCCCTCTCTCCAGCTTCAGTGAAAGTGTTACAAAGTGAGTCAGGCGACTGAAGATCATCTGACTGAACTTTCTTGAAACCGACACACATTCTTGTCTGCCGGCAACTTGCTTTTTGCCTCCTTCCCCCTCACCCCTCTCCCCCTTTCCTCCTGCACATCTTACTTTCTGGGAAGAGATTTCATCCTTTCCATGTGGGGGAAAGGGGACTGTCAGCTATGGATTAACTTGGCCCTGGCACTGTCTTTGCCAAGCATCTTGCTGGTCTGAGAATCTTGAAGGCTGGGTTTTAGATTCTTGTTTCTCTCTTTGCACATTTATTTCCCTCAAACTGCCTCCTTCTCCTTTGCTTTTTAATAATTGTATACAGCATCGTCTTCTAACCCACATTCTTGACCAGCCTTTCAAACACACACACACACACACACACACACACACAACTGCTTTACATGTTTTTTCTTCTTGTCGCCTTTCTCTATATATACATTGTTGACTTCATTAAAATTATATAAAGTGCCATTCTAGTTTCCTGGATGACCATTTTTCTTTTTCTTTTTCTTGCAGCTTCTTACTTCTGTGATTAGTATTGCCATTATTCCTTTCCAGGAATTTCTATATGATTTTGATAAGCATCATCATATTTAGTGTTATCAGCAAAGACACAAGCTCAAAAGTGACATCTTTTCCATGAATCCAGGAAAGAAGAAAAATCCACTCAGTTCAGATAAATCCTGGCAATCCCCAAAGGGAAAGGCATTGGATATGTGCTTGATGAGAAAGAAAATGAAAAAGGGGGAAGAAAACTCTTCTACCTGCTTCTCAAAACCAGGGCATTGCTCAGTCAGATTAAACCTGAAGAAAAACACTGACAAGTAACCAATTCACAGCATGTTTTTCACAGATTATTTGGAAAAAGAGACAGGTAATAGTCAAAGTTAGAGAAGCTGTAAGCAATGGACAGGCTTGTTGTTAAGTGCGCAAGGTCTGAGGTAAATGCCTTAAAAAATGTGCAATTCAACTTTCCATTTCGGAGTGTTGAGGCTTCTCCCAAGTTAGTGGCTGGGCGGAGGGGAAATGGTTGCGGGGTCCATGCTGAGCACCTCCCTGGCACTCTGTTTCACCTGCGAAGCCCCCAGCAGGCCTCCCTCTCCACCAACCCCACCCCTCAGGGTTCCCAGGGAGCTTGGAGCCTTCTCTTTCCCCAGACCTGGGCTCTGGCCTGACCTCACTGCCGGGGCCAGGCTGGTCAGCAGTGGCAAAATCCCGAAGGGGGTGGGAGGAGGCAGGAAAGCAGAAACAAACATTCTAAACAGTCTCTTCTGCAAAAGAACACTTCTGGGAACCTTGCTTTATATCTCTTTCTCTCTTTTTTTTTTTTCTCTCTCTCTCAAAAAAAATGACTGTTTAACATAAGAAAAAAAAAGCCTCCTTGACACAAAGCTTTTGTTATCCAGTTGATCAGCACCGTGCTTTAGATACTTGTAAGGAGGGGGGGGGGAAGCCCCACAACAGACATTGATTTTAGAAAATCAATAACCAACATTTAATAAAAGGAACAGAGGAAACACAAGAGAGGAGAGGGGGACATTAGGTATAATTTTAGTGTCTACTAAATTACCCAGAGATGGGGAAGGGGAGGTCTCCTGTGTAAGGACCACCTTAAATAATGCCAGATTGCAGAATGAAGAAAAAAATTGAATTAAGGGAGAGAGACAGAGAGACAGAGACAGAGAGAGAGGGAGAAAGAGAGGAGAGACTGACTTAAAAAGAGGCAGCCTCAACTGGATCTTGGGGAAGCAGCTCGTAATATATTATTGTACTTTTTTTTTTTTTTTTGTAATACTAAGCCAAGCAAATAGATCAAAGGCAGCACAAAGGGAAAAGGCAGGATAACGTAACGAACAGTTTCTGACCAAAATTCCTCTATCACTCCCCCATATGGCTCGACACCTCCACCACAACAAGCAAAAGATACACACACACACACACACACACACACAACACACAACCTAGAGAGACAGAGACAGAGAAGCATCATTTGTCTCTAATCAAAATTCTCTCGTCTTTGTGTTTTCTCTCTCTCCAGCACCCCACACTGCGCCCCCAGCCGCCCCCTCCCTGCGCCGCGCAGCTCCGGGGCAGGCCGGGGGCGCGCACAATTGTCCTCTCTAGAGGAAAGTTGCTCCAAGTGGGCCGGGCGGTCCCCGCGAGGTGCGGGCTGGGTTTGCGGGAGGCCGGAGGCCGGGCCGGCGCCGCGTCCCCACGTCCAGCTCAGGAGCGTCAACGCGGCCCCGTGCCGGGTGATCAAGCTGAGATCGAGGGGAGCGAGAAGTTTCCTTTCCCAGTCTGAGCTGGCGCTAGTTCGCTTGTTTGTTTTGGGGGGTTGGTTTTTCTTTTTAAACTCAGTATCCTCTGTCAGCTCCCCCCCAGCACCCTCTCTGGTCCCCAGCTCTCTCCCCTCCCCCAGGCGCCTTCTGCGCTCTTGCCAATCACTTTTCTTTTATTCCCACGATTTTGTTCGGGGGTAATACCTAGGGGGGTCGATCTCTGTCTCTCTGTTTCTCTCTCTTTCCTTTACTTCATCCCTTCTCTGCCTCTCGCCAAGATAGACCTTATTAACAGTCACCCTTTTAATCTCCCACCTCTGGTCTGTGTGTCCCCCTCGCACCCCCATCTCCTTCCTCCTTCCTGACTCAGCTTGGATAACGGGCTCCTCCTGACCATGTAGAAACTGCCCAGAAAAGTCTCCCTGCTCTCTTCGACCCCTCCAGTCCCCGGCGTGCGGCCAGAGCTCGCTGGAGAGGAGCCACCCACCCCCGAGCCCGCACGGACCCTGCCGGACCCCGCGCAGGGTCGGCCGAGTCCCTCCCACCCGAGGTCCGGGCGCGCCCGGCCGGGCCCCGTTGCTCGCGGACCGTTACTTGGCGTACGGAGAGGCGGCCGCGAGACTCCGGCAAGAAACTTTAAGCCGTGCGGAGGCACAGCCCCAGGCCCCCTCTCCCGCCCTCGCAGTTCCTCTGCCACCCCCGCCCCCGCCCCGGGATCCTGCACGACCCGGCGCCCGGGCCCCCGCCCTGCCCTTGCCGGACACTCCCGCACGCAGCCCGGCCGGGGACCCGGCGGACCGGGCGCTAGCGGAGCGAAAGGCGGAGGCAGCGGGAGGGCGGAGGCGGGGGCACGAGGGGGCGGCGGGGGTGGGGGCGCGGGGCCCCCGCCGGACCCCAGCACTCTGAGCCCCCCGGCGCCCCCCGCTCACTTTGCCCGGCACTTCCCCAACTCCCCGGGTCCAGCCGCCGCGCGCGCAGGGCTCCGGCGCCGGCCACGGAGAGAGGCTCGCCCGCGAGCCCTGGGCGCCGCCGCCGCCGCCGCCACCTCGGTTCCCTTTCCCTTTCCCCCTCCTTCTCCCTGGGTCTCTGAGCCGCGGAGTGGCCCGGAAAAGTTTGGTTCGGGCCGCTTCTTACCGTTTTTCCTCCTGGGATTGGCTTGTTTGCGCCTCTTGCACCGGGGGCCATCCGCCATGATCGGCTGCTTCATTGATAAGAGCGGATCAGATGGCAGTTCGCATGGACTCGGCGCCCTGCTTCGGCAGCACGCAGGCTCGATCTAGCAACCAAACACAGCGACAATGTGGGCATCGCCCGCGCCCATTGAAACGCGCGCGGGCCGCCCAGGGGAGCCGGGCCAGGGCCCCGGCGAGCACCCATCCGCGCCCCCCAACGCCAAAGCGAAACTTCGGCGGCCCCCTCCCCGCCCCCTACCCCCAGCCTTGGCCCCGAGGCGCTTTGTGTTTGTTACTGTTTGGTGTGTTGCACCCGCGAGGGGATCAGAGAGACAAGAATTACATCTTCAAAATGAGTCATAACTCCTGACCGTATGAGGGAATGCACACGGCGGTACAGTAAGGCTGCTTGACTCAGGGCTAGGCGGACCCTTTCCTCGGAAAAGTCCTCAGCCCGGCTCGGGAACTTGGGGTGAGGCGAGGCTTTCTTTCACTCTCATCTTGTCTCACCCCCCCCAACCCCATTCCCCAGAGGAAACAAACAAACAAACAACGCGAAACAGCCCCCGGATGAAGCACACTCGGGCAAATTGATAATAGTAATTATAGGAAGCCCACTCGCCCCGCGCCCCCTCCCCTCCCCTTTTGGAGTTTATCGAGGCACTGTCTCTGCCTCCCCCCAGTCCCCCGCCCCCAAATTAAGATTTCCCGTTTCACGCCGAAATAAGAAGTATAATTATAAGCCTCTTTGGACACTGTCGCTTCCCACCCCCCCTCCCCCCCCCCCGCCACTTTGACAATATTTACTTAAGTATTTTCCCCCACCTCATTCACACACATGCTCCCCTACACTGGTTCCCTTAAATAGTTCCAGTAGAATTTTTTTTTTTTTAATCCCCTCAAGAAAGGAAAGAGAAAGTCCAACCGCTACGGCAATACTTTTAAGCTCTACTAAATGATCGTATCCTTTCTGGCTTCGAAACTTTTGTACCTAAAAATCGAGAGAGGCGCTGCATTTTTTCAGCTGAAACTGTCAAAACTTGGAGAAGGGGAACCTCGGAGGCAGGCAGGAGAGGAGGAGAATCCCGAAACTCGGTGGAGGTTGGGAAGATGCTGTGCCTCGAGGATTAGTTTAAACAGGGGCTATAAAAGATGTAACAGATGCAAACTGTAACACAAGGGCCATTAACCCTTTCTCTGCCGAACACACTTAGTCCCCACGCCCCGCACCTATTGTCTCCTGTGCTCGAAGCTTTGCAGAAAACCTGGAAAGTGAGTATCAGTTTCCACACATTTGCTGAGAGGGGTGGGGGTGGGGGCAGAGAGAAGGGGAAGTGGATGATTTAGAAAGCACCTTGAATTTAACCTAGGCATAGTGGGTGACTTTTAAGTTTGACACATTTTGTCATTTCTTGGCTCTCCTATTGATTGTAAATTGTTGGGAAAAATCCTGAAATAAGGAAATGGTCACACAAGTGTCTGGGATGAAACAGCTGGCCTGTCTGTATTCATGCTGAGACTTACACACGATTGCATATAAATACATGTTTAATAAAGTAAGCTGCTAGTTTTATGAGCATGTGTGTGTGTGAGGGACAGATAGAGCATTTGTGCTGTAAACTTTATCTTTGCCTGTTATTTCTAACTCTGGAGTTAGTAATCTTGCCTTCATCATTATAGGGGGAGCATGTAAAATATATAAGTAGGTGGCAGATAAACATATTCATGTTAGCCGGGCTCATCACTGTTCCTGGGAACTCCAGCTATCTCTCTCGACTTTTCAGTGCCAAAGTATGGAATGGGATATGTGTGTGCATGTGTCTCCTGTTAAATCCATGTCTATAATACTTTGCCATTTAAAATACAATTTCAAAAGTTATCCTTAATTTAAAACTCTGATATCCTGACAGCAGCTTTCTTCCCAGCTGTAGTGACCCCCCCCCCACCCCATACACACACTTTGGTAAACGACTCAAGTTCCATGAGGACTTTCACTTCTTTATTTATCATCACAGAAGTGAGGTGTTACTTCACATACATACACACACAAAGAATAAAATAAAGAAATGAAACTCGCTAAGCAGACAAAAACAGGCAACTCTCTGCTTAGAAAACAGCCTCCTCCGGTGGGAGAGGATGCACTGCCATATCTAAGAGGAAGACTTGCCCCTGAATTTGGTAGGTTTGTATTGATCAAGTTTTGTAATTATTAACAGGTATTTGCCAAGTTTTAATTGCTGAATACAATGAACTGGAAGTAGATGCAAAAATAGAGCAGAATCTCTCCCCTTGAAGAGTTTTCATTCCACCATGTAGTTCTCAATAAAACTTTTCCTAGGCTGGGTAGCAAAAGGCACCTTTGGTTACCTGAATGGACAGGTACAGGGCAAATTATTTGGGGGAGGAAAAAGGAGAGAAAAGGAAGGAGAGAGAGCGGGAGTGCCAGAGAAATCGAAGAAGTCACTCTTGGGGAAAACTTGCCATAAAGGAGCTAAACCCACCTGAAATTCCTGCCCACAGACACTCCTTCTCACTTCAGACTCACATCCCCACTTAAAAGGAGAAAAATCATAAAAGGAGGGTGGGGGATGACCATACAAAAAAAGAATAAAAAGAGAGAAAAGGGGAAAAAAAAACCTACCTGCGAAGTCTTGTTTGTAGTTTTGGCCAGAAATGGTGAGAAGAAAAAGCATGAAGAAGCCGCGAAGTGTGGGGGAGAAAAAGGTGGAAGCGAAGAAACAGCTCCCGGAGCAAACTGTACAAAACCTCGCCAAGAGTGTCGGGAGGCAGGACCGTTATTCCTGCGGAGCAGGTTAGAACTGATCTCTTTCGGCCACTCCAGGAAACACAAACCTGGGGACGGACTGACGTGTTACGCCTCTTCTAATGACATTTTTTTCTTTTTCTTTTCTGTAGGAGAGAGAGGAGAGACCCTGAAACACGCGCCACCTATCTTTGTGG
>NC_138371.1:77914518-77936186 GCF_054177405.1 Leptonychotes weddellii | reverse complement strand
CCCCCCCCCCCCCCCCCCCCCCCCCCCCGTCAAGCCTTTGGCATCATTATCCCCATCACTAAATCCTACAGAGTACAGGGCGGAAAACGGTGCACACCATTCACAGAACTGGAGAACTCTAAGGGGCGAAAGTTAAAGGGAAAGATCCTGGGTCCTCAATCCAGATCGCTTCTTCTTCTCATACAGATATTTCTAATGACCAGATTTGAGATGAACATTAAGTTGTGTGGATTTCTCAGCACGTCTTCTGGAACTAAATTCTTTGCCTTTTTTCTTATTTATTTATTTTTTTCTTTTTAGATGGCAAAGCCAGAAAAAAAAATGCTGCATGTGAACTGCATCTTAGGGTGTGTGTGTTGGGGTGTATGTATGATGAATTTCTGGATTGGATCCCAATACTAAAAAGTAGTTTGGCATTTTAAAAAAGGGTCTCTAAGTAAATTAACATAGAGCGCTGGGTTGACTGATCTCTGAATCTCTCTACATTCAGGGAGACCTCACTACAAAGTGAGGGAGTGTGTGTAGGAGGAAAAGGAGAAAGGCCATAGAGGAACTTAGCAGGAAAGGAAGAGCATGATATTAAACGGCATGGGGTCTAAGTTTTGGAGTATATATTTTTTTGATATTGCAATTAAAGTAAAATTAAAAAGAAAAGACTCCACCTTTGCTCTGAAGGGATTGGTTATGTAAATATGGAAGGGATTTCCTGGAGAATACAGCTTTCTACTGTATGGTTAATTAAATAATCACTCAAAAGCTTCCAACGTGACGCTTCTGTCGTAATCCAATCAGGTTACATAGGTCCTAAACAAGAAAGATATTTTCCACATCTGGAAGTCAGCAATTTAGCAAGTACTGCACATTATTAACCAATTCAGAGCCCACTTCCCAGGGGAATTTTTTTTGAAGTTTAAGTGTTCTTAACCAATGCTCTGCTGTTTTGTTAATCAAAAAGCTGGTTTACACTGCACGTAATTGGAACTAATATAGAAGTAAATAAAGACAGCCAAATTTGAGGATGCTGAGCACAGGCATTTATCGGAAAAGGAAGAAATTTCTTAGCCTCCAATGGTTCAGGCTCAATTTCTTAAAGCACTGAGACTTTTTTTTTTTTTTTTTTTTTAAGAGTGAAAGTGCTTGAGAACCTCAGAGCACAAATAAACTTCCAGTTCCACAGCCTTTGGACTTCCTTGCAAAGGTAAAGGTGGAGGTGTCAAGAGGACTAAACAACCTCACGCCAGCTTTTCTGCTTTAATATTGTTAGTGTCACAGCCCCCTGTTTTCAGTCTGATGAAATCTGAAACAGATAACACCCTGATCCAACACTAGACTTTTACTTATATTAAGATAAACTGCTTTGAATTGTGCTTTGAATGTGTGCCTAAAGCAAGACTTTGAATGTAGGAGTCACTTGCAATTGCACTCAGAGGAGGGAAAAGCCACCACATGGGTTGCCACATCCATACTCCCAGAGGTGCATGTCTTTGTATTTTGTATATTGGGGGCGGGGTGGGGGGCAATAGCCATCCAGCATGACCGCAGCCTCTTCTTACTTTGAGATGCAAAAAAGTAAATTTTCACCGTGGTTTACAGACTTACCGCTCTCCCAACTTGAGTAATACAATGAGAATAACTAGATAAATTAATCTTCTTCCCTATACCATTACAGATAATTTACCTATAGAAGAGGAGCATTCAAGATCATTAGTCTAAAAGTTAATTATAAAAAAGGAAAATTAATGATTCCCAATATGGATCAGACATATTTTTAATTTTATGTTTTACATTACTTTTAATAGTATATATTTATATTAAATATATGTATGACTTATCAAATCCTCCTCTATTTATCTCTATTGTTAATGTCCTTTTTTTCTTCCTCTTCCCACTTTCCTTCCTTTTTATTAAAAAAAAAATGGAATCCAGCTTTCTCTAGAAGTTTGCTTTTCAGCCTCCCCACTTCCATTCCCATGGAAGAAGGATCCCATTGCAAGGAATGATTGCAAGAAGACCTCACTGTATTAGCCCAGGTAGTCTTTGGATGGTTACAGTCTCACACACACACTCACAGGCAAAACCTCAGGTCAAAGGATCCAGGGAAGGGCTAACAAATCACTTGTCTTTATTATGTATATTAGTGTCAGGTTACTTAGGATCTGGCTTAAGGAAAAAAAGAGAGAGAGAGAGACTCAAATATTTCCATTAAAAACACCTAATCATCTGATTACTCTGGGCTCAGTAATTGTTGAAGTGGCAGGAGGCAGCCCCAACACTTAGGACTGGGAGTTCCGACTTTCAAGTATTTGATTTGAGGTAAAAAAGCAATCTTTTAGGGTCCCATTAAGGTGTATGTTTGGATGATGGCAAGGGAAGGGTCTCTGAGAGGGGTGAGCGCGCGCGTATGTTGCCCCCCGCCCCTGCCTGGCACGCCCCTGGCACTCCCCTCCCCATTTGACCGAGAGTTCCCACCAACGCAGAGGCGGTGAGATCGGAGGAAGCCGAATATAAATTTGTTCCGAACACTCCCTTAGTCCGAAGGCCAGGTCGGGGACAATGGAGATCGTGGGATCAGCGGGATGCATGAGCACAGGGCGCAGGGAAAAGTCGAGAGAGGACTGGTGCTTTCGGCTCCTCACACAGCAAAACAAGTCCTGCAAATGAATCGCTCCTTCCCGATCTTTCTTTCCCATTAATAATCCATTTCGAGATTAGCGCAGACGAAGGGGATTAAAACAACAGATACAAGTAAATGCGAAATAATATTGCAATCGACGTTGGAGGGAGAAAAAAATTCTTTAGGGTTTCTTTGAGTAAAATAAACTGCCTCCCTCAGGCTTCCCTCCACCCAGGCAGGGTAAGAAGATGCACTTTTGTTTTCCAATTTCCTTCAGCCAGGATCTGGTGCCTGTCCCCCCATTCACCTCTCAGTCGGTCAATTTCCCCAACTTTCACAGCAGTTCGCCCCCCCCACCCCCCACCCCGCGCCAGCCCCCAGCTCCGCTTGCCGGCCCAGAAGCCCAAAGAGATACAATGTTTCTGCTCTTGAACACACAGGCTGTAGAAGGAATTCGAATTTGGCCCAGCTAATGAATTTTTTTTTTTATATAGAAAATTCTGTTTATTTTGTACAATGTGGAGAAAATTAAAAAAAAGGAACCTATTCTCGTTTTGAAACGGAATTGATCTTTCATCTAGAGGAATTATTTCAACCCTGTGTTGTTACGCAGGAGGTGGGCAACTTCTTTTAGAGTTGCAAGCAAAGGGTGATAAGGGAGACCCCTGGATTGGGGTGTGTGTGGAGGGGGTGGGGGGCGGCAGGGGTCCAAGCCAAGCCAAACGGTTTTCTCACGTGCAAACTTGCAATCCAATCCATTCGGAGTTGAGCCGAGGATAGGAGGGGGAAATCTATTTAAAAAAAAAAAAAATCAGGAGCATCTCTCTGAGAAACCCTTTTAAACAAAATCAAAACAGGACCAGAGAACCTCAGACCGACCCTAACATCCCTGCTGTGAGGCCCGCGGGCTGTGGAATCACGCACGTCACCTGGCCCCAGCAGGGCGGCCAGCTGAGGGGTTCTTTTTATTTTATTTTCCTTTATTTTTTGAAGTTAAGGCTGAATCTGGGCTTCAGTGCTTTGCCAACGTCTCCACTGACAGGAACCAGCAAACTTCAGGACTCAAATGAGCGTCTTAATTTATTGATGCAAAACAGGTCTGCTTGTCGCCCCCAATTCTCGGCGCGCTCGGTTCCCCACGCCCCCAGCTTCGATCCCTCCATTCGATCTCAGGGTAAGGCCCCGCCGCACAGGCGGAGGAGCACGTGGGGGGGGGGGGGTTGTCCGTCTCCGCCCGCCCGCCCTACCCAGACCTGTACCGCCCGGGAACCCCGCGACCCCCACCCCGCCGCCGGGTCAGCTGACCTGGGTCGCTAGCTAGCCGGCTCCCCGCCCGCCGCCCTGTTTCCGGTCCCCGGGGTCCGCGAGCTGCGCGAGGAGCCGGAGCGGCCGCAGCCGGGAGGTGATGCTGGGGGCTGATTACCATGAGAAAGGCTGTGCCTGGAAAAGCCTCCTCCACGCGACTGTCAATCTCTCCAAGGGAGGGGGGGGGCGGGGACGGAAAGGGGCCCTGTAGGAGTCACCAGAAAACTTGGAGTAAGTTGGATGCGACGCAGGCCCGAGGAGGTGGCTTTCGCCTCAACTTGGAAGGCTGTGGCGTTAAGGGCGCGGACGCCAGCAGCCTCGCCAGGGAATTAAAAATCCCAAAGCCTTTCTTTCCTCCCTCCCTCTTGCCCTCCTGTCAGCCCTCCCTGCCCTTTATCCTTATTTTCTTGAAATTCTTTCCCAATTGCATTTCCTACATTCTCCTTTCTTTTTATCTGATTATCTTCCTTTGCAATCTCTTGTTTTGTTTCTTAGCATCCTCTCTCTTTCTCGCTCCCGCTCTGATTCTTTTGTGTCTCCTTTAGGTGTCCAGATTTATCATTTAGTTTTGAAAACACAGTGTTTAATATGTAATTAATCTACCAGCAGGAGGTCAGGGACGCCTTAACTAAAATAACTCCCTGGGTCATCAGAGAGCAAGTTCACCAGGTGTCAGCGAAAAGTAAATCGTAATCATAAATATTAATCAATATCTTAGTAATCAAATGGCTTCTTATTCTCAATCATATCAGCTCAAACTGATTTTTTTTTAAAGATATAATCTTCCTGGAAAAAAAATAATACTTGATATAGAGAAATGATTTATAATTAAAGCAATGTGGAAAAAATTCTCATTTACAGCGATACTTTAGCAGTACTTAACAGACTTTAGAAATTATGATAAGTAATTTAAAGAAACTGAAACTGTGCTTTATCTTTTAATGTTTATTCAGAAAGCGTCGTAAATTCCCAAAGCACCCTCCTCCCCACAAAGATTGATCACTTCAGAGAGAAACATGTTTATTTTGTACTTGCTAAACAAATTCACAACTTGAGTCATTGGGTTGGTTTCTTGGCCAGGTTGCCCCATTACCTAGCAGGTGAATGAACATGGGGCTTCAAATGTCATGAATATGGCTATGTTTTTTGTTTTCCTTATTTTTTTTGTTTTTCATTCATTTTGAGCACATTTGTGTTCACTTATTAAAATTCAGAGTTTGCACTTGTTTACAATTTGTTTACTTTGTTGCATTTTTAGAACTTGTTAGAAGTCAATTGAACATGTATATTAAGCTGCTTTGTAGGCCAAGAAAAATAAAGATGCACTAGAAAGATGCCTTTTATGCTTCATAATTATTAATTGACATTTTATGATGAATAATTAATCATTTGAATAATTTTGGTATCTCTGATCTGAACACATATTTGCATATCTAATGCTTAATTTTAACTGTTTTTTTTTTAAATCATTCTCTTAGGACAAAGTAACAAAGTAACATTTTAATGTAAAATTTCTCTTTAACATTTGTGTAAGTTTATTGAGTTCTATTATTCTTTCTAGATAGCCCTAAAACTTCTTAACAATTTGTAAACCATTTATGTAGTAATCACAGACAAATATGTGACAAAACTACAGTTACTTAGGAAAAACAATATCCTGTGTAAAGTCCATTCACTCTTCTCCCCAAATGCAGAGATACGCACTAATTATGCACCGTATTTTTCTTATTGGAATTTGATCATTGAACTTTTTGGTTATGTCTACTTATACAGGTCAAAAAGTGGAACATTGAGACAATGGACAAATAATTAAGACATGGTACTTAAGGTAATTTTACATTTTTTTACTTATTAATATATAGGCTGATTTAAAGTTATTTAAAAATGATCACGCAAATATATCCCTGGAATTTTTATGCCCCTGTGTCAGTCGAAGTCTGAGGTATTTATTTCTGATACTAGCAGTGCAGATTACTACCTGTATGATTACAGGCAACTTACTTTAAATGTGTTTCCTTATCAACAACGTGGGTACGCTAATAGTGTTCATTCCTTAGGGTTTTTATTGGGAATTAAATGAAGTAATACATGAAACATCATTATAATGTAGCTTTATTGTTATAATGAAAAGTTGAAAAAATAACATGGAACATACAGATCAATTAAAGACAGTATAAATTAATTTTGACTACTAAAAACTAACTTTTAGTATCATTCATAATTTTTCTATTGAGAAATGAATGCTGTGTCATTAAGTGAAGAAATAAAATGGAAAACATCATAAGATTTATGGCTGGTTTATGATTCTTTAGACCTGTTCAAGGGATGCATAGCCATAGATGTGAGAATAAATACAGTATTTCTTTATTATGTTAGTTCAGCAGTTAATTTATTGTATTTAAGATGGTCATAATTTGGTTATAAATATCAGACTTCTTTTAATCCAAGTGTATAAACTTGAAGTTTCTCATGTTTTTTAGTAACATACTGTCTTTGAGTGTAAGGGTTAAATGTGCAAAAGCTCAGAAGCGGTCTTGAGTAAGAATTGTGAGGGGAAAAAAGGCAAATTTACAAATTTGGAGACCAGGAATTTGGCTGTCAGAGCATTATTTGCTGTAAGACCATTCATAATGAACTGAACATTCCCTTTTGGAATTGTTGTTATCCTGGGGTTTGTGCTAATTCCAAGTACCTATAGTGGGGGAGAAAATCAGTTTATTAAATGGAAAATGAAATCCCTAGTCTCTTAAACATCCACGAGGCCAGATTTTCTTTTTGATGCAAAAGCTGAAGAATCGGTGCAAATGCTAAGGGGAAAAAACGATTGCGATTTTTAATCCCAATACTGATGGTTTTTTGTTGTTGTTGTTTTCTTTGACTACTCAAAGCACTCCAAGTGTCCCTTAATTGTTTCCTTTCTCAGAGGATTCATTCCATACTCCTTGTAGGTCAAAACCACCAAAAGGGCCATTTGGACATCAGCTTAGGGGCTCAGAGTGCCTTGTACCTTTTTCTTTTTCCCTTTTTAAAGGGAAATGGGACCAGCAATTGTTTATACCTACAGATTGTCTGGTGACCTAGAAATAACTTCATACCAATTTGTGGTCTTCTTTAATAGTCCTCATTTTGTTAAAAGGTCAAAATTATAAACTTTGTACTCTGTTCAGTTCTAATTTTGCACCATTCTGGGGGTGATTTTTGGTTGTCAGAGTTTTTCAGGTGCTTAAATATAAAACCTTCCTCTCAAAAATGTTCTTCTCCATGATAATCACAACTATGCAATAATAGTAGCTAAGAAAACAACAGCAACAAAAAACTGGTTCTCTAGGCCTGGCACGTTTAGATGTGACCTAGAAAGAATTGATGACTTTCTCTAGAATTCAAGTGTCTGGTTCTGTGTGGGCCTTTGAATCTGTCAGGGCCGCCTTCATGGCCAACACCATGCACATGGGCTATCCACAATCATCTCATCTTTCGCAGATATCTTTCTGAACAACTTGTGCCCACCCACTCTGCACACTCTATCATGATCCACTGCCAGTCTTCCTGGATGTTTGGGTTAGTACTTGTTTTTCCATGTATGGCTTATGCCTTTTGGACCTAATACTTAGGGTCATTTCTCTAGTTACAACGTTGACTCAAGTCAAGTGCTCAGGTCGAATGCTTTCTCTAACTTTGTTGCCTGTGGCTTCACAGGTCAGTTCAGTCTTCTTTCCAGGACTTCCAACTCAGGAAAGGCTCCCATGTGTAGGTTCCTCCTAGCTTACCCTGGCTCCAGTGTTGGGCCCAAGCACAGGACAAGTTAGTGATGAAGATCATGATACAGGCATATCTGGAAATAGTTTTTATTTCTTATACAATTCTTTTATTGCTTGTTGACTGCAAACTAGACATCAGTGTATTTGACCCTAGATTCTTTATATTCTCCTCAATGATAGCATATTATAATGGCAAAGATACAGATTTTGGAATTAGATGAATTGGATTTGATTCCCTGCTTTGTGTGTACTAATTGTGTATTGAGGACAAGATATTAAACCCCTATGAATCTCATTTTAAAAATGAGCAAGAGAAGGGCACCTGGCTGACTTGGTAGATAGAACACGTGACCCTTGATTTTGGGGTTGTGAGTTTGAACCCCACGTTGGGCATAGAGATTACTTAAAAAAAAAAGCAAAAGAATACTTAGGTTTTAGCTGATTGTGGTGAAAAAATATAACAATATATGTAAAATGTCTGATACAGGATACGCATATCAATAAATAGGAATTCCTTCTCATGAATTACCTGAAAAGTATATGAAGTTAAATTATAAAAAAGTAGAGTAGATGTAGCATGAGTTTTAGTTATTAATTATACTATTTTAATTATTTTATAGTTATTTATTTTATGATTCTACTAAAAATTATTTAACTGGTTCTTTCTTATACAGACATTAATGTTTACTGATAGCAAAGTTAGAAAAATAACATGGAGGGGTGCCTGGGTAGCTCAGTCAGTTAAGTGTCTGACTGTTGATTTCCACTCAGGTCATGATCTTGGGGTCATGGAATTGAGCTCCACATCAGGCTCCACGCTAGGCCTGGAGTCTGATTGGGATTCTCTCTCTCCTTCTCCTTCCGTCCCTCCCCGCTGCTCACCTGCACTCTTTCTCTATAAAGAAATAAATAAAATCTTAAAAAAAAAAGAAAAATAACATGGAATTTTTCAATTTGTAGTAGAAAAGGTGGTGGGGGTTCATGATAACAAACATCATGATACTAGCTTCTAAGATTGTATATTTCACATGTCCTTTTATAATTGGAAGGAAAAGGTATTTTCCCACATCGTTCTCCCTACGTGACCTGGCAAGGGAGGAAGCAGTCTTGTAGCCAGCTCAGCATGGTCAGAAAGTGTCAAAGACCCTATTTGCTCAAGGTAAAATGAAGACGGTCTTAACACTGTCCAAAGCTCTTTACCTACTCTTACCCAGACTTTAGAGCATTGAAGGAATTGTGGAGGGGGTAGAAGGGATAGAATAGCACTGAGAAAGTTGGCCTGCGGTATCTTCTTCCTGTCCCTCAAGTTGAGTGCTGAAACATCTACTTAAAAAAAGAAAAATAAAAAAGTAAGACTATGTATATAGCACAGACATTGCTTCACTCTCCTGCCTGCAACTTTGGGAGTGGGGTTGGGTCAGCAGGCGCTGGCATGATCTACTGTGTATGTGACTTTTCTACCCTATGCCCTAGAAAGGAGGGTGTCAGGGGACGACTGGGCTGTGGACACAGGGAGCATATTGTTCCAGTGGTTCTACTACAGTGCAAACCAAGCTTCTTTCTCTCTCTCTGGAACTAACTTTGCTACACACACACACACACACACACACACACACACACACACACACACAATCTATTCCTATTAGGCTTTTCCTTGGCCATTGTGGAACTGTAAGTATGGCTCCTGTGGGTAAATTTTCTGGGTTGAGGACAGCTGACTTACCTATTGTTCTTGGCATATGGCTAGACCCTTTGAGACAAAAGGGACAGAACAAAACTGAATGTTCACAAAAAATCTTGGCCTTTCAAAACAAGAAGGAAAAATTAAAACCTCATTCTTTTAAAGCTTAATTTGTCTATCTAGTAAATATTTGGAATTTCAGTTTAGAGAAATCAGCATGATCCTGAAGTATAGTATTACCTACCATCGTCTAGAATTTATATAGGATATTGAAAAATTATTTACAATAGTTTGCCATGGTCCCTAGGTAAAGACGATTTCTACTGAGTTCTGCTTCTACTAGGGAGGGGTCTTGTGTGGCTGAGGGAAATATTCAGGATTGGGTGAAGTATGCTTGCATTTGAAATCACTTTGAACTTTGAATTTGGGGCAAAGTAACGTGTTTTATGATACTGAAGCAAAGTACCATCACTTGGAAATTTTTAATCATTGCTTCATTTAGGATCTCTAAATAGTAATTTATTTGACAAAGGAAGGTGACCTATCATTGATGTATCTTTCCCAATCCCCTAGAACAGTACCTATTATATAGTAAATATTTGTTGTTTTTTGGTGGAATCTGCCATTCATTAAGAAGCTTTAAAGGGAAGTAAAGTGATCTCCCATTTACACTTGTAGTGGCTTGAGATAAGGCTGAGGATAGATGAGGGTAGCAGGCAGGAACCATGGACACTTAGACCCACACACCTCCTTTTTATCAAGTTATGTACCCAGTTACATTATTTAGCACAAACTGTCTTATTCCTCTTCCTCTGTATCAGTTTTACATATGGCCTAAAATAAATGAAGGAACATATGCAGAATTATGTGTATATATTTGTCTTTCTCTTTCAATGACTCTGATGAGTCTTTTCATGGTTGATTTTTACATAAATATATTAAAATTTAATAAGAGGTTTATTCCTGAAAAAGGAAAGAAAGCATAGGGAGGAAATGGACAGGACTAGTACAAGTATGGTTTGCTTACAAAGACCAAGTGTGAAGTTGCAGTTTAGGATAAATGATCTCCTCACCTGCTAACACCACACAATAGCTAAAGAAAGAAAACAGAGAAGATGAGGAGTTGTGTTTTGTTTCTCCTTTAAGTAAATGAGCAGGCTCCAACAGCCAATGGGCTAGATGATTCTCCTGCCAGGAGTTTCATTTTCATGGAGAACTGGTAACTGGTTGCTCAAAGGTCTTGAGGTGAAAAGTGTGAGCCTTATTTACAATGCTTTCTTTCTCCAGTACACTTCCCTCTCTCTTCTTCCCTCTGCTTTGGGTCCTATTTCTCAGGGCCTTCACCTCTCCTTACTTTTCTGTTGGTGCTCTCCGTTCCGAGGAAAAACGACCTTTCAAAGATAGCCTGGTCCACAGCCTTCAACAGGCTTAGCTTTTAAATAGTAAGCTATAATGGGAAAATTAGAAATTTCCACTATATTGCAAAAACCTGCCCGGAGGAAACAGAACGTTGACCTGAAATATTGTAAGGAAGGCCAGTTCAATACCATTGCTGTATGTTCCATGCCTAGCATGGAGCTCGGTGGCCAAGAGGTGCAGAAGAATATCTGTTGAATGAATGAATGCGTGCATGTATGAATACTGTAGAAAAGAAGCCAGGCGTAAGACAACAGATGCCATTTATTCCACATGCCAAATAAGAGTCAAAAGGATTAATGTGGGTGCAAAAATCACCTGTGGTCATAAACAGGATTCTGATATTATTTTTGAATTCTGAGTATAAGATTTTATTTCCAAAATGAAATACCAAAATCATTTACCAAGCAATAGAGATATAACAGTCCCTCAGTCACTCACTTGCAAAGGAAATTTTCAATACAAATAAAGTCATACATATTTATACTAGGGTAATTCAAAATAACTTCCTCACATAAGCACTGCTACGTTCAAATAAAATCTTGCCAACACTTCTGAGTACATTGCTTTAAGAAAAAAAAAATGCTCCCTGTAGCGTCCGAACTATTTAAAAATCTTGCCAGCTTCTTCAACATACATCAGTTATCTCTAAATCACTGACAAGAATTTAAAAACTGCTTCATCAGAACAACTGTTACCCTTTCTCATACTCTAGTTAGAACCTGATCTTCTAAAAAGGACCATATTTACAGCTTCTTTTGAAATTTTGAAACCATTTGGCTGATATGTTTTTGCTACATTTTCTTTTCTTGATTTAATTACTGGGGACATTTGCATGAAAACAGGAGGACAGAGACGTAAGATTTTTGTCTTATGAGTTCATCTGTTTCTGATGCTTAATTCCCCACCTGAGATCAGTATTTGTTTTATTATAATTGGGAAGCCAGGATCTGGATTGGAAATGAAAGTTTTGGGAGGTGAAATAAAGTTCAGAAATAGGGACACAGGAGGCTAAGGGATTGGTGGAGGATATGATAATGGATTTTCTTCTGGGTTACTTATTTACAAGTAGTCATCATGTCAGTGACACATGGTGTGTTACTGAAAAGGTTAGAAAACCAAGGAACTCTACAGAACTGGGTTGGTGCTTCTCTAAGAATACCACACTCAGGCAGTCACTACTCTGTTGTAGGTGTTGACAAGCATCAGAGAAAACAGTGAAGGAGCTGAGCCTAGGTCACACAGGAATTCTAGAGATGGCCACCGGAAGTGGGGAAGGAGATAAAGCCAAATGCCCCACTAATTCTGACCACCTTGCAAACGCTTGTGGTTTTTCACAGAAGAATCAGAGAAGACTATCAGGATGAATTCTGAGCATCTTCACCTGGATTTTCATGGGTATGTAGAATTATACATGGTCAGAGTTGAAGTCATATCTTCTAACTTTTCACGTTCTTCCTGAAGGGCACAACTGTCCATCCAGTCTTCCAAGCCCAAATTCTGAGGTGACTTTTGACTCCTCTCTTTTTAAAAAAAATCCATACTTCATCACCCAGCAAATGCTAATGCTCTTACCTCCACAGGTTCCTCAAATGTGCTCACATTCCCCACATCCTCCACACTGACATCCCTGCCCTATCTCAGGTACTCATCATCTCTTTCCTGGAAGGCTATGCCCACCTCCCAGCTGGCTTTCCTCTTTCCCATCTTTCTTCCCTCTTGTCCATTCTCCACACCATCACCAGAGTGAGTGAGTGATCTGAAACATATATCTGACTGTGGCACCGCGGAGCCTAAAAGCCATCAACAGTTCCCCATGACGTCACTGTGGTGCTTCTCAAACTCACCTAACCCCAAAGATGGAACCCTGAGGATGGCTATTTTCATATCATACTTATTAATTAATACTTATATTTAGCAATTTAAACTTTGCTCCTCTTCCACAGTTTTGGGTAAAGTTGAGACTCCAGGTAGGTGGGCCAAGTTAATCCTGCCTGTTCCCCAGGTGTGAATCCTGCAGTGTGAGAAGCTTAGTGCCAGTGCCATAAGCCACGGGTCTTTAGCCAAAGACACGAAGCCCTCTGAGGTCGAACATGTTCTCTTCTTCACTCTCCTCTCCTGCCAATCCTCAGATGGCATATTATGCTTTTGTACTATTGTTTGTATTTCCCCCTAAACAAACCATTTCATTCCCAATGTTAGGGAAGTTGCCTATGCTATTTACTGGGAATATTCTCTCCTATCCCTTCATTTGGCTGACTTCTGTGTTCATTCTTTGACTCAGTTCACATGTCATCTCCTCCCGGAAGCCTGAGGCTGGCTCCTCTGTGTCCTCATGGCACTTGGCACTCTGCACTGCTGTCCTTCCTTTATATGTCTTCTTTCAACCACAGTAAGTTTTCCATGAGGCCAGGGACACTGCCATTTTCATCTTTATACCCTATTATGGGCTGAATGTTGTCTCTCCCAGAATTCATTTTTTGAAGGCCTAATTCCCAATGTGATGGTATGTGGAGGTAGGGCATTTGGGAGGTAATTAGGTTGAGATGAGGTCGTGAGGGCAGGGTGCCCACAGTGGGATTAGTGCCCTTGTAAGCAGAAGAACACAGAGAACTTGCTCTCCTCATGCACATGCACCAAGGAAAGGGCATATGAGCCCCCAGCAAGAGGTGGCCATCCATAAGCTAGGAAGCCAGTTCTTGCCAGGAAGTGAATCCCCTGACACCTTGATCCTAGAATTCCCAGCTTTCAGAACTGTAAGAACTAAATGTCTATTGTTTAAGCCACCCGGTCTATGGTATTTTGTCGGAGCAGCCCGAGCTAAGACATAGCCTCAACTCCTAGTTAGTATCTGGCACACGGTGGACACTTAAAAATACATTTTGAAGTAATGTGAATATCATGGTACAAGTTTTCCACCACTGGACAAAGAACTCCAGGCACATGCATGTTCTAGAGATAATGCATTTAGCTGCAGGAGCACTCTAGCGTTCCTGCACTTCATATTAATAGGGGACCGAAAAGTTGGAAAGGTCTCATTGTAGTTTTGAATAACTTATATTTAGTTTAGACATGCATTTGCAAAAGTATTCAAATAAAAATAACTTTCACATGTAAAACATTTTCAAATTTCAAAGCTCTTACATATGTATTATCTTCACTTGATCCTTACAATAAACTTTCAAGGTTGGCAGATATTATTATGCCCAATTTGGAAAAGCAGGAAATTAAGATTTTGATGGAGTAAGACAAAATAATCAAACCCATTTTGGAAGTCCCAAGTATGTTTCAGAAATGGAAGCATCTTTGTGAAACTGGCAAAGAGCAAACTTTAGTATTCTTCTGTGACAGATGAAGAAATAGGGTGTTGAAAGGACTGGCTCAGAGTCACAGGGGGCCACCGTCAAAGTCAAACTGAACTCTGTCCTGTGACTCAGATTAGTCCTGATACACCCATGTACATTTATGTGTACATATTAGAAAGGGAGCCTTGGTTTTAGGAGAGCAACCTGAAGAAATTTTTTCTCTTCTCTTCCATAACTGTTTGTTACTTGTCTCCAGTACATAAAGACACCAAATAAGAAACAGAGTTGTTCAAGAGAGTAGTTTGGGAGCAAAATTGGAAAATTATTTTGGTTTATTTGAGATGGGAGAGTAGGGACAGCAGGGATCATATTGAGCCTGAACATTTAAAAAATAATTTCTTGCTTTCATTATAAAGTCATAAAATACTTAGTTTTAAGTAAACATAATGAGACCATCTCAATATAGCTTACCTGTAATGTTCTACAGTTTTTTTCCCTGATAAATGTGAAGCCCAAGAAAAGGTGTATTTATTATAGTTCTGTTGCTGAAGGAAAATGCTACTTCCAGCAAGAGGCTGTCTTTTACTTCTGTTTACTTAGAATTTTGTAAAGCAAATTTGGCAGATACTCTTCTGAGGGGAGAAAAATTTCACATAAGTTAGGATGGTAGATAAAAATGTATTATTTATTTGTGCTTTGAGTCACTCTTGAGAGGCCAGTAATACAAAATAAATTCTGCATAGACTATGATGCAATGACTGAATGCAAAGATATTTATAATCTTCCTCCTACCTACCCCTAGAAATTGGTTAAACAGTTTTACAAAGTATGTCCTTACGTGTAAATTGTTAAAGTTAAAATGTGTTGACTAATGCATCAGGATTATGGGCCAATTAGTAAATTCAAATATGGGATGGGCACTTCATTTCCTAATGAATTGCTTGACAGTTACACACATGTATCACATAGTTATTCATTCAGCAAATGCTTACCAATTGCCTACTATGTGTTAGGCTCCATGCTCAGAATAAGGCTACAGCAGTGATCAAGACAGACCTGATCTTTGCAGGCTGGCAAGGAAGACAGACGGTGGGTGAGTGATGAATGCTATTGAGAGTATAGACAGCAGGCCCATCCAGCCAAATGATAGCTACAAAATAAAGTGAAGGCAAGAGTAGATCTTCCTAATGCACAAAAGGTCAGGTCTTTGAAATCCATTAACCACCACCAAAATTAGTCTAAATCACCTGTGATATATTATAACCCTTCCAGGCGGGGCTAAAGGCATGTTGGGACATCAGAGCAGGCTGGGAAGGAGAGAGGAGAAAGCCTAGTATCAGAGCTTCAGGGAGGGAGGCCAGTGTTCCAATGACAATAGCTAGAGGGCTTTGATGCACAAAGCTCATGAGAGGCTGACCTCAATATCCAGGGCTCATTCTGGTGGGCGGTAGCTGTTCTTGCCAAGTATGAGGCAGTAGCTCTGACTTTCTGGGGGTTCTGTTTCAGTGGAAATAGGACCCCAGTCAGCTGCTGGGTCTCACGCTCGGATAGGCTCTAGCTACTGAGAGGAGGATCCTGGCAAGGACTAGACAGATTATCAGGGGAGGAGCCTCAAACTGGGGTTCGGGTCGGGGCGCTTATTCCAGGAGAGAACCAAAGTATGAAATGGGCACCAAAGCAGGTACAATGAATAATCAGAAGGGATTGGGTGTTGCGGGGGGCTGCTCCTTCCGTGGCTTTAGGGTGTGTTGGTCCTCCCTAGATGGCAGGCTCAGTGTCTCTTTCCTCAGTGTCCTCTTCTGGCCACCACAGCTCCTTTCTCTCGCATCTCTTTGTATTCCAATACTCTCTGTGATGCCCAAATATCGAATAAAGCCTCTGTGTACACCAAGAACAGTTCATAGCTTTTGAGTGTGGATTTGGCTTTCGTTGGAATGATATTATTTTTAGTGTCAGTTCATTAGAATATAGGTAGTGCTTGGGTTTTTGCTGTGAAAGGTATGATGCTTAAAATTTAAACAAATATAAACAAACAACTTCAATATTTTGGTTTATTTATTGATTCTAATGGCAATACCTTTTTTTTTTTACCTAGAACAACAAAAAATGATAACAAAACTATAAAGAAGCCTTTAATTAGTGAATGCATGAGTTTTGTTTTCTTAGGCATTTTTCCTCTTGACTTGTGAGAACTAAATAGCATATCCACATATGTTGTTCCTATGTAGTGGATTAGGTCTTTAGAAGTGAGCCCAATAGATATAAGCTTATAATTTGTTTGTGTTTTGCTCTTTATTTTTTTAAAAAATCACATTAAAGATGGGACTTTGTTTTCTGTTTGAATGTAACTCCACCCTTATGTCTATGTTCCCAGGCGTGTGTGTGTGTGTGTGTGTGTGTGTGTGTATATATATATATATAAGGTGGAGCTACATAGCACAGGATTTAACTCGACAAGTGATTTTGGCCAAGTCCCTTACTGCTGTTGGGCCTTAGCTTCTACATCTAAAAACATAAGATAATAGCACCAACCTATTGGGACCACGACTGAGAGCAAATGCGACAGTGGAGATCCAAGTGTGTGTTGCTTGTGAAGTACCAATGCAGGTGTTTGGTATTTATATTCAGATGCAGGTTATGCTCACATCATATAAAAATGTGAATGCGTTCAAAAGCTCAGCTAGTTCCTGAGGCAAGAAATGTGAAATGGCAATGACTAACAGGGTCAGTGAAACTCTTGGCTTCTAACCAATCCTGTACAAAATCTTTCCTAACCACATATTTTGAAAGATGAGGAAAGATAAAGGAATGAAGAGAAATGCCTTTTTTCTCTAACCCTTAAAACATTTTTTTTTTCTTCCCAAGAAACTGAGCTATGGAAGCTTGAGGCCTAACTCAGTACTGAAGGTGGTCATTCAAAGAACTGCTTAGAATGTTGTATTTATGAAAGTGAGGTGCCATAAATATGTACTTGTATCAGACAGAGGTGAACATGATCAGAACAAGCTTGTTCACAGAGCCCTTCTCTCTGCTTGGCCATGAGTCACAAAAATCTGACATCTGGACATGAAATGCTTCCGTGAACAAAAGTGGAAACCTGTGTGTGTGTGTTTAATATGTAAAGGAAGAATGAAATTGAGACACCAAACTCTTTCATTGACTCAAGTTTAGGGCCAGATTTTAATAATGCGGCTGTCCAGATGTGAGACACTAATGAGAACATAAGGAATTCCTGGATAGAAAAGGGATGGTTGGCCCAATGGCCTGTCTCCTTCAAGTTTATTGCAACACACCTCTCTGTGTTGTCAGCATATCTTCCAACCCCTTTGCCTACATAAACATGTCCAGCTGTCTCCTAACTCATTTTTACTTTATGTTTCACTCAATGGACTTATTTGGTAATTTTTAGTGTTTTCCATATGCTGGTAGATCTTTGGATGAAGTAGTCCTACATTATCACTACTTCTAATTAATCACATGAAGTATTTCAATAACAAAATATAGCAGATACCATTGGAAATTTGGAGGAAATCAAATACACCTATAATAAATTTAGAAAGAAATAACTGTTATTTTGCTAATCTATGTTTTCATCTTTCTTAAAGATGTGAAGATATAAGTGGGGAGTGATTAAGGTGGGTAAACATAAAAAGTTTCTTGCACTGTATTAGTTTCATTAAAAATTTCTTAGCAGAAGAAAATGCTAAGCTCAAGTGATATAATAAAGAAAAGGATCTGATGTTTTATTTTGGTTGGGTTAAAGCCATATTCCAGATAACATTTTACTTCCTTAATTATATTAATATTTCAGGCTAACATGAATTTGAGTTGAATTATTTAAAAAATAGAATCAATTCTCTGAATCAATATAGAAATGATTTTACATTAAAACCCTTTTTTCAAAATTTTCCAGATTACTGGGGACCAGGGGACTTGGGGTGAATTCTTAGGTTGACCATGGGTCCTTCTGATTGGAAAATACACCTGAAAATTTCCTTGAAGATTTGATGGGAGCTCATTGAAGCAGAAATAACTAAGTGTTCATTAGCCGAATATTTTGCATTTTCATTTTTGAATGCCATTATTTTAAAATTATTTCAATATATGTGTGTTGATTTGATGTGCGTGTCACATCAAATCATATGATTATATGTCAGTTTTAGTCTTTTATTGACAAACACTTAGGGTGACCAACTTGTCCAGGCTCACACTGGCATTTCTTACTTTTAGCCTGAAAGTCCCACTTCCTATGAAATCCCTCAGCTACCGACAGACAGGTACTTCACAAACACATACGGAAAAAAAAAATCTGCCACTAAGATTTGCTTGGCTTTTTGTCTGCATACTCTTCAGACTCTGGGAACTCAAAAAGCAAAGTGTTACATCAGCATTAAGGATTTTACTCTCTTGTTATAACAACAACCTATGTTAAGGTGTCAGCGCCTTGGTGACTAGGGTGAAAGATGATCCATGTGATTTTTTTCTTTTAAGTTGTTTCTAAGCTCAGATGCATGATGTTTTATTTAAAGAGAGAGAGCGAGCTGGAAAATGTTTAAAAATCAAACCTATTTTCTTCCAAACTTTTCTCCCCCGAGTCCCTTGCTCTCTAGACACGCTGTAAGATACATCCTAAATCTAGCACCTTGAACAACCTCCAAAATCTCTGAAGCCCAAGCTATATCTTATTGTCCAGGTTATGGTAGGAAAAAATTATCTACATTGAATGACTTTAATCTTATGTGCCTCACAACTGGAGGGATTCTGTAAGTATTTTTCTACTTTTTAAATTTGTGGATGGTGACTTCTGAACTTTCTCATGGAGGAGGTTTTAATAAAGAGCATGCCTGAATCCACTTCTTAATAATTTTTAGATTCAATGAAACCGTTTACAGGATTCCTCTTCCTAACAACTGCTTTGCCAAGCATTGTATAAAATAGCATTCTTCATGGTTAGATGATCCCATGGAAGGTGACCAAAAGATTTTAAATACAGAGGAAAGGAACCAGCCACTCAATCAGAATTTGTACATTTTTCATATGTGTGCTGTGTCTCTGTGGTAGCTTCTTGTTTGGTGCATGTGTATGTGTGTGCATGTGTGTGTAAACACATAGCATTTAGTTACAGAATGTGTCACAAATTTCTTTCCTGGTCACCATGCTGCATGACTGATCCATTTCATATGATGTGTTTAGTATGGTTCATTGCCCACTGGTCTTATTATTTAACAATTTGCATTAAATTGAATTTTCTATTTACAGGTGTAAATGGAAATTTTGGCTTCTGAGAATTTATTATTTACTGGCTAGAATGTTCTTGGTTGAATTAGCTCTGCCAATATTGGATTGTGTATACCTGGAATAAAGTTTGGGATATTTAATTAGAATATCATCATCGTAAAAGAACTTGTTATTTTTATGGCTAAGCTTGAGCTACTGAGGCCGGATCACTATCATTAGTCTAGGAGACATTCACCATAATTCTTTAGAGGTTTTTAAAAAACCATGTGTATTTCTTGATGGATCAGAGGAAGTTAAATTAGTGGTAATGTGTATAAATTACTCAGAAGTTCAAAAAGCTTGAAACCTTTATCATCTAATATAACATTTTGTTGATAACTGGACATTTCTCATTTTAAACTCTTGGTTTCCCACAGATTCAAGGAGCTAATACTTACTGACTTCATACTATTTGCCAGGCTCTGGCTACATCCTTTACCTATTTCATTAAATCCTCAAAGTATCTTGTGAGGTGAGCATTATGTTTGTTACCATTTTACAGGAAATGGATGCTTAAGAAAGATCACAAACTTGCCTGCACACGTGCCCAGTGCACTGCTGTGTGCAACTCTTCCAAGTCCATAGCGATCTCCATCTCTCCTTGTTCTCTGGCCCCTTTTCCCATGTCCTGCTCCCACTCAACCTCTTAGTGTTGCAGAAGATGCTAACACCATTCCCTGTCTTGGGCTTTGGACATGTGGTTCCATTTTTACCTTCTGTGCCTGGCACACTCTTAGTTTGTTTTCAGCTCCAGCCCTGGAACGGTCACCAACAGTCACTATCAATACTGGATCCAGCAGAAGTCTGGCCAAACTCCTAGGACATTGTGTGTGTGTGTGTGTGTGTGTGTGTGTGTGTGTTTTAACATTTTTATTTTTAGCTTCTTTCTCTCTCTCTTTAAAACAGATTGAGATAGTTGACCCATTTTAAGCCTTCTAATGGACCCATTTTAAGCCTACAATTCAGTGGTTTTTAGTATAGTCATGGATACGTGAAACCATCAGAGTCAATTTTATTTTATTTTTTATTTTTAAGATTTTATTTATTTATTTGAGAGTGAGAGAGAGCACGAGCAGGGTGGAGGGGCAGAGGGAGAGGGAGAAGCTGACGCCCTGCTGAGCAGGGAGCCCGGCGTGGGATTCGATCCAGGGACTCCGGGATCATGACCTGAATGGAAGGTAGACGCTTAACTGACTGAGCCACCCAGGCGCCCCCAGAGTCAATTTTAGAATATTTTTGTCTCTACAAAGAGAAACATTATACCCTTTAGTTCTCACCACTCCCCCCATCTCCCTCAGCCCTAATCAACCACTAATCTTTCTGTTTTCAGAGATTTGCCTACTGCAGACATTTTATACAAATGGAATCACATAATGCATGCATGGTCTTGTTTAACTGGCTTCTTTCACTTAACGTAATGTTTCAAAGTTCATACATGTTGTAGCATTCATCAGTACTTCATTCCTTCATTCCTTACTATGGCCGAATAGTACTCCATTATGTGGATATACCACCTTTTATTTTTCCACTTGGGTTGTTTCCACGTTTTGGTGATTGTGAATGGTGCTGCTATGAACTTTCATGTACTATCATCTGTTTGAATATCTGCTTTCAGTTCTTTGGGGGGTATACATAGGAGTGAAATTGCTGGGTCTTAAGTCTATATTACATTTTTTGAGAAGCCCCTAAACTGTTTTCCATGGCAGCTGTGGAATTTTATATTTCTCCACATCCTTGTGGAAATAACATTGGTCATTTTCTGTTGTTTTTCTTGTTGTTGTCATCAGTGTTGTTGATTTTTTTTTTTTTTTTTGGTTGTAGCCATTCTAGTGGGTATTAAGTGGCCCACTGATTTTTAAGATCTTTTAAAGGCTTTTCAAGAAAGCTTTATTCTATTCTCTTTTGTGCCCTCAAGAATGGTTTATAACTCCCTTACATTATTTGTCATCACATCCTATAATCTCTCTTTCTCTGCCTCTTTATCCCCTTCTTGAAACCGCAATGGACAGTGTTGTTTCTTCTGTATTTCCAGGGCTCAGGACATGCTTGTGAATGAGTGAATAAAGGAATGGAGGGAGTTGTGAGGACAAGGAGTGTTGGGAAGTAGCATTTCCTATGATCCCTCTATTGTGCCAGGCACCGTGTAGCACCAACATGTCCTGTCTCATTTAATTTTCATAAGAATAGTAATAATGTGTTCATTTCACAGAAGAAGAAGCAAACCAGAGACAAACTCTTGTCACCCAACCCCTGAGCATAGAGCTTGACTTCAGACCCAACCCTCTCTGAATCTAAGACCTGTGTTAATTTCA
>NC_138371.1:77907961-77914418 GCF_054177405.1 Leptonychotes weddellii | reverse complement strand
TCTTTTTTTTTTTTTTTTTAAAGATTTTATTTATTTATTTGAGACAGAGAGAATGAGAGACAGAGAGCATGAGAGGGAGGAGGGTCAGAGGGAGAAGCAGGCTCCCTGCCGAGCAGGGAGCCTGATGTGGGACTCGATCCCGGGACTCCAGGATCATGACCTGAGCCGAAGGCAGTCGCTTAACCAACTGAGCCACCCAGGCGCCCCCCACTACTCTTTTTTTAAAGATTTTATTTATTTATTTATTTGACAGAGAGAGAGCACAAGCAGGGGGAGCCACAGAGGGAGAAGGAGAAGCAGGCTCCCCGCTGAGCAGGGACCCTGATACGGGGCTCCATCCCAGGACCGGGGATCATGACCTGAGCTGAAGGAAGGTACTTAATCGACTGAGCCACCCAGGTGCCCTCATTCCTACTCTTATTACTGCTACTAGGACTACCTCCACCTATTGGATGCTTACTGGTGCCATACACCATGACAGCTAAATTTTGGATACCGTCTAATCTAATCACTTTAAGAACCTAGTGATTCAGACATTATTATTATTTCAGATAATGGAACACTCACTGAGAAGTTAAGTAATTGCCTGAGAATAAACAGCCAGTAAGCCATGAAGTCAAAACCAGGGTCTGTTTAATTGCAAAGTGTAGGTCCTTCTATCAATATAGGAAAAATGCATTAGAGACCTGAAAGTTTCACCTGGTTACCTGACAGTTGTGAGGTCCGTCAGGAAATCAGGCAACCAGAATTGCGCAACAATTTTTCCAAGTACTTTTGTCTTTTTAATTGCCTCCAATCATGATTTTGGTGATATAGATATTCTACTATGTATTATGAAAAAAGTACTCTGTGACCCTAAAAGAATGTTCTGCTCACTGGCTCATTATGTTTTAAAGATCTTACCTATAATATATGTAAAATATACTACATCTGATCAAACAATTTTTTAGATAGTAGTAGTAAATTGGCTATCCTTGCTTTTAACAATTTGTGCATTCATTCAATATTTTTGCCACATAGTCATTTTTTCTTTTACTGTGTAAATTCTACCTTAGAGCTGTATAAAATACTGGTAGGAGTTCATGGTAAAGATAAACAAGAAACATTATAACTAGTATAGAAAATTTAAAAAATATAGCCTGATTTTATACTAATTTATATACTTTGATTGAAGAGGATCTCTCCAGGATTCATACTAGGCTATTAAATATTGGGAAACCTCTGCATGGCTCTATTTTGGGGTCAGGTGTAAGTGGAAAAGAAGCAGCATCAGATGACCTTAATTAATTTTAATCAGTGTATTTTCTCAATCTGGGTATCCTGTTTTGATGTTTCATTCATTCTTCTTGTGTCATGCTCTTCATTGCTCTTCATGCCTTTTTCAAGGATTTTTTTTTTTTAAATAGAGGCCTATGTTACCATTTGGCATATGTCTCCCTTGTCAGTGACATCTTGAAAATTAAAAAAAAATAATACCTCCCTCACATGCATCCATTCAGGCTGGCCGCCTGTAACTACACCATGCTTCAAAATGTGTCACCTTATTAAATTCTGCAAATTGTGCTGAACATTGTCTCTATAAATGTTTTGGAAGGGCTTTACTGTCAGGTCAGCTTTCTAAGGGCTAGAAATATGTCAAACCTGGCAGCCTTACCTTTATTTAAGAGCCAAAATACAAATAAGTAGATTACAAAGCAATCAATCAATACAGCATTGCAGGATGTTATGGTTGGCATTGACCTCAGAGTTCTGCACCCTCATTTTACAGATGAATAAACTCATCCGTAAGCTCTGCAGGAGATGGGGTTTTGCCTTGACTCAGTTACAGCTAGCAAGGTAACCCTGGATGTTCTGCCATGCCTCAGTTTCCTCATGTGAAAAAGAGGAGCTTTCCTTTATTTAGATAATCCCTCAGGCATTTTCCCACTTCAAGTTTCTATGGTGCATTGACAACATATATTGTATTGATACATTTCTAGTCATTAAAAAGTTTCTGACCTCCTGCAGAATAACTCTTCCAATCTTTTACGGGGACTCCTTATATATTTTTTTAAAAGTCAGATATGCTATCAATTTATAGTTATTGGGGAAATCATAAGTTTTATCCACTGTCGAAAGAATATAACGAACGAAGATCTTTCCCCTGTTCTGAGCATTTCTTCACTTTTTTCCCTCCCTGGTTTGTTGTTTTAGGGTTGCTTGGGGATATTAGGTTATTGACCTTTGTTTATCTTTCGACAAGAAGCTTTCACTAAAGTATTTTTGGGGGGGTCATATAAGAAACAATGACTCTCACATGCAAGTAATTACATGGATATAAGGCAAGAAAAAAGTGGCACATATTTAAATTGATTAATTTTCTTTCTGAAAACTTGTGGAGCCTAATCTGAAAGCTACGTGCAAGTGTGCCTGGGCTTTCTGAGAATACTTCCTCTCTTCTGTTACTCTGAAGTCTCTGGATGAGTTTAGTCCCCCTGAAAGGCCTGGGCAGGCAAGTTTGGCAAACAATCTAATCTGATATGATGCACGCTTTTCTACTCAACTGTAAAAATCTATTTCATTCAGATATCACCTGCTATTCTTATGGCAAGTCTTTGGAATAGAGATCCTAAATGTGTCAAAAATATGTAATGCATTTGTGATCGAAATAAATGGAGACGAGGGTGACTTCAACTTGCTCTCACATGTGCTGGCCAGCACTTGCAGAATTCAAAGTAGGTTATGTTAGCCTTCCCACTTTCAATGCCTTTATGGAGGTGGTGTTTATATATCCTAGATTTTCCAGGGCAACCCTGGGTTGTAAATATTCTGTCCTGTTGTTCCATAAGTGCAATCATACTTGTCAAGCTATGTGTCATGAGTTTTGGTTTGGAAAATATGGACACCGTATGTCCATCAGAGCCTGTTTTTCTGGCTTGATGCCTTATGCTATTGCTCTACCATGCCCTACCCTGAGCCCACTTCCCATTCTCACCAAAGGCTTGTTTCTGTTTTAGTCCGCTTGCTTTCTCAGACTAGTGTCTAGGGGACAATGTGAACAGTAAACTAATCTGTGCTAATGGGCAAACAGAAGAAAATCAGGGTCAGGAGGATCTGCACATCCAGAATGTTCTGTCTCCCCCCAGGTAGACCGAGTGGTGCTTTGGAAATAGTGCCTTGACTTCATTTATCTCTAAGACAAAGTCGTTCTATGGGTGGTTGGCGGGGACAGGTTTCTTAAAGGAGGCATGAGCCCCCCATTTTGCTGCAAAGATGGCTTCCACCCTGTCGATATCTTTGGTTGGCTTTGCATACGTGTCCCAGATATGATTAGATCTCTGTAACAGTAGGAAAGGAGTAAAAGGCCAGTATAATTTTACTTCTCTGCCCACAATAATTTCTTCTGGTATGTGTACACTGCTCAGATGCTCTTTTTACAAAGTTGGAAAGCAAAATTGTTTTATGACAATATTTGCTGAGACAGCAAGATAAATCTTTGCCTCTCCATTGTTAAATCCCTGCCCCCCACTGAACTCTGACTTAAAAAAAAATTATTCTTTAATGAGGAGGCTCAGTTTAACATTTGTAGAAAAATGTTTAGGATTATTTGAAATATTTTGTAGATTTCAAGTTCATTGCCTGCCATTTTCCTTTTAGCCTAACCTTGTTATTTCTGTTTATTTTATGTGATTTTATTACTTAAACATATAAAGATTTCTACTAACTGTCCAAACAGCTTGCTTTTAAAATCTCTGCTTAACCACTTTTATTTGTATCACGTTTTTTTTTTTTTTCTTGTCTTGGTTTAGTACTTAACTGTGATAAATCTCAACTGAATCTCCTTTAACTCTTTAAAAAATAACTTCTCATTCTTCTGTGTTAAGCAGTTTACCTTTTAGAAATTCAATCAGCATTCCTTTTGGCAGTTTGTATTATCTTAAAAAGCCGCATTAGTACCTTGACTTTTCAGTCCTGGGAGCATTTGCTGAACCAGATGCTTTCAATATCATCTATTATTTTTAATCATACATGGTTAAATCTCAAGAACATTCTCTTGAGATTGTTGACTACTTAGGAAACTGGAATAGCAAGAAGCACACGATATCTTTAGAAACAGGATACAAATTTAGCTTCATTATTATCCTAATCAATATCTGAGTAATTAAGCTGCCCTATTATCAAATTCAAGCTTTCCTTACAGTCTATTATCTGTTTGTTTTTCCTGATCCTTTATGTCTACATTCAGCTAATTTAATGTTAACATTGTAGAGTCACCTGGTCTCTTTTGTTAACTGTAATCTTCTAATAATTGTATTTAACTGAGGGATCAGTATGTACCAGACATATTAACCTCTAAAACCTTAACGAGCAACCTGAGAGATTGGTATTATTATCCCCATTTTACAGATGGGAACATAAATTTTGAGTGGGTAAATCATATTTTTCCAGCTCACAACCAGTGAGAATGAGGCTGAAATTCAAACCAAAGTCTGACTTAAAAACCCCCACTTCTAACCACTGTGCTATAGTACTTCCTGTTAATGAAGGATAAAGGTGTCTGTTATGTAAATCAACATAGTCATTGACAGTGGACTTCCTTCTTTTAGACTGCAATATGCATCTATGAAAGTATTTATTAGTCTTGTCTGCTTTTCCTTTTTTATTTGAAAAATGCCAAAAATCCATCATATATTCATAAAATCATCTAAAATAAGAGCGAAAGATTTCCCCATCCCTCTAAGATCTTAGAGTCCTTAGTATGTGTACTTTCAAAGTTCTCCTAGGCATATCTAGACGTGACTCTATAGATCTTTCCTTATTGATTTTTAAAGTCTTAAGGTTTATTACTAAAATTACTCCATCTTATCACTTCTTGCTTGCATAGGGAACATATAAAACTTTACTCCTCTGGACAAAGACTGTAAAGTATCTTTTTCTTTCTTTCTTTTTTTTTTTTTTTTTTTTGGTAAGGATTTTGAGAGTCTAAGCTGTGAATCGGTGAGGCAAATGTTTTAAAAATATTGATTTTCCTTTTTTTCTCCTGATACTTGTCCACTGTTAGACTGTAGGAAGAGAGGTTTAGTCAAACACTTAATATTTCATCGTATCCTTTCTCTAAGTGGATGGTTAGAGATTCTTACAAATCCTTTCCTCTTTTGGATCAGAAACATCTTTTACAAACAGACATTTAACATAGGCTTTTTCAGGCTTCCATCCTCTACTAAAAGTGGGGTTATTTTCATATTGAACAGTGAGGCAGGCAAGGATGAAAAGGCTAGAGGAGAGGGGACCGTCACAGCAGAAATGACAGCAGCCGGTCTTTGGCCTCTTCATTCAGCAGGGCATTCTCCTCTCCTCCTGTGGACTCCAACTGAAGGCTATAAATCTGTTATATGTCTGCTTACATGCAAGGGTCTTTGTTTTCATTTCCGTTTTTATCTGCTGGACGGTAAACCATGCAAGCCAGGGATCTTGTCTTCCTATCCCAGTGTCTATTTCGTGCTGAAGACATGGGCTTAAGATCAAGACCGGCTCACGTGTGGGTGATTGAATAATGAAAATGATTGCTGTTTGGGGACTAAATGACAGGAATTTGCAGTAAGGTATCAATGTTGGTGTGAGACGCAGAGTGTGCTACTGGACATAGCACAGGGATGGAGTCATTTGTACCTCAAACCTTCCACTTAACTAGGAGTGTGATCTTTTCTGAGTTCTGAGGTTTTGGCCTTAGCTGTCCCATCCGTAATATGGACAGAGTTCACAACAACACTCATGGCCTGTGTTGTTGTGAAGATTCAATGATGAAATGATGCAGCAGGCTTGGCCCTGATCTTCAGACTACACGGACTTTATTTATTTATTTCAATTTAAAAAAAGATTTCCTTGGGGCAAAATACACATCACATAAAATTTACCACCTAAACCATCCTTTTTTTTTAATTTTATTATGTTATGTTAATCACCATACATTACATCATTAGCTTTTGATGTAGTGTTCCATGATTCATTGTTTGCGTTTAACATCCTGTGCTCCATTCAGTACGTGCCCTCTTTAATACCCATCACCCGTCTAACTCATTCCCCCACCCCCCTCCCCTCTAGAACTCTCAGTTTGTTTCTCAGAGTCCATAGTCTGTCATGGTTTGTCTCCCCATCCAATTTCCCCCCCTTCATTTTTCCCTTCCTGCTATCTTCATCCTTTTTTTTTTTTTTTTAACATATAATGTATTATTTGTTTCAGAGGTACAGGTCTGTGATTCAACAGTCTTACACAATTCACAGCACTCACCATAGTACAGACCCTCACCAATGTCTGTCACCCAGCCACCCCATCCCTCCCACCCCCCACCACTCCAGCAAACTTCAGTTTGTTTCCTGAGATTAAGAATTCCTCATATCGGGCACCTGGGTGGCTCAGAGTTAAGCATCTGCCTTTGGCTCAGGTCATGATCCCAGGGTCCTGAGATCGAGCCCCGCA
>NC_138371.1:77880280-77907461 GCF_054177405.1 Leptonychotes weddellii | reverse complement strand
GAGCCTGCTTCTCCCTCTGACCCTCTCCTCTCTCATGCTGTTTCTCTCTCGCTCGCTCTCTAATAAATAAATAAATAAATAAATAAATAAATAAAATCTTTAAAAAAATAAATAAATAAACAAACAAATTAATTAATTAATTAATTAAATGGTCATCAAATGCTCTTAAGTGATGACTCCCGGACACAAGAAATCTAGTCTCTTAATTAAAAGAGACTATTGAGGCGCCTGGGTGGCTCAGTTGGTTAAGCGACTGCCTTCGGCTCAGGTCATGATCCTGGAGTCCCGGGATTGAGTCCCCCATCGGGCTCCCTGCTTGGCAGGGAGTCTGCTTCTCCCTCTGACCCTCCCCCCTCTCATGCTCTCTCTCTCTATCTCATTCTCTCTCAAATAAATAAATAAAATCTTAAAAAAAAAAAAAGTTCTGAATCAAATAATGCTTGGCATTAGTACAGAGAAGGGAAAGCTCCCAACAGTAAAATTCACAAATGTCTGCCCAATGATGGTACTGAATAGTTCTTAGTTCACATATATAGCTTTATAATCTATGATATTTATCTAACACCTTTAAGTTGGTTGGGTGTTATTAACCAAAGAACAATTTTTTGTTCTGTGTTTCTATTTCTTTATTTAAAATATTAGGGAAAGGAGATCCGAGAGGTAATAGGACTATGCAAGTCTACCTAACTAGATTGCTGGGAAATCATATTTCCTGAGGTCTGCTTTATTCTACCAGACCATTCTGTTTGCACACCTTGTACTATTTAGTAGTAGTGGACTAATGTTATTGGTCACCTATTCTCTATCAGATAATGGCTTTAGGCATTTTGAGAGAAGATGCCCTGGACTTTCCTAAATTTCGTCTAAGAAATATTCTGGATGGAGTCTGTTCTCACTGTGAGCATTAGTTACGTAAAGGTATAGATGAGTCTAATTTTTCTACCTGGGTCGATTGCATAATTGATGTTTATTCACCTATTAGCTGCACTGATTCATATATCCTAATCTTTTTTTAAAAAGGTTTTATTTATTTATTTGAGAGAGAGAGAGAGAGCACACAAGCAGGGAAGGGACAGAGGGAGAGGGAGAAGCAGACTCCCCACTGAGCAGGGAGCCTAACTCAGGGCTCAATCCCAGGACCCCAGGATCATGACCTGAGCCAAAGGCAGACAATTAACCGACTGAGCCACCCAGGCATCCCTCATATATCCTAATCTTAATTAGCATTTAGACATAGTAATTGGCATAAAACTAAACATATAATAATCATATTTTTTTCTGCTACTTACATTTTAAATGAGCCATTAAAATTTAGCCAATCAAAATAACTTATCCTGTAGGCAAGGAGAAGTTTGGTTCTGCTGTACAAAGAACTTAAAAAGAATCCTTTGGGGTCATCTGGCTGGCTGAGTCATAGATCATGTAACTCTTGATCTTGGAGTCATGGGTTCAATCCCCACCCTGGGCCTAGGGCTTACTTTAAAAAAAATTTATATATATATATATATATATATATATACATATACATATAGTCTCCTTTGAGTAAAATTGTAGACATTTATATACATGTTAGGTTCCTTTAGTTTCTATGGAATCTGAAAGTATTCCCATCCCATATGTTGAATGGTAGAATACTAGACTTCTCTTTTATAGTCTGTAATCCAATAGACAAAACCTATTTTTGCTTGTTAGATAGCTTCCATTAGTAAGCATGGAAAGATCGAGTATATCTGATGTTATTTTTCACTGGTGTAGCTAATGCTGCGGTGATGATGGCCCTGACACTGGGGTAATTTCCACTTTCACTCTTGAGGGCCTATGAGTTACTATAGTTGCCACAAGAAACCAACAGTAACCAACAAGCACAAATAGAAATTGCATACCGCACATCCCTTTTATTGTTCTAAACAACCTCATGAAGTTTTTAGAAACTGCCACACAGTTGGATTCCTAACTGCACGGCAATTTGAAGAGAATTTGAAATTCTACCAATAAAAAGATTTGCACGGGTAAACCCCTACCTCTACATCAAGGGATGCAATAGGATAAAGACGACAGGTTTATAGGACTGATCCCAAAATGTACTCGGTTTGTAAGGAGGTCAAAATTCTAATATTTACGGAATATGTTAATTTGGAGAAGCTTGGGAGAGTCAGAGGAAAGCTCCCAGGGAACCATTCCCCCCCACCCCAGCCTCAGTTGTAAAGAAGGGCTACTAACTCTTTCATCCTGTTCTAAGTGGAGAACAGATCTTCTCCTGGCTGCTCTGGGTAGCTCTCCCTGTCTCCACAAAGGCGCCCGTTTACTCTATTTGACCTTTGCACTCTAGCACGCCCATACCTCTCTAGTCATGTGCCTAGTGTAACATCAGATGAAATCTTTCCACTTCTCTTTGCCTCCAGTAGATTTAAATTAACTGAAGTCACCGTATTTCATTGTGAAGCATGTGATTACATTGTTCCAGACACTGTCTTAAATTATATGACTCTGTTAAAATTTTAACTTTTTTCAAGTAACAAATCTTAAAAGATGCTAAAGTCAGTTGTTTAGTAAAGCAGATCACTAAAAACTTGAACTTATTGAAGTCAGTTTAAACTATATGCCACAATACTCAAATTAATTCATTCAGTGTATATTTATCAAGTCCTACCATATGTAAGGCACCGTGAGCCAAAATATAGATACACAGAGCTCCCAGGTCTCATAATGAAACCAAAACTTCAAATTTTGTTCAATCATAATTTGATATAGGAAGCATTTTGGGCTTTTTTTTTTGGTATATGAAAATTTATTACTACTGTATTTCATGAATAAAACTTATGATCTTGGGGGACATCTGGGTGGCTCAGTCAGTTAAGCCTCTAACTCTTGATTTCAGCTCAGGTCATGATATCAGGGTCATGAGATCAGGGTCATGGGATCGAGCCCCATGTCAGGCTCCCCAGTCAGTGCAGAGTCTACTTGTCCCTCTCCTCTCTCTCTCTCAAATAAATAAATAGATTCTTTTTTAAAAATTTAAAAATAAAAAATAAATGACCTTGGTCTTTCCTTCTTGCTTTCATATAAAGCCAAAAGAAAGAGAGATTGACTGCTTTAACAACCATAGCAGACTACAGGAATGTCACCAACAGCATGACCTTTGTGACCAAATCTAGTAACCAGAACTTTCCTGTTTTTCCTCCATGCTGAGTGTGTAGCCCAACATGGGGATCGATCTCACAACCCTGAGTTCATGACTTGAGCCAAAAACAAGAGTCAGAGGCTTAACTGACTGTGCCACCCACGTGCCCCAAGAGCGGGAGCTTTTTTTAAAAAATATTTGCCTTCTTTGATATAAACCAATTCTTGTCTCTACTCCCTACCCAATCATCTCTTTAGCTGCTCATATTAGTATTCGATAAAAAAATTTTAATTTCTAAGAGCTTTATATGGTGGGCTCTATAGAATAGTAGTTTAAAAAATGGGCTTTGTGGTTTTGAAAGAAATCCCTTAATCTTTCTGAGCCTCAGTTTCTTCATCTGTGAAACAGAAATACTGATTCTTTCTTGGTGATATGCTGAGGACTAAACAAAACATTATTCATGGATCCCTTAGCATACACCCTCACGTGGAGTGTGTGTCCAATAAAAAGTAGCTCTCATTTTAATGGAGTTTGGGTGAAGTGAATGTGCTTGATGTGCTTGTTAAGCAGTATGATTCAGTTTTAATAGTAGGTACAGTGGCAGAACTGTCTTCCTCTGATAATAAGAAAAGTAAACTTTGGTAGAACCGAAGGAAGCAAAATATCTAGACCCAGAGCAAGGAGAGGGCCATGGTGCTGGGAAGAAGATAGCATCAGGGGTCTCTTAGTTGGGGTTGCCCTAAAACAGAACCTGAGATGAGGAATTGGATGCATGTTGGTTATCCCTAGAAATAGGGATAACCTTGAACCTTCAAGAAAATGTACAGAAAATATACAGAATGAAGTAGGCTTGGTGGAAAATCCAAATAATCTACATAAGATCCCAGAATAAGATACCTACATAAGCGTGCTGAGTGCTTCTCAGAACTGCCTGAAAGGTAGATGGCTGAAAAGTTTGTCCACAAGCTCCTGCCTCCCATCGGTTGAGGGCTGCCCTTGAGGGTATTAACTATCTCCCACATTTCCAGGCCAACCTTGAGGAAGTACTGAGCAGGCTTCTGCAATTCTGGAAAAGGCTCTGAGGCAGAAATTAGGAAGACTCAAACAATGTTCTGGAGGACTGGGCTTGTGAAGAACCATCCACTGAAGCTACAACTGAAATCAAAATGGGGCTTAGAGGATGAGAAACAGGACTCTAAACTTTCCTGCACAATAGTCTTTCTGACAGACCATGAAAAGCACCAGGACAGGGAAAAATTGTTACAGACTGAATGTTTGTGTCCCCCCCAAAATTTATATGTTGAAACCCTAACCTTTAATGTGATGGTATTAGGAGGTGGAGCCTTTGGGAGATGACAGTTAGGTCATAAGGGTAGAATGCTCCTAAACAGGATTAGTGCCCTTGTCAGGGACTGAAGAGATCAGAGTTCCCTGCTCTCCACCATATGAGGACACAAGAAGATAGCCGTTTGCAAACATGGAAGAGGGTTCTCGCTACACCCTGGCCGTGTCATCACTCTGATCTCAGACTTCAGCTTCCAGAACTGTGAAAAATAAATTTCTGTTGTTTGTCCACACGGCCTATGATACTTTGTGATAGCAGTTCAAACCGACTACTGACAGAATTGAATGCTGGTTTCAAAGATACATCAGATATATGGTTTTCTCTAGGTTCTAGCTTAGCTTCTTTCATGGCAACTAGATTATGGTGAACAAAGTTCAATGCAATAAAATAAAAGTGTAAGGACACAGAATCTTTTCTTTCCCAGAAGCTCCTACTGGGATCGGAATTGCAGGGTTTCCAACTTGGTTACCTATGTAGTCATGATACTGCCACAAAAGGAAAGATGTGGCTTCACAAGGATAATATATTCCCACTGTATCCTTCAGTTCTCTATCCCCATAACCAGGAAACACTCCAGTCAGAGCCTGATCAATGTGGGTAAGCCAGACTTCTCCGTCACCTTCTCTGAAGTCTCCATTATATTAGTCAGGCAGAAATTACTAAATACTTGAAATGATGAGTCCACAGCTTGTTCAGGGAATGTAATGGGGAAATTAAACTCAGCATTAATGAGTTAAAAAGCCTTTTGGTTTCTATTTGAAGGGGGGCAAGCTTGTTGGCCTAGCTAATCTGACAGTGAAAGGTAAAATGATTTATAAGTGACAATTTATAATTTATAAATAATTAGATTGTCCATTCAATGCATGGTTGCAATTTCTGTCCAATCAGAGTGCCACCTAGGGTTCCCTGATAAAATGTGAACATTGCATGGGATATCCTTATATGAAAAAATACTCACTACTGATCAAAAATTCAAATTTACTGGGAATTCTTTATTTTTATTTGCTATATCTAGCAACTCTATTGCCACCTCCAAACACATACAAAGAAAGAGCTGCTCATTAAAACAAGACTGTAAATGTTCTGCAATGTTGTGCTAAAGGTTCTTGGACTTTTCAGTAGCAGCAACATTTCAATAAATTGACATGTGAATTAACTTTAACACTTTACATATTGTTTCCTTGGGCACATTTCTAAAAACTTTTCAAAGCATTTCAATAATTTATTTTGTCACAACAGGGCAATTTGTATATTGAAAAAACACTGTGATAGTAATAGGAAAACTCTTTTCAAATAATTCCAAATGAGCCTTCAAAAGACTCCCACTTACTTGTTAAGAGTCAAATATGCGTACTTTAAAATGTTTTCATAGGATTCACCTAAATATTCTTTCATAAATAAAATCTAAATCAACTTCTAAGTCCCAGAGCAGTTCTGTAGAGTTCTTTGATGAACAGAAACATCCCAAAACCACATGCAGAGTCACTTCATTTTAGTTGCAAGATTCTTGTTCCAGCTCACCTTCCAAAACAATTTCAGTCAAGTAGAAATGTTCTGACAATCCCAGCTCTTAGAATGGCAAATAATCCCTGCCTTTTCATTCATTCGCTCATTACCTCTCTAAAAAGAGAATGTGCAGTTACCAGAATTTTATACAATTAGTGCTCCAAGAGTGTTTTAAATGCAAACCTATAAGAGGAAAGTAAAAACAAATCAAAGTTAATTGTGACTGGCTGGAACAAAATGCTTAAATCGATACAAGGATGGCTCATCTGCTCATCATTTACCCATTACCTGGGAGACGAACACCTCCTGCTGTGCCTGATTTTTGATACAGATTTACCATTGCCTGCATTCTGCAGACACACGTTAAGGAAGCCCAGACCTTCTCTGACTCCCTGTCTCATTATCCTCTTAGCACTTACTAACCTATTCATTCTTTTTTTTTTTTTTTCCTTACTGGTGTGTTCTTCTTAGCAAGGGGGGGGGGCGGAGTGGGGCGGCAGGGGGCGTGCACACAAGGAAAACTAGAGTTAAAAACTTTATAAAGAAGTTCAGGGCCTTCCTGCAAAACAGTCAGAGTATCTGAATTACTGACTTCTCTCAATCAGCTCCCCATTGACTATTGTGTTTTTCAGAAACCTCCATAAGTAGAATGCAAGTCCTTTCGTAAAGCATCCCTTGAAAAAAATTTTTATTGTTGTTAAGGTATTAGATGTAAATGAAGAGAAATAAAGCCCTTTTATCTGGAATTGTGAATGTCTTTAATGGAAGGGTGGCCTGAAAACCCAACACCAGTATCCAGGTGAAGGACTTGAGTAACAGCAATGTGCTATTGGAAAATCTGGCTTTTGAAGGTCATGCATGTTCTTAGCTCTCATCAATAAAGCTGGTGTTTTAAGATAAAGACATTTCTAACCTGCTGCCTTTCTGCAAATGCCTGTCACTGTAGCCAAGGATCCAAAAAAATGGAATATAAAATGTATCTGCCATTGAAAGTTAATATGTATCTCTGAATTAAATATACACACCAAATTGGATTACGTCTGGATAGGATGGCTGTGTTGATACATTCTTTTTTAGATAATTTTCCAAATGAAAAGCTTGCAACTACATGTTATTTATTATTATTATTATTACTATTATTAATGATTTCCAGGGAGGGGGTAAGACTCAAAAATTCTTGAAATAACTAATTTTTCTGACTCTATTTGACAGCTAAATATATATCACCATATATTTACTGGCAATTATCTTCTTTTCACTTTCTAGCTATTTTTTTTTTTACTTCTGTATATGGATTACCAAACAGAAAAGTATAGAGATGACCACATATGAAGAGCAAATCGTGACAGAAGGTGCATTATATTTTTAGCCAAGTGCACCCAAATAGGCTAAATATGTGAAGGTTAGAAATACAGTTCCCACTTTAAAATCAGAGTATAAATAAAAATGGGAAAACCTAGGAGCGCACTGATATGTTAGGGGGAAAACAGAGTGTAAAGGATTGACTGGCGGAAAACTGTGATACCATACAAAAGGGACCAGAGTTAAGATACCACTGATAGCCAGCATCAGCCTTTCAATTGGCTGTTGGCCTGTATTCCACCTACCACTTCCTCAATGCATCCTTTATATTATTTTTTTAGGAAAGGACATTCATGACCAATAACAATGTTATAATGATAGTAAGTATCGGATTTAAGATACGTTTTTTTAAAAACACCTTTAACCAACATTAAAAAGCCAGCAAGGGTGGGGGCCGGGGGGTTGTTACCTAGCTCAAGGTTTTATTTAGTGATGGTTCCACTTTTTCACTCACTGCTGCAAATCAGCATTTTTAGTGGACAAAGGGCTCAGCAGCGGCCTTATGATTGCTTCTTTTCAAATGGTAATGGCTATCCTAACTCCTCTGCCAGGTTTTTCTTACCAGAGCACAAATTGCAGTTTACAAGGCTCTGAGGGGGGAAAAAAAAAATCTTAGCTGAATATCTTTTTTTTATTCGACAAACTGACATGTAAATTACCCTTTAAGTGCTCCACTCTAGGGCTCTGATCATCTCCTAATTGTCACAGTCAATTGTAGCCAACAGTCTCTTCAATCCCAAGCGCTTTGACAACAAGCACAAGGATCAAAGCAGAATCAGCTCCCTTCAATATCCTTCTGTTTAGGATGCTACAAAATGCCTGAAAAAGAAAGGTGTAAGGGCATTGCTGTAGAGGAAACTGAGAGTAGCAAGTATTACAATAGTCATTTTCTCCATCTCTAAAATTATGCTGTATAAGCTGCCGTGATCTTTAATCACATGTGCAGAACAAATACATAAACCTCCCGGGCAATTAATATGCTCTTAAGATTATACTAATATGCGAGCTTTACAAACAACACCGTCTCCGTAGCTTAGGAAAAACTACAACACAGCGAGGGGATAGCAATCATTTCGTAGCAGCTTGAGCATCAAAAACTATTATCAAACATATTCTGTGTTTGAGCATAAATTCCAAAGCACAGTTTTTATTACTTAGTTTGGTGTCAGGATTCACTGCTCCCCCAAACTAAATAGCCCATTGAACATTTTTGAGTTTTTTTTTAATTAACCTAGAAATGTCCAAATGAAAATGTGCTCCCAAATAAATAAAAAATGTGACACCAAAACTAATTTCAGAAGATGCTGTTTTCCTTCCTAGGGGTAACTCTTACTGCTTTCCTGAGAACAAACTAATTAAAAGTCATTTACATGATCTACAAACATGATTCTTAAATAAGATGCCCTTACCAGGATCACTACTTAACAAAATATCACAATTCTTTTTAACTAAAGTAGTTATTATGCGTCACTAACTTTTTTAGAAGATTATTTATGCTTTTCTCAAAAGATAACAATTTCACTCTAACAAATATAACAATATAAATGACTTGGTGGAAAGAGAAACCCTGTATAATAAATTTGTATAAAATACCCACTTTAAAAATAACCTGAAAATTGTCAGGAAAAAAACTGGCAAGTGGAAAGAAATCAAAGGCACATATGACAGCACCTCCATGAGCACCTCCACGGCTGTCCCCTTGTACCCAGGTATTACACGCATACGGCGTGCATGGCATGCAAGGTCACACAGTGATTGACAGCCTTCCTACGCGCAAGAAAAAAAAAATGGAAAAAAGAGGCAGCAAATACCCCCGGTTCCTTTCTCAGCTAGTCCACTCAAATCCCCCTATAGGGGTTTCCCATCCTCCCCTCAATTTCACCTTGAATTCTCAGGTTTGATTGAAGAGCTTCACAGAAGGGTCTATTACAGATTGAGGAATGATCCATTTCACATCTGAAGCTCCAAAGAGCTACTTGTGAGGAGTCTTTGAGTGCATTTATCTCACATGTGAAGCTTTCTGCAAAATCAATATGGGTATTTTTCAGTTTGACAAGTCAACATGAAATATCACATAATAATAGAAAAACAGAGTTGTACATTTAAACACACCCGATACAGTTATCTATGACAAAGCTTATAGTTATTACTCATGGATATCCTTGAGTATGCCTAATCTAAATTCATCCTGAGAGCTGGGCTAAAGCACACAGAAAGAGAAACTGACAGGCTACCATACTTTTGGCTCCTTTGTCCTAATTGATCCAGGTTTTGTGGTGAGAGGAGAAAATGGGCAGGAATCATGGCCTTTACTACCAACTTGGGAGTGATATCAGAAGTGGGAAGAAAATGACCAGAGGTGAAAAAGAAGGAAGGAGAACAAATGAGAATTGTAAAGAACTTTAAATTTAACTAATTGGCAATAACTAGGTAAAATCATCACCCAAAGAGCAGTAACCATGTCTGTACCCAATCCCCACCACCATGGTAGGAAGCACTAGCAGAATAATTGACATATTTGTGTTGGGGTCTGACGATCTTTGGGTGAACTCCAGGTCTATTTTACTGCCTGCATCAGCTTGAGAAACATGTTTTAACACGTTTTTCTCTATTTTTTTTTAAATCTTGAATTGGGATTAATCAGATTTACTTATAAGGTTTTGTGAGGATTGAACAAGATGAAGCATATAGCACCTGGCACATAGAAATATTAATTGATTAATGGTAAATACTGATGAAATTATTAGAGTTTTCTTACACCTATCCACAAGGTCTCTAGGGTTCTAATCTGGTGCCATTTCTAGTGTTCCCTGGACCCTTTCCACATTGTTTAATGTCCCCAAGGTATAGATGACCATTTGGGTCAAAGAGTGAGTTCGCTATATTAATTCTAGTATCGGTCTTAGTAGAGGCATGCAGCCACCCATATTCTCTTGCCTTAAAAACGGTCTTCCTCCAACCAGGAAGGCTATCCCCACCAACCAAGAGAGAGAATCAAATGGGACTTTGAGAAAGGAAAAAACTCAGGCCTGGAGGCCAAATCAGTTTATCACTTCAAGCAAGAAATGAGGTAAGAGATGTAACATATAGTTTCCCTTCATATGCCAATATGCTATCATTAATACTGAGGTTATCTCTTTATATTCCACTGAAGGAAGAATCTTAAAATTAAAAAAAAAACAACAACAACAAAAAAAAACCTTCTCAATAGCATATTGGCAACCCAGATTTGGTTAAGTGACTCACTATAACTTCTTACTCCTCTCCCTCACATTTTCCTGTAGCTTATCACTACCTAAGTAAGTATTAACACCATCTATACTTGATTATCTGTGCTTGGATTTGTAGATTGCTTGAAGCATATTTATAACTTCAAGTTCACTCTCCCCACTACTCAGAATAAGTAGTGGCCAAATAAAAATAAGGCCAAAGTAAGCAAAACATGTGAGTTCAGAGATGTGAAAATTCACGTTAATATAAGAGTAAGAAAAGTATCATTATAAAATTCAATTGAAGTTTAAAAACTCTTACCCTGTATTTCAAAGTCAAATAACTAAATATAAATGACTCTGTATTTAATTAATTCAACCAATATGTATCAAGAAGTTAATATACTTAATACTGTTCATTTTTTAGCCACTCTACTGTTCCCCTCCATTATTAAAATTAAGCTATAGCTTTCATTCTAAAACCAAATTAAATATTTTATTAAATGCTGATATAGAATTACAAGAACAAATTGAAACAATTTCCTACTTAAAAAGGGTCATTTCCTTAAAATTTTTAATTTATTTGTTTTGGACTCAAAATACATTTTCAGCAAGGCAACAAGTTTATAAATGACAATTAAGTTCCCAAATTGACACATAAAAACCTGTTTAATGTAAAATGTACCTGAAACACACTAGAACCAAGTCTTAAACACCTCTGGGTGGTAAGATCTGTAAATTTAATCCTGTAGAGGCTTAAGTAGTATCATCAAACATTGCATTTCCAAAATCTGAGACCTATCAGGCAAGACACCTGAGGTAAGAATAGAGCATCCATGAGTTTGGGTGACCACTATTTTCAGAATCACCATCATATCAACACCATCACCATCATCATCATCATCATCATCATCATCATCTTGCCATATTTTGCCCATTGTATTAGAGCATGGAGGCTATAAAGATGATGCCAGGAGGTAGCCAATAAGATGACATCTCATCACCTTAATTTTTTAAATAAGTGGAGGAGAACTGCACCAGGGTGTCGGGCCCTCACTGTCTCTGGCACTGAAACGTCTTCCATCATGTTCATTTCCCTGAACATTTAAAAAATGCTTTCAGTTAAGCAAATGAGGGCTCTGAGATATCACTACCCACATCTCAGCATTTTCTCCTTCTAGATTTTGCCTTGTACTGTGGTCACACCAGACTCCTTAGGCATAGCTTTGAAAAGTCCAGGAAGGGGGCTAGCTCAGGACCTGTAAACATGTTCCTTGGCATGCTGATAGTACTTCAACAAAACCACAATACTGAAATGAATATTCGCCTTTCTAAAGATCTCAAAAGAAAATAATATCACACCTTTCCAATTATTTTTATATTTCAAAAGCTACCTTCCTTCATTATCAGGATTTTCTGTCTGATTCCTGTTTTGGTTTTGATTTTCATTGTAAACTTCACTACTCAAAAGTATGAGTGATGCTTGCTTTTCAAGTACTTCATATGTGCCATTAAGTAGTAGCCTATAGTTCAACTAATAAAAGTGCTAACTATGAGCATTCATTTCCTACCGTTTGTCCAACTTTCAAGTGAAAAAAACACCATACCCTACAATTTGCAATCCACCTAAATGACCTCTGGCCTTATCAAATCGTAATCACGAAACATATACATGCCCCACTTAGAAACTGAATTGAGCAGGGTTTGGGGGATGAGAAAATGGGGGGGTTCTTGTTTAACAAGTATAGAGTTTCAGTTTAGCAAGATGAGAAAGTTCTGGAGCACTGTTGCACAGCAGTGTGAATCTACTACAGAACTGCAATTAACTCAAAATGGTTAAGATGGCAAATTTCAAGTTATTTTTTTACCACAATTTTAAAAAGTTTAAATAAAAAAATAGTAAAACTGCTTGAAGACACTAGTGCATCTAATTCAAGAATAAATTAGTAATTATGGAACATCTTTTGAAAACTGAATTAAGGATATCCTGATTTTTAAGTATTTTGGCAGCCAATATCTTGGATTTTAGTCCTGATTTCTTTTCTATGAAAATACTGCCTACAAAATTATCTGTACAGTTTTCAAATCCAAATGGACTAACATATGACTTGACATAGGAGATATTGACATGAGAATGCAGGTCAAAACTAAATAAATCAATGAAATTTGGATTATAGAATTTCACTTCTCTCCTGAAAGATTCAAACAGTGAAACACAAGAAAACCACCACTCCCAGGTGCTGTGTTCTGAGGCTGTAACTACCACACATTTTACCATTTCAAATCTCAACATTTCCCTGAATTCAGTGAATTTCAGTGGATCAAGCAAAAGTTGAAGCTCATTGAGACAAAAATACTTGAACCCAAACCAGACTAGTTTTCAGTGGTTTCTCTGTTTTTGTAACAATCATTCCACCGTATCTTAACACTTTCTTCAGGGTTTTTGTTGTTTTGTTTTGTTTTGCTTTGTTTTGTTTAACATTTTATTCTGGTTACTTTTTTTTTTTTTTTACCATTTTTTAAAAGTTATGTTATAAAGATTTTTTTTCAGGATTAAGTGTCATAATGCTTTCTCTTTGAACAAGGTAAGCAAATTTAAATTTATCCCACAGAAAGGCAGGAGACAGAAACTTTGCAAGAAGTAGGCAAAATGGGACTATGGAGTAATGAGGGAAGTTTATAGAAACTAGTGTCTTTAATTTATAATCCCACCTCACATACAAAGAATGAAATCAATCAAAAGTACAAGTAGATGGCTACCTTTTGAAAGTAAGATCCCAGGGATAAAATGATAGGATGAAAACTAATGGACATGATGCACTGATTCAAAAATTTATTAGAACTTTTTTCTCTGCATATGCCCTCTACTCCAATCATTTGATCATCTAATGTTTTTTTAAAGATTTATTTATTTATTTATTTTAGAAAGCCAGAAAGAGAGAGAGAGAGTGGGGAGAGGGGCAGAGGGAGAGAATCCTCAAGCAACTCCCCACTGAGCATGGAGCCCCATGCAGGACTTGATCCCACAACCCACGCAATCATGACCTCAGCCAAAACCAAGAGTTGGACGCTCAATTGAAAGAGCCATCCAAGTGCCCCTCTAATGCTTTGTTTTTAACATTTATTCTTATAGTCCACACAGTTTATTAGATTAGGGATAGCAAAACCTTGAAGTCCGGTGTGAATTTGCAGTTTATAATAATACCAATAGTTTTTGATAATACTAGTTACCTATAACTAACATATCTCAGCACTTACATTATCTCCTTTGAACAACCCTATGAGGTAAGTATCACTATTCCTTTAACATATGAGGAAACTGAGGCTTTGAGAGATTCAATAACTTGGCCGAAACCACACACTGAAAAATGCTGTGCCTTTAAACCACAAAACTACCCTGCATCTTGATGAATGGCTATGAGTGTAGCTTCATTTCAGTGTAGATTATTCTTCTACATCTATCACAAACTCTTCTTTATCTTCTTGATAAATGAGTTTCCTCTTGCTTTGGGGTCTTCCTATTGCCCAATATCTCCTGAATAGAAACTATATCTTGGACACAGACACTTGCTATGATTGACTCCGTGATGAACCAAATGTAGTCATTGGCGAATATGGTCATTGATCAGAAGCAGCATCTCCCTTAGTTCCTCTGCTACCTCTCCAAGTATTCGCCAAGCACCCGGTTATAAACCATTCACTACAGAGAGTAGCATCCACAATGACACGTCTTTTGAAATCCACTTGAATTCAGGACTATAATCACTATAATCACAATTGAGGTATTCCAGAAGATGCTACTACCTTTGCAAATACCATAACCAACAGCAGTGAAGAACATTAATGACCAGAACAACGGGCCTTTTCATTTCCCTGCTTCAGATCTGGATCCCCTTCTCCCCAAGACCTCTCGATGCCCAGGTAAAGATATTCATACCATTCCTAGTGCGAACAGAGTGAGGACACACTCTCACATGTTACTCAGGACAAGCCTAAGAATCCAAGAATAGCACAGCTAGAATCCTAAGGGCTCTCTCTGCCATGCCATAAAATTATATGTGAGAAAAATGTGGTCCAAAAAAGTAAAATGATTTGCCCAAGGTCATAAGCTAATAAGTGGGAAAAAAAAAAAGAGAGAGAGAGAGAGAGATTTCACTGCAAGTCCAGTGCATTTTCCACTTAGACTTTTTTTTTTTTTTAAAGATTTTATTTATTTATTTGAGAGAGAGAGAATGAGAGACAGAGAGCATGAGAGGGAGGAGGGTCAGAGGGAGAAGCAGACTCCCTGCCGAGCAGGGAGCCCGATGCGGGACTCGATCCCGGGACTCCAGGATCATGACCTGAGCCGAAGGCAGTCGCTAAACCAACTGAGCCACCCAGGCGCCCTCCACTTAGACTTTTAAACAAAAGACCTACTATGTGTCAAATTAGGTACTATGTATGTTACATACAGTATTTTGTATAATCCTCACAACCTTCACAAAAAATAAATAGTATTACTCTTCTTATATAAATGAAAAAGATTAAGTAATCTAGTAATCTAGTTAAATTCACATAGCTAGAAAGTAGCAACTGTAGGGATCGCTATTAACACCTTACTTTTAATATAATGGTCAAATTCCTATTAAAAAAAAACAAAACAAAACAAAAAAACAAATCCAGAAGGGATTATGCTGCTAAGAAGTACGGATTGATATTGAGATTAGAGAAGAAAAGGTGTAAAATTAAGGCTTGGGAAGTCAACAAAACTAAAGTAAAGGTGTTGCATGAATATACTGGTCGTTATTTTTTATTTCTTTTTTCCCAAAAGGATTTAATTGGTTTATTTAACAACAACAACAACAAAAACGCATCTGATACAATAAAACTAAATTTAAAATTGGTGAATAAAATAGTCTAAGGGAAAATGCAGTGAAATTAGACAAAATTATTGCAAGGAAGTCTTATCTATTTGCCAGGAGTAGTCTATAAATTTGAATCTGAGCTTTCAGACAGGCTATATGAAGAGGGAAATGTGATTCATTACATAGATCAGAGTGTCCCTAAAACAAAGAACATGCCATTTGCTCAGGAGGACACAATTATTCCTGGTTCTGAGACCATAGAAAAACTTGTCCCTGTGGCCCTCCTCAAGAAGACACAGCACAGAACAGGAAACAGTCACCTCAAAATATGGTCCCAGCCTGCAGAGCCCAACTGCTTGGGCGGTTGAGTGCACCATGTTCATTAGTGCCAGGCGGCAGCATTGCCTCGGCCAGAATTCAGTCAAGGCAGTTCTTTGGGGACAGCATGCTAGTTTTCTCAGGGAACAAGCAGAAGGGATGAGAGAGAATGAAGCTGAATGTGAAGATGGTCAAGACCCGCATAAATCCAATACTAATGCTAATTCCTGTAACACCTTTCCTAGGACACCCAACCCATCTCCACCTGGAAGGCATTTAGTTCCCTTCCATTTACTCATTCCTTCTGAACACAATTCATACTTCCTAGCCTCTTCTGATGCAAAAGAACAGATAGAAACTGATGGTCTCTGCACCAGACCCAGTCTCAAGTTGGCCTGAGGAGAATGAGTGAAGTGGGCAAAACAGGCATAGCCAGGCCAAGAGAGCAGTGGTGTACTCATAGGTTGTGTCAGTTCATTTGTCAGAGAGAGGTCCACCATTCCTGGGCTTTGCAGAGAGCCCCAGCTGCCACTGGCAAACCTTTCAGGAGCCATTACTCCCATTCATTATTTCACTCAGTCACTGAGTCGACCAATATCTATTAGTAATTATTACAGTTACATGCCCAGGAAGCACAGCTAGACAAGATGCACAGTGCCCTTTCCTAATGAAGTTTGTGGGTTTCTAATTGAAGAGGCTCCTAATTTAGGCAACTCAAGAAAAAAGCATGGAGCTGGAGAATTAATAACTAAAACTCTACATGCTGTCTTTTTTTCACAAAAGGCTGTGGGAGAATTCATCTGGGAATCTGAAGAGCAGCCCTTCCTTGGGGATTAACTAAAGACTATGGCCTTGCAATTCATTTCAGTAGTCCATGCCTTTCATGGTCTCATCTATCAAGAAAGAAACTAATATGTGACAAATACATCATAATATTCTGTGAAAGATTAAAAAAAGTTGTGAGAGCTAAAAACATTATGGAAATATTCCCTTTAAAACATATACACGTTGATAAAATGGACCTTAAAGCTATTATTACATAAGTACACCTGAGTGTCTGTCATAGTTAGAAACTTGTGCTAAAAACACAAGATAATTAGGGGCACCTGGCTGGCTCAGTTAGTAGAGCATGCAACTCTTGATCTCGGGGTCATGAGTTCCAGCCCCACATTGGGTATAGAGATTATTAAAATAACTAACTAACTAACTAAATAAATAAATAAATAAATAAATAAATAAACAAATAAAACAAAAGAATAGAATACAGATAATGAAATAAAAAATGAGCAATTTATTCTACCTAAACACTAGACAATTATATTAATTATAACATTTAATGGCTTGCACTGAAGGACTCACTGATTGACAAATACAGCCCTTCTAGAATGTTAAAAACATAATTAGGAGTAGCTTGAAATGGCAGCACCCATGTACTCTTACCTGTTGATGTGCAAACACTGTGGTTATGTAAGGAATAAAATATCAAAAAAGTCATTTCATATTATTAACCAAGGTTCAGAGCATGGTAAGAAATGACTCTATTCCAGAGAGAGTTCTGCATTCACTTAAAACTCTTCTAACTGAAACTAGAATTGTCATCTCCCTTCCCCAACTCACAATCTATACCAAAGGAATATAGTCAACTGGAAAACAAAGAGCACTTGACTGCACAGATTAAACCATTTTTAAGCATTTTAACATAAAAGCATACATCATAAGATACACTGTACAGCATTATTTACACAAGGTCAAATTCTTACCTTTTCCTCATTCAGATTGGCTACCAAGTACTGTGTACTTAAGGATTGGATCCACTACTTTCAAAGTTACCTGTCTGCATACCATAAAAGATGCCATTGAAAGTAAAGGGCTCCCAGGGTGCCTGGGTGGCTCAGTGGGTTTAGCACCCAACTCTTGATCTCAGCTCAGGTCTTGATCTCAGGGTCATGAGTTCAAGACCCACACTGGGCTCCACACACAGTGTGGAGTCTACTTAAAAAAAATAAATAAATAAGTAAAGGGCTCCCTTTCTTGGATAGCAGCAAGAGCAGAGAGGGTGCCAGGAAGACCTCAGGCACACTGCAAGAGTACAAAGTGGTGAGGCACTGTCTGCCCACCCCCAAATGCTGCACTCTGTCCCTCTATCACATGCGAATCTTTGCACCTAATCATGGTGTCACCAAGTCCTGCTTCTGGGACTTTGTGTCTCAGCTAAAAAAGATGAAGTCTTCCGGGGAAATTGTCTACTGTGGACAGGTGTTGGAGAAATCCCTCTTGTAAGTAAAGAACTTCAGCATCTGGCTGTGCTATGAATCCCACAGCAGCACCCACAACACGTACCAGGAGTATTGGGACCTGACCACTGCAGGTGTGTTCACCCAGTGCTACCAAGACACGGGCACCCAGCATGATCCAGATCATGAAGGTGGAGGAGATTGCAGCCAGCAAGTGCCACTGACCAGCGATCAAGCAGTTTCATGACTCCAAGATCAAGTTCCCACTGCCCCACTGTGTCCTACATCACCAGCACAAGTCACACTTAACCACCAAGAGGTCCAAAACTTTCCTTTAGTTGTAGAAACTCCTGCGCCCCAGGTTTGTCCAAACATACTCCTTGGGAAAACCAGGATTCTCAGGAGGAAGAAAGAAAGTAGAAAGAAAAAGAAAGGAAGGAAGGAAGGAAGGAAGAAAGAAAGAAAGAAAGAAAGAAAGAAAGAAAGAAAGAAAGAAAGAAAGAAGGAAAAAGAAAGAAAGGAAGGGAGGGGAAAGCAGGCCCATCTCATAGACCACCTTCTACACAAGGCCACTCCTTCAAGATTGGGAAAGGTAACTGTTTCACCTAATATATAGAAACAAGCACAGAGAGTCACGCAAAGTGAGAAGACAGAAGAAGAGGTTCCAAAAGAAATATCAAGACAAAACCTCAGAAAAAGACCTTAGCAAAGTGAAGATAACTAATCTACCTGATAGAGTTCAAAGTAATGGTCATAAAGATGCTCACCAAACTCAGGAGAACAAATGAACACAGAACGTCAATAAATAGATATAAAATATAAGAAAGTACCAAAGAGAAGTCACAGAGCTAAAGAATACAATAATTGAACTAAAAAATATACTACAGGTTCAAGAGAAGACTGGATAAAGCAGAACTGATCAGTGAGCTGGAAGATAAAGCACTGAAACTCACCCAGACAGAGCAGGGGAAAAAAAGAATTTAAAAAAAGTGAAGATAAGTTAAAGGCCCAGAAGAACAGCATTAAGTAGAATAATGACCATAATATAAGGCCCCCAAAAGAAGATAAGAGAGAGAAAGGGGCAGAATATTTATCTGAAGAAATAATGGTTGAAAACTTCCCTAATCTGGAGAAAGAAACAAACTACCAAATCCAAAAAGCACAGAATTTCTTTGCAGCCAAAGAAATTCATACCAAGACATGTTGTAACTAAAATGTCAAAAGTTAAATACAAAGAGAGAATCTTAAAAGCAGCAAGACAAAACAACTTGTTACACACAAGGTAAATCCCCTACGGCTATGAGCAGATTTTTCAGCAGAAACTTTCCAGGACAGAAGAAAGTAGCATGATATATTAAAGTACTGAGAGGAAAAAAAACTTCCAAGTAAAAATACTCTACATGGTAAGGTCATCATTCAGCATACAAGGATAGATAAAGAGTTTTCCAGATAAGCAAAAAGTTAAAGAGGTTAATAACCACTAAACTGGCCTTACAAGAAATGTTAAAGAGACCTCTTTAAGCTGAAAAGAAATGGCACTAGTTAATGAAAAGAAAACATACAAAAGAAAAAAAAAACTCACTGGAAAAGGTAAATATATAGTAAAGGTGGTGGATTAATCATTTATAAAGCTAGTATGCAGGTCAAAAGACAAAAGTAGTGAAATTAACTAAAACTACAATAATTAGTGATGGGATACATAAAAAGATGTAAATGTGACATCAAAAGCATAAAATGGGGGTAAAAATATATTTTTGGAATGTATTCAAATTTGAGTTGCAATCAATTTAAAATAGACTGTTATGTAACTAGGAAGTTATATGTGAATCTCACAGCAACCACAAAGGGAAAACTTATAGTAAATACAAAAAGAAAATGAGAAAGAGAGAAATCTAAACATAACAATAAGGAAAGCCATCAAACCACAATGGGAGAGAGATATAGAAAAAAAAGTAATGCAGAGGAACTACAGAAAACAGGCAGAAAACAATGATCAAAATGGCAACAGATACATACCTACCAATAATTACTTTAAATGTAAACAGATTAAATTCTCCAATCAAAAGACATATACAGTGGCTGAATGGATAAAAACAAGATGCATTTATTGGTTGCCAACAAGGGACTCACTTCAGAAGGATACACACAGACTGAAAGTGAAAGGATGGAAAAAATATTGCAAACAAATTGAGATTTAAAACAGCTGATGTAGCTATACTTATATCAGATGAAATAGTTTTTAAAACAAAGACTGTAATAAAAGATAAAAAAAAGGCATTGCATCATGATAAAGGGGTCAATCCAGCAAGAACATACAACATTTATAAATACCTATGTACCCAACATAGGAGTATTAAAATATATGAAGCAAAGATTAACAGATCTAAAGGGAGAAATTGACAGCAAGACAATAAGAGTGGGGGATTTTAACACTCCACTTACATCAATGGATAGATCATCCAGACAGAAAATCAATAAGAAAAATCAACCTTAAATGACACATTAGACTAGATGGACTTTATTAATAGACATATACAGAACATTCCATCCAAAAACAGAAAAATACAAATTTTTCCAAAGAGCAGATGGAACATTCTCCAGGAGAGATCATATTAGTCCACGAAACAAGTCTCAGGAAGACTGAAGTCATATCAAGCATCTTTTCCAACCACAATGGTATGAAACTAAGAAAACTGAAAAAATAACAAAAATGTGAAAATTAAACAACATGCTACTGAACAACCAACAGGTCATCAAAGAAATCAAAGGAGAAATCAAAAAATATCTAGAGACAAACGAAAGCAGAAATATGGCATACCAAAACCTATGAGATGCAGCAAGAGTGAATATAAGAGGGAAGTTCATAGCAATACAGGCCCAAGTCAAGAAACAAGAAAAATCTCACATAAATGATGTAACTTTACAACTAAAGGAACTAGAAAAAGAGGAACAAACAAAACTCAAAGTTGGTAGAAGGAAAGAAATAATAAAATAAGAGCCAAAATAAATGAAATAGAGACTAAAAAGACAAATAGAAAAGATCAATGAAACTGGGAGCTGGTTCTTTGAAAAGACTCATAAAATTGACAAACCTTTAGCTAGAGTAACCAAGAAAAAGAGAGGGCTCAAATAAATAAAAAATGAAAGAAGAGAAACAACAAATGGTACCACAGACATACAAAGGATTATGAGTCTACTATGAACAATTATATGTCCACAAACTGGATAACCTAGAAGACATGGATAAACACCTAGAAATATACAATCTTCCAAAACTGACTCATAAAGAAATAGAGATTCTGAATAGACCAAATACTAGTAAAGAGATTGAATAGTAATTAAAAACCTCCTTACAAACAGAAGTCCAGGACAAGATGGCTTCACTGGTGAATTCTATCAAACATTCAAGAAGATTTAATACTTATCCTTGTCAAACTTCTCCAAAAAACTGAAGAGGAGGGAATGCCTTCCAGACACTTCCTATGAAGCCAGCATTATGCTGAAACCAAAACCAGACAAGGACATCGCCAAAAGAAAGAAAATTACAGGCCCATATCCTTGTATTGGGATATTAAACATAGACACAAAAATCCTTGGTGCACCTGGGTGGATCAGTTGGTTAAGTGTCTGCCTTTGGCTCAGGTTATGATCCCGTGATACTGGGATCAAGCCCCTCATCTGACTCCCTGTTTCAGCAGGGAGTCTGCTTCTCCCTCTCCTTCTGCCTCTCCCCTTGGCTTGTGCTCTCTCTTACTCACTAACTGTCTCTCTCTCTCAAAAAAATAAATAAAATCTTTAAAAAAAAAAAATCCTCAACAAAATGTTAGCAAACTCAATTCAACAATACATTAAAAAGATCATACACCATGATCTAGTGGGATTTATTCCAGTGATACAAGGATGGCTCAACATCTGCAAATCAATTAACCTGGTACACCACATTAAAAAAATGAAAGATAAAAATTATATGATATCTTAATAGGTGCAGATAAAGCATTTGACAAAACTCAACATCCATTTATGATTTAAAAAACTCTCAACAACGGGCGCCTGGGTGGCTCAGTTGGTTAAGCGACTGCCTTCAGCTCAGGTCATGATCCTGGAGTCCCAGGATCGAGTCCCGCATCGGGCTCCCTGCTCGGCAGGGAGTCTGCTTCTCCCTCTGACCCTCCTCCCTCTCACGCTCTTTGTCTCTCATTCTCTCTGTCTCAAATAAATAAATAAAATCTTTAAAAAAAAAAAAAACCTCTCAACAACGTGTGTGTGTATGTGTATAACGTGTGTGTATAATGTGCATCAACATAATAAAAGCCATATATGACAAACACAGTTAATATTATACTCACTAGTATAAAAGCTGAAATCTTTTCCTTTAAGATCAGAAACAAAACAGGGATGCCACTATCTTCATTAAAAAAAAAAAAGATTTTTTGTTTAAGTAATGTCTACACCAAAACATGGAGCTTGAACTCACAACCCCAAGATCAAGAGTTGCATGCTCTTCCAACTGAGCCAACCAGGTGCCTCATTCTCACTTTTATTCAACGTAGTATTGGAAGTCCTGCCACAGTAATTAGGCAAGAAAAAGAAATAAAAGGCATCCAAACTGGAAAGAAGAAGTATTTGTTGCTATTTGTGGATGACAAGGTGCTATATTTAAATGACCCTAAGGACTCCACCAAAAATGGTAAGAGCTAATAAATGAATTCAGTAAATTGCAGGATACAAAATTAAGATACAAAAATCTGTTGCACTTCTACACACTAATAATGAACTATAAGAGAAATCAAGAAAACAATTCCATCTACAATCACATCAAACAGAACAAAGTATCTAGGAGTAAATTTAACCAAAGAAGTGAAAGACCTGTACACTGAAAACTACAAGATATTCAATGAAAGAAATTAAAGATGACACAAGTGGAAGGATATTCCATGCTCATGGATTGGAAGAATTAATATTGTAAAAATATCCATACTACCCAAAGCAATCTACAGATCCAATGCAATCTCTATCAAAAGTCCAAAGGCATTTTTCACAGAACTAAAACAAATAATTCTAAAATTTGTGTGGAACCTCAAAAGACTCCAAAGAACCAACACAGTCTTGAAAAAGAAGACAAAGCCAGAAGTATCAGGATCATTGATTTTAAACTATACTACAAAGCTACAGTAATCAAAACAATATAGTATTGGCATAAAAACAGACACACAGATCTCTGGCACATAATAGAGAGTCCAGAAATAAACTCATGCATGTATGGTCAATTAATTTATGGCAAAGATATCAAGAATACACAATGGATAAAGAATAGTCTCTTCAATAAATGGTGCTGAAAAAAGTGGACAGCCACCTGCATAAGAACAAAACTGAACCAACCACTATCTTATGTCATATATTAAAATTAACACAAAGTGGATGACTTTAATGTTAGACCTGAAAACATAAAACTCCTAGAAGAAAACATAAGCAGTAAGTTCCTTGATATTGGTCTTGGTGATGGTTTTTTGACTCTGACTCCAGAGACAAGGGAAACAAAAGCAAAAATAAATAAATGGGACTACATCAAACTAAAAAGCTTCTGCATAGCTCTTTCCACCATTTTGGAGCCTAAGGAGGCCTGCTGGGAAGAGGATGCCTAAAACGACAAATAGGTCTGGAAGGTGTGGTCCAAGGTCATTTTTGCTGGCTATCAGTGGGGTCTCTAGAACCAGAGAGAGCACAAAGCTCTTCTTAAAATTGAAGGTGTTTATGCTGAGATGAAACTGAATTCATCTAGGCAAGAAATGTACCTATGCGTACAGAGCAAAGAAAAACACGGTGACTCCTGGTGGCAAACCAAACAAAACCAAAGTAATCTAGGGAAAAGTAACTTGTGGTCATGGAAATAGTGGCATGGTTTGTGCCAAATTTCAAAGCAACCTTCCTGCTAAAGCCATTGGCCACACAATCCATGTGATGCTGTACCCTTCAAGGATTTAAACTTACAGAAAAGTAAATAAATAAAGGTGTAGATTTGTTCTCTTGTAAAAAAGAAAGAAAGAAAGAAAGAAGCTTCTGCATAGCTAAGGAAACCATCAACAAAATGGAAGGCAACCTACTGAATGGGAGAACATATTTGCCAATCATGTATCTGATAAGGAGTTGATATTCAAAATATATAAAGAACTCATACAACTCAATAACAAAACACAATCTAGTTATAAAAATAGGTGGAAGATCTGAATAGACATTTTTCCAAAGAAGACATACAGATGACTAATAAGCACATGATCAGATGTTTTACATCACTAATCACCAGGGAAATGCAAATCGAAAAACCACAATGAGATATCACTTTACACCTATCAGAATGGCTACCATCAAAAAGACAAGAAATAACAAGTGTTGGTGAGAATGCAGAAAAAATGGAACCCATGTGCACTGTTGGTGGGAATGTAAATCAGTGTGGTCACCATGGAAAACAATATAGAGGTTCCTCAAAAAATTAAAAATAGAGCTACCATATGATTCACTAATTCCACTACTGGGTATTTATCTGAAGGAAAAAAAAACAAAACACTATTTCGAAAAGATATATTCACCCTTACATTCACTGCAGCATTATTTACAATAGCCAAGATATGGAAATCACCTAAGAGTCCACTGATGGATGAGAAGATATACTAAAAATATACAATGGAATACTACTCAGCTGTAAAGAAGGCTGAAATCTTGCCATTTGTAACAACATGGTAGACCTTGAAGGCATTATATTAAGTGAAATAAGTCAGACAGAGAAAGACAAATGTGGAATCTAAACAGCAAAACAAACCAACAAAACAAAACAAAGTCCAAACTCATAGGTACAGATTACAGAGTGGTGGTTGCCTGAGGGCAGGTGGATGGGGGGAATGGGTAATGGGGATCAAGAGGTACAAACTTCTAGTTATAAAATAAATAAGTTATGGGGATGTAATGTACAGCATGGGAAATATAGTCAGTAATATTGTATTAACCTGTATGGTAACAGATGGTGACTACACTTACTGCAGTGATCAGTTCACAGTACATACAAATGTTGAATCATTGTGCTGTATACGTGAAACTAATATAATATTGCATGTCAATCATACTTCAATAGAAAAAAGAAAAGAAAGGGCCCATTAGATACTTTATAAGGAAATATTGCTAGGCATCTATGTAATGTTCTCTTAGCACCTTTTAAAATATACTTTCCCTTGAGTAAATAAATAAATAATAAATAATAAAATACACCTAACCTCTTACTCTCCCACCTAGTCTCCCAGATTTAAGGCCCTGTGAATACTCTGCAGACCCCATACACCATTACATCTGAAGACCGATGATATCAAACAGATTAAAATGAGCCCATATCCCACATTAAGTACAATCATTTTGCTGTAAAAATTTGGAAAGGATTTTTATAATTTTGTTTCTGAAATATTAAGCTTCCAATAATATGCCTAATTTATAACCAACTATGATTTCCAAGTGATCATCAAGCACCTAGAGGAATGCTTACAGAGTGAAAAGTTTTAACTTAAAAACTCTTTTCAAATGTCTTGACATTTGTATGCTACTCTTTTTGACAATGAATGGAGCTGACATAATATTGCATTTTACTCAGTTATTAACCTGAATTTTGTTCTTCTAATTTGCAACCCGTGTAAGTGTGATTGGACCTTAAATATTTTCCTAGGCCTGTGAAACTTGGAAACTCTGGAGTGCCTTCAGTTCATAATGAAATCAATAGGCCTGCCTGCAACAGCCCCAGATTATCATCCCCATCGGAGACCTAATACAGGAGTCCTTGGGGACTGAACCACCAAACACTCAGCCCAAGGACTGGTCACTGTGCAGTCCTGCCTGGTCTTCGCTGGTTATAATCTGACACCGGCTGGTCTTCAGGCAAGCAGTCCGCATGCAGATGGGATACCTTCTCTGAGCACGCAGAACTCCTCAATGTCTAGTGGCTACACTTGGCTCCTTGTTTAAAGTTTTTTGTTTGTTTGTTTTTACATCTTTCAAATAAAATCTTCTTTTGAGGTTCAGCTTGACATTAGAAGGAATAATATATAGCTCACCACACTCCTTCTAACCCACAAAAACAACCCCAAAAATTACTCTGTGGAAAAACCTTCAGAAATAAATAGACACAACATATAACTCTTAGTATTTCCTATTCAGTCTTCGGAGGCTCCTTGAAGGCAGCCCTGTAGCTAAGAGCCCAGGCTCCCCCCCTGTACTGACCTCTGCTGGGGCCAGAAGTCTCCAAGCCCACCGTTCCCAAAGCGGTGGCCCCACATCCTTTATACTGTGCTGCTTTTTTAAAAAGATTTTATTTATTTGACAGAGAGAGGGCACAAGCAGGAGGAGCACCAGACAGAGGGAGAGGCAGGCTCCCCGCTGAGCAGGGAGCCCTGTGCGGGGCTCGATCCCAGGACCCCAGGATCGGGACCCAAGCCAAAGGCAGCCGCTCAACTGACTGAGCTACCCAGGCACCCTATACTGTGCTGCTTTTTAAAGGAAAAATGTCTGGGGAAAATTGTTAACTATGTAGGTAAATATGGCATATTCTTAAATCTAAAATTCCAGAGAGATTTTTCAATATTTACAGTTCTGATTTCCTTGTAGATGTTCCTAAAACAATGGCACCATTAAACCTTAAAATTAATACCTTACATTGAGAACAAATGCTATGCCTTTTATAAGCATCTCCTTAATCTGTTCTTTCTCTTTATTCATTTAATATCGGTTGAGCACCTTCTCTGTGCCAGACACCATGCTGAGCCCTGGTGAGTACAGCAGACGGAGTCCCTGGGAATAAAGAAGGCAACAATTGCAGCCCATTGCGGTGTCTTCTGTAAGTGCTTCTGCATGGTTAATTTAAACCTGTTTTACTAAAATTCAATCCCATATCTCCTTGTTCTACCCATGGAGTAGGTAAACAACAGCCAATCACTGTCTTCTCCAACATAGGCTTCCTGATACTTGAAACACTCAAATTTCTTTTTTCTTGTTCAAAATAAACATATTTTTCATATGTTAAGAAAAAAAAAGAAGAAGAAGAAGGTAGCGGGAGGGGAGGAATGAAGCGGGGGAAATCGGAGGGGAGGACGAACCATGAGAGAAGATGGACTCTGAAAAACAAACTGAGGGTTCTAGAGGGGAGGGGGGTGGGAGGATGGGTTGGCCTGGTGGTGGGTATTGAGGAGGGCACGTTCTGCATGGAGCACTGG
>NC_138371.1:77826988-77879780 GCF_054177405.1 Leptonychotes weddellii | reverse complement strand
AGAATTCCTCATATCAGTGAGATCATATGATACATGTCTTTCTCTGTTTGACTTATTTCACTCAACATAATACCCTCCAGTTCCATCCACGTCGTTGCAAATGGCAAGATCTCATTCCTTTTGATGGCTGCATAGTAGAATCTAGTTTATTAACTTTTATATCATTATACAATGATTCTCTAAGTGTGATATTCTCTGAACACTGTATTATTATATAATATGATACTTAATAGAGTACTTAGAGAATAGGTGACCAATAACATTAGTCCACTATTACTAAATAGTATAAGATTTGCAAACAGAATGGTCTGGTAGAATAAAGCAGACCTCAGGAAATATGATTTCCCAGCAATTTAGTTAGGTGGACTTGCACAGTCCTATTACCTCTCAGATCTCCTTTCCCTAATATTTTAAATAAATAAATAGAAACACATGATCTCTTATTTTTCTCCCAGCTCTATGTTCTATGTATTTGTTGAATGATGATTAAGAATGTAATGACATCATAAATACTATAATTGAAAGGATATATTTTCATTTTTCTTGACTGTTTCAAAGTTTGATAAGTTTAATTTAGGATGAGTACTAACATTTTCTGTGGAACTCTAAGAGTACCTTAAGTTTATGACTAAAACTTTTGTTTTTTGATGGATAGGCAAAAAATAATTAAGAATTTATAAATGTTTTGGCTTTCTTCACATGTGTGAAAAATCCAGCAATAAAAACAAATACTTGCTTCATTTAGAGAAGGGTACACAGGGTTTTGTTAATTTCAGGATGATAACAAGGTGTAGAATGATAGGATGTAGGTCTGCAGATTTATGTTTGGTACACTGCCAGAAACTACAGGGTCGAAAGAACATGTCGATTTATGTATATTCTCAAGGTTTTGTTATCTAGTCCTTAGGCTGTTTGACCATTTGCTGTGAGTCATATTCTATTTCTAATTCTTAACCTTAGACTATTACTTAGAATAAAAATATGATTGACTCATGGTTAGCTGTGGAATTCAGTAGGTTATGAATACAGATGGCAAGAAAGGTAAAACATCAGGAAAAGTTCATTTGACCAAAACTAAGAAAAAAATTAATTTTAATGTCGTGTATTATTTGAAATACTTGAGAAACATACTCATTCATCAGGTCTGAAAAATGTGTTCAGAATTTGTTATTTTACATTATTGAACTATTAACTCTTATATTTCAGATCCATAGCTGCTTTATTGTTTTATAGTCGCTGTATCTTTGAAGTGGGTCATTTTTGACAGTATTTGGGTCATTTTTGACAGTATTTCACACCTGGGATGGCAAGTTTAATATTACTGATGGTGTCAATAAGACTTGATTATTTTGATATCTTCTACTGAGCAGAGCTTACAATGTTAATAATGTTTTTCAGCACTTTACTGCTTTAGATTATCTTCTTATAAGCCCACATCCTGTACATATTGTGCCTTTCCCTGTTATTATAATTGATATTTATAACTAGGAACTACTCATCATTATAATGTATCAATAATAAGACAACAAATAGTATCAATACGTTGCTCAGCATTTGTAATTTCCAGAGGTTCAAGTACCTAAGGGTTCTACGGTGGGGCCAAAAGAAGGAATAAAGGAGCCTTCTAGACTCTAGATAGAAAACATTCAAAAATTGATTTGATACCAAATTTAAGGAGAAAATATGCCAATTAAAAATACAGTTTTTAGGATTCAATTCAGCATTTGTTACTTAATAGCATTTGTCATTTTCCAATTTTTCATATGCAGCAAATTAATTTCAAATCATTTTGCTCTTCCACATGCCTTTGTGTATTGTGTTTCTTTTTTCGTATTCTTTTGGATAACATTTGAAAAGAAAATAAGACTACAACAGTCATTGATTACAGTCAGGATGGAAGACAGTTGTAAGACTGAGGAACAGGTGGGGCATGGATGATGGGAATATTCACTTTTTGTGCCACCATTTTGTAGCTGCTCAAAAAAAATTTTTTTCTTTTCAGCAAATGGTGGATATTGTGTCTTTATAAAAAATGGTTCTGTACTGGATCCATCTGCGAAGTATAAACATGTCATCAGCACTCATTTTCCATCTCCAAAAAACATTCCCCATGTCCATATTTGATTTTCAAGTGCATCTGTGCACTGGTGGAAATCCTCCCAACATGCTGCCACACAATTGCAAAACCCACACATTTCTGTCTTTGAATCAAGCTTTCACAAGAGCCTGGCCTCCTCCGGGTATAAGCTTGTTTCGAAGTTGCAAAGGTCCGCCGGGTGACCCCAGTAAAAGGAGCTTCAGTGTCTGTGGTAAGGTGAAATTATTCCTTTTAGGGGGATGATTTTGTCCATGCAGTTTCTTCTACTGTTCCAAAACTTTTTTTTTTTTTGCATCTCATAATTTCTCTTTTCGTGCCCACACTACGCTTCCCTAATTATTAGCATTATGCTATTGAGTTTCTCAATGACTAAACTCAAATTTAAGAAAGAAAGTTAGTTTGATTATTCTGAAAGTTTAAGTAGAAAAAGCAGGGAGTTCATCTCAGAAAGTTGAAAGGCGAGCATCCTGAATTCTGTGAGTCCCTAATGCTATTGATGATCACATAACCTGAAAGAATTTAAAACATCACTGGAAAAATGTAATCTCTTCCTGAACCCACATTCAGAAGTGAACTCCTTGGTAAAGAAGGAAATTTGATTTTACCTCATTATTTTCCCTACGCAGAGCCGGAGTTACCTTCGCTATGGAGCAGTGGAGTAAGCCTTGCCTGTCATTTTTAATCAGGTTGTTTTAGGTAATTTTGGTTATGCCCCTCATTACTGAATTGTTTATCAATAGGCGCAGCAAGTGTCACTAGCTTTTCTCATCAAACCAGGTCTGACAAAGCCCCACAGTGCATGGGAAAGAGGCAGCTAGGTGAAGCTAATGCCATAGATGTTTGATTCATTAGGAGCTTATTGTTAACGGGGATGTCTGATTGTAAAGGCTCAGTCAAGCAAAAGAGTGCAGAGTAATCAGTCGGATTTATAGTTTGCACGGCTCAGAAAAAAAAAATCAACATAAACCTTTGGATATAGCAGAAACAGAAAAATCCCCTTTGGGCAGCCCTAACCTGGAAAGAGCCAAATAAGGTCATGCTACATGAAGGTTTCCTGTTAGGTGATGGGAGATAGAGACGGATTAGAGCCATATGGCATGGCCTATCATACCTTCTGACTTAAGATAACAAAGCCAAGCTTTGTGCTTAGCTGTTTTTGACTGACATCATCAATTTTATTTTATGTTGGTCACCTCCGGTAACAGGAAAAAAATGGCCTAGGGTTGATAACACATGCTTTTTTTTTTTTTTTTTTTAGTATTAAGATGCCTAGAAGCTAGTTTTGTGCTGTTAAAAATTTCAAAGAATTAGTAGCTTACTCTTCTATCACCCATCCTCCAGCAACTGTCACCCCCCCTCCCCCCTTGTTTTCAGTTTGTACCTTGCAAATGAGAGGCAGCCTTATTCAGAACCAGATGTAAGGCTCCTAGAGAATGAGCATAAGCTGGTGTACTTTAAGCCTAATGGGAAGTTTTATATGCAAGGGCCTTGAACTGATTAGTATAATTCCCTCTTTAATACAGCTGTCCCTCCAGATTAAGGTAAACCAAATGTTGCAATCAGAGATTAGTGTACCTTGCCAGTTATTAACATCCCCGGTGCTCAGCAAGCACGTCAGATGCTAATGCTGTGTATTTATTTGCCATTTCCCCATTGTAACTTGAACTTCTGCACCTGTCAAAGCATTCCAGTGAAGAGAGGGGCATTATTGGAAAGCAAAAGTTTTATACCTGTACACCTGTTTTGTTTTGTCACAGCTTAGATTTTCCTTTGGCCTGCCAAGACTGCCAGGTGCTTTAATCTGCTACTCTACTGGTTTTGTAAAGAAAAACTTTGTGTGTTAAATTGCATTTGTTACTTTCATATGCTTTCTTTTATGCAACTGGTGAGCTGCTCATCTAATCTAAACTGGTGGTGTGCACGCACGTGTGTGTTTGTGTGTGTGTATTTTCTTTTGCAGAAGAGGTAAAGGGTGAAGTTTCTTTCTCAGAAAACACACCTATGTCCTCTGTGCTCCTCAGACTCTGCAGTGTCTTAAATCACAAGGTGGGTCTCACAGCTGTAATATATTTGGCAGGATATCCTGCCTTCTTGCAGCCCAGATGTCAAGAAAGACAAAGTCCTGGCTATCAGAAAGATCTGGCTCTGTTTCTTTCCCTCCCCAGCCCCCATCCAGGGCATGCTTGGACTTGAGGGCTGAACATCTATAACAAACACATTGGAGAAGTTTGGGGTGGTCGCTCCGGTTGTGTTTTCGGTAACTGGTCCCGTTTGGGTGTTCCCCGATCCTTTTCATCAACGTGGCAGGTGGGCCAGCAAGTAAGGGAAAATCTTGGCAAGTTTGATGAAGAGGCCTTACATTTGTCGAGTAAAGTGCCTTTGTGATTTTTATCTGCATTGTTTATTACTCAGAGATTGAGAATCAAGAGGTGTTTTTTCTGAAAAATGCAGAGCTTGCTGCGGAACCACTAGGGTCATCTCAGGGTCTGGTTGTGTTTTCATATGTGGGATTAAAGCATGTGGCTCTGCTCTTACAGAGCAGTCACCTGATGGCAACAGCACTGGGGCAGTAGCAGCTCCCTCTGAATTTTGCCACAGGTGGGAAGGAGCCCCAGTTTTCCAGCCAGCCTGTGACACTCCAAGCCGCCACCGGTTGGGGTTGGTGTCCGCCTTGGGGGCGCATTTCCTTCCCTTGCCCTCCTTCTTCCCCACTCCATTGTTGTGTCCGCACGTTGATTGCCTGGTGCAGAGTTTCTACATATTATAGCTTAATTGCAGATTTTTAAAAAAGACAAAAATATGTTCCTATCTTAGGAATTATGTCTTGCAGCCTACTAAATATGCTAATGCAACACTAAGCAGGGATAAAGTTCTTGCCATACCCCCCAACAGTTGCGTGGAACCTGCTGCCAAGTGATTGTTAATTGTGAAGCACAGGCAGGCTTTGCAATCCATCTTAATTGTCATACTTACTTCAGGTTTCATGATAAGGCTCGATGTTCTGTTGAAAGTGACAAGGTTGACAAGGGGAAAGGGTGTGGGCCTGAGCCTGTGGTTCTGAAGGGGTTGCGTGCTCTGACCTGCCGAAGGTTGATATGGACGGTCTGCGAGGGGATTTTAGTTGCCATGGGGTCCCCAGGCGGTTGAATGGAGAGACTGTCTGTCCTGCTTTTTCCTGTTAGGATCCTGACACGTGGAGCATTGATGAACTCAGCACAACGTTGAATGGGAGCTTTTTGGCAGCTGAGACACTGGGGCTAAGCTGCAGGTCAGAGATAACACCAGTGCGGATCTCCTCCTGCACACAGTTACTAGCGCACTTTCTTCCCTCCTGAGTGCAGGAAATGGCTCATGTTAAATACGGTCACTTTTCAGTTTTCCTTTCTTCTAAAATGGAGCTTGACAGATTGGACTTTTCAGCTCCCCCCTTGTTTCACCACCTCTGCTTCTACCTCAGAAATACTCTTCAGGAAGCAGGAGTTAATCTTGGTGAGGAAACGATAAGGTGATGCTTGATTTTTCAGGGGAAAGCAGAAGGATATGACTGCCTCGGTGCTGCACATAAACGTGTAACTCCCCACCTTCAAGGCTTTTCCCTTCACATCTCTTCAGTACAGACCAGAAGGGGCGCAGAATGGAGAGCCTCCTACCTAGACAGATGGAGGGAGCGCTTCCTAGCTTCACGGAGCGTTAGGTACGAAGGAGGACACTTCTGGGAGGTAATGCTCACGTTTAAGGAGGGGCCTTTCCAGCGCCTGTGTGGCCCTGCACCGGAAGGGCACGTTGCTGCTGACACCAAAGCAGTTCTGCATTGTTTGCCATGTAGCTGGGTTGTTGCAGGTTTCCAAGATGTGGAAAACAAAGAGACGCTGGCAGCAAGAGTTACTGGAGGCATCTTTTGCCAGCCGGATTCAGAGAAGCCATGCAGAAAAAAAAATTCTGGCTAGTCTTAGTACCTGCCCTAAACTTGGGCTGCCCAGGCTCCGTTTAAAGGAAAGTTATTTGAAATTGATCTCTGTGTGGTATTGAGTAGTGACTGCGAAACTAATAAACTGAAACCGCCCCCAAGCCAAGTCAGGTTCTGACGTGGGGTGTAAGTACATGACTTCAGTGAGATCTGAATGCTTCCTTGATGCCCTTTGAAGCAACAGGGATGTGTGTGTGTGTGTGTGTGTGTGTGTGCACATGCAGGTAGAGGGGATGAGATAGGAAAAGGAAGACGAAGTGGATAGAAAGGCATGGGAATGAGGAAAGGTTTCTGATCAAGGTTTAGTACATATCCGAAAACAAAAGAGTTGTGGGTAGAAGTGAGAGTAGCAGTTCAGCCCTAGGGCTAACACCTTGGGACAAGCAGGGTGATGCTGCCCTTTGATCTGTCACCTCTTACCAATTCCGTGCACCCATTCTGTCTCAGGAGGGCAGAGGGTAAAGCTGAGAGAGATGGAGAGAGAGTGAGTGATCTGTATGAGAGCCAAATATGATGAGTCAGTAACCCTGAGGAGAATGATTCAGGTTTGGAACTCCATCAGAATTCACTCTGATGCCAAGTAGTGGTGCCAGGCCTTCCATAATAAAACAATTTTCCAGTCTTCCTTATCCAGTTGTTCTATGTAGCCTTCATCTGGCTTGAAGTGATTGGGGCTAGGTTACTCCTGGACTTGTTCTAGATATACCTCTCTGGTTACTGCTGGTGGGGACTTCCCAGGAATTTTGAATTTCCCCAAATTGAACTTTAGAGAGAGTAGTCAGGACTGAACAGACTCCCAAAGGACCCCAACGAAATAGAGGGTGTGAAGTGTTCAGTGTAGTCGCTGACACATAATAGGTGCTGGGGTAAATCCTCACTATTCCTCTATGAAGAACGAAGCCAGTTGAATTTGTTGTTAAGCATTCTTTGGCTGTGTTTTCAGTTGTAGCACTGCCTGAGGAAATTGGAAAGCTTAGAAGAGGCTCCTGTCCTAAACAAAAGGTTTAGATTTGGTTGTGTTTTCTATCTGCTTGGTCCAGATCCGGTGTGAAAGTTTGAAGTGACCTGAAACATTCTAATCCTAGATATATGTGGTCAATTGTCCTGAGGTCAAAGGGAGACAACTACCTATACAATGTGATTTCAAGAGCCTGGGAAAGCCCATATGTCCTCCAAGTATCTCCCCAGTTAACCATGGCACCTGTTAACATCCTGATACTTCTGCTGGTAGGGCAATGCCTCTGAGCAAACACATGTTTTCTTGATAAACCTCTTTCTGTTGCAATTATGATCCTTGAGAGAGGCCATCTTTTATTATGTGGATAATGTTGATTTCTTATTTACTCACCCTGTGACAACTGGAAAGAGAGAAACTAGATACAAATAGCAGTTTTGTTAAGAATAATACAACTCCTCAGCCACAGGATGGGTCAAGGAGGTTACACTAGGTTGGGGTTTGTATTCCTCCAGATAATTTTGGATCAAGATATGTAGATAGGAGGAGTTCTTCTAGTCAGCTTTGTGGAACAAAAAGAAATTAATTTGGGGTCCTTTCTTTCTTTTAGACAAGACCTTTCATTTCTGATCATGAGAAACTGCTTAATCCCATATTTTCTTGGGTTATCCAGAATCCTTCGCCTAGAAGATGGTAGGTTGGCGATTCTCAAACATTTTTCTACTCCAGAATGTACATTCACACGTTGGACACTTCCATGGGTATACCTTGATTGTGATACAAGAGGTATTGTATTTCAGGCTTTATTTGAAACAGGTCTCCTTGTCCTGATGTTCTTCTGTGTCCTCTTGGGAAGGCCCACTCCTTTACCTCTGTTCCTGTTCTCCCATCTTCATATCTCATCAGTCTGTGAGAGTTGCTGCCTTAAATAATGTCCTAATTATAGGAGCTTTTTCTTTTTCACACAGTTTGTGTGCCTCCGCCCTTTCTCTAGGAGCTTCACTCCCTGTAAGTATGTATATGTGCATGTGTACATGTTGTATGTGTAGGTTTATGCACACACACGTGTGTGTATAATTATTATCTTAACAAGAAATAAGCCCATCCTATGTGTTTTGCAAAAGATTTAGGTTAATGGTTGTTTTAAACAATGAAGACTGTTAAGTCACCAATGTGTTCTCTTCATTGCCTATGTAATTTTAATTCTTTTTTTTTTTAAGATTTTATTTATTATTTGACAGAGAGAGAGACAGTGAAAGAGGGAACACAAGCAGGGGGGATAGGAGAGGGAGAAGCAGACTCCCCGCTGAGCAGGGACCCTGATGCAGGACTCATTCCCAGGACTCCAGAATCATGACCTGAGCCGAAGGCAGACGCTTAACCACTGAGCCACCCAGGTGCCCCTATAATCTTAATTCTTTAAGTTTTCTTTATCTATCACATGATTTTTACCCTTGGCTTTTTTTTTTTTTGGTTTTAAAAGTATGTGTATTATTATTATTTTTTTCTTACTGCACTAGTCCTACATACTTATTGTAGAATGTTTGGAAATTATGGGTGAGAATAAACTCACCCCAATTTCACAATCTAGAGTTATCTGTTATTAGATTGGTTGTATCTTTCTATCTCTTGGCTCTATTGGTTTAGGTATTGAGAATGCCTGGGTCACTCTATAATTTTTAAATTGTTTTTCTCTTTCCTTTTCAGACTTTCAACTCTTAAAGCTCTCCTCATTCCTTTTATGTTGATGGGTCCCAAGTGGGACCGATATAGTACTTTAGTATCTAAAGCTAGATCTGACTTGTATTCTGGGAAGGTTAGCTCACAGCCTCTACATACTATATTTTGAACTTCTTAATATGCATTTTCCTGCTCTGAATCAGTGATTTATTTTTTGATCTTTGTTAATACTCCTTTTCAAGCTTGAAACAAAAGAAATTATCTAAAAATAACCAAAGACTGTTATCCAAGACTTTAAAGTAGCGTGAGCCAATAGGTTGACACCTTTGATCCTTAGGTAAAAAGTTACAGTTCTTTTGTTGGCTTTCTGCAAAAGGAGGAAGTGGGGGCAAATTACACAGTTGATGCTATTTTATGCATGAAGGAACCTACTTTTGACAGCTAGTAAACAAGTTTCAACATTTTTCTGGGTAAAGAAGCTCACTTATTTAACATTTATTTATTGAAGTAACCTCTATTATGTGGCAGGCACTGTTCTAGGCTTGGGAATTCAGCAGTAAATAAAACAGACAAAATCCACCTTTGTGGGAGCTTACTACTTAGAAATAAAATAGTTGAACTTTTTTACTTTCTATTTAAATTTCCACTTAAAGTAATTGTATTTCATTTTCTAAATTCTGAGTTAGTTTTGAAGCAGGTGGGGAAAGAGCTCTATTATCTATTATTACAATATTTCTATATCGAATAATGTCTTTCCTACCAGAAATCTCTTTTACTCATTACTCTCCACATTCCAGTTTTTCAGTAGACAAAAGGCAAACAAATGCAGTGTCAAAGATCAATTTTGATGAATTAAAATAGTTGAACTTCATTTTAATATATGTTGTTTTATTGAGAAGGGAGATTTATAAAAACAACCAAACAGGAGGGGTAAGAGTGGATATGTTCTTTCAACTATTTTGAGGAGTAAGTATGCGATGCAAAATTAGGAGAGGTCCTTCAATTTCAGATAAAGCTGAATAGTTACATATTTGAGATTATGGTTTTGCCATGCAGTTAACTTGAATAGTAACAGAAAAATTACTAGTAGTTAAGCAGAGAAATAATGCATGAGGCAGAAAGAGATAGGTCAACATTTTATTTAATTGGAATGTGTTATCTACGGAGGCTCTACTGGATGTGAGTCACTGAAGGTGTAAAGAAGTATGTAGAAACTAAGAAAAAAGCAGACAGTAGTTATCTCGGTGTTTTTTTTACCCACTTGTTTCAGTTTGAGTGTGTTTTAGGTAGTTTGTCAACCAGACATCAAGAGACAGGAATTATACTGATAGAATTGGACAACTTTTTTTTTTTTTTTAATCGGAATTCAGGATCTGCCATAGGCAGTTAGATTGTGACATGGAAATATTGAGAGTTTAAATGGATGCTCCGTGAGAAATTATCCTGGATTCTTCAATTTGTGTGTAAGGATGGAGTCTTTGTTACTTTTTTTAGAGTTTGATGAAAAAAGTATGTGTTATAACTCAACTGAGGAAAGAAGAGTGTGTATTGGAGACAAGAACTTGCACAGTTAAATAACTCAATCTGTGGAATAGAATATAGCTGCTGACAAGTGACTGAAGACATGGACGGTCAGCTGGAAGGGTTGGCCAGATTATTCACAAGTGCTGGAAAATTCAGAAGAACAAAAGAAAGAAAGGAAGGAAGAAATGAAGGACAGAAGTGTGAACAAAGAGAAAACAGATGAACAGACAAAAACTACAGTGGGGGTATAATGAGGCATAATTATTCGGAGCTTTGATACTAGCTCATCACTAGGGAAAAATGATATTGTTCAGGTAGGGTTGTATGATTTACATCTGTGATTATTGGGATATGGGATAATCTAGGAACAAAGTACAATAACATTATGTTTACTAGAAACTATAGGAAATCCTGGCCAGATTAAGTGATGCTTTGTGAAGAAAGAGGTGGAGATTCCAAGTTTATCTTTTAATCGTTTTTAGCCCACTTTTAGTGTGCTGTGTTTAGTTTTTTAAAAAAGTAAGCCACAACTGATCCTTAGTTTAGTTTCAAATCCACACTCTACCTCTATTTCTCTACTTGACTTTCTTTGTCGTGTTGCAAAGCCCATCAAGATCTACCTACTCACTGAAGGTTTTTCTTCTCCTGTGAGATGAGATACAATACTATTCATAAACCTATAGAGATATGTGTGTTTTTTATTATTAACTATGGCCATGAGTGAGGTCTTTCTTGACATGTAAGACAGCAGACATAGTGTCTTCGCATTTAGAAAATGTGTACGAAACACAGCATCCATTCTTTGTCCAGTAAACATTAATTGATGTAGATGAGAGAGCACACGTCACTAACAAGAACCTCCTGCCTAACTCTGGGTCTTCAGAGGCTTAAAGATTTTTGTGAGCTGGAATGATGCCCCATTGTAATTCCTTCTGTTTAGGTTAAATGAAGAGGTAGTTTTCTGTTTTAAAGGCAGCATTCCTGGTGAATTTAGCACGATATATGCATTACTTGTATTGAACATAAAAGTTTATTAATTCAGAAAATTCAAAAATTATTTAAAATATAGACTGTGTGCTATATATACACGGTACATGTAGTGTGTATATGCATATACATACACAGTATATGTGCGCAATGAGTGATATGGAATTTTAGAATAAATGAAAAGATGTCACTTCTGCTTTAAGAAGAATCAATGTATTTGGGAAAAAGAAATGAAAATCCTTAAAATTGTTTATTTTATGTTCTACCTTCATTCATTAATAAATATTCATGAAATATCTACTAAATAGATCAAGAAAGCACCATTATATTCTCTGAGAGCTTTTAATCTGATGGGTTGAAGGCAACCACAATACAAAGTAGACTGATTTTTACAAGAAAGCCAAAGAATGCTGAAATGAAAATAACAAAAATATTGAGCACCAGAGAGTCCTTACCATGTGTCAGGAGCTATATGATATATTTTAGGTGTGTTGTCTCAATCCTTACAACCCTGAGTTTCAGGTACTCTTACGTCACCCCTTGCCCCACATACACTTGCCAGATGAATCCGCAGAGATCAATCCATATTAATGAGTTACCTAGGGGCACACAGCTAGGACGAGGCAAAGGTGGGCCTGTGAACTGAGAGTCTGACCACAGCGCTGGAGACGTCAACCATTATACTCCACTGCCTCCTAGGGGATGGGAGGGAGAGATCACCTCTGATTGGGGAGGGGTCAACAATGGGTTCTTGGAAAGAGGTCCCTTGATCTAGGTCTTAAAAGACTGGCTGGATTGTAGGGCAAGGGGAGCTATGAAGAGGGAGAGTCTGTTTGAGAATAGTTATGGGTTGGGGGAGAGGGAGCAGAGCTCAGGCTTGGGTAACACAGGGCCTGGTGGGGTGTTGGGTATATGTTGCATTGGGAGGTAGGCACGTGGGGGCTGAAAAAGAGAGGAAGGCCAAGAATCTGGTCTCAATTCTACAGAGCTAAGTATAAAATAGAGTAAAAGATTTATAATAAAAATGGAAAGAATGGATATTAATATGGCATTATCATTAGAAGAGTTTTAATCAGCAAAATCTTAGAAGAGCTGGATATTAAACTAGGGTTTGAAACTGATGTAAATGGAGTAGAAAAGCATGCCAGCAATCTAGAATATTGTAATTCAAATAGGACACTAGAACATAAGGAAAGCTGATAAAAGTCCATTTTTCATGAGTTCAAAAACCGCTGAGGGATGAAGTTGGTTAAGTGAGTCTCTACCTTTCACACCTAGAAGAAAGGGAATAAAATATCATCTCTGTCTGTTATAGCTTACCATCTACTCAGCTGTTAAAGTAAAAAAAAAAAAAAAAGACAGTTTTTTTTTTTTTTATCCCTTTTCTTGTTCTTACTCTAAAATATATCCTGAATCTGACCTGCTTGAATCCTTCCTCAAGGACTTCGCAGAGTGGGGACATTCTGCTGTTTGGAAGTCTCAATCAGATCAAGTCACTTCCTCATCTGATATCCTCCAAAGGCTGCCTGTTGCATTTAGAACAAATTCCAACCTCCAAGTCCTTCAAATTTCCAGGCTTACCTTATTTTGCTTTTTATTATGATTCAGGCTTCTTGCTTCCTTCTGTTCCTTGGACTCACCATGCTCGTTCTCACTCTAGGGCATTTCACTCTTCTTTGTGTTTTTCTTTTTGTTTTTGTTTTTTGACTGGCTGTTCTGCAGAAAATCAGCTCAAATATCTTAGCCTTGGAAAGCCCTTCTCTGGACAACCGACCTGAAATGTTATAACCATGACTATTTTCTTCCCTTACTTGTTAAGAAGGTCACTATTCTCTTATTTAGAAAACTTTATTCAAATTAGTCTGAATCTCTCTACCTAGTTATATTTCTTTGTAGTTCTTATAATTTCCCCAAAGTTATTTAAGACAATCTCTGTCTTTGTCTGTCTCTCTCCAGGAGAATTTTGGCTTCAGAGGACAGGACTGGCTTTGTCTTCTCCAGTGCTACAAACTCAGTGCCTAAGTGCTTTGAATGTAATAGGTGCTCAATAAATATTTGTTAAATGGATGAAGAATGAGTGAAAAGAATGGGAGTGAGGATGGCTTCAGTAATGGGTAGAAGCTTATGTTTTATCCAGTAAAGGAGGTAGATTGTGGAATAAATTATGTGGCTATATTTTCTAATTATGTTCCATTTCAACAATTAACCAAGTTGCTTTCTTCTTTGCATACCAGCTAACTGAGGGTGTTAGGTAGAGGAAAAGTGTTTTGTGTTGTTGGGTGGGTGGGGGGAGACAAGCCTGAGATTTAAAAAGGAGAAGAAAATGGTCTTAGTTAATCCACGGGGTGGGTGAGAGCTCAACCAGAATGCTCTTTGGAATCCAGACAATTCAGTGACAGTAACACTCTCATACAAGTGTTAGGGAGGTCAGAAGAGATGAGTCTGTGACATGTGCAATCACTCCTTATGTGTTCGAGTTTTCAACCGCATTTCACGATGACATTTAAATTTGAATGGGAAATGACCTCCTCGTTCCCAGTTCCTTTTCTAGCCAGTATAGGATTGCTCCTTCAACAAATATCCATATGTTTTGTCCGGGAGAGTTCTCCTGTATCTTAAAAGATGGAGTTTATGAGTTTATTTTCTAGTAGAAATAGCGATTTCAAGACAAGAAGGAGGTTGTAGGAACCGTTTATTTTTACTTTTTAAAAGGAACACCTTCCTGGCAAATAAGCGAGTACATAAGCAAGCAGACTCAACAGCTTTCTTGGAAGGAGTCAGCCGCTGCAGGTATGGGAGGAGTCCTTTGGCCAGCTTTTGCCTCCCTGTGCATTTCTCACACTTGTGTTGGCACAGTTGGTGGCATTTATTATTAGCTGTGTGTCCTACAAGACATTCATTCATGGAATATGGCCCTGGGAGAGGGATCGTCACTTCTTTTTCATTGGCTTAGGGGGCATCTCACATAAATGGAAGAACATCCTTAAATAGAAAGATCTCGTTTCAGGGGAAAAAAAAAAAAAGAAAAGAAAGAAAAGGTGAGGAGAGAGAGATGTTCTCCGTGCACTCAGCTTGGAACTGAAAAATTAAGAATTTGTTTTGTGCAATGCTAGTTACCTTGCCAGTCTCAAGTTGGCACTGTGGGCTTGCTGTAGCTGCTGAATCTGAGCTGAGCCGAGGAGACGGTTTGCTTCGGTTTTATTGCTCAGCCTCACCATGCATCTCAATATGTTTTTGATTTCGTATTTTAAAAAAATAAGGTGAATGATCTCAAAAGGAAATCATTGCAGGCGATTTTATTCTTTGCTTTTTCTAATGGACAATTAAAAGGCAATCCTGGTCCTATTCCAGGGATTTTCTCATTTCTTGGTACAACTGTAATTTAGGCACATATAATAGTGCAATGGTATTATTAGATATTATCATGTTTATTTTATTCATGAAAATGTGTGACACACCTTATTTGTATTCTTTTTGAGCAAATGTCCTGGAATGGGTTTTTGTCCCAGTTCCTTTTTGTGCCTGTAAGAAGGTGTGTGATGGAATTTCTGTTCCTAGGAATAAGAATAGTATTTCTTTTTTGGGGGGGAAGCATAATAATTTTGAGCTTTGAGGACTTTCAATGGGTTATTGTTGCTTGTTTTTTTTTTTTTTTTTTAACAAGGCTCCAGCCCACCAAATCCTACTGTGACACACACTTCCTATTTGCAATGGCAGATATTTATATTTCAAATTCAATAAAATTATAATGAATTTTATTCTGAAAAGTTTTTTTGAATTTTGTTTTTTTAAGATCTGTGAGGTAATTGGAGATACCCCAGGCTCTCAGAAAACCAGGGCTGGGAATCACTGCTTTAGTGATTAGCACTTTGTAAGCCTTCAAAAAATATTAAAACCAGGATAGATTGTCTAATTTCTTGTGGGTGGATTCACTTTAGTATAATGTAATGTGTTAACAAATGCTCAGAGAGGAGGTTGTGGATCCAGAAAGATGGCTTTTGCAGAAGGCTTTTATACAAATTAATTCAAAGAATAACAGGAACAGTTGTGTATTGGGGCAGAAGGAATAAGGTGACTCAATTAAATGATAGAGAGATCTCCAGGAAAAAAATAGTCTCATGTCAACCCAATACTAACAATAAAATTCTCATTACTGAAATCGATAATCCTGTAATAAATGCATAATAACTTCAAAAAGGATTCTTTTATTAAGTATTTTTTGTATGATTGGCTATGCACCAAATATTGAAATCAAATACTGCTTTGCTTTACTTTAAGAATGATAAAATTCTCTACTGTGTCTCTAAAGAGAATCTTAAATGAGAAGCTTCAAAAGAGTAATTTGCAAATAAATTTACCTGCTGAATTTGTGCCAGAACCTCCTATATTTACCTAATTCATTTTTGGCTTTTGCTTAGCTCTAGCCATGATGACACTGTGAGAAATGAATGTCAAGTTCTCCTGGGTTGCTGGAATGTTTGTGCAAGGCAGTGGTGAAGAAGTAAGGGTAGTGCAAGCCCCAGGGTTTGGGTCCCATTCCGTTGGGGGTCTTGGGGGTTGATCTTCCACAAAGCTTGAAGAACCAGCATGAGGTCTGGCTAATCCGTACTGCTAGCCTGTGGCCACTTCGTGGGTCTGGGAAGGTAGTTCAGTCCCTCTCCACATTCGGAGTCGGGCACAGAGCACCTGGTAGTTCTGAATGGCGGGGGTGGGGGTCGGGGGTTCAGGATCCGTCCATTTGATACCAAAACTGAGCTTGCTTTGTGGCTTTCTGAGATAGATTCAGGACATTTTTGTAGTGCTCATCGACACACAACCCACTGACCTACAACTGTATCTGCAGTTTGAGAAGAAATTTGAGTAACTTAGTAAATAGGTAGACCGGGAGAGATTATGCTGCCCTGAAAACACTTCTGTTTTTTTGGCAGGGATGTCTGTTTTGAGCTTCCTGAGCTTTTTTGCTTGGTGTTCTGCAGAGAATTTTGCATTCCAAAAGATAGGCGAGGCTGCCTTCCGGTGTCTGAAACCTCTAGAAGGTGCTCTGATAGCATAGAGGCTTCCCCAGCCTGTTTTCGGGAGATAACCTCCCCTCACCTGGCGGTGGGGTTGCATCTGATTAACGTTCCAGTTGCTTTACATATATTTTCCCTAGAACCTTGCCTGAGCGATCAGGGTGGCTACTTCCTTTAAAAGAGCTAGATATCCGTTATATCTCAATAAAGCTAAAAAGAGTGAGAGCGCGGGAGAGGGGATATCTGACATTTGGAAAAGGATCGCTCTCATTTTTAACTTTTCCTTAACTCTACCGGCTAGACCTGTAGCTAATACAAGTGAGGAGATGCTTCATACCCATATAGATGCTGTGGCCCTGAAGGTCCCAGCCTTGGTACACTTTTCCCTCGTTCAATTTTTTCTAACTGTGGTTAAATCTTCATTCGTGTAGTTTACCTCTTAGCTCTCTTATTTTTTGCATTTATATTGCATATGTTAGGGTTTGCTTAGAATGCAAAATATGCTTCAAACTTGGGAGAGAGCAAAACTAGGCAAGTTAATGAAATATAATGCCTTCTTTCCTCTTCCAGAATTATGTAGAAGGGAGCAATGGAACTTTCTGGATTGGCTCCATTCTGCTTTGGCTTACTGTTGCTTTCAGTGTGTGGTTCAGTTCATTGGCACCAGATGCCGTAGGAACTAAGGTCAAGGGTTTGATCCTCACTTGGGCCAGGTGGCTGCGTATTTTTCCAACAGGTTATACGGAGATTCAGTACAGTCACTGTAGAAATGCTGGTCTGACAGGGACTGCTGGACATGTGAATGACTGGGTGACAATCCAGCCCCATTCCGGGAAAAGCAAAGCCCGAGACTTACTGTCATTTTTGCATCTGGACAGGACGTGCCACTTAAAATGGGAGCTTGTTACTCAACCTCCCTGCGTCTCTGTGTCCTCATCTGGAGAATGGAGATAAGATTTGCTCCCTTTCTACCTCACCAGGATCTGAGAAGATTAGATAATGCCTGTAAAGTCCTTCTACAAAGGTATGAGCATTATCATAAACAAGGAGATTAGTCAACAAATAAAAAAAAATTCTTAAAAGACCCCCCAAAGTGTATTGCCTAATCATTTTTTGATTCAGTGTCAGTAGTTGGCAGTCTCACCCCTTTTGAGTTTGGTTTAGCTGCAAAAAGTTAGGTGTGAATGTTTGACCCTCCTATTTATTTAGAAGGTGAAAAAATTGTTTGATAGCGAACATTTACATTAATCAAAACAAAGTGGGCTTTGAATCCGAAACAGATTTTATTTGAAAAAGAAGGTGAAGGCGAAGGTCTCTAGGAACATATGCGCCACTGAGGAATATTTGCATGCATTTGATCTGCAAGCACGCTTCGGTGATTTTCACAGTCTACCTTGGAGTTTAAGTTGTAGCAAGGAGCTGTTGCCATTGCTCAGCGACACCGTCCCCTTTTTCCTGCTTTATTATGGCACACAGCGACAACTTCATTTTTAGCATTAAAAAAAAAAATCCTCTTCACTTAATTCAGACAGTGACCTGCAGGCCTCATTCTGACTGAAGGAGCCATTCAGAATACTTGCAGACAAAAGCAGGGCTTTTTCCTAGCAACCAGATCAAAGCCAAATCTCCCAGAATAGCTCCCTCCCAGGTTTTCTTTGGCGCATAGGTTCACAAGGCTCCTGGTATCCAGTTCAAACTACTCTTTCAAACTGAAATGGAAAGGAAAACTCCTGAGGAATTTTCGCAGACTCTGAAAACTGGCGAGCCTTGCGAGAGCACTTAATCTTGGGAGAACACGGTGGTCATTTGGAGCATCCCTAACTTTGTTATCGCCCGCATCTGCATGTACATTCTGTCGGACTTCCACAGAATGAGGTCTCTGTTTCCTTTCTGCCAGTACCTAATATCAGCTATGCCCAGGAGCCGGCTGATGAAGACTTCCTGTTTGTTTTGAGTCACTGTTAGAGTGATAAATATACTTTAGCTTTCTGCTTTGAGAGGAAAGAAACCAGCTGCCCTGAACTACAGAGAAAAATTCAGAAATTCCACTGAATGGCCCTGTTATCATGGAGTTTCAAGGGCAGCATCAAAATGAAAACTATAAGCCAGGGCAAAGTAAATAATTTCCGTATTAAAGCATCTTGCTGCATGCATCGACCTAAGTTGTTTGTCTTTAATCATTTAGGCGAGCATTGCATTTTTCACTCTTCTAAGACCAACTCAGCAATGTTTAGAGATTTTTAAAAATGTAAACTTAGGCTACAGAATAATGGTGAGCTATATAAATAAACAATTACAGTTGTGGTTTTTTGATCTGACCACAAGCTTTTAATACCATTTTTGCATGAGCATATAATGCTTCTGGATAAACAATAATGTTTACATTGTCAGTGGCATCCACTTTTGCACTGAGTCATTTACATATGTGATTATTTGGATATAGAGTAACCCAAGAACAAAAGAATACTATAAAATTATTTAAAACAAGAGCAACAGGAAATCTTTTATAGCTTAAATAGCACTTCTTAAATAAAGCCATGGAGTTTTTGTGTTTTGATTTCATTTTTGTCCTTTTATTTTGGACACATTTTGGATTTAATGACTTGAATGTCCTTTGAGTGGAATTTCTTAACTCTGATCTGAAGGGCAGTGAATTTAGGAAGCCTTATTGATCCGAATGTCTTGACCACTGCTTTCTGGCTTTTGTCTTTGTTTGTCTGTCTGTCTGTTTTTTAAGCTCAGTATAGACTTGACTTCCAGAAGCCATGAGTTGGAAAAGATGGCAACAACTTGCATGTGCTTGAAGTGGGAGTGAATTACTTATTTCCTCCCAAAAGCTATAGCCTCTCCAAGCAACTTCTAATAGTAGAAGAAGAATACACAGTCATGCACAAGATGTCTTTTTGTCCAGGATAAGGGAAATGGTAAATAAGCAAGGTAAAGTTAGCATCAACACTTTTAGGCTGTTGAATTCGTCATGCAGATGTGGAGGCAGGATGGTGTGCATTGATTGGCCTTAGACAGTGTATCTGGTCATATTTGTAAACTGAGACTTGAAAATGCACTTGAATTGTTGTATATAAACAAGATACCCCAACACATTGGCAGTCAGTGATTGGAACATCATCCCAGTGGCTTCCTGCATGAGAGAATTACAGTGCTGAAGGCTTTATGGAGATTGGGTCCTCATCTTGTAAATCCTCATGTTAAAAAAATTCATGTGTCATTGGCAAATCATAAAGGAGGACATGCATTTAGAAATGTTCAGCACATTAGTTAAAACAAAGCCAAGTACGCTAAATATTGTTTTGGCTTTACAAATATGTGGTGCGTGGTGTATGTCTTTTTTATAGTCTCATCTTACTGCCACAGCAAGAAAAGAAGAAAGTGTTTTTAAATATGATTGAGGAGAGGATGGAAAGATTAAAGTACTAAATAATGTATTTTCTGTTCCAATGGAGACCTGTACGTGCATATACTTAGAGTAGTGTGAAAGAATGGCTGGTATTAGGAGGAGAGGGGAAAAAATAGTGGAGCCAGCATTTTCTGTGGGTAAGAAAGAAGGGTATAAAACAAATTCATGAGATAAAATGTATTTGCCGAGGTAAGTATGCCAGGGGATAATTTTGGTGGGTGTATCGGCCTCTGTACTTTAAAGAAGAGGCTAAAATTAAATAGAAATATAGGACGGTAGGGGTTTAGGTGAGGTTTTGGTAAAATCTATTATTTAAAATAAATTGGGGGGCGTCTGGGTGGCTCAGTCGTTAAGCGTCTGCCTTCGGCTCAGGTCACGATCCCAGGGTCCTGGGATCGAGACCCACATCGGGCTCCCTGCTCTGTGGGAAGCCTGCTTCTCCCTCTCCCACTCCCCCTGCTTGTGTTCCCTCTTTCGCTGTCTCTCTCTCTCTGTCAAATAAATAAATAAAATCTTTAAAAAAAAAATAAAATAAAATAAATTGGAGCTCTAGCTGGGTGGAACCTATCACTTACCAAATATAAAAAGGCGTGAAAAACCACCCTTTACCTTTTTCGGTGCTATTAAATGCCAGGTGTCTGGTGCTGAAGTGAAACTATTATGGTCAGACTGGTGCTGTACATGTCCAGCCACCGTTCTTCTCAGCAGTGGCAATTGCTTAGATTGTTTAAAACTAGCTTTGGTTGTGAAAGCACATTTATGATCCAGCCTTGAGGAATTCCACCCACTGACGGCCAACATCCATTTCTTCATGTTTGAACAACAGCACAAAAGTCCCATCTTCTATTTGCACATTATACTGCCGTTTACAAAATGCTTTCACTTGCAACATCTCCCATGATCCTTGGGTGTATCTGGTTCCAGTTGTAAATGGAAACAGTAAGAGTTTGTCATCTGTACCCCTGGTGGTGGCTTCAGCAATCTGGTTTCTTTTAAGGGGGCAGAAATACTCCTCATGCCTCCTCACAACATTTCAGGAGCATCTTCTTAGGAAACAGATGCTGCAAATCAGTATTTTTAAGTATAGCAACTTGAGGCAAAGTGAAATGAAAGGGCGTTCCAGAGCGATTAACCCTGTATCTTCCTGAACATATCATGATGCCACATTTCGGATCCCAGGAGTTTTAGACAATTCTGTTGGAGAAGGTGAATCATAGGCATGGGGAATAAGGACTCTGGGATATTTAGAATCATTTTGTCCTAGTAAAGGGTGGTAAAAAAAATAATGCGTTTATTAGAAGAAGTGGTGGTGGGAAGGGGGGATGTTTTTCACACCTGTTTTCACACTTCTGAAGTGATAAGTCCAGCCCTCAAAAATAAAATGGCAGGTTTCACACTAAACCCACCCAGGCATATTCCTATAGTCTCTAGTCTCCCAAGCCATTTATTCTTTAAGAAAAAGAGGCGGGGCACGTGGCTGGCTCAGTCAGAAGGGCATGCGACTCTTGATCTCGGGGTCATGAGTTTGAGCCCCACGTTGGGTGGTTGGGTATAGAGATGACTTAAATAAATAGAACCTTAAACAAGAGAATAAAGGGGTAACAAGGTCTCTTGTACAAATCAGTGGCCGAGAAAGGTCTCTGCCATCTTTGCTTTGTTCTCCTGTCTTCCAGATGTATGAGCCATCTTCTATATATCATGCATGGATCTCCAAGGCAATGCACTAAGTCTCCAATGACGTTGGTTCTAGATTAACAATCTTCTTCTTTGCCTTTTTTTGATCTAAATACTCGGTGAATTAGGCACCCAAGTTCATGATTTTACCAACGGGATTCACACACGTCTTTTACATGTCTTAGATTCTCTTGGCTGCCATTTCTATCCTATTCCCTTAACTCATTGACATGGGTATAACTTATTTTTCACCATCTTTCATCTCTCAAAATGGTCTATCTGATCATAACCTAGAGCCACAGAATGTTATAAGTGGAATTAACCTCAGAGATGATGTAGGGCAGTATCTAACAACCAACTCACAGAACTCTTGATTTACCAACCCCTCAAACTTGATCTTCACCATTTTTCTTCAGCTCAGTAAATGCCAACTTCATCTGTGCAGGTGTTGAAAGGAGAAACTAGGACTCATCCTCGATTCCTGTTACCTTTACCACCCTAGATCTAACCCATCAGTAAATCTTATTTTTTGCTATCCTGAATATGTCCAGTACTCTTCCAAGAGCCACTGTCATCTCTTGCCTTGATAGAGTAAGAGCCTAGAATTCATCTCCTTGCTGCTTATTCTCTCACATTTCCCTGTGTTATTTTTTATATATTACTTTTTGAGGCTTTGTTTATTGACTTTCTTCCTTTGCAATTTTCTGGATCTGCTCTCCTTACTAGGATGTAAGTTCCAGGAGACTGGAAGCATCGGGTATAGAGTGCACTATTTAACACATGTAATTGTGCCTGGGACATTGTTGGTTCTCACTGAATATTTGTTGAATAAATTAATCTCCTCCTTCACAGACTGGAAATAAGGGTCACAAAGAAGTTACATGAATTTCTTAGGCTCACCAGATTAGTTTGTAAGTTTACAACGAGAGCATGGGTCTCTTGACCTAAGGAAAAGTTAGCAGTGAGCAGGAAACCTTGTCATAGATTGGGTAGATCTGTCCAATGAGGAAAGAGACCTCATCCAAGCACTAGGAGGAACTCTGGTTAGCTGATTCAGGGGAACAACAAATAATAATAACATTAGGTTCCTGTTTTTCTTCCTTCCTTCCTTCCTTCCTTCCGAGAACAAAGTAACCAGAGTTCTTGCAAGTGTAGTGTTCAAGTACCTGCTGTGGGGCAAAACTAAAGGTATAAAAAGCTTCTAGAAATTCACTTGGGTACTCAGTACCATGAATGTCTCTAGAAAAAGGGAGGTTACTCAGAAATGGAACTCAAGCAGATCCTAGGCTGTTCTCCAACTTACTGCCCTACCACCAAATGCTCACTACCCTACCTGCTCAAGCACAAACCACCAGCTTCATGTTTATTCAACTCATACTTAGTAAATAACATACCTATTATGGCTTTTCTCCTAACAACTACAAATATTTTTGAAAAAAGAGTTTCAATGTTTTATGTTAGTCAGAATGCTACCAAGGGCTAGTTATTGAAAATTAAATTGGATCAATCTTAATTGGTCTAGGTTATATGAAGGTCTTATATGAAGTACCATTGACATTTTGAGGCTTCTGAGGTAACTTGGTATGTGGTCCCTCAGGGTTTCACTTGCAACTATGTGAGTTTGCTTGAATAGAGAATCTATCTCCTTTTATTGTTTTGTATTATATTTATCATCTTCTTATCTTTAGTATGTGCCAAACAGTTTTCCATGGAATGATTTATTCTAATAATTAAAAGAAGGCAATATTCTTTTGGTGGATGACTGTTTTGTCTGAGTTATAAAATATAATTTACTTTTTTCTTTGTACCATTGTTCCAGAAGAGATTCATCTTTAATTAGTTTGAGGTGTACTGTGGCTTACCTTTGTCTCCAAGTAAAAGATTTTTCTTTTTCAAAATCAGATGAATTCTGAGTTGACAAGGTTAAAAAATCTGCAATAAGATTAAAAATGCTAGGATTTTCCATTAACAAGTTGCTTCTAGAAGTTGCTATAATTTAGCACTTCAGGTACTGAACACCTATTAAAGAAATGCTTGTTTGCATTATGTTAGATGTAAATTAGGTGACTCACTTTCTCCATCTCTTTCTCGATATTTATTTTTAATCCTGTTCTAAAGCAAGAACTAAGACCAAATGAAATTAAAGCATTCCTTTGGTTTGATTGGTCTAATATTCTTCAATGAGCTGACTATGACTCACAGCCTGTCCCCCTTTTATTAGTAATTAAACTGAGACACTGAAACATTATGTAAACTCATAATGGCAGATTAAATATCAGGGCTGTAGCCCACTGAACAGCACTGCTATGTTTAAACTGATACCTTCAGTATTGTCCTTGGAAAATTTTAATATTTCACATTATAGGATTGCCACAGAAAAAGAGAGTAATTAAAAACAGTCATTGTATTTTATTTTCATTTTTGTTAGAAAGGGGTGTTCACTTTGAATGGTAAAGAACATAAGATAAATAATGTGCCTATAACATTTTTTTTGTTCGTTTTTGCTGCACTGATAAATGCTTCTGTAGTGTGTTGGTGGCCATTTCTTCTTTATTTAAAAAAAACTCCATCTTTTAATCTTAACCAAAGTAATTCATATCCATCACAGGAAATTTAGAAAGCATAGGTATATAAAAGTAAGAAAGTAAGGAACAACCCACAATCCCACAATGAAAAAATAACCATCGTTAGTATTTTAGTTCACATGCTTCTAAACATTTCATCTATGCCTGTTATATTATATGCACATTAAAGAAAAATGACACTCCTACTGTAATTTTTTAAAAAATCCCTTTTCGTGTAAGAATATATATTGAATATATTTCAGTGTCATTAACTAGTCTTTCACAATGCCCTTGTGAAATTCTGCACCATTTTTTATTAAAATTTTTGTTTTATTTTATTATTTATTTATTTTTTATTTAATCAATCCCCTGTTGTTGAGTATTAGGTTATTTCCAGTCTTTTTCAAGATTATACATATGATTGGCATAAATGTTCCATGTAGCCAAATATTTGTCCATATTCTTGACTGCTCTCTTAGAATATATTTCTAGAAGTGGTTTGTTGAGTCAGTATGTATGGATCTTAGGCTTTTAGTTCATATTAGTTCCCTTTTCCTCAGAAATGTTACACTAATTCATATGCTAATTTGGTTATGGCTTATTATTTTGGTATTTTAATGCAGCTATTCCTTTTATGGCAACCAAACATACTGACTGTGAGGCACTCTAAACTGCTAATATAAGAGGGTTGAAAAATAATTGACAAAATTCTACAATGCCCTGATTATTTCGGTTACATTAATTTGGCATAATTCTCTTTCTGGTCTGCTTTTGGCTAGTTGTATCTGGATTCATCATATGTTTTACTGTTCTTCTGTAAGAGGCCTCCAATAAATTGAAAAAGGGAGTCCGTCAGTTGCAGTCTAATATGGCATATTAACACTCAATCCAAATTCAGGCAGATGTCATCTGTTAATCATAGGCCAATATAAGAAGCAAGACTTGTGAGGATATTAACCAGGAAAAGGTTCCAGGACAACTGTGAAGCAGAACATGTAACCTATTCACCCAAGAGGCTATCATACAAATTAATGTGCTCACCATTAAAACTGGCAAAGCTTTCAAAGCTCAGCTAGGTTAGCTGCTCAGATGACATCAGTGGGAACATACTGACATAATTTCATCTTTTAATTTTGTCTCTTGTCTCTTCTTCTCTCTTTTTTTAATTTTTAAATATTTTTTTATTTGTAGTTGAATATAGTTGACATGTAATATTATATTAGTTCCAGGTTTACAACATAGTGATTCACCAGTTATATATATGACAATACGCTCACCACAATAAGCATCTCTTGTCTCTTCTAAGCTTTTTTTTTTTTAAATCTTAGATGGACTATGGTAGAGATTAGGTATCATTTACATTTTTTAGATTCCAAGTTTTGAAAAAAACAAACATTGATACTGGTATTTTCATGAGTGTCTGTTAGCCTCTCTGTAAGGCATAAGGTGTATTCATGAGTCATGCACCAGCAGATAAAAACAATTAAAATATCAAATCTTTCCCCACTTCCACCCCTAAAAATGTTTCTAGGCTCAAAAAGGAACTAGGTTCTCGGCAATTTTAACCTAAAATGCTTCTTCAGCTTTTCTTAGACTCTGGCCATCTCAAAATGCAACTGAAGACAAAATTGTCCCATAAGATTAATTTTTGGTGATTGAACTTACATCTTAAAAACTAAGCTGTTTCACTTCCTTGTGAAAAAACAAATTTCTTGAAGATCGGTTTCCATTCCACGTTTGTGATCCCCAAAGCACCCAATCTTTGGTACGTATTTGCGTGGAATGAATGAGAATATCCTATGTCCCCACAAAAGCAAGATAGGATGATTACTGGCAACATACATAGTGGAGAGAACACCTAGATATGCAGGGGTCACAATACCCAGCTTCTCCTTCCTGTTGTGCCAGCCGACTCGCTGGATCACCTTTGACAAGTTAATCAATCTCTTTGAACTTAAGTTTTCATAGTTATAAAATGATGACACAAATTTTCTTCTTTGAGAACAGATTGTTTTGAACATCATGGGAAATGAAATAGAATATTGTGTAACCTGATTAGCACATTTCAAATGAAAATTATTATTATTATTTTGAAGACATGTGTTAGTGTTTTCCTTATTGGAATTCTTAATTCTTATTTTCCAGTGTTGGGGATGGAATAATAAGTTAAGTCCACAGTCTCTGTATGTAGTCTTTTATCTTAAATCTTGTAAGTAAAGCTTTTTACTAAAAATTATATATATAAATATAACTTTAATTATTTTTCTCTTTCTTTCCTTCTTTTTTTAATTGAAAGATAACATACTTGCAGAAAAGTACCCAACTCATAGATGAAGAAGCCCATGTAAACAGCATCATAATCTAGGGATAGTACCCCAGAAGGTCCCCTCACACTTTTTCCAACCTGCTACTTAATTCTCCTTGCCTCCAGGGGGCCAGGATCCTGGATACCAGGATCCAACTCTATTAACTTATTGTCCCGTGATGTGGTGCTAAAATGGAGTGGAATCTGAGTACCCACTAAGCTGCCTGACATAGCAAATTGCTCATGGTTTCTTGGCGGTGCCAATTCTCATCTTTGAAAATAAGGAGGTTGAACTTTTAAGGTCACCCCCATCCCCCCCGTCTAACCTTCCGTGGTTTGTTAGCTTAGATGAGCTTCTCAGAAGCCATGTTCTAGATGAGAGGTGGTCAATTAACTTTATCCTCTCCCATGAATACAAACAAACCAAACCATGAACCCTATGGACTATATGATAAAATGGACCCAGGAGGAGTGGGTGAGGGAGGACTGATACATGGAGGTATCACGTATCTGGTACATACTCAGCACTGGGAGGATTGCCTCAAAGCAATCCTGGTCAACATCACATCACAGGAACAGTGGAAAATCCTTTATAATTTGATTGTTTTAGATCCACCATTCAGGTTTGGGATGGATATGGACTCCTGCCATTTAGCAACTAAAATACTGTCTGACAAGCAAAATGGAACTTAAGTAATAGGATTAAGATCTCCTTTTGCCTCAGTGCTACACTATCAAGAAGGAACCTGTAGTTCTATGACTTCTGTCCGCAGAAGCTGAATGAGATGAGGAAGAACAAATGAGGATAACTTCCTCCAAGAGTCAAAACAGTAAGCACTGCCACCTTCCTCTACAATCTTGTGACACGTGCCCTGCCATGAATTGAGTTTCCTATATGTGTAAGAGGCTCCTAGCATGAGGGATTTATTTAGATGCTTTCATTTTATAATCTCTTTTGAATGATTTCTTCAAAGAGAAAGATTTGTATTTAATACCAACCAAAGAGATGAGTGAATGACAACCTACCTTTCAATAGGCCTAGAAACTTGAGGGCGCCTGGGTGGCTCAGTTGGTTAAGCGACTGCCTTTGGCTCAGGTCATGATCCTGGAGTCCCAGGATCGAGTCCCGCATCGGGCTCCCTGCTCAGCAGGGAGTCTGCTTCTCCCTCTGACCCTCCTCCCTCTCATGCTCTCTGTCTCTCATTCTCTCTCTCTCTCAAATAAATAAATAAAATCTTTAAAAAAAAAAAAAATAGGCCTAGAAACTTGACACTATGCCCTGGAGGGAAAGTGTACAAATCTCCAGGATTCAGGGGACATCTTACCCACTTACTTCCTGTTCTAGGCTTGAATGAGGACACACCTCTTTCTTTATGACCCAAAGTGAAGTTTTCCCCAAGAAGCTCATGTAGTAAGGTGAGAAGTCAAGTCTCTTTTCCTTGAGAAACACTGGATAGAACCACACGGTCCCAAAAGAGAATAAGAACTTGATTGTTCCCAATCATGGTGGTTCCAAGTACATTTTTCAGATCATGGTTGTGGCTGCCTAGGATAGGGGTATGGTGAGCCACAAGTTCACAATATAGTATTGCCACACCTTGATCCAACTTTAGGAGAGGTAGGAGACACATTTTCTCCTCTGGACTCTTGTGGAATGTGACTTTCGGCTCCTACCTGGAAGACCCATATTCAACTGGCTACGGGCATTGACTCCTCGGCAGCCTTGTTGCTTGAGGAGGACACTTTCTGCTTACCTTTGAGAAAATTGCTTAAATACAATTACACTCCCAGCCAGCATTTCCCCCAGCTCATCCGATGTCAAACAAGAAACCCAACCCCCAAATCTAAACACCAGACAAGTAGCTTGAAAAATGAAAATAAATTTTCAAATCCAAAAGCCGTGTTGCTTCTGTGATTGAAAATCTTTTTCTTAGTGAGTAGGAGTTGCTTTCATCATTGCTGGTCATATGTTTTTGTTTTTCATTTCTGGTGGAGAAGTTTTCTAGGGTATTTTTCAAACTTTCCAGCTTAGCAAAGCGTTGGCTAAAATTGAAAAGAGAACTAGGCGTTGGGTTGGAGGCAGCATTAGGTTTGTTCTGGTGGGGGGTGGGGGGGGGCAGGTTGCTGACACAGCGAAAATAAGACAAAACATTTGAAACTTCTGGCTTTGTACTTCTCAAATGCCTCTTTTAGAAATCGCTTAAGTCGTTATTAACATCCACCACCCACCTTCCCTTTTTGGTCCTGACATTGGGTAATAATAGATAATGTTGACATATGTTCCCTGCTGGTCAGAAATACTATACTTCTGTGAAAGGTAACATTTTCAAGCTATGACAAAATGTATTTTACTTGGACAGAACATTAGTTATTGGACTAATCTCAGAATGTGGGCTGTGGGGTAAAAGTTTTAACATTTTAGTTGTGGGAGAAAGTTTGTTGGAAGAGTAAAAGCATCAGTATGGGGTGTGTTTAGCTTTCACCATTTCTAGAGGTATTGGCTCGATGTCAAACTCTTATGTCCTTAGGAATGTAAAGGAAACATTCCCAGTATGTATGAAGAACAGCTGTCCATGGACACAGCAACTTTTAAAAATGATTATACCCAACTTTACTGCAGTATGGATTATGGAATCAAAAAATATTTTTCACTGTGTACCAAAGAATTCTGTTTTACAGGCCAGTTTTAAAGCTTTTAACTGCATGAGACATATGCTGCAGTTCTGTTGTTTGTTCTCCATGTGATGTACTCTGAAATATGTAAAAGAGAGAGAGAGAAAGAGAGAGAGAAGAGAAAAGCATGCAAATTCTTCTGATCAAATGTGGTCCTCAAAACTACTTTTGAAACTAATTTAGGGGATGAGTAAGGAAATGCCCCAGCTGGCTTCCATGCTACTGAAGTCTGAACAGCCCTCTGCAGAACTGGAAAAATTGATTTTGTTTTGAAGGCTCACACAGACTTTTGTGTTGTGGAAATTGGACAGAGTTTTTATTGAATCTGGTCCTTTGTGTTTTATGACAGTCTGAATGGGTGTTAAGATTCCACGAATAAATCTCTTGCCGTTTCTGAAATTTCTGATATAAACATGGGCTCCGTCAATTTGTTCTCCGCACAAATGTCTTTTTGAATGTTAACAAACATGGCGCATTGACGGGTGGGCTGGCCAATGGGAGAGCAGTCTGCCCTACTTGGTAGGACATACTGGTGTGATTTTTCTTTTATTTCTCAAAGCTGTGGCCATTGAGAAGTAGCGGCGGCTGGTGGGGTATGGTGGTGTAGTAGAGAATGAGGACTTCGTGACAAAAAAGAGGTTAGGCTGTTGGGGAAGTGGTGTTAATGGCCTTCAATTGAAAGTCTGGCTGAGACACCACAACAAGGGGATTGTGGGTTGGCCCTCAGGAAATGAATTATCTTCTTCAGGGCCTCAGGTGAGTCACTGAGAGGACCGTAGGTAGTGAAGGCAAGAATGTTTTAAAAATACAGTCTTCCTATATTCTGCATCAGTTTGTGATTTTTGAGTGTCCTTTAAACTCAAATGTCAAATGGATAATACCCTAAAATTAGTTTCCAAGTAAATACTGTAATTTAAAGCAGGCAAGCAAGCAAGCAAAAAAAAAAAAAAAAGTCTCCATTTTTATAATAAAAATTAGGTCATGCTCTATATGAACACTTTTGAAGGAGAATCACGATTGAGTTTCAGGACATGTTATGTTCCACAATTAATGGTAGTGAAAAATTACATATTGTATAATTTGAAGTTTTCTAATGTATAACTCTCATTATAGCTATCATTCTGAACCTAGTATTGGGTTCTCATTTTGAAGCACGAGTCCAAGTCTCAGTGGCCTAAATCTTATTCTTCAGATATTTAATGCCCAGACTAGAGATGCGATGGCTCCTTTTTCTTGCATCAATAAGAATTTATTATGTGGTTAAACTGCCAAGCAGCGTCCAACTCTTTACTTAGTTTGCACTTAATTACCCTTCTAGGGGGGTTATTGGGTGTATGAAGCCTTTGCCTCACCACATTCTGCCCTACACGCTACCCTTCATGCAGACTTGGTAAAGGATCTGAGTAGTCATTTTGGTGGAATTTACATTCATGATAAAATCAACGAGCTAATGCGGATGCTTCATGAGAGATTTTAATACACTCTGTTATTGGCATTATAAACTGGGCCAGTTACTTGATGTGCTTCTCTTTGTGGGCCAGATTCTGCCCTCTGTTTCTTGAGATTCCCACTGAAGTAGTAATTACCAAGTGGAAGAATACTAAAAATGTTCAGCCAAATTCTGTTCTAAGTTGCTATCATGTAACTCCCAATGAAGTTAATTATGACTTAGTAAGAACTAGTGCTACAGCGTCTTAAGGGCTTTGGAATTCTGTGATCTGCCATCCAAGACACCAGGCCAACAGTCTGCCTTTAAATATCCCATTTTAAGAGGCAGATTGACTCTGTTGAAGGTAGACATGGTTATGCTGTAACGACGTATGAAATGGGGTTTAAATAGTAGAATTTAACATCTTTGAACTCAAGAAGTTTGATCTTGTCGCAGTTTCCCTCTTTAGGGGAGAGTTTGTTTTATAGAAACTTTAATTCTCTCTTGCATCAGAATCCATTGGTATGAGTTACCTCCTGCCCCATTTTCCCAACATCCCTTAACTGTAATAATATATAATTTTTATTTCCATTAATTGTAAAACATTTGCTTAAGTCATCACTGCTTAGCTGTTATTTCCTGGAGCTAAACCATTATCTTCCTTAAATACAGATGTTTATATTATGCATAATATAATTCCTGTCATAAGAATTCATTATAACTTTTCAAAATAGTTTGGTTCTCATTTAGCATATGTCTCAGTTTAGCCTTTTATTATTTTTTTAATGGGAAAAAAAGGGGCCCGTGACCTATTGAATTTGTAGCCTTTTGTCATCGTGCACACATAGGGTAGAAGGGGCAGGCCATTGCCCATAGATTTGGTATGAGCAGAACATACTGCTGTTAAAACAATTTACTGGATTATCTCGGATTAAGATTCTTCTGAAAGTTGATATGTAGAGCTGCCCAGCCTTTGGGATCCGCTGGTTTGTATCTAAGACTGGTGGTCCAGGGAGTTTCTTGAGGTACGTATTAGGAAGCAGGCAGGTCAGGGAAGGTGGAAGATAGCGACTAGTTATATATCCTGTGGGAACTCCAAGTTGAGACTGGATTCACATTAAAAGCCTTTTTATGTTAGGCTGGAGAACAATCAACTCATCCTTAGAGAAGACTGGGCTTGACAAGAACTGATTTTACCTGACTTCAGGGTTGCCCAAGTTCAAAGCTGCCTTTCTATATGTTGCTAACAAAGTTATCAGGGCAAAAGAGGCATTGAGAATTCAATTTCCAAGTAACAAGTACAAGATATTAGGCTAGAAGAAACGTCCTTCTTTCCTCCCTCTTTGTTCTTTCTCTCCCTTCTTCCCATCCATCCTCCCTATTTCCCTCCTTTTTCCTTCTGTATATAAGGATTTATTGAACTCCTAGTATTTGGCAGGTGTCACGATGACCATTGTGTGTAAATAAGAAAAGCTGCAGTTCCTGGTCAGGAGAAATTCACATTCCAGTTGGGGTGATATTCAAGAAAAGCAACAATTATAGAGTGTATCTTACATATGGGAGCACTAAGGAGGGATACCCAGGGTGTGCCACTGAAAAGATTATGTTCTAACCCTTTGTAATTAAACAAAAATAATGTTGAACTACAGAGCCAATGCAATGAAGACTAGCAAAGTTTTGATTTTGCTTGGGATAAATATTTATTGCCTACAAAAAAACCTTCAAAGAATTTCAGATTAGTTTTTTCTTAGTTTTTGGGTGCCCTTCCCAGTTGGTGCCATTAGCATATGATGTCCTGACCCAAGTTAGACTTTCAAAGACTTCCAAGAGTAGATGAGACTTGGGTTGAATCTTGAAGTTGGAGTTATGTAAGTTATAATGAATTTGGTGAGGTGCCCTGGCTGGGAGTAGGAGAGAAAACAGGATTTTGGGGGTGGTGTATGTTATGGGTAGGCAAATTCTCTGTGAAAATGCACTGAGAAAAAAATGGTTCTCGTGGTTTGGTGTGGGTAGAACACAGAGTGGAGATTTGTGGGAATTAGGACCCATTATGACATATTGAGGAGTTTGGATGCCATCTAAAAGAAATGAGGAAACACTGAAAATTTTGAGTAATTGAATAATAGATTCATATTTTAGAATGAATAGCTCATTTGACAGTGTTGAAAAGAGATTTGGAGATGGGGTTAAGGCAATTGGGAGGCTATTGTAATACTCCTGGCAAATAACAGGAGACCTGTAAAGATATTTTGATAGTTGAATCACTAGGACATATGCAAATTTAAAAAATAGAAATGAGAGAGGGCAAGGCTCTCAGAATGACACTTATTTTTCTGGCTTTTTGACTGGGTAGACAGTGATTTTAAAATAAGAATTAGAAACATACCCAGAAGGGGAAATGATATATTCTGTTTTATGCACCTTGTGCTTGCTGTCCTTCTGAGACATCAAGAGGAGAGCTCTGTTGGTTTAGCCTAAAAGAAAGACCCCATACCTCAGAGTCAGAAGGTTGGGGTTGAAAGGAGTTGTGAGGGCTGTTTCGGTTCCATATTAAGGGATTTGGACTTCTTTTGTCCTCTATTTCATTTATTCACGTTGACCCAATTTACTCAGAGTTTGCAAATCTCTACTAATATATGTGGTTTGCGTGTTAGCTAGCATGAATCTCTATCGATTATAGAATACTCTTTATCAGCCACTGACACTGAGCCTCATGTTGAGCTGAACCAGTCTTTATTTCTGTGGCAATGATCCAAATCTTCTGCTCTCAGGTAAACACAGAAACATTGCTGTTGCCCATCACCTATGGCCTGGTAAGTGGCAAGATAAGTGGGGGTGGGGCTAATTGTGGAAGCTGGATCAGCCCCAAATAATTACCTTCTATTTCAATGGTGGTCCAGCTCTGTATAATCTACATATGCTGGCCTAGATAAGCATTTCATTGACAGAAGAATAGGAGCTTGGGAACAGGCAAATAGACCCATTGTTAGATGAGGGCTGCTTAGCTGGGTCCATGATCTGCCAGAACCAGACTTGCTTGTAGGGGACAGTTAGGAACTTGCCCCTTGGGGTCAGTTCAGGTTTGGAGTCCCAGCTTGACCACTCAGCAGGTGTTAAAAAATGTTCTTCAATTAAATTCCCTTATAAGAAAACAGGGTTGGTAGTATCTACCTCATAATGTTGTTGCCAGCACAAAATGTGATACAGCATGACACAATGCTTAACAAAGTGTCTGGTACTTAGTATTAAATACATAAAATTAGCAAATGTTAGTTTTATGGATGAATTTCAGGGAATTTGTGAACACCTGCAATTGTATGCATTGTGTTGTGAGAATGTGTGGAAGTGCTATTATTTTTGCTGGGAAGAGAATATATGGCTGTCATTGGATCCTCAACAGAGCTCATAATTTAAAAACAACAATAATGAAGATTGAGAGCAAACAAACGAAAAACAAAATAAAGATTAAGAAAGACTGTCCTAGAAAAGTTGTTAAACAGTAGCTTTAAGAAAATAGAATTTATTTTTTAGGGCAATTTTAGATTTACAGCAAAATTGAGTGGAAAGTAGAGAGAGGTCCCATATACTTCTTTCCCCCACACCATCACGGCCTTGTCCACTTCAACATCCTATACCCGAAGGGACATTTGTTACAACCAATTAACCTACAGTGACGCATTATTATCACCCCAGATCCATAGTTTACACTAGGGTTCACTCTTGGTGTGGTATATTCCGTGGGTTTGGACAGATGTATAATGATACGTATCCACCAGGATAGTGTACAGAGTAGTTTCACTACCCTTAAAGTCCTCTGTACTCTGCCAATTCATCCTTCCCTCTCCTCTGACCCATGGCAACCACTGATCTTTTTACTGTTTCCATAGTTTTTCCTTTTCCAGAATGTCATATACTTGGAATCATATAGTATGTAGCCTTTTAGATTGGCTTCTTTCACTTAGTAATATGCATTTTAGTTTGCTCCATGTCTTTCATGGCTTAGGAGCTCATTTCTTTTTGGCATCACATTAACAGTCTATTATTTGGATGTATCACAGTTTATCTCTTTACCTACTGAAGGACATCTTGGTTGCTTCCAAGTTTGGCATTTCAGATTAAAGATGCTGTAAACATCCTTGTGCAGTTTTCTTGTGCAGATATAAGTTTTCAGCTCATTTGTGTAAGTAGCGAGGAGTGCAATTGTTGGAACATTTTTTTCCTCTTGTGTTTTATAACCCTTTCCAATCATCCTTTCCCCTGCAAACATTCCTGATACTACCCATCTTATCAGAGGAGTTCTTTTATTTTCTCCTTCCTCATCCAGGTACCAGGACCATACTCACTGTTCACAGTAGCTCAAGGTCTCCACTGGTATCCAGTCTCCCTTAGGAGGATTCTACACTGAATACTTTGCATCCTTTATTCTCTAGCCAACTCACTTTCTGTCCTGGATCCCATTTTCTATAGTTCCAGATCTTAGTTGGGAAACGGAGAAATAAATTCTTCCTAATGATTTGATGGTTGGTATTGCTATTCCTACAAAATATGGTATTTACATTTTAATAGGTCAGAATTTTCAAGGCAACACTTTCCATGGGGTGGGAAGGTTGGAGTGGAGATTTAGGCCACCTGGTCTACCAGTAATGGGGATATTTTTGGGTTTGGAGGCCTTTATGGACTGCTGAAATCTCGCTTTATGATTGATTGTTTCCTCTGTCTTGAATAAGAACCACACCTGTGAATTTTCATCCTTCGGCTGCTACTTTGTTAAGCCTCAGGAAAGCAACAAATTTACTTTGCCTCAGTTATTCTTTCATCAAAATGGGAATGGCTTTAGACTTGCTGTCTAAGAACTATATGTAGATTGATTCCTTTACTTTCCCTTTGTTTAAGGCAACTGGAGGATGGAACATGCTAAATGTTCTGAATTTAAGCATGATATTTAAAGTACAAAATATCACTGCATAATGATAGATCCGAGTTTTCAAGAAATCCCTTTGGGGAAGTTAAACTTCCATTTATACAACGAAAGTAATATTTATCTTGCCTCTTAATGGTATTTTGTAAAATCTACCTTAAAATAACACAAATCAGCAAAGCCTTCTTCCTTAAGAAGACCTTTATAAAGGGAGTGAAAACATAGTTGTAACATTGCTTTTTTGTGAGGCATGTGAAAAGAAAATCCTGGAAACACATGTTTATTTTTTTCAGTTCCTGACCACTGTGTTTGGAAAAACTGCCAAGTGTGACTTAAAACTTGCAAATACAGTAACTTGCTTTGAAATTTGGACCCATAATGTCTTAGGCTGGTTTTTGTAGAAAAGGAATTGTTATGTTAACTTTGACTTCTTCTGATCACTCTGCTTCCCTGAAATCAGTTGCATGCAGATTAACAGGACAGATTCCAATGAATGAATACACTAAATGTAACTGACAGTCCTTAATATACAAATACTGAACATGGGACATTATCAGTTCTCCAAAGAAGTACTCTTCATGCTTTTATATAAGTGCTTAAGAACAGATTTAAAAAAGAATGTTGAAAACTTGCCAGACCTTCTTTGTATTTTGAAAGCCCACATCAAGAAGTGGTAGTAAATAGTCGTTTGAATATAGGAAAAAGGAAACTATTAGCATTGTTTTTTTTTTTTTTAAGATAAAAAGACAGTCCCAAGGAAAAGTTTCATAATCTTTGAAATATGAATATGTTGTTTAATCAGTTTGAAACAAATGACAAGTTAAAATGTATGCATCTGTATAAATAGACAAAATAGTTTGTTACCTGCTAATTAAATAAAGGTAACTGGCTGTTTTATTGAGGGCATATTTCAAGAGAACCATTTCTACTTTATATCATTTGATAAGTTGCAGGCAGAGTGAGATGGACATTGGTTTTGAATTTTCAAAGCTAAGAAAACATAATGTATATGTATTTTCTTAGTTTTGAAAAAAATATAGTCTAAATACATCTAAATACATTGTGTTTGTTTTTCAAAATACAGTAACCAATCTTCAAACTTTTCCTTCTCAGCTCCTCATTTTTATCTCATAGAAACTGGCCAGTTAAGTATTAACATATTAAATTTTTTTTTCATTTGATTTGTAAGTAAACATCACTGCTGCACATTTTTGACCAGCATGGAAATAGAAAAATATTTGTAAAATTGTCTGGGATCCAACAATGGCATGATATGTTGAATTTCTAAAACCTGAGGGGCTGCTGATTTGTCAGTTTCCTTGTGTAACAAGAACAAACTTTAAAAAATAACATTTTATATTTACTAAAGACTTTGATATGTATTATTCAAGTTTAACAATGGCCCATACAGCAGGTGTTATTATTCCTTTTGTACAGATGAGGAAGGAAGATAGAGAAATTAAGAGTGGAAGTAGAGATTCATTTTCTCTCCCTCCCCAAGTTCCTGCTGCCTTTAATAAGCAACAAACAAACTCATATTTTAAAACCGTCACTTCTGTCCTCTCTTGGAAGAATTCAGAATGAGGAAGCTGCCCTGTTTCTTCATATTATTGGCAACTAATTAGAAGGAAGAGGGATTTATTTGTCTGATTGCTAAATGACAAGTCTGATAACCACTGGCCTGGGTATCTGTGGTGGGGTTAATATTCTAAGGTTTATTTCATAGGTGTTAGTGAAATTTTTAAATGGGAATGGATCCTCCTGGGCATCTTATGAAAATACTGATTTCAATTCAGTAGGTCAAGAGCGGGGGCTTAACTTTGCATTTCTAAGAAGCTTCCAGGCATTGATGCTGCTGGTCCAAGGATCACGCTTGGAGTCGTGAGGTCCTAAAGTGTCTTGCCTCTGTTTCCTAGAGCTACTCCTGAAGTAATACCATGTTCTCACCTTTTCCTCCATGTGGAAAAGGTCTACAGTTTTCCAGGTCTTCTGCCTGTCACCATTGGGTGAGTTTCATTCAGGGGGTGGTGGGGGAAGGTGTAGAGTTCCCATTTTGCCTTGGTTAAAAAGAAGGAGCATTCTCCATTTTTCAGTTGGTTCAGAGCTAGGAGGGAAGAAGATCATGATCAGACCAGCAGTTTATTTTCCAAGAATCTGTTTTCATGCCCTTGGGAGTTTACATTCTAGAGAGAAACAAATAGAAACAAATATATGGTATATCATTTGGGGCTTTCAATTTTTTGATAGGTGGTAAGGCAAACTCTCACTGAACAAGGAACAGTGGACGATTAAGATGATGGGGTCAAAAGGGATTCATTTAGTGCCTGATGAAAGGCGGGTACTGAAAAATACTCCTTTCCCTTTCCTCTGCACACCTGAAGGGGTGGCCTGTATTTGTCTCTTGTGTTCAGGGCTGGGAAGAGTGTTTCCCTGTTGGTGGGAGCCCACATATGTTGTATCTCCTCCATGATATTTTGGAAGTCCAGTGGCATTTGGAAATTCATCACTGGGACTTTAGCAGGTCCCCTGGCCATTTAGCTCCTGTAAGACATGGGCACTTTCCATAGGAATCATTCACCAGTGACTGATGACTATCCTTCTGGGGAAATTCACTCTTTTCACCAAATAATTAAAGGGAAAATGCACAAAGGCTTACCCTTAAACAAGTTAGGAAAAGGCATCCTGTTCCTGTATTGATCGACATTCTCCTGGGCTCCCTAGGTTCTCCAAGTTGAGAGAATGAGCTTTAGAGACTGATGGTAGAATTTGATGAAGTGAATAGCACAGTGCCCGGCACATGGAATAATTTTTTTTTGAATAAATAAGAGTGGATGATTGCCTGTTAAATAGGCATTATCTAACGAGTGAGACAGGTAAGCTTCCTCTCTTATTCTGGGCCAGTCTAGCTAGGGACACTGTTTTGGGAAACATGGTAGTGGTGATGCTGGGAAGTATGTTTCTAGTTTAAGTGAATGACATGAAGTTGTTGTTTTGATCACTTATCAGCTTTGGTTTATTAGTATGTATAACTTGGCCTTAAGTGAAGACTCTATTCCAGTTTTCTATAATTGCACAGTAAATTAGACTTGCCACACTTACATGTGAGTTTCACAGAAGTCATCAACTAGTCACCAAAGAACTTATTCAGAAAACCACTGTAATAGCTATTTGTTTTAGGATTGACTCTTAGCTGTTTGGGTATGTCTTTCACTTTGTTTTCATTATAAATGTATTACACATATTTCTAGGTCAACATTGAAATAGTCTACAACTAACTGAGCTAATTTGGCACTCTGACACACAGTGTTCTAAAATGGATGTGCTCTGAATTTCTTATTCCAGATTTGAGATGGTCACCTGAAATTCTGTTGACTCCCTCTTTGGTTTCTTCCTCTGTAAACCGGGTGTAGTGTTTTATTCCTACAGAGGAGGCTGTGACCATCAATTAGGTATTTGTTGTAAAGAGCTTTGATAGCTTGCAAGAATGACCTTTTATAAAAACAGGATACATTGTACTTATCCTTACAGTATTTTCTTGATTTTAATTATAACTCATCTTTTTTCCAACCATAGAAAAAGAACGGAAAAGGGAAAATGTGAGTACAGAGGGCAGCACTGATTTCCATCACAAAAAGAGATTCTACAAAACTCTGGAGGGAAGTCACACCACAGTATAGGCTGATCCTGGGTGGGTCTGGTGTTAAATTTAAATGCCGCCTTGAAGGAAGACTGCAGGGACTCCTTCAGAGTACCTACTCAGGACTGAAAAACAAAATTCACAGTTGGTGTGTATTATATTTGTAAACTTAAAAATTCACAGGTTGTCATGATTAGAGGGGGCTTTTTAGATCTTCTACTTTAACTTCATCCTTTTACAGATATGAGGAAATGGAGATTCAAAAAGTTTTTATAACTTGCCCTAAACTACACAGAGAATTGCTCTCCTGATCTCAGACCTGTGGTCTTCTGTTGGCATATGACTGGGTCTTAGGATACTATATGCATCTTTTGCAAATCTGGAATAATATTGACATGAATCCTAGTACACCAAGCTGAGACTTTAGGATCCGTTTCACTGTGGCATGTGAGCATGACTTGTTTGATCTAAGCTTCTTTAAGTTAATTTCTGCCTGTGTTATCAGTGTTTAGGGTGCCTATCTCCCTTAGTGTTCTTGGGGTTCAAAAGTGGACTCTGGCTAACTTAAATACAAATGAAGAAAAATAAATACATATATAAGTAAAGTAAGGATGTTATTGGAAAGATACAATGCAGCCCACAGAAAAAAAGGAGGCCAGTCAGGGCTCAAAATGTTCTAGACCAGCATAGCTGCAGAGATTCAAGTAACAGAACCTAATATAACCCCATAGTGGACAAGGCAGCTCCACTCATTGCTCCTACATCTTATCATCCCAGGAAAGCTGCATATTTCAGGGTCGGAGGGTCTATGTTGGGTTATGTGCCCACACCTTTGCTGGGCATGCGGTGAGTGGGTAGGGAGTACGTGGAACATTTTGATGGAGAAATTGCTAAGTCTGGATGTATAAGAAAGGAGTAGTTCCCAAAAGGGGGAAAATTGAGCAGTTGTTACCAAAAGAGGGAGGCATTCAGGGCAACAGAAACATACATATGTCCCAGAATCCATTTCATTACCTTAGATAGGAAAGAATGCCATGTGTACAAATTTTTACTTTATAAAATAAATTTTAAAATATTTCAGATGTTGGCATTCAGTCTTAGTTGATATTTTTCACTTTGTTCATTTATCTAATTCCAATAACATTTAGATTTTCATATTCCATTCGAGCCAACTAGAACAAATACCATACCAATAACAATGATTTTGTTCAGTTTGGTTATAAATATTCATTCACTTGGTCAGTTCATTTATTCAACCTATATTTATAATAGAATTTGAAAACACAGGATTCAATTTCTGATACTAAATTGCCAGGAGGGAGAAGCAGAGATTTTTTTTTTTTATTAAACTATTTTATACAACAGACTAACCGAGTGGCTTTTGAAGCAGTACTGGGAGGTAGCTCTAAGTTCCCAGTGACCTCTGTAGGTAGTGGGGAGACAGCCAACTCGTTGCGCTTCAGTTCCTCTCTGCCTCTACCTCTCCTTACCTGCTATTCCCTTTTTCTACCCAGTCCTCTCCATTTACTTCAACCAGAAGAGTTTCAGCGTTGTTTGTTTGGTATCTGAGCAATATTTCCTTTTATGGAAAACAAAAAGTTTTAGAATTACTAAACAATATGTTACCATTAAGTGTTACCGTATTAACTGTTCGTGTACTTATTAGATTTATCAAATAAGTATCTTTCTAGTTCTAACCCCGGGTAATAGGGAACATGTCTTTGTAGGCATGGAAAGCTCATCTTCTTAATTAAAAAAAAAACAAAAACAAAAACACATTTTGAACTTATCTGGAATTAAATCAATAGAGAATGTTCACTGTGGATGAGGCTCTAAACTATCCCCATTGGGGGAATATTAAGACAGATAAAAGACAGCTCTTTAGTTTAAGTTAGTTGGAAAGGCAAACCAAACATATAAAATAAGAAAAGCTCAACAGAAGAACTGATTTTATCAGGCAAGTACCCAGTATTCATAAACTGGATCACCTCATCTCCATCTGGAGGGAGTTACAGGAGAGAGAGTTAGTATATCACCAGCCCAGGCAGAGGGACCCTTCTTGATGATGGCATATTCTATTTGGGTTTATAGTTCTAGGAGTCTAGGGGCACCTGGGTGGCTCAGTCATTAAGTATCTGCCTTCGGCTCAGGTCATGCTCCCAGGGTCCTGGGATAGAGCCCCGCATCAGGCTCCCTGCTCCGTGAGAAGTCTGCTTCTCCCTGTCCCACTCCCCCCTGATTGTGTTCCCTCTCTCGCTATGTCTCTCTGTCAAATAAATAAATAAAATCTTAAAAAAAAAAAGTGAAGTTCTAGGAGTCTAAAGATGTTTAAAAATATGTCAGAATGTCCTTTTCTGTTATGGATGATTTCTGCATCTCCAAATTATGCAAATTCTTAAGTGCCTTTTGGATTTGGGGGCAAATATGAAAATAATATTTAAAATAATCTCATATTCGCCCTCTGCCTTTAATCTGACATTTCCAGGTCTGAAATGAAAAAACAAACTTACATAATTATATTCCCATATATGGAGGGTGAAATGTTTTTATTTGGGCTGTCAAGAAGAAACAATGTTAAATTCATAAAACTCAAAATTGCACAGAAAATTGGAGTTTTTGTAGCTATAGATTTTACTTTGAGTTTGATCTCTGTCATTGTCTGCGGGGTGAAGTCTGACTCTATGATTTTCCATTATGTCTGTGTTTGAAAGCTTGGTTCTGTCCTCCCTTCATTTAAAACATTCCTAAAGCCATTTTCCATCGAAATCCCACCCAGTGAATTGAGTCACATCAGAAGAATTCCAGAAATAAGAACAATTGTGCCCTTTTTGTCATTGATGTAATGGTGTTTTTCAGCATACTTTACTAGTCATGAGCGATATTTTGGCAGGCAGCTGAAATAACCCTAGATATCTGATTGCATTACTGACTGCTACCTTCCAAAGGGTACCTCAGGGGAAGAGACATTATTTTAGGAACATTCTTTATTTTTTAACTTGAGGATATTATCTGTTAACAAAATAGTAGATTAAAAAACATGAGAGGTCGTGTTTTTTTTTTTTTTGCGTGTGTGTGTGTGTGTGTGTGTGTATCTGAGGAATACAACAACATATATTCAGAACACCAAGTTCTAAACATACAGATTCCTTAAAACAAACTGGTATAAAACATTTTGATAACGCCAGGACTTATCCTTTTAAGATAGTTTAAATTGTGACATTATTAAAATGTTTACCAACTAAAGGCAGCATTGTCTTCAAGATTTAAGTTTATAATTCTAGACCTTACTTTTATGTGAGTTTTTTCTAGAAATTATGCCTTCCTAAAAATTGAGCTAAACCTCTTAATTTTGCTTAATTTTGTTTTGTTTCATATTAAATATAATTTGTAAAACTCTCTTTATTTTGCATATTTTGGAGTTCTCTCTAGGAATGCTTTTTGATCTAGAATTTTCTCCTAGGCTAGGTAATTTGAAACTGAATCTCTTACGTTAGAAAAGCTCAGTAGGTTCTGTATAGTTTGTTTGGTTTCTCTCCTCAGGTAAAAACTGTCTTTCTCTCAGTTTGGCAGTGTGATAGGCTTCACACTTGGTTGAATCTGAGGTGAATTTGTCAAAAGCAGGTTGTTTTAGTTAAAGTAATCCATGTACCCTGTTCTACCTGCTATCTGGGAGAACTGCCAAGAGAGTCCCCAACATTTCATTCAGGGGCAGAGTCTATCAAACTGTTAGTTTTTTTGTTTGTTTGTTTTTAAAGCAAATTTGACTTTGTCATGGTTCTGATATTTTCTTCATTTATCATGAAATCAACTCTAGGGCTGCTTGACTGGTTCAGTCAGTAGAGCATGTGACTCTGGATCCCGGGGTTCTGAGTTCAAGCCCCATGCTGGGCATAGAGTTTACTTAAAAAAAAAAAAAAAAGAAATCAACTCTAGTCTTCTGGCTTCATGTTTTATGCTAGTTTTAGTTTAGAAAGTGTCTTTTCTGATAGACTTTTTTCTTTTCCTATAATTATATTATAATTATGGTTTAATTACAACTGATTAAAATTGTAAAGATCACTATTTTTTTGTCAATGTCTAAGACAAAGTATTCTATATATTTTATCAGCAATAAGAAACTGAAATATTTACCCTAGAGAGAGGCAGTGAAGATCTGACCAAAAGTTAAAAGATAATAATCATCTGAATGGTAATTACCATTAGGAATGCTAAACTACCCGAAAATAATCCTTGTTCTCCATCAAAAGTAAATTACAAGCTCACTCATGGTGGGTCATTATCAGCTGTTTTTAATGGAGCATAGTGTTTAAAAGCAGACGCTATGGAGGTAGAAAATTCTGGATCAAATCTCACACTACCCTGACTGGTCACATAATATTGAAATAGTTATTTAGTCTCTTAAGAACATCAGTTTCTTCATTTATAACATACTATAATGATACTTCATAGCGGATTGAAATGGTGAGCATAGCACCTAATTCAAATCAGAGCCTATGAAATGTCAGCTCTTACTTATTATGACTACTTGCAGTTTATTTTGCATCATCATCTAAATGTATTTCACTGTCAGAAAATCTTTTGTCACAAAACTGTTTATCTGTCAGCATCAGTTAAGAACATGGTGCCTAATGCCAACGGAATATTTTGATATATTAGGATCTATATATTACCCATAAAATGACTTCTACTTCCACAAGCAGAAGTTGTTATAGTCTGAATGTTTGTGCCTCCCCAAATTTATATGTTGAAATCTTAACTCCCAATGTGAGGGTATTAGGACGTAGGGTTTTGGGGAGGTGATTAGGTCATGAGAGCAGAGCCCTCATGAATGGGATTAGTGCCCTCATGAAAGAGGCCCCATAGAGATCCCTTCCCTTTCTGCCCTGTGAGGAAGTTTGCATCCCAGAAGAGAGCCCTCACTGGACCATGCTGGCACCCTGATTTCAGACTTCCAGCCTCCAGAACTGTGAGAACTAAACGTCTGTGGTTTATGCACCACCCAGTCTTCGGTATTGTATTACAGCAGCCTAAATGGATGAAGACAGAAATAATCATCATTAACATATTTGCAGATTTCATTCTCATTTTTTCTATGGATATGTTTTTATCATTTGAAAAGTGGCCCTTGTAATGCATATCTAGCTTTTAGATTTCAGTGTTACCTGGTGAGAACAGTTTCTTTAGATGATCTTCAAAAATCACAATTTTAAGTAACTAAATAATATTCTATTATACAGAATAATAAGAATGTAGCTTATTTAAATATTCCTCTATTATTGACTATTTAGGTTGCTTGCACTTTTTATTCATTATAAATAACATTTCCATGAACATCCTTCTACATATATATTTAAAAGTATAATGAACACATTCAAATATATAAATATTTTAAAAGAATTTGAGGTATTCCAGATGCTTTTCTGAAAATTTTGTAGCAATTTACCTGCCCATCAGGACTGCCTCATAGATATGTGAAATCCAAATCAAGACTTTCTTTTTCATTTTGATCTGTTAGTCCTACATAATAAATGGGCAAATTCTCACTAATTTCCCCCATGGTTAACACACAGACAAAATCTGTCCTAGCTCATTATGACATTTAACTGCATATCTTGAATTACATTAAAGTTTCAAAAGTTATAATTTATTTCTGAAGGAATTTTAAGTGGCAACAGAAAAAGAAAGGGATTAAAAGAGTTATATTATTGGCTATAAGAACTGTATGGACTTAAAAATGGCTAATCATTACAAAGAACAGAAGAGGCAGGCTAAAGGTTTTTGCATTTTCTGTCATCATTTCAAAGGGCAAAGACAACCAGAGGAAGAGACTGGATCATCATTATTTATTCAACTACTTGGTCCTTCCTGTGGGGCATATCTTTTTTGCATCACTATTCACAACTAGCTTTTCAGCCAAAGTCTGTTTATTGGATGTCAGGTTGACTGGAAAGGTGGCCAATGGAATTTATGTGAGAGGAGCATATCACACATGTGGCCTGCGTCCAGGATTCATTCATTCATTCTTTAAATATTTACTGAGGACCAACTGGGTGCTGGGCCCCATTCTGAGCATATCAGTGAGCTAAAGAGATAAAAACTCTTGCCCTCTTGGAACTTACATTTCTGTAGGAGAAGACGATAATAGCACAAGAAATCCGTTTTATGATACATTTGGAAGTAATTAGTGAAATAAGGTAGGGAAGAGGATAGCTTGGGGTCAGAGTGGATGTTAACATTTTTAAATGGGTAGTTAGGAAAGGTCTGCCTGACCAGATGACTCTTGAGTCAAATTTGAAGAAGGTGAAGAAATGAGTGATGCAGATGCCTGGGGCAAGCACCCATGGGGGTCCAGGCATGTCTGGTCCATTGGAAAATTGGCTCCACAAAAGTATTTTTGAAGAGCGTTCAAGATATGTGAGACAGACCAAATCCTGAGAGAGAACAGAAAGCTGTATGCATGATGAGCTTGACCCAAGAGCCACTGAAGATGAGAAGAAGAAAGATCCTACATGGTGATTCATGTTTAAACCTAGTTCTGATTATGTCTAGAAAGAATTCTGCTGCCCAAGTGACACTGAATTAGCACTGAGCATATCACAGTAAGGGAAGACCCACCTCCCTTCCTCCACAGACCTCACAGCAGAAAGGACTATGCTGCTTAGGGTGCAGGGTGAGAAGCGGCAGTGGTCGCTGTTGTATGAACCGCCCCCTCCCCCCCACCCAGGGAACTTGGCCCCTAGCAATTGGCTCTTGAATTGTGGATACTGGTGGGGCTTACTGTGTCTTGTGCGATGAAGGGCAAGCCCAGCGAAAACTACTGTTCTGCATCAGGAGGGAGCTGGAGGAGCCAAATTGTCAGGGTGGCAAGATTCGTAAGTTAGAGACAGAATAAGGCAGAGCCTGGTAGACATCAAAGTAATGGAGTACAAAAGAAAGAGATCTCTTGGGAACTTCTAGAAATAGGTGTGTTTGTGTGTGTGTGTGTGTGTGCGCGTCTGTGTGTGCGCATGTGCTTTATAGGAGGTCGAGGTCTGTCAGAGTAACTTCTGTGTGGAATTTATTTTTTACAAGTTTTTATTTAAATTCCAGCTAGTTAACATACAGTGTAATATGAATTTCAGGTGTAGAATTTAGAACTTACATATAGCACCCTGTGCTCATCAGGATAAGTGCCCTCCTTAATACCCATCACCTATTTAACCCATCCCCCTACCCACCTCCCATCCAGCAACCCTCAGATTTTTCTATATTAAGAGTCTGTTTCATGGTTTGACTCTCTCTTTTTTCCCCCTATGTTCATCTGTTTCATTTCTTAAATTCCACATATGAGTGAGATCATATGGTATTTGTCTTTCTCTGACTGAATTATTTCACTTAGCATTATACTCACTAGCTCCATCCATATTGTTGCAAATGGCATGATTTCATTCTTTTTTATGGCTGAGTAATATTCCATTGTATATATACCCTATCTTCTTTATCCATTCATCAGTTGATGGACATTTGGGCCCTTTCCATAATTTGGCTATTATTGATTGAAATTTGCTTTAACCTAATTTGTCTGCACAGGCAAACATGTAGATTATTTCTTAGCTTTTTTTTTTTTTTTAGTATTGAATGAAAATTTTGCCATAAATACTTTCTCATTGTTTTTTTTTTCCTTTTTTAGGCCAACAATACCAAAGGCCAACAGTAAAGGACAGTACTAATCTCTGTAGCAGGGAAATGTGACTAACACCACAAATCTGTAATTTAGCAAACTCACCTAAGAAAAACTGAATATAAATGACCACAACTCGGGCGCCTGGGTGGCTCAATTGGTTAAGCGACTACCTTCAGCTCAGGTCATGATCCTGGAGTCCCAGGATCGAGTCCCTCATCGGGCTCGCTGCTCAGTGGGGAGTCTGCTTCTCCCTCTGGCCCTCTCTCCTCTCATGCTCTCTCTCACTCTCTCTCTCTCAAATAAATAAATAAAATATTAAAAAAAATGACCACAACTCTTATAACTATTATTTTTACCTGGGCACTTCAAGGCCAAGTCAGGAAGAGAGATTTAGATCAGAGACAAAGGATTTTGTTACTCACAACTCGTCCTTTCTTACTGAGCGGACAGTAAGGGAGCTAGGTGACACCCACAGGTACAGTTAAGTTGTATTATAGGAGAGAAATACTGCACTTGGAGAATCTGAAAGTTTCATACTGGGAAACCAGCTTGTTGGCCCATTACTTGGGATGGGGATAATATCTCTATCTTCCATGAGTGTTCACTACACAAATATCCTTGCACAGATAATCTGGGACAAAAGAAGTCAGTGCTTCTGCTTGCAAGATATGCAGAAAATGAGAGACCTACAGAAAACTGTCTTCCAACAACATTAGCAACTGGTTTCATGGAAAAAAGCCAAAAAGAGAAACACAAACCTAACACTTCCCTGCTTTTTGAGACTACATCTTTCTTGGAAGAAACCCTGCCACAACTAATAAATTCTCAAATTGCCATGACCTTCAGATTGCTAGCCATATTTTCTAGAGCAGTGCAGCCCTTTCTATTGCACTACTGGGGGACGGCCCCAGTGGGCATATACTCCAGGGCTCTTCAGGCCCAGTTACTTGAGGTGAATACCCTGTAGAGACTGGTCTCTCGCTCAGTATTTCTTTGATACACTCTGTTTCATGTTCTGCAGAACCAATGGCATTTGGTCCTAAGTGGGTAGACCTAGCTATCTGGTTACCTAGTGTCGTGGGATGGAGTCTGAGATGGAGAAGAGATTGTTGGAAGGGAAGCATGACACAATGGCCAAATCATAAACCATAACTCCATTAAGTCCCATTTTCATATTGAATAGACAATGAAATTGTATTACCTGTCTCTTACAATGGGAAGAAAAATCAATATGTGCCATTTCTTCATGTGATGGATGTCTTTCTCTATCCTCCCTGCTGTTGCTACCCGCAACATTTTACATTAGCATGATAAGAAACATTGCAAAGTGTGGGATGGGCCTGGGTCTTCAGAAGGTGATTTCTCATATCAGTCAGTGAATATAGTGTTTAAAACAGCATTTGTCATTATGGTTAAAAAAAAGTGCCCATAATCAGCATAGAGTAAAGCAACGTTAAATTATTGAACAAAGATTCCTTTACCACCCTGTAGGATATCTGGGAATAGCAGTCAAGTGTGTATTACATAAAAGAAAATGTGCTAGATCTGGAATTCACTTCCATTCCACGTGGCTTAGTTATGTGGTCTTGATTAAATTTAACACTCTGACTCACATGTTGATATTTTGAATGGGGAGAATAATCTTTGTTCTGTTCTCTTCATAGGTTCATAATTATTAACATTAACAATGTGCTATAAGCATACGAGGGCCTCAGTAATCATGTCTGATATAATTGTGAAATGGTATTACAATTATGACATATTTAAATCAAAGTAGAATCTTTTCATAATATTGACATTGAGGAACAAGATCAATATTTCTGTGAGTTTCAATTTTTTGCAACATAGGGAACCTAGTCTGATTGGTAAGAAGACAAAATTCATGTAAGAACGAATGACATTCTAAAATATGATAGGGTAATCTAAGTAATACATTTCTAACATTGTTTTCATTTTTCACTAATGTTTTTCTTTTTTTTTTTTTTAAGATTTATTTATTTACCTTAGAGAGCAAGTAGGGGCAGCTGGGTGGGGCAGGGGTGGCGTGGGGGGAGATGGACAGAAAGAAAGCAGGCCCGGGGGGAGGGGGAGGATAGAGGGAAAGGGGGAGAGAGAATCTCAAGCAGATTTCCTGTTGAACATGGAACCCCACACAAGGCTGGATCCCATGACCTTGAGATCATGACCTGAGCTGAAATCAAGAGTTGCACGCTTAACTGACTAATCCACCCAGTTGCCCCTCACTAATGTTTTTCTTAGGTGCACAATCCCCATATATAACCAAGTGGCGACCAAGTTGTTTATTCATATTTCCTGGAGTGTCCTCTATTTCTTCATCTCAGTCTTCTGTGATAACATCACCCTTAATTTATGACTCTAGTCATAATACTACTGTCTTTTCTTTTTGACAACTGGGAAATTAAATAGGAATCAACAAATATACTGGGGATGGGTAGTAGAACAAAGGGCTTTGTTTCTACATGTGACTAGAGCAATTCATGCAAACCATGACCTACAAAGCAATCTACAATATCTGCTTTTGTTTTAATAAAACATGGATCCACAGCAAAAAATTCATGGATTTTAGCCACCAACACTGGGAATCAATGCACACAAGTACTAACTCTTTTTTTTTTTTTTTAAACTAATTCACTCACCACTAACTTATGTAAGTTCTCATCTTGAAACTGGTGATGGCTGACACAGAAATATTTCTAGGATCAAAACTGAAAGCAGGTAGATGCTGTGGTTGTGATGCTAAGAATATCAAATCTGCCTGAATTGAATACATGTTGAGGTCGCTGAGATTTGGTTCATTGAACAACTGGGTGACAGACATATAGTTCAGATATGACTGCACACTTGGAATTTCCTTTAGCAACTGAATAGGTGCTGTGTGTGTGTGTGTGTGTGTGTGTTTGTGTGTGTGGTGTGTTTACAGGACAGTTACCCGGCAGAGTTAGTTTAAGACTCAGGTGTTATTTCTTTCCTCAGATACCAAGAACCAGTGGTCTCACTGGAGTGTTATCAGCTACATTGGAGGGAACAAGAGAGAATGATAAAGAAGGTAAAAGGAAGCTGAGTGGTTGAGTCCTATTTCTTGGATAAACTAAGGTCAGTCAAACATTCCAGAATATCTGCTTGCTAAGACTCAACTTGTGCAGGTCTGAGCCACTCTTTTGGATATTATTTAATGGCTAGACTAAGTATTCTTTTTTAAAGAAATTTTTAAAATTTTAATGCAGGCGAAGTCAGTGTGCCAGGTTCATTTCAGCTCCTTCCTTGCCAAATTGAAGGGCAGGGTCTGCTTCAGTTTCTCTGCCTTCTCTTTGTCTGTGATGACAAGATATAAAGGTATCTGATGCATTGAACTTTAGACTTCACCTTATCCTTATTTTTCTTGATCTCAACAGATTTGGCCTCCTTTCGCCTGGCTGTGAGCAGAAAGCCCTTGATTTTATCGATTTTGTGAAGCATGGCTCCAAGGGGCACTCGAGAGCATGCGGCTGGCACCACAAGCTACAAGAAGCAAGGAGTAGACTAAGTATTCTTGAGGTCGCCAACTTTCCTGAGCAATGGAAAGTCATGGTGGTACATGTGAATGGTTTAAATAGGTAGCTCTCAAATTTTAGCATGCATCAGAATCATCTGGAGAACCTTTAAAGCACAGATTGCTTGGGCCCATCCTCAGAGTTTCTGTTAGAGGGTCAGAGGCAGAGACTGAGAATTAGCATTTTTAATAAGCTCCCTGGTAATGTAGATACCACTGGTTGGGGGACCACACTCTGTGATCCATTAGAATTGCCTTGGTTCCATGTATGTCTTTTATAATAATCATATCAAACTACATATTCAAATCACTATAAGTAAGCTCCATTCCAATCCCCAAGCCCCTAACCCTTCAAATAATAGATGGGTGGGGAGTTAAGTAAAGCTTTTGAAAGTGACCAGTGGAGAGTCATGGAAATGAAGTCCACACTCAGAGGGACTGCTCTTTTTGAGAACCTGGCTGGCTTATTTTGAAATAAGCTGAATTCTAGTACTTGTGGCAGAGACTATGAAACACAAGATCCTCTGATGACAAAAATGATGACAACCTACCCCCCAGTTGATCATCTTCACTTGTAAGTATACCATGTGGAATTGGATGGACTCAGAGAAGAAGTGAAGAAGGATCCTGCAGGACAAAGTGGAAGGTCCAGATGCCAGGTAGCTGCATGTCCCCTCTCACTCTGCAGTAGACTCCAGAAATTTTCCTCAATCATTTACTCATGCAATCATACATCAAGTGGTGTTGAGTGCCTACTACATTCCAGGAATCGACCTAGATGCAGGGATCAAAACAGGTAACAAGACAGACATAGTTTCTGCTTTCATGGGGCTTACTTCTTGGTGTGGGTGGGAGGAAGTGGAGGGAGGAAGAGAGAATGGGAGAGCAAACGATGGGAGGGAAGAAGAGAGACAGAACATGAGCAAATAAATAATCCAGAAAAATATCACATAGCATAAGTAAAGTGCAGAGAAATAGAACAGTGATTTGATACCAAGAGACAGGTTACAGAGTGGCTATTTTGGATTGGGTGTTCAGGAAGGTCACTCTGGATGACATTTAAGCTGTGATTTGAATGACAAGAAGGAGTCAGCCATGTGAAAGATCAAGGGCAAAGAGCATTTCAAGCAGAGGGAGCAGCTAGTGCAAATGCCTCAAGGTGGGAGTGAGCTTGGCAAATTCAAGGAATGAAAGATCAGTGTGGCTGGATCATCCTGGGACAGAGTGTGAGTGATACCAGATGAGGTTGAAGGACAGGCAGGGGCCACTCTAAAGTCATTGATGGGATTTAATTGTAGGTGTGACAGAAAAAACTATTGGCTAGTAGTGTTCTGATGTGATTGGTATTTTACTGCTGCAGCGGACAGAACACCCCACGGGACAGGGGACAAAGTAGAAAGAGGTGACTAGTTGGGAATCTATGTTAGTAGTACCTGAGAAAGGTGATGGTGGTACTGAGTAGGTGTTGTGAGTTGGAAAATAGTCAGATGCTGGAGAAATGTGGTCGATTAAGCATTACCGATTGTTTGAATATGTGTGGGGAATGTGCATTAGGGAAACAGAGGCAACGAGAATTACCTCCAAGGTCCTTGCTATTCAATAATGTGATTTGAGGACCAGCAACATCACATCATTTGAAACTTGTTATAAATGCAGAGTCATAGGCTATAACTCAGACTTACTGAATTAGAAGACCACCAGGTGATTCATATATGCATTAAAGTTTGAGAAGCCCTGTGCTAGATTATTGTTTCAATCTTTAGGGAGATTAGTGCTACTTATGGAGATGGAGATTCCTGGGGCAGGAATCAGTTGGGATCGGGAAGAGGGAACCATACTTTCTCTTTTATGTGTGTGAATTTTGAAAGATTCATTTGGCATACAAATGAAGACATCAAGTAACAGTTGGTTATGTAAGTCTGGATTTCTGGGGAATAGTCAGGGCTAGAGATAAAGATGTTGGATTCATTAGCATTTGGGTGGTGCTCACTATCCAATGAATGAATGGATGAGCTCACTAGTGAGAGTGCATTGATAGAGGAGAGGGCTAGGAAGGAGCGGAGCACTATAAAGTCTAGAAGCCTACACTTTTTAAAGAGGAAGACACAGCAAAGGAGACTAAACAGAGGAATGCCATGAGAGTATGGTGTCATGGAAGCCAAGAGCAGAAAGTGTTTTAAGAAAAAGCAGTCAATTGCACCAAATAGTGCTGAGAGGTTGAGGGAGAGAACACAGAAAACAGCACTGAATTTGGCAACATGGAGGTCAGTGGGGACTTTGGCCAAGGCAGTATCAGCATGGTGGGAATTGATACCTTTGGGGTACACAGAGGAGAGAAATTGAGGTGAGTGAGTCCAGACAATGCTTACAGATGAGGTGTTTTTTTAAAGATTTTATTTATTTATTTGAGAAAGAAAGAGAAGATGCGTGTGAGTAAGAGAGAGCACACAAGCAGGGGGAGGGGCAGAGGGAGAGGGAGAAACAGACTCTGTGCTGAATAGGGAGCCCGATGTGGGGCTTGATCCCAGGACCCCGGGATCATGACCCCAGCCAAAGGCAGATGCTTAACAGACTAAGCCTCCCAGGCACCCCTACAGATGAGTTTTTTTTTTTTTCCAAGCTTCTGGGAGATAATATAGTTGTGTTTATTTCATTTGTATTCAGAAACCAATAATCATTCTTGGTTTCTCTTTCTACCATAGCCAAACTCCTAACTCTATTCTAGATGCATGGAGTACAAA
>NC_138371.1:77784656-77826888 GCF_054177405.1 Leptonychotes weddellii | reverse complement strand
CTGTGAGTGATCCTTCACAAATGGCAATACAAGGATTCCTTAATACTGTAGCATGGCACCTTATACAGTGTTTAGGGATAAAATTCCAATGGTGAAAATTTTTCAAAAAATTCCATTATATCACTCATATGTCCCTGTGGAATGTTCACACTATGAGAGCCACTTAGGTGTTGGGATCAAATGAAGCAAATATTAGATTGTGTCTCACTTCTCATTCAGAGAAACACAATTATAGAGGGGACTCACCTATAATACTATTATTATTATTGGCTCTGTACATATGGTTTTATTAATATAAGTTAAATATATGTGTCAATTTTATACCTCAATAAAAGATTAAAAATTCACATAACATGCAAATCTAATAAGAGTTAATTTTCTTTTTTTGAGAGAGAGAGCATGAGCAGGGGGGACGGGTGGAGGGAGAGGGAGAATCTTTTTTTTTTTTTAAGATGTATCTTTTTATTTTAGAGAAAGAGAGAGAGAGCATGAGGGGCAAAGGGAGGAGAGAGAATCCCAAGCAGACTCTGTGCTGAGTGCGGAGCCCAATGCAGGGCTCAATCTCATAAGCTTGAGATCATGACCTGAGCTGAAACCAAGAGCTGGACATGTAACCAACTGTACCATCCAGGTGCCCCAAATAATAAGAGTTAATATTAACTGAAAACTTACTAAATATGGTCAGTGTACTAGGAATATTACATGCACAGTATTATTCAAATTAATCCACATACTAACCCTGTGGGGTAGGTATTTTTATGCTACCTGAAGGGAAGACTGAGTTTCCTAAGGTCACAGAGCTAAGTTGCTTTCCTAGCCCCAAATAATTCCCATGTGAGTATGCCTTCCACTTTGCACATGGTTTTCCTGGCTTACAATCTTCTGCGCCAGCGAAACCCATCCTTACTGTTAGTTAACCCACAGGGCTTCCTAATCATGTGGCTCACCCATTTCTCACCAGCAGTAGCTTTTCCCTTTATCTGCATCTCATGCATTCACTTCTTTCTTTACTGAGGCTCCATAAGACTCACTTTTCCTCTTAAGTCCCTGCTGGAGCTCATTACCATCTATGGATCAGTTAGGGAGTTTGCATGACTGAGTCTGTAAGTAGGAAACAAACTTCTTCTGAAGTCAGAAACTATTTAGGACCCTGGGACCTGATTTAATGTAAACACAATAAACACATTCCTGTCAGAGTAAAAATCAGTTATTCAAAATTTTCAGAGCAACTGTTTTAAAAGTTTAGATGTTTGCAAGTACCATCTAAAAGGTTCAATAAAAATACTACTTAGCTCAATTCAGATATAATTTGATACTTTTATTAACTAAGCCCCCTTTTAGAGATTATGTACAACTTTTGTTCTTCCAGTCCTCTGCAATGGCTCCCCGGAATCGTGCCCTATTTCTGTAGCTAGCAAATGGGCATTTGCAATGGTGCCTACTTGGATAATGCAAACCTGAATTTTAGGGTTCTACCTAAGGGCGTTTCCCCAGTCCTCTTTGACTCTGGCCTGGTTTTGGATGCCAATTCTCTGTTTCTGGAAAATGCCCTGACCATTGTGAGTGACTATTGTCTCCCACCTTTCTTTCTTGGTGGAAAAGAGCAGGCGGTGATGTGACTTAATTCACTTCTTTCAAGATCAAAGTACAAAAGATGAGGGAATCAACAACGAGGAGGGAAACTGGAACTTGGTGGACTGTCCGGAATGACTCTCGAACCTTTATTTTTTCACTCTCTTGTATTTGAAGCTAGAAGAAGGTAGAGATGATGGTTACATATGGGAATCCATCTAGTGAGATTTGGCTTGGAAATTAATTCTGACACATTGTTTTAGACCCGATAAGCTAGGTAATATTATAGCAACAAACAACACTACAATATCAATGGTTAACCAAAATTTTAGTATTATTTTCAGTCATGCAAACCTTCTGCGGGCCCAGGCATCTCTCCAGGTGTCCTCCAGGTGGAAACTGAACATTCTGGGCTGTTTCTACCTCATGACACTTTTCTCTCAACATGGGGCTTTAGGGTTTGTCTAAACAGAGGAAGAGAACATTAGGGATTATGCATTGGCTCTTAAGTACTTCCTCCCCAAAGTGACCTCCGTGTCCCAATCCACTGGCCAGAATTAGTCATAGTCCCAGCTCAACTGCAAAAGGGGGTAAGAAACTTAGTTTTCTGTGTATCTAGGAATGGTTGGAAAACCAAAGTGGGCACTAGCAATGTCTGTTACAGACACCTGTGGGAAATGTCCCTCCAAGCCTCATATTCTTTGACATTCAGGTGCTTAGGGCACATGGGGTATGGCCTGAGGTGAGAGGTGTGTAGGCAGAGGGGCGAGAAATTTGTCCTATTTTGAAGACACCCACTGATGTCTTCATCCCTAAGCCTGCATGACGAACTTCCAAAAATTTTTCTTGTGTGCCATCTTGGTACAGAGACCATTAAAGAAAAACAGACTAATCTCCTTATAGCCACGAGTAAATAAATACACTTTTACAAGATATTTTATAAGGTGGTCAAGGACTTTGAATTAAGGGCCTAGATCTAGATCCTCCTAGGTACAAAATAGGCAAGTGTGGATTTATGTACTTTAAATTCTATTTCTTCCAAGGTTTGTCATAGGATTAAAATTTAAAATAGAGTCCACACAGCAATGATGAATCAGAAAGGGAATGAAGAAAGCTCAGACGTATACACAAAGGATAAGCTATAAAGCTGTGAGCCTCCTCTGAAGGGCAGGAATGGGATCTTTCATTTAACACATCTTAGTGTGTTATCCTGGGAGCATGTTTGATACCAGCTTCTCATTATGGGAATAGTGATCAGGCTCCACTGCCTTACAAACATCGTATATATGTGTATACAATCTCACCTCTAAAATTTCAAGGTAATAGAAAGTAATCTAATTATGTGGATAATTAAAAACAACCAAGTGCAAGTTTAAAACTTATACTTTTATGACTGCATAGGAGGCTATCAAAATGACAGGGTGTCTGGATGTGATCGTTGCACGCACTCAGATTAAATGAGTGCATTAGTTGATTGTTTCTGGTATGAAGATAAGCAGAGAAAAGTATAATAATGTTGGCATTTAAGTGGACCTAATTAGGCTTCAAGTTTAACACTCCATTAAGATGAATGGGAAAGGGTCACCCCCGTTCAAGCTGTGGCATTGTCTTAGTGTGTCTGGATTTTGCCTCTGAAGACAACAGTCTGTCAGCATATGTTCTCACAGTTACCCCTGGAAAGCAGACTGGAAATTTAATTCTTTTAAAATTAAATCTCAGATTCTGGAGGCCACAGTGAAGTCCATGGGGAGACCTTAAATCTTCTAGTTCTGCAGCTGTATTAGTCAAAAACAACAAGAGTAATGATAATACTTTCCCTTGTCTATAGGAACTTTCCTGTGCAGACTTCAGTGTTCCCTGAATATGATCTGGTGAAACTAACAACCTCCAGTTTACCACTGAAGGACCCTGTCCATAGAAGGAATGAGTGACTTGGGTAAATTTACAGAGCATGTCACTGGTAAAGCCAGAAATAAAATGGAGGGACTGCTCAGTTTTGTTGCAATAGTTTGTCATCCATCAGGGAAAGGGAATAAGAAATACTGATCTCATGCTAAACTGAGTGCACATGCATGTGAAAGAAAACCCAGGAATCAAAGAGCAGCCCAGCACAACAGACCTGTTTATAGGTGAGTCTTACCATCCTGCCATATGGAAATTTGGCTCAGTGATAGGTGAGTAGGAGAAACCTGTAGTTATGACAATGGCCAACCCAAAGTGCATGGATGTGGTCTGAAACTTAGGCTACTCTGGAGCACATTCACGATCATCAACCCAAAGAGCCATAGGGTTACCCTGTGCTTTTCACTGACTGGATTTGGAAATTAGATGTCTGGATATTGCATAAGAAGAAGGCACGTATGGTTTGAGTTGAGTGGTTGGGTAATGGTTGTCATGATTTTCTGATTCTTTGGAAGGTGGTATGGCTGCATCTCCACTGTAATCTCAGGACTGGCAATTTATAATTCTGGTTATGCTATAGTTTCCGTTCATGTCATTGGACAATTTTTCTTGCTAAAATTTAGTTGCTGCTTTTTAAAATTAGTGAGATGACGTATAGCCTGCTTATCCAAATTCTTTGTTTTGTGGCTGTGTTCTTCAGTAAAATTGTAGGAAGGAAGTTTCGGTATACAACTGGTAGACCTATTACTATGTCCAGCTCTTTTCTAAATGTGAAATTATTATAAATTTTGGAATTGTTTAAATGGGTCCAATTGTAATAAAATAATGGCAGTATGTTTTTATTAATCATTGATCTTAGGCTTTTGGAGTTGGATGGAAGGAAATGTGGTTCTTAGAGCCAAATGCTTACTAATGCTGAGATTCATTATTTCAGATCCCTGATTGATGATATGCTTTAGCTTGAACATTTCTAATAATGGAGAGTTGAGAATGGCACGATCATTCCCAAAAATGTTGACCATCTTGAATTATTAGTTCTTCTCACTCTGTCTTGTAATATTCTATACTTATTGATACTAATCTTGACTCTGAGAATACATCTGCTATTTGATAGCTTTCAGATACCTGAAGCAAGTGATCATGTTAATCCCTTAGTTTTCTCTTTTTCATTCATTATAGGGCATACAGAAGTTTTGAGAAACTTTGCTTCAAAGGTTTCCTTTTTTTTTTTTAAAGATTTTATTTATTTATTTGAGAGAGAGAATGAGATAGAGAAAGAGAGCATGAGAGGGGGGAGGGTCAGAGGGCGAAACAGGCTCCCCACTGAGCAGGGAGCCCGATGCAGGACTCGATCCCGGGACTCCAGGATCATGACGTGAGACGAAGGCAGTCGCTTAACCAACTGAGCCACCCAGGCGCCCCGCTTCAAAGGTTTCCCTCAAGCTTTAGTATTATGTGAGGATTCAACCTAGCTTATAAATGCCTATGGTGTATCATTAATACTTGGTTATTCTTGGGGCGCCTGAGTGGCTCAGTTGGTTAAGCATCTGCCTTCAGGATTGAGGGTCCTGGGATGGAGCCTCACATCGGGCTCCCTGCTCAGTGGGGAACCTGCTTCTCACTCTCCCTCTGCCTGCCACTCTCTCCCTGTCAAATAAAATAAAATCTTTAAAAAAATACTTGGTTATTCTTACTCATTGAGAACAGATAAGTTAGCATTTGGAATGGATTCACTTTCACAGTATATTTTAGCTTTTATATTGGTCTTGTTTTAGGGAAAATGAAATTCATTTGGTCTATCCTAATTAAAAAATTTATTTGTAGTAAAATTATTTGTAATAAATTTGCCCCAAAAAGTATCATTTCCAATAATGCTTTGACAAGATAAAAACATGTAAATGGCAAAAAGAAATAAAAAATCAAAAAATAAGATAGAACTGGGTAAAGTTCACCATATAAAATAACAACTATGATGTTATTACATACTTATTTGTGGTGGGTCCAAATTTGATTCTGAACTTGCTAGCAGCCAATTCAAAGAGAGAAATAAGATCAGTTATGAGACTAAGAGCATCTAAAATGATTCAGAGACAATTGGAAGAACCTTGATTCCTCATGCTGAGTCCTGAGAACACTTTTTCCTGAGTTTGCAAAGAGATGACTTTCTATATTGAAGTAAGACTATCTTCAACAACATTTAGGTAATGAATTCCACAACAGATTTCATAGGACTCTTTCATGATAAAGTGATAAAAATTCCCAAGTGCAATTGCCTGGTACTTAGTAAGTGCTTATAATGGGTTAAACTGTCTCAGGCCCAGGCCCCCTGATTTCCCCCACCCCCCTCCCGCCCCCCAAAGAAGTTGAAGTCCTAATGCTCTGTACCTGGGAGGGTTACATTATTTGGAAATAGGGTCTTTGCAGATGTAATCCAGATAAAAATCAGATCATACTGAACTAGGGTGGACCGTCATCTGATGTGACTGGTGTCTATAGAAAGAGAAGAGACACAGACAGAGACGTAGAGGGAATATGGCCATGTGAAGATAGAAGCAGAGATTGAAGTCATGCTGCCACATGCCAAGGAACACCTGGGGCTCTGAGGAGTTGAAAGAGACAAAGAAGCATCCTCCCTTAGAGCTTTCAGAGGGAGTGTGGCCCTGCCAACACATTGATCGTGGATTTCTAGCCTTCAGAACTGTGAGAGAAGACATTTCTATTGTTTTAAGCCACTCGATTTCTGATACTTTGTTATCCGGGCAGCCCTAGGAAACTGATATCGTGCTCAATACATATTTATCAATGTTTGGATGAATTTTATGGACCACTTGACTGATAGGAAAGGGCTGCTCAGAAATTTAGAGAGTGCTGTGATTGACGAAGAAAAAAATGGATATACTCTCACTGGATATATTTATGTCCATTTCTATTTTTTACTAAAGTCAGCATTTCTACATAGAAGATTTATTTATTGTGGGGTTATAATTAATAAACCACGATCAGGAGGTTTAATGTATAGATTTGGCCACAACAGGTACCATCTTATTTCCTGTGACATACAGCTCTTCTCAGAGCTCTGTGCAGCATCTAGCATATAGTAGGTAGTCCATAAATGTTTACGGGAATTCCATGGTAAATTCTATTATTACATGATTAATAACGAGGGTAGAGGAAGGTCTTGTTCCCAAATCCTATTATTATAAAGGAGACATATTACACCTATATATTTTAATTAGCAGTGTCACAGGAATCCTGTTATCTACCCTTGTGAATTTTACTATGTATGGGTGTTCCTGCTTCTTTTTCATTAGTCCTTTTCTCAAAACACATACCCATGACTTCAATCCTTATCATCTCCTACTATCTTCAAGAAATCAAATAAATCAATGACTCCCTAAACACCGAGAGAAAGAGAACATGAAAAATGAGCCAACAGGAAAAGCAACGTCTTGATTCTGGTTGGAACGCAGTCTACCAAAGTTGTTGCGAGGCCAGTTTCAATCTCCCGAGTACTGGCTTCCCTTCTACTGCTCTATCCTCAAGGCAGTCAAATGTTATGATAAGATAAAGGCAGCCACGAATGGGTCATATGCCCACTACAAATTATGAAAGCTCACCAAACACAGATGAATATCATGCATGATGAGCTCATTTGGAGAAAAAAGATGTCACATTCTTTTCAATAACTTAATATTTTATTTGGAATGGTAAAGCTTTTGAGAATCACTGAACTCCTATGCATAGTGGTACTTTCAACTTAAAAAGCAGAGATGGAGTCTTGCAAGTTTTCGGTGCCAGAATCATCATTCTGGACCTGAAAGGAAGACATGAAAAAACCAAAAGAAACAAATAAAACAAAAAACAAAACCAAAAAATGTGGTGGGCAATCTCTAGGGGAACCCATGGAAACACGGACTGCTTGAATGCTCCTGTGTTTGCAAAAAGTTCTGTTCTATTCATCGGTCCTAGGTTCATCCCACCGGTGGTCCCACCCCTGTCAGAAATATAATGGAGCACAATCTCGAAACTGTCCTGCCCTTGCAACATTCACAGGTTCTCTCTCCCCCTAAATTTGAGCAGAGGCACTTTTCCTTTCTAAAGAGCAGCATCTGGCCTCTTCGTGTGCTCATTTGCATGCCAATACTGGATTGCTCTCCCAGCGCACAGCTATTTAATAGTGGTGCTGGTGTCCGAGCTCTGGGAACAAACCAAATGGTTTGGGTGTGCTTTTGTGTGCAGTGCGGGTCGTTGCTACAGTGTGCTTATTAAGAATAGTACACATTCATTATAACAAGATTGCTCTTTTGCTCAGGGGCCATCACGGCCCATTCTGTAAATGAATTAACAGTAGCATGCATTTGTGTATTATGGGCCCAGAAGATGCATTTGTTTATTAAATAAATCTGCAACACAGAAAGTATAGTTGAAAAAAAAAAACCTAGAAAATAAAGTGCGCATGTACAGTAGCTATTTGTTGTTGTTGTTGTTTTTGAAACCTCAACGTCTTGGCGGGTTTTCCTCCTTTGTTTCTTTTAAATTACCAGACATCACAGGCCACACTATAGACTACCAACCAGCCTGCAAAATTTGATGTTAATAAAAAAAAAAAGGAAACCAAATTTAAGTTGCAGAAGCACAAAACATTTCCAGGAGTGGTTCTGTAAATAATCACATACCTTTAAAATGATTTAATATTATGATTCTTCTGTTTCTCTTTAAATTCTCTTGTTTTTCTTTAAATCATTTGTTATTATTTTTTAACTTAATTTTTATTTTTGGCTAAAATTTAGCTTGCATCGCATATATAATGTCCCCCATTAAACTCTGTTCACTTTTGAAATACAAACTCTGTTTTTGGGGCATTCATCTAATATCGATCCCTTTATATCCAACCTTTTGGCCCAGGTATAGCTAGTATAAGTATATTAATAAACATGAGTCAGTCTGTCGGATTTTATTCCTGTTCACCAATGATTTTTTAAAGCCCAGTGGTGGTTCACAATTGCACTGAGAACTCAGAGTATGGTTTTAGTTCTGGCTACTCGGTATTTCTTTCCATTTATATTTTGTATCTTGCTGTCTTTAATATGTAATCTGGTATGTTGTGCACTGAAAGTATAAGGGAAAGAATATGGAAAGATTTTAAAATATGGAATGCTAAGAGTCTAAAGCCACAGCTGGGATAGTAGGAAATCTATTAAAATGAACTGAGGGAAAAAAGGAAAGAAGAAACGGTCATATTCCTAAATTTTTGAAATTCTTATGTTACTTAAAGGCCGAATGTGTTTTACAAAGATAAACTAATTTCATATTTGATTTCTTGAAAATTTTCTATAAAATCCAGGGATAGTAAGTAAAATTGGCCAAAATATTTTAAAAGAGAAAGCCTGGTAGAATGAGTGGATGAGGATTTCATAGATTTTTAGCTTAGCAAAAGATCTATGACACTATTAAACAAATACCCAGCTAATTAGTACAGCTGCAATATAAAAAAGAAATGTGTTTTGTAAGAAAAATGGCAGGACTTATAAAAGGTGTTCCACACGTAGCAAAAATACATAGCTGATTGAAGCAGGATTACACTTTTCTTTCACATGGAATCTTCAACATTTCGCATTTTGTCCTTAAAGAATAATATTCAGCTCTGCTATTTGTTGGGGAAAAAACCCCCCAACAAATCAACAACCCACCATTGTAGCAATTGACTTGAGAATTATGTAAGGGAGAGAAGAAAAATATTTGAAACTCGATTCCTTTTCTTTCATCCTTTTTCTTGGGGAGGGGAGGGCAAAAGCTCTATTTTCCAGAGCATTTTATTTATTCCACTGCAGCTTTTAGAGAGGCCAGCCAATCAGAAAGTCTGTAAGGGCCCGGGCCCAGACTCAGTGCTGAGCTCCAAATGTGATTCCAGTCCTGACAGGGGGATTATAGGAAACAGATGACTTACGCTTCTAATTTGTGGCCTTAAATTGCAAACAGAATTTCAGGAGTCGAGCAGAGTAATAAATGGCAATAGAAAAAGCCACACACAGCCAAATCAGTATGTGGTGGTTGTAGGTTAAACTAAATGGGAAGAGACAGGTTATGATGGTTCAGTGTATTACAGAGAAGAAAGTCTTAAATTACCAGTGCTGAGAGGTATTGCTCTGCCGCAGACAGCGTCGGATTGTGCAGTCTACAGATATCCCAAGCAGAACAATAAAAAAAGCAGGTTTAACGTAGAACCTGTTGCTGGAGGAATCATTTTTTCCCCTCTTTTAGAAATGGAAGCGGTGTTTTATGTTTGTTTTGACCTCTGCTGTATACTTGGCCCCTTAACATCTGTTTTCGACCGTTGCCGTTTTTCACACCAAATTAAATGTCGAGGAGTCAGATAAAATAAGTTCGAAATATGTCCAAATTATTTTTGTTGACTTCCAGCAAATGTCTTAGTAACTCTTTTCACATGGAACGATACCATTTAAATGCCAACGTAGAAAATTATTTTCCTTTCAACATTTTAGGAGCTAAAGAAAGGAATTTTGAGATGTACTTAAACTCGGGAAATATTGCATTGGCCTTTTTGGTAACTTGCCTGACTGTTTAAGGCTTGCTTGAAGCCCATTGCGCCATATAAAGTTATGTGCATTTGTTGGATAGAAATTCCAGGAAAATTGTTTAACAACAGCATATAAAAAAGCCATTATTCAGACCTGCTTCAAACCGTAAATACCAGTTAGAATCAAGAGATCTACTGTTTACCATAGGGAAACCAATATGCGTTTGCTTTCCTTCATAATCTCTAAATGTGTGTTAATGTGTACACGTGTGAGGAGAAACAGTTAAGACCATAATGACACGGATTTTCATCAACGTAAGAAGTCTGGCTGTCATAAGTCTGTGGTATGAATTTAAAAAGTGGCATCACATTTTTAACTTCTAATCTAATAAATATTGTGATAAAAGTAAACTGTCTTTTTCCGAAAAGAATACCATCTTCTTTTAAGATCTAACACGTCTGTATATCGGAGACTGACAACTAATTCATGATAAAGATTGATTCAAAAATAACTACCCCATCCTATATTATTTATTGCCAATTTATCAAAATAACTTGTTCCTAGTGAACGATAGAAACAGCGCTCACATTAGTCCACAATGCTGGGCTTGAAGTGGAGCCAAGTAGAATCTACAGTTTTTCTCCCACTTTCCTTATGAACAACGAGTCTATCTATCACACTAATTTTCGCATCTTTTAACTGCTGTGTTATCTTTGAACTTGAGTCTTCTGTTTAATATGCTGAAGAAAAGATGTTATGTGATGGGTAACCTAGGGAAAATGAACTATTTTCATTGTGCTCTTAAGCAAGTCTGTTGATAATCATTGAAGATGACTGGCTAAATAGATTTTGATTAATCACTTGCAAAAATTATGCTTGTTAGAACCACTTTGTATTCTGTGTCATGGTGATATCAATGTAGGTTATAGCTATTTCTTTGTAGATGGTGTGTTTTGTTTTTGGTTTGTTTTTTGTTTTTTGGTTTTTTTTTTTGTTTGTTTGTTTTTAAATCACCTGGCAAAAAGAGAAAACAAACCTTAGTTGAAAGCTTTTGTCTCTAACAGAAAACTCTTTTCATGCCTGCCTTTTTTTTTTTTTTTTTTAAGAAGTGCTCAATTATTATTTGTGTCATAGTGGGAAGACTGGGTCTCTATAGGGCCTGAACCTTTTCAAACAGGAGAGAGCTTTCGTTTTTTTACCCCATCAACACTGATCACCTAATTAAATCTGATATCTCTGGCTGAAGCAAAATGATTTGTAATAGTTCTTTGGAGTTTACTTAATTAGTTTCGATGTCTTTTGTGTGGTAAATGTGGTGATATTTTCTAAAATGGAACTGAGAAAAGAGGAGGCAAAATGCACTCTTGTAAGGGATGGGAGAGAGGGAGGTGAGAGGGAGGGCAGACCCGTATGACCAAACCATGAAAGCAAGGTGTAGCCCCAACTCAAGGCCTTACAGACCCGAGTATTCATTAGTTGAGATCATCAAAGCAGACCTGACCTGGAAAAAGGCTTCCTGTCAAACGTAGGCCTGGGCATCTGTCAGGGCCTCAGATTCTACACCTTGATCAGCCCAAGACACTGACACCATTTTCTTTAACAAACACCAACAGTCTTTTTTCTCCTTCATTTTAACATCTCTCAGGGGTTGGATTCCCTTTCTTCTTCCGCTCTGTAGAGAGTAAAGGGAGCTTGTTAACTTGCTTAGATAGTTTGACTGCGGATGCTCTTTGGCCACTTGCCTGTGGTAACAGTGTCAAAGCATAACTTGGTATAATTGCTGTATTTGCAGTCAGAAGAGTGTTCAAGCGCTGAATAAAAAGGAAGTGTCATTTTGGAAAATCCTGTAAATTATCCTCAAAGTTCAGGCAAAATACAATGAGTGACATACCTGGTATGTCTTATGTTCATTGCCAAGCTATAGAAGAGTAAAATAATGGGGTTTTAACGAGGTGAATCGAAAAGCTATACGTTCCCGTGTTTGTTAGGCTGAGATTGGTGCACAAGAACATAAAATCAAACTTAAAATGAAAGCGGTAGAACGGGGCTTTTTATAATTTAAAAAGTAACTGAAAAGCGTTACAATTTTTATTTATCCATTGTGTCACAGTTTATATACGGTATGGGTTACAAAGGACAATTTTTGATGGATCTTCATTTAATAGAGACGTCCATAGTTTACAGACATTAGCAAAGCAATACCCATTCTGCAAGTGGAAATTAGGATTGCAGTGGAACTTATTGATGGGTAATAATAGATGGCAAGCTAGAACCATATTCATTATAAGATGCACTTTTAAAGCGAGAGTCATATTCACTCTGTATTCTATATGTTTTCAGAGTCGTTTTGGTAGGAACATTGCAAAATGGGATTTGTGTTGTTTTTTTTCTTTTCCCTTAGTACGTAACGATGTGAAATTTGAAGCAAATAATGACCATGGATATCCCTCTGGCCTTTTCTGTGCGAGATGCATGTGTGCACCTCTTCAAGGATAATCCTTACAGAATGAGTGCCCCCTGATCATTACGTAACACTGGTAGGCATGGGTCTGACAAGGCTGGCATTCTTTAGTCTGAGAAAAATGATCCTTTCAGTTAAGTAGACCCTTCCTGTGTCTCACAAACCATACAAAACCACGTGCTCCTGGCAGGTAATGGCTAGTAATTAGCGTGGCAGGCTGGTAATGACTTGAAATCACCTGCCAATTGTTTCTGAGTGTTTGCTCTCTTTCAAAACTCCGGATGAGTGGGACAGTCACGGGGGCCTATACTGACGCAAATGGAGAAAAGGGGAGGCACACAACCAGGGAATCTCTTTCCAAATAGAGTATCTCCCCATTTGTTGCTTATTTTAGCCCCACATCCTCCCTGAGGGGCTCCACAGAGGCATTGAGAATTGGCAGGTTACTTTACCTTCTTGCTGCTCCTACTGGGAGAGATGGTGCCTGTTGAGAAATTCTTTGCTGTTCTGGAATCAAACCAACCTTCTTAGTTTCAGCTTCTGCACTTGAAAATTGGGATTCAGAGAGTAATGGCAGCTCAGCTTGTTTGTAAAGAAGCATGAGTTACTCAAAGCCAGATTTTGCTTCCCGGTTACAGCCTACTTCTTTTTCTTGAGCTTTCCCCAACATCATGGAGAGCCCATGGTGTTGAAGCAAGAGAGGCTGGGTAAAGAGCCTGTGCAAAACTGAGGCTGGATTACTTCTCCAAGTATCCTATAAATGCTTCAGACTGGCGCTCACACACAAAAATCCATATAGGGTACAAATGAGCAACATAATGGAATATATTGAGAGAGGGGGATGGGAGGGAGGAAATAATGGTGAGCCGGATAGTTTGTGGTTTCTCCAAACTTGAATGAAGTCCATTCTGCTCCAGCCAATTGCTAGAATATGGATACAGGGAAGACAAAATTTCTAACTTAAAAAAAATATTTGAGCATAATTGATGTACAATATTACATTAATTTCAGGTGTACACATAGTGATTCAACTTTTCTATAAGTTCCGCTGTGCTCACTGATGTGGGAAACAAAGGCAAAAGAAAGAAAAAAAAATATATATCCTTACTACTTACAGCCCATTCACAACTCCTTGAAACAGGCAGAGTGACATCCCTCTAGGAACTCAGCTGCCTCGATGTGAATACTTTGGTAAGGGCAATCTTAGCCTGACCCCCCCCAGGATCCTGTGAGTCTACCTTAACATATAAAAATTCCTTTGGAAACTTCATCTCTACCACCGCCCAAGATACAAGTTGGCAGTCATCCTCCAGGCATATGGCCCACTGATAGACATCTGAAGGGTCCCATGACTAGAGTTTTACTAGACAGTAATAAATGACCTTTTCCTAACAATAGCTAGCCCCCTCAAGGTCCTGGAAACCTTGCTGCCAAAATTCCTTAGACACTTAGGCTATCCTTAACCCCCTCCCAGCTTGAAAGTATATAATTGGCCACTCCTCGTGACCCCAGTGCAGTTCTTTCTGCCCACGGGTCCTTCCCCGTGCTTTAATAAAACCACCTTTTTGCACCAAAGACATCTCAAGAATTCTTTCTTGGCTGTTGGCTCTGAACCCCAACATTTCCTACATCACTCACCACAAGTGTAGCTACCATCTGTCACCATACAACACTATTACAATATTATTGACTATATTCCCTATGCTGTGCCTTTTATTCTCATGACTTATTCATTCCATAATTGGAAGCCTGTATCTCCCACTCCCCTTCCCCCGTTTTGCCCATCTCCCCTGCCCCCTTCCCTCTGGCAACCATCAGTTTGTTCTCTGTATTTATAATTCTGATTCAGCTTTTTTGTTTGTGTGGCTATTTATTTGTTTTGTTTTTTAGATTCCACATATGAGTGAAATCATATGGTATTTGTATTTCTAAATCTGACTTATATCACTTAGTGTAATACCTCTAGGTTCATCCATGTTGTTGCAAATGGCAGATCTCATCCTTTTTAATGACTGCATAATATCCCACTGGTGTATGTGTGTTTGTGTGTATGTATGTGTGTATACCACATCTTTTTTATTCATTCATCTATCGATGGACACTTAGGCTGCTTCCATATCTTGGCTATTACAAATAATGCTGCAGTGAACATAGGGCTGCATATATCTTTTTGAATTAGTGTTTTCATTTTCTTCAGGTAAATACCCAGTGGTGGAATTATTGGATCATATAGTATTTCTATCTTTAATTTTTTGAGGAACCTCTACACTATTTTCCATAGTAGTTGTATTTCCCATCAACAGTGTACAAGGGTTCCTTTTTTCCTACATCCTCACCAACACTTGGTATTTCTTGTCTTCTTGATTTTAGCCATTCTCACAGGTGTAAAGTGACATCTCATGGTGGTTTTGATTTGCATTTCCCTGATGATGAGTGACGTTGAGTATCTTTTCATGTGTCTGTTGGCCATCTGTATTTCTTCTTTGGGAAAATGTCTATTCATGTCCTCTGCCACTTTTTAATTAGGTTGTTTGTTTTTGGGTGCTGAGTTGTATAAGTTCTTTATATATTTTGGATACTAACCCCTGTTGGATAGCTCCTTTGCAAATATCTTCTCCCATTCAGTAGGTTGCCTTTTCGTTTTGTTGATTGCTTCCTTCACTGTGCAAAAGCTTTTTATTTTGGTGCAGTCCCAATAGTTTGTTTTTGCTTTTGTTTCCCTTGCCTCAGGAGACGTATCTAGAAATATGATGTTATGGCCAATGTCAGAAAAATTACTGCCTCTGTTCTGTTCTAGGATTTTTATGGTTTCGGGTCTCACATTTTAGTTTTTAATTCATTTTGAGTTTATTTTTTGTGTATGGTGTTAGAAAGTGGTCCAGCTTCATTTTTTTGCATGTAGCTGTCCAGTTTTCCCAGCACCATTTATTGAAGAGACTGTCTTTTCCCCATTGTGTATTCTTGCCTCCAGATTTCCTAAATTCTTAAGAGGAGCCAGAAATCTGGAATTTTATGGGGGAAATATCCTGTTTTAAAGCATTGAAACTAATTAGAAAAAATAAAATCTTTATATAGGGGAAACAAAACCAGTGGCCTGATTTTAGGTCACAGAGCTGATGATCTCTGTTTTAAATTATTATTTTTTCTACTTGGTACCTTTTCTTTTTGTGATCTTAGATTAGTAAAGAGGAAAAAAAACAAAACAAAGGTGGGTTTACCCATGCAACAAGTGTTATTTGGCTTTGAAAATTTTCTTGTGATTCTTGTGTCCAAACACTTAAAGAATGACGTCTTTGGAAATTGCCCCACACAATGCCTGCCTGGTTTTGAGCTTTCCCTAAATGCTGAAGGCCTCCTTGGGCCAACCCTCTGGGGCTCTTTCAAACTTACTTTTAGTGGAGAACTTCTCTGAACGCTGACTCACTGGTTCTAATAAGTCATTGTTAAGGAAAATTGCCTGACTCTGTCTCATGCCAGCAGTCCAGTAGGCTCCAAAGAACATAGTTTAGGATCTGGAAAGGCCTGGATTTCATTCAATTTGGGCTCTGCCTACTTACTACTACTGCAACCTTGAGCAAGCTCCATCCAACTCAACCTCCATTCCCTCACTGGCAAATTGAGAGTAATGTACTTAGCTTGCAGAACTATGGTCAGGATTAGAGAAAAATGCTTAAATTATGGCTTTTATTAATCTCTCATATAGCACAGATAAATAGATTATGGTCATAAGACTTAATAGCCAGATACATACTTTACACTGGTAAAAATCCAAATCATAAATATGCTTTATATTTGTTTGAATTCAAAACCTTCTATGCTTTTCCAGAGTAGTTAAAGAAAGTTAGCATGATTTCCTGGTAAAGTTTATTTTCAGTTTAAACAGTATCAAATAAAATTGTGTTGCAACATCTAGAACACAAATACAATTAAATGATGAGTTTTAAGAAAGTTGAAAGGCTAATCAGAGTAAAACAAATTTAGCTGTTCAATGTAAAATCTGAAGGGAGAATTTGCTTTGGTTTGGGAGCTTGACCTACTGGACAAAATGATGTGAATGATTTCTTTTTTTAAACCAGGTTGTCGTGTTTTTTTACATACAAGTAAGAAATCATCTAGCAGATCAAGTTTAATAGAGATTAGTCATACATAGAATTTACTAGGTTGGTAGTGGAGTGGTAGAAAAAAGCGGGGCTGGTTACTGAACATGCCGAGAACTGGAAGAGAAAGAACTGGCATAGCTGTCTTATTAGTAAAAGAACCAGATTTTGGAGGTGGCCTCAACATGGTCTAAAAAGCCATCATGTCTGTACCTTGAATTTTCTTTCTATACAGTCACTGTAATTTTAGAAGAGTGGTTTCTAGCTATATTACATCAAACTGAAAAATTACTTGCTTATTTGTTAGGGTTTTTTTTTTTTTTTTTTCAGGGGCAGGGGATAATATAAAACTAAAACTGTATTTTCAAACTGAAAGAGAAAATTGAATGTATAAGGAGGCAAAGGTGTAATTGGCTTAATTTGCCCTTTTTCCAAATGCTTTTTATATATACTTGACTAAGCAGCTTGTGGACACTTTTATCCTCTTTCTACCTGCCATCAATTTTGTCATAGTTTCTCTAAAAATAAAGATATTAAGGTCAGTCTCACATCCAGTCACTAGCTTCCAGTTTTTAGATTTCGATTGTTCAATTGCATAGTAATTAAGAAAAGTGTCTAGCCCTAAAGTTCGTTGAAGTTTTTTCTCTCAGGGTAAAAAAAAAAAAAAATTGGTACCTGAATTGTTTGAAGATCTAGTTTAATTTAGGAAGGGCAAAACCAAAACGTAAGAACAGAGAGCTATAAATTTTATCTGAATGTATAAGATGAGCTACATGAGCTATTTAAAGAAAAGAAAAATAGTGTTTTTTAATATGTTATTGTTACTTTCTCTGAAATATCTGACTATAACAAAAGGGATTTAGTAATCTACGATTTTTGCATAGTCCAATGGCTATAGATCCTGAGAGACTACCCATCTTCCTCATCTATTTGTTCTCATATGTGTTCATCTCAATATTAAATAGAATATTAAGTGATAGATTTCATTTTCTATAAAGTAGGACTCTAATGGAATACAATAGAATTTAAGCAGAGAAATCCAAACACACATTATGAACAATTATGTATAAAAATTGCAATACTCAGGTAGTTTATCAATATGAAAATGAAAAGATAGCTCAATATAACTATGTACAATCATCATTTCTATGTTACATTAGGAAAAAGTCCTCTTCAGGTCAGGTTAATTATGTTGCTAAGTAATCATAATTTTCTATTGTAATTTGTGAAACTTTAAAAATGAGAATTGATATCCTGCTTTCATAAAAAACTTAAATAATTGAAAGCCAGATTTTTATGAGTCATTACCAGAGTTTGTGCATTTTTTTCTAATTAAATTATTTTCTTTTAGAAAGCCAGCTTCGGTGGGGGTGGGGTGGGAGTAAGCGGGCGGAGGGAAAGAAGGGAGCTCAAGAGGCACACACATAAATTGTCTTAATTTCTGAGAAATGTGGGTCTGACAATCACTTAAGACAATATAGTTGATATGGCTGTCAGGATGGACTCTTTTCAAAAGAATGTCTTTATAGAATATTATTGTGACACTTTGCTCAGATGGATGTCTTTAGCAGTATTTGATTAATGTAACGTAATAAAAGAGATGCACACCAAAGTGTCTGTACATGTCTTGTTAAGTATGTTTGATTCATTATATGTGGTTCTCAGTTCTTTCCTCTTTCCTCAGTTCATTTTTTATCATTTCAATAATATATCTATAAATATGAAAAAGTTGGCACTTTCAAAGTCTTTGACATATATGGCTATTAATTTGTAACTCTAAAAAATTGTATCTTTCAACTTGTCATTTTAAAGCTCGTAGAGTTTATTATAGTAAGTAACCTGTGTTGGAAATTAGATTTTGAACTTTAGCAAGAAGACAAATAAGCTCATGAACCTAAAAGTTAAAGATACCTAGACATAGATCTAAGAATTACATGAAAGGATCAATTATTAAAGATTATAATTTTAAGCTCCCTGAAGATATCACTGAGGTTTATATTGGTTAAGCAGTTTCCAACTTATTTTGTTTTCTAAGTCCAGATATCAAATATTGAGCAAGCTTATGATTAACAAAGATATCCAATTCAATTTCATGATCATCTTTGCTGCAGTGGGTTAATGGGTTAAGTGTCATGGTTTATGTATTAATGACATAGATGGTTTTAAGACAAGGTATTCCGAAGGCAAAACAATAGTATATATATTGATATTTTCTACATGTTACTGTTTTAACAAAAATGAGCCCTACAAGGTAGATGTTATTTTATTTCTATTTTCCTGATAGGGAAGCTGCGGCAGGGGTAACATGCCCAAATCACACATATGCTAAGGGGCAGAGCAGAGCTGGGCTTGGAAATCAGAAGTCTGGCTCCAGAGCCTTTGATCACCTTTAGGTGAAGCTAAATGTGGAATGTTTTCTTCTTGGTGCCTTTGGTCCTGCTTCATATCCTTTGCTGCATAAGTAACAGCTTGTCCCTCTCACTTTCCATGTTCCTTTCCTTGGTTCAATTAAGAAGATAATAACTAGAGCCTACTGTCCAGGGATCAAGATGGCAAAGGAGGAAGATCCTAAGCTGACCTCCCATGGACGCACCAAAACCACAACTACATATAGCACAGCTGTCTCTGAGTACGCCATGAAGACTAGCAGAACAGGTCTTCCACAACTAAAGGTATAAAGAAAAAGCCACATTGAGACAGGTAGGAGGGGCAGAGATGTGGTCTAGTCAGGGTGCATACCCCAAGCATGGTGACTCACAAGTGGGAGGGATATCACAAATGTGGAGGTCTTCCTTGAGGAGTGAGGGGTTCAAACACCACATCAGGTACCCTTGCCATGGGGCTCCCACTAGGACGATGAGTCCCTGTAATAACTAGCCTTGAAAACCAGTGGGGCAAAGTCCAGGAGACCTGGGTTATAGGAAAGACTCCCCTCTTAAAGAGTTTGTACACAAACTCCCTCACTCTGAGACCGACTCCAGAGGTGGCAATTTGAAAAGCACTTGGGTCATATGTGAGAGAGATTCATTGACTCATTTGAGGGCATGAACCAGAGGGGCAGAGATCTGTAGGAACTTTCCTTGGGAACAGAATACTGTCAGGCACCATCATTTTTACTCTCCTTCTACCTAGCTGGCCTGGTTCTGGAAGGTACCATTTTTGACTCTCTCCATCTACCTTGCCATCACTGCTCACCCCACCCCCATGTTCCCCTGTGGACCCACTGGGGCAGGCACCCTACCCCTCCAACCAAAGCAGCTTCCACCTCTGCCATTTATATGTGGAATCCAAAAAGCAAAGAAACAAAATTAAAAAAAAAAACAAAAAACAAAACAGGAACAGACTCATAGATACAAAGAACAAACTGGTGGTTGTTAGAAGGGAGAAGGTAGTTGCCAGAGGGGTAATGGGTAAAGGAAATTGAGAGGTACAAACTTCCAGTTCTAAAATAAATAAGTCATGGGGATAAAAAGTACAGCTTAGGAAACATAGTCAATAATATTGTAATAATTTTGTATGGTGACAGATGGTAACTAGACTTATGGGTGATCATGTGATGATGTATATAAATGTTGAATCACTATGTTGTACACCTGAAACTAATATAATATTATATGTCAACTGTATTTAAAAAAAAAAAAAAGAAGAAGAAAGAGCAGCTTGAAGCTGGAAAGAGGGAGTCTATTTAAATGGTGCAGCTAAAACAAAAGAAAAATGTCTAGCACGTATCCAGTGGTTTATTCTGCTCAATTTTTATCTAGAAATATTACATGATTATTGATTAAAGTGAATTCTTAGTTCAATAGAATGCCCAAGAGATAGGTTTGCTCTGGTTAATGAGATGTTCTGAAGAACTGAAAATGAACAAGAAACCCATGTTGTTGTTTATTTCCTCATTTTCTGTTAAAAATACATGTGAAAATATGCATGCATCCATTTCCCTCAAAAGTGAGGGTCTAGTGAAATGAATGATGTATTTGATCAGTGAATTCCTTTGTAGCCAAAAAGGAAAGAAAGAAATGAGAGAGAGAAAGAGAGAAAGAAGAGAAGAGAAGAAAAGAAAAAAGAAAAGAAGGAAAAAAGGAAGAAACTAATGGGCAAACATTAGGACAGCAAGTCTGAAGTGTTCCATGTAATGAGCTCTGACTCAGAGATGATTTGGGGCTTTGGAGTGCCAGGCTAGCACATCATGTGTGAATAAGCTTGTGGCAGGGGCTGAGGGTGAGGCCTGAGGACATGGTTTATGTTGGAGCCTCACCGTGTTCTTGGTGACTCATGTACACTAAACAGCAGAGTCATGAACCATTTACACACACCCAATATCAGGTTCACTCCGAGGCTGTTCTCCTGCAGCCATTTTACAGCTCTCTCTAAAAAGCACAGAACTTGGTTTGGCCTTTTCCAGAAGAGAAATAAAGAACAGAGGGCCTTAAGGTCCTGATGGTCCCTTCCTGGGGAGATTGTTCAACCTCTGAGCTCGGAAAGATGCTCACAAGGTACTTTTCTCCTTCTGGTACTGTGTGGAAGGAGGGGTTTGGGGTCAGTGAGAGGCCTAGCTCTCGGCAATGTCCTCACCACCTCTGAGACCTTGGGCGATTCAGTTGTTATTCTTGGGTATGGCTTTCTTGGAAAACTATATAACTTACAGAATGGGATGGCAGAATTTTATGCATTTATAGGAAATTAACAGAGAAGAAATTGTGACGTTATTTTCAGGGCTCACTCATCCAATTGCTTCAGCTCGGGAATCATGCCAGAGCACTAATCAAGGATGTTAATTTTGTTCGGTTTTATATCTGTTTAGTGTCAAGTGAGAGGAAGAGAGGGTTTAAAATGGGCACTAGTAACTTTTGATATGTATACAAGGCTTTTTGAACCTATAAATAAAGGAACCTATGCAAGGACTAAGAGAAGGTCAAAAGAAAAGGAGCATTCAACATTGCAGGCTGAAAGCATGTAGGGGCATCTTCTGGGTGAGAAAGCCTGGTCTAAGGTGCACTGTTCATGGAGCGCCCTATCTATGGTTCAGCAGCACCTCCAAGCCTCGGAGTTCCCCTGCTTGAGCCAGAACCTAGCCCAGGGGAAGGAGGGGCCTAGCCCAGGGGAAGGAGGGGCCTCAAAGGAGTCAACTATGTTGCTTAGGGTTGTACATTTTGGGGACACATTGACTAAAATGAATCCTAAACTCATAGTCTTGGATGATCCTCTGTTCTTGGAGATAGAGCATTGGAGAGGAACACCGTGTTTATCATTTTAAAATGTCCAGGTCTGGCATTACTATTCAGTACCTACTCTGGCCAAGTCCTCTCACCTGTTGGGGACTAACTTACTGCCTATGGGAATGGAGGGAGCTGGACCCAAAGGTCTCTAAGGGTTTGAGTTTGCATGCCACTGACTCTGGACTTTTCCATGTAAACACTAAATAAACTTACAGTAACTATGGAGAAGGACTGTGTCCTTGCTGATAATTGTAAATGTCCATGATGTCAAAATGCGCGATGGTAAAAAGTGAAGTTGAAAAATGAGGAAGAGGTGTGACAGGGTGTAATCTAAATAGTTCTGAAGGGTGTGCACTTTTTAGTCTGCTTAGGGTCAGGGCTGAAAATTCTGTCTTCTAGCATATTTCAGAGTCAGCCAAACTACATTTTGGTGAAGAACCACCTTGTCCAGCAAGAGAGAGGATGGTAATCAAAGCAAGGATAGCCCCGTGACACACATGATCCTTTTTCTGATGGAGGGAGGAGGTGGAGAGGAGCACAGGAAAGAGAAAAGACTTACATTAAGAAATTACATCAAATCCATGATTGAAATTTATATGTTTCAAACATACACAAAAATGTAGTGAAGACTATAATGAATCTCCATGTTCCCACTGAGATTCAACAATCAATTCATGGACAGTCTTGTTTCAGGTATATCTCTACCTAATCTTGTTTTACTAAGATGATTTTGGGGCAAATCTGTCACATTCTTTTTATCTGTACATATTTTCAACCTCTAAAGTTGAGAGTTCTTTTTATTTAAAAGGCAATTGCAATATTATCAACACACCTAAAAACTTAACAAAAATTCCTTAATATTTTTCAGTAACAAGTCAGAGTTCAGGTTTCTCCAATTTTCTCATATGTATATATATAAATATATATATATTTAATAAATATATAAATATATATATTTCTCATATATATATATATATAACACAATCTGTTTGAATCTGGATCCTAATTAAGTCCATAGATAGCTTGGGGAATACGTCTCTCTTCAGTCTCTTTTAATCTATAGGAACCTTCTGTCTTTCTTTTTTTTCCTTAACATCACTTTGGTGAAGAAACTGAGTCATTTGTCCCGTGAATTTTCTGATTTTTAATGATTAAATTTCAGTGTTATCTCTCGAGATGTCCCCTCTGTTTCCTATAAATTGATACTTTAAAGATTTTATTCATTTATTTGAGAGAGAGAGAGCGCGAGCGAGAGAGCGGCAGAGGGAGAAGGAGAGGGAGAAGCAGACTCCCCGCTGAGCAGGGAGCCCGATATGGGGCTTGATCCCAGGACCCTGAGATCATGACCTGAACTGAAGGCTGCCATTTAACCAACTGAGCCACCCAGGTACCCCTAAATTGATACTTTAAAGACATGATTCGATTCTGGCTTTTTTTGGGGGGGGGTTTTGACAACTCTTCATAGATGTGAAGTGTATTTCTATTAGGAGGCAAATAATGTCTCATTGTGATATTAGTAGCCATTATTGATTATTATCTAGATTTCTTAATTCATTACAGGCTGCAGTATATTAACTCTATAATTCCTTTTTATCTTACTAGCTGAAATATTTTTATTAAAAGAAATTTCCCCTACTTGATTACTTGAAGTATTACATATTCATTATAAGTTGTATATGAAACTCAGGATAAATACTGGATTTAACCCCTTATTTACCAGTTTCAACTTATTTTCTAGCATTCTTCAAAAGTTACCAGTAAGCTCTGTGTGTGTTTAAACTGTTTATTTTGATCTCATGGATTTAAAAAATATTTGGACCTTGAACTTGTGAGTTAGACAGATGTAGGTTCTCATCCTGACTCCTCCGTGTTACACCAGAAAGAATCTTTCCTTCTTACTTCCCATGATTAAATCCTGGGGACCTTTACCTCCCTTCCATAATAAGACTTTCCCTTGACTCTCGTGACCAACTTAAAACCGCCCAAATGCATCATTTCACATTCAATTGTGTGGATGTTTGTTTAGTGCCTGATTTCTTTACTAGACTGTAAGTTGCATATGAGCATGGACCATGTTTTCTTTTAACGAAGCATCAGATCCCCATTATGAGTATGTCTGTAAATATTTGTTCATTGAATGTTGAAAAACTGGGGTACATTAATCTCTCTGAGCTTCGGTTTTCTCATCTGAAAAATCGGGGTAATAATACCAATGTCACAATACTGACATTATGTGAAGATTAAAGGAAATGACAGGTGAAAGACACCTGGTCTGTTGTAGGCCTTCTCAAGTGGTAGCCAGTTTTAATACCATTTCATATCTAATGACCTTGGACACTACCTGCCTGAGAAACAATTGTGAAAAAATAATTATCTGCTTCTGTTTATGAAATGCTACATCAGATAGCAAATGAACAGCATTTACAGAGTTCTAAAAGGTCCTGAACGGGAGGAGAGAAAGAAATAGCATTCAGGTCTCCTGCCTCCAAAATGTTGTGGGGGAGCTGAGGTAATAATTGAGAATGATCTCAAAATGATTATAAAGAATTATAGGAACCAATTAAATCTGAGGGGATAGATGAAGTAGTTTAAGTTAGGGAAAGGAGGGGAAGCACGGACTCTGGAGGAGGCTTTGTGAGTCGAAGAGAAAATCTGAAGTTAGGGCTGGTCTCAGTGTCAAAAAAGGAAGTTGCTGTTTTGGGAAGGCTGACTACGTGTCCTCCCCATACTTACTTAACTAAGAATATCCCTTCCACTGGCTGGCGATCATTCAAATCAGAGTCTATCCTTATGCAAATGCTAGACATTTAGATATTTTCTTACACTACACTGCGTCCCACCTCCATAATTTCGCTCAGGCTGGTCCTTCCCCTGGAATGCCCTTCCCGCTTTTTTTTACTTACTGTTTTGGTATCATGTCAGGAGTCACTCTTTTGGGTGTCATTCTCAGGCTCTTACCCCAACCCACCAGATGTGTTAGGGATTTTCATTTTGGCAAACTCTATATGCTAACAGTGTGGAGGCCAGAGACCAATTAGAAGAACCCAGAGACTAGGGATGTCATAGTCCAGGTAGATGAGGAGGCCCGAGACTGAGGCAGTGGGTCTGGAGGAAATAAATTCAGGAGGTAGAACTCATAGTGCTTCAGTACAGTGTTTTGTTTGAGGTGGCTCTGAAGCATTCAGCACACAAGTAAATAAAAATGTTGGCCCCTTAGCACAGTCCAGACCTTATGATTCTTGTATTCTTTGGTGTTTGGATTACTCCTGCTCCTATTCCTTTGCAGAAAGCTGTGTGACCCTGATTTTCCCCGTTTTCCCAGGACATCCTGTACATACCCCTATCGCCCCATTTACTGTGCTGACTTCACTGAACGTGAGCCCCGAGGCTGAGAACTCTCTTACTCATCTTCGTAACCTCAGCAGAGTGCTCAACACATACTTAAGAAATAACAAATGGGTGATTGAGGTCTTATCTAACCATTGTACATTTACATTTAGATAAGATATTTAGTTACCTGGAAGGATAGATCAGTAATGTGTTAACACATGAACCTAAGTTAGTTTATCTGATTGACCCCTTCTCAGCAGCAGGAACAGAGTGGTGGCGAGTTAACGGGGCCCAGCAAGCTGATCTGGGGGAAGGTCGGCCACACCTGCTAACTCCCAGCCCTGGCTGAGATGCAGGAAAAAAGCAAAAGGGGTTTGTATGTTTTGTTATTGTTGTTTTTTGTTTGTTTTCTTAGCATGGTCCCTGTGTGAGAGAAAGTAGGAGAAAGCAAGAAGTATTTAGGGAAGAGCAATCAAATTTTTAGTCTTGGTGAGACTGTAGACACTGAGCCGAGACGAACTGTACAGAGTTTAGTGGGGGTGGGCAGCTTCTGGAGAGCCTTACAACATGGACGTGACAGGGCAGTGTGCAGAAATACCCACCAAAGAAATGCATAATAGTCTTTCCAGAAAAAAACCGCCTTATATTTGCAGTGTTTCATATATTTGCCCCGAGAACCTGCTCATTTATCTAGGTTCTTAAAACAGTTATCTGCCTAAGAGATGCTTTTTGACATAAACAACTATCTACCTGGTGTCAGACTTTCTCAATAGATAAGACATACTTGTACTCAGGAAGGAAATTCTGCAGTAAGATAGCACACCAAACTTTTATTGTTCGTGGGGGAAGAAAGGCATGTGTCAGAATAACAGGAAAACCCACCCCAGTGTATCTGAACCTGATGTGGAGGAGGGGTCGTCATTTGGATCAGGCACACCGAGAGTGGCCCTTCTTGCAACATGGACTATCCTCAAAGTCATTGCTTTCTGAATTTTTTAGTGTCAGCAGAGACAAAATGAAATCCAGGATTTTTTCAGACAGTGTTAGCAATGAACAACAGGATGTTTATCATTAATAATCAGACTGATCTTATTGCGTTTCATAGGATTTAACACTTGTCTGTATTTGTCCAATTAAATGTTTCCATCCATAACCTGTGTTTCTTTCCTAGGTGGAGGGATGTGCAGGAGTGGATCTTTTTCTATGAAAATTTTTGTTTTCTATCATGTTTAAATATATAGAATTTCATAGCTATTTTTTAATAGCTATATATTTGCTTAAAAAACTTGTTTAAATATAAAGATCTACAGGTGACATTTTGACTTCTGATTTATATAGAATCTTAAGAAATCATACTAAATACACCTTTAAATTATACTGATTAGAAAGTCTGTGAGAAGGACAGTTTACAGAAATGCCAACAGGGTTGAGACTAGAACAGAGATGTTCAAATATAATGGCTCTGGCCTCCTTTGCATTATTATGAATTTTTATTTGTATCCTTATTACTTCAGGTAGACTTCCCCTGAGAAATTTGGATGGACAATTTAAAGGTGGTATGTTTCCAGGAAGACTTAGTGGCAAGACTGGAAAAAAGTCTTAGTGAAATATGGCAGAAGTCATTGTAACGTGACCTTGAGTCTCATAACTCTGGAGGAAGTAGGTACGGGGTGGTGTCAGAAAGGGAAAGATACTGAGGTGTTTCTAACATAGGCACAGGAATATGTGGCAATGATAGAACATTACTAAAGTTTTCCTCTGGAATGAGTCATTACCAAATATAATTTGAAGCTTTATGCAGTCTCAAGAAAATATCAATTTCTATGATTTTTATGAACTTGCACTTTGGAAAGGTTGGCAAATTGATAGACAATGAATAAATGCATTCAGGATTCACAGTTCAAGCTTATCTTGTGGCTTGAATGTAGCTAGGTATGATACCAAATTTAGTAACACATGGATGTCTTTCTGGCAGTCTGATTTGTTAAAAACAATACTGACATAATTTGACTGGTAACTAAGTATTCTAAGCTTAATTGGGAAGCAACTTTTGCTTTATTGTTCAAGACTAGACAGTAGTTTCTCAAATCAAGTATCTAACCACCCTAAAGAAATGAATTTCATTGCGAAACTGAAATGATTGCATACTATAGCCCCTAACTTAATTAGAGACAGATGTACCTCTGGTCTAATAAGCTCCATATTGTTAAATGGAGATGGTAGCATCTCCCTTCATCAGTGTTATCCAAAATATAATCTTATTATTATTTTACTTGATCTATGGTCATATCATGTTATTTTTTCCTTTTTGTTTTTGTTTGGGTGGTAGTCAGGGTGTGTGGTGGGATGAATGTTCAGAGGGTTGGGGGCCAATTTGTATGTATTTCCAAAGGATAACACTGAAAAATAGTCAGTGGAAGTATAACTGGAGTTCTGTATTCTTAACTTTTCATATCCAGGAAAATTTCCTACGTTAAACAAAAATCAGAACAAAGAGACTGATCTCTGTTCCCACATGAACTATTTTCCTATCAGCAATAAAGTATAATAAAATGTGATAAAAAGCAAAATTTGGCATAGTTTTGTAGAAGCTTGATATTGTAGGTGCACATACATCAAATATTAAACAATTTAGTATAAATTTACTCTAGCACTGTAAAATGAGAGGCAGATAGGATATCTTCTCTAGAGAGCACATAGTTAAAATAATACTTGGAAATGACAAATGGTCAAATATGGGCATAACTTTTTTTTTTTTAAAGATTTTATTTGCTTATTTGTTAGAGAGAGAGAGAGAGAGACAGAGCCTGCACAAGCAGCAGGGAGGGGCAGAGGGAGAAGCAGGCTCCCCGCTGAGAAAGGAGCCCCATGCGGGGCTCGATCCCAGGACCCTGGGATCATGACCTGAGCCGAAGGCAGACGCTTAACCGACTGAGCCACCCAGGCGTCCCTGGACATAACTTTTCATTTTAGAGATACAGTATTTTATAGACAAATTGAGTAATAGTGTGCATTTTACTTCTAGGAATTTGGTAACCAAAGTACTTTGCCTTCCCCCTAGTGTTCTGATAAAGATTTCATATTCTGTGAGCATTTTGTATTTCTCTATCCTCTGAGCCCATGAAGAGTCAGCAGCCCTTCCATCTCTACTCCCTCAAGATAATGCTAAACAGGAGAAGTCAGTTCCTTCTGTAGGCACTGTTAGTACCACATGGCAGACTTTGCCCCTTCCAGGAACTCTGATTGGCTCAGTTTGCAGGGGCCCATGGAGGATTGTACCATTTTCAGTGGCAATTTTGTCAAACTGAAACACCATTTGTCCACCACCCAGTTCAACTTTCCCATGATTCTTAGGAAGCCCCTGGCCTCCATTTTCAAAGCAGAAAACAAAACCACAGATCTATGAAGGTCAAAGGAGGAAGTTAGGAAAGCTGTAGCAATTGTTAAGACGTGGAAACTTCTTGTTTAAGTTTCATTAGCTTCACTTATATTGACCCTCAGGTAGACATTCTAATGACCTGTAATTCTGTTGGGTACTTTATGAAGCAGAGGGAAATGGTAGACACATGGATAGAGTCAAAGCTGCAATATTGGTAATTAGCTCGATAGAATAAACAATGGGAGCTAGGCTATTTGCTAGAAGTTTGAGTGCAAATTTGACAAGGCAAGGAAAATAGATTGTCCTCCAGAGAGAACTAGTTAACACTTAAATTCAGAAAGCTCTGGATTCCTTCCTTGTTGAGTCCTGCAAATAGAGAAGAGGGTAAGAAAGAGAAGTAATTCAAAAGGGGGTGGTTAGGAGAGTAAACTGAATTTTTCCGTGGAAATAAGATGGTTTTTTTTTTTTTCATAACTTTTTTTTCACCCCTTTTAAGCTGTTGCTTTCAGTTTACTTCAATTCAGTCACTGAAGTAGCTTAGAAAGAAATCTTTGATATGCCAGATCAACCAAAAGTTTTAAAATATCCTTTTGTGCCTCCATTTATAATGCAAATAGTAAGTTGGCATTTGGGGTTCATTTCACCATCGTCTCTGAAGTGGGTTAACATACACAGAGTGAGGAAGTGGAGGGAGTCCCACAAGAGAGCACATCTTTGATAGTTCAATAATAATAAAAAATGTATTTAGGTCTTTTCTAAATACCTTTCACCTCCCAAGAATATAAAAAAATGAGAGGAAGAGATCTAAGAAGAACAAATTGTGGTCGTCTTCTACGTTAGCTGAATGACTAAAGATATTGTTCTATGATTTACCCAATACTTAAATATTCCTAAGTCTAGCCTTTATGAGCTCATAAAAGACTTTGCTTATGTGTCTGGGAAAGCCAGTATCTTTATATACTGTCAGAACAGGACTAACATACTGTTTTCAATAGAAGTTTGAAAACCAGCAGATATTTTGTTATATAAAACAACCGGGCAATCACCTTATACCCACGTTTACATTTTAGTTTTATCGTACATAAACATTCCCTAGCTGAAATAGTTTTAAAAACTGGTAACCTGTGTTTGAGAATGATGGAAAGCAACTGAATCCTGGTTGAAATATTATTCCCACTGTAGTGTTTTATTCATGGGAATCTCCAATTTTTTCAGATATACTAAAAAAGCCAAAATTCATTAATGTCAGAAACACAAATGAGGGTTGGCACTGATCGTGCATCCATGCTAGGAGGAGGGAAGGCTGGGAGCCCCGTACAGTGTATAAACCCCAGATTCCACTTTTTCATTTGAGTTCCTCCATAAAGCCTCCCATGCATTCTGAAGCTCAAGAATTTCTTCTAGGCAACTGTTGTCAAAATACATTTTCCTACAAATACCCCCAAAAATGCAACCAAGAGCAATAATATTTCAGGAAGCTTTAGCTCAAGTGTGAGTAATAACCACTGGATAAACAGAAGTTTTACCGTCTTCTGTTTCATGATTGAGCTTTCCAAATGTAAACAATTTATAAGGAAAAAAGTGGGCCATGTCAGATTGGAGAAACAGAGAAAAGCTTGACAGGAGAGGTAGTTAGGACACGCCTGTGATTCCAAACTGATTGAGATATCTTCTCTTTGAAGTCATCATTCCTTGCCGCCTCCCCTCCCCCTCCCTCATTGCCTTTGCTTCTCTCAGGGACCTCAGTTCAAACTCCTTCACATTTTCCCCCTTCTCCTCTCATTCATCTCCCCGACCCTTCTCCCACTTGGGCTTGTTGAGAAACTGTTACTTCCCAGGTGCTCTCCTTGCCTCAGCCTTGATTAAGCATCTCTTCTATATATATTTCTTTTTTTCTTTTTAAGATTTTATTTATCTGAGAGAGAGAGAGAGAGAGAGCACAAGCAGGGACGTGGGCAGAGGAGAGGGAAAAGCAGGCTCCCTGCTGAGCAGGGAGCCCGACATGGAGCTTGACGTGGGGCTCAATCCCAGGACCGTGAGGTCTTGACCTGAGCTGAAGGCAGATGCTTAACCCGACTGAGCCACCCAGGCGTCCCTCTTATATATATTTCTTAATGGTCTATAGTTTAGGAGAAAAAAGTTCTCCCTTTCTTTTTTATCTGAGCTGAAATGAGTTTTACAACTCTGATTAGAGACAAATCTTTATTTTTCCACACTGCCACTCTTTCTGCTGTCTCATTGACCACAGCTGGTATAAAAGTGATCAACACCGAAATGTTTAGCATATCAAGACTTATTTGCAGAAGTGATGATGAAATACCATGAGGAAGCATGCTATATGTACTCTAGAGGGAATGCTGTTGGAACCCTACCTAGATCCCCTTCAGTGGCTGGTACGTGCTCCCCTGTCTGCTTTGAGTGTGGCTGGTAAACTCCGTGCTGCCACCTTCCCTGGAAAATTGCCCTCTGCCCAATGACTGCCTGGGAAGGAGGAAGCTGGAAAAGCCCAGCCTCTAGGCCTCAAGGTGGGCCAAATGCTGAGGTACGATTTGTGCTCCAGAGCTTCTCCATGGCGTCAACTGAACTAGTCTCTGGCTGAGCCCACATTCTTGTCTAGTGTCCTTTCCCTCTCTCTTCCCTCTCCTTCTTCAAACACTCCTCCAAAAAAAAATCATTTGAACAAGAATTCCTATCTCACTCTGTTTCTAGAGAGAGTCACTTAAGACATTCACCATTGAAATAAAGAAAATTTTTAGAATTATTTGACCAAATATTCAATATATAAGAAATGACCAATTTTAAGAAGGACATAGATAAAATAGCCTTAGGTTTGGAAAAACTGAATGAAACTTTAAGACATTTTTAGTTGTGTCAAAACTTAAGAACAATAGAGATATTATCTTTTGCCTCATAAAAAAGAGGAAATACTTCTTCAGGAGTTGCAAATATTTAAGATGTTATTAGCCCAGAAAAATCCCATGAGTGGGACTGTAGTTGTCTCCTAAGTACTTACATTATGACTAACTTTATAATTTCCAAAGTAGTTTCAATTACATGACCTCAAGTCAATCTCATGACAGGTACAACAAGCAGGGATAATTATTAGCCCCATTTTCCCTGGGTGAAGACTGTGCCTCAGAGAGGTTAAATGACTTGGCCGTTATTTCAGAGTTAGTAAGTGCCTGATCCATAGTCAGTGCTCAAACTCAGTATCTGTGTGAAACATGAGTGAGATTTGCTGATTAATTTAAACCATGTTAAGTTTATCAGAGTCTGGATCTTCATAATTCTGTTATTAAATCTATTTGGGCTGCCTTAGTGGTCCACCTACTAATCTGGAGTTAATCTTGGGCAAAGTGGTCAAATTCATATTAAATGTGTATATTGATTATCCATTGATGTGTAATAAATTATCCTAAAAACTAACACATTAAAACAACAAATATTATGTCACAGCTTCCGTGGGTTAGGAATCTGAGGGTTGCTTAAGTGCCCCTGCCTCAAAGACTTCTCAAAGCTATCATCAAGGTGTTGGCCAGGGTTGCAGTCTCATCTAAAGGCTTCTAAATTCACTTAGGTAGTTGTTGGCAGGATTTAGTTCCTAGGGAGCTATTGGACTGAGGGCCCCATTTCCTTACCAGCTGTTGGCCAGAAGCCATCCTCAGTCCCATATCACATGGCCCTTTCCATAGGACAGCTCAAAAGATGGCAGCTGACATCCCTCAGAGTGGACAAATGACAGAGTAAGAAAGGACAAGCAAGGCAGAAGCCAGAACTTTTTTTTTCCTAACATAATCTTGGAAGTGACACCCTGTCACTATTATTGTGTTCTGTTGGTTAGAAGTGAGTCACTAGGTAGAGCCCACTACCAGTGGAAGGGGATTGCAAAGGATGTGAATATCAGGAGGCAGGGGCCATTTCAGAGGCTGCCTACCATGAGGTTGGTTGGCTTTCTCATGTATGAGGCCCTGCCACTTGATCCAACCCCTTGTTCTCTCTATACAGAGGCACTGAATTATTCTGTTAATTTCAAGGGTTTAGGTGGTTTAGGTGTATGTGCCCTGGTTGAATGCTCTTCTCATTTGTTCTTCCTCCCACCCACTCTTCAATTTCTCTTCTCCATTTGCTCTTCCTTTCTTGCTTCCTCTGTCCTCCTGCTTCTATCTGTACTCACTTCTTGTTCAGTCTCCCTGTTTCTCTCTCTCTCTTCTCATTCTCTCAGCAGTCACCTTCCTTTCAGAATCCAAGTCCTCTATATCTTTCCTGCTACCATGTCACTTACTGCTCCTCTGTCTGCTCACAGGGACCACGGGCAACCAGCAATTTTAGATGCTGGATTTTAAGTTTCTAAATAAAGTGATTTAATTCAACTATTGGGTCCAGTCTTTCTTCCAGGTTCCTCTAGGAAGCTGACACCATGATGAAGTGAGACAACATGGTTTTTATAGAATATTGAAAATCCCATTTTGGGGGAAGGTGGATTTTTTTCCCCCATTTCTCCACGTATAATGTCAGGTCTCAATTGTATCCAGTGTCCAGTCTTCTTTTATGTTAAATTCTTAAAGATTTTAAACATAAGATGATCATAATGGTGATCATAATAATGATGAGATGATGAGATGATGAGATGATGATGATGATGCAGACTAAAGGATATTGTTACATCACTTATCTAAAACAACTTGTTAACTCTTGATGACAGGGACTGACTGTAAACTTTATCTATTTCCAGCATCTAGCACCATTTGAATGAATACATGAACGCAGCACTTTAGCAGAACTACAGTAGATTGGACAGGTTGGCTATTTCAGCTATTAAAGACAGAGTGGAAAAATGGTTTTCTCAAATCTTATGTGAAATTTTGGAAAATTGTTAATGGTATCTCTACTTCTATTTTTTCAGCAAGAGAAGATGCTCTCAAGACAAAAAGGGGGCTATTTGACACAGCAGAGAGCATTTCTCCCATGGGGGAGGTGGGAAGGGATGAGCAGTAATTAGCCTGTTTTGGTCTAGGATGACTGATAGCAATTCCATGGACTGTTTTGTGATATTAGACGAAGGTTCTTGGGGCAAAATGTGATTAGAATATGTTCAACTTGATGACATGTATGTTAAGCCTATTGGCACATAGCAACCAATTTCATTGCATGACCTCCTGGCTAGAAACATCAAAAGTAGGAGTCAAATCATTTGGAGAAGAGTTGTTTAGTGAGTTAGAATGAATGGAGTTTTTAGTGAGCACCGGCATCAAATTCTGTCCTAGTTTGTTGCTTGTCATGCCCTATTCTCCATCTGGGATGCCCAAGGCACTCTTTTTCAGGACACTTGACCTATAAGTCATATTTCAGAAACTACTGATTCGGTGCTTGCTGATGGGGTTTAGACTCTGAGGAGTCCGCCTGCTGGATTACATACAGACTAATGACCCATCAGATGCTAAAGGCAAAAGTTTAAAGTGCACTTGTGAATTAAACCACAGTATTGTCGGAAAGGAAGAATTTACTATGTCATTAAATTTAATTCAATAAGTTTTGCTTCTTTAGATGTACTGCACTGAGGGAAAAGTAAGAAATTAATTTTAAACAAGCGTTATTTTTCTTCCGCATACCCAGGTAAAGGATATTCATGTGAAAGAGAGTATTTTATTGGGACTAAAAGAAGCCATTAAAAGGAATGATAAATTGTGAAAACTGGGTATGACTGCCTAGCCAGGCATGAACTTTTAAGATCAGAGACTGTGCTTCAGTTAGTAAACACAGAGGGAAACCAGCCTTGCCTAATTTAATGACACCCTGGGTGAAGTTTTCAGGGCTTTGCATAAAATCTCAGAAGCTCATTGATATGAAGATGTTATCAATAATCATAGTTGATGCTTAGAGTTTAATCTGAAAGTCAGAATGGGCACAAAAATGAAAATCAAGATGGAGATTTTTCGCTTCAAATCTAGTAATTATTAAGATATGAAGAAAATTTTCTTAATTTAAATATTACAATAAAACAGAAGCATAAAATATGTGATGTTGAATCTTTCTACATACACCTCCTGGTTGCTTTATAGCAACAGATAAAATGTTGATAAATAGCAACTTAAAGATAAGTGAGGAAATTGCTGAGTGTTTGCACCTTTTGTCCTTTATCAATCAAAACAATCTGACGATCCTCACAGGGGGTTCTAAATAAATTTCAGTGGTATAGAAGTAAATACAAACACTACACTTTATTGTATTGATAATGTCAGTTCTAATAATTGAGAGACTTTTAGTATTTGTATTCCAGGTAATGAATTTCCTATTAGTGATTATTATATAGTAGAATCAAAGAAAGAGTGCAAATCCTCAAAGAACAGTTTCTGGTTATTTTTTTTTTAACTGAATAAATTCCACAGCAAACAGCTTATGTCAAATAAGAGAAAAAAATTACAGTTAACCATTGAACAACACGGGGGGGTAGGGCTTAGAGGTACCCATGCCCTGTGCAGTGGAAAATCTGCGTAAAACTTTTGACTTCCCTGAAACTGAATTACTAATAGCCTACCGTTGATTGGAAGCCTTACCGATAACATCAACAGTCAATTAACACATATCTTGTATGTTGTATGTATTATATACTGTATTCTTACAATCAAGCAAGCTTGAGAAAGAAAATGTTATTAGGAAAATCACCATAAAAGGCAAACTACTGAAAGGGAGAAGATATTTGCAAATGACATATCCAATAAACAGTATCCAAAGTATATAAAAAACAGAGACAACTCAATACCCCAAAAAACAAATAATCCAATTAAAAATGGGCAGAAAACATGAATAGGCATTTCTCCAAAGAAGACATACGGTTGGCCAACAGATACATGAAAAGATGTTAAACATCACTGATCATCAGGGAAGTACAATGAAACTACAATGAATATCATCTCACACCTGTCAGAATGGCTAAAATTATAAACACAAGGAACAGCAAGTGTTAGCGAGGATGTTGGAGGAAAAGGAACCCTTGTGCTGTTGGTAGGAATGCAAACTGGTGCAACTACTGTGAAAAACAGTATGGATTCTCTTCAGAAAGTTAAAAATAGAGCTACCCTACTATCTAGGAATCACACTACTGGGTATTTACCCCAAATACAAAAAACACTAATTCAAAGGGATACATGCACCCCAATGTTTATAGCCACATTATTTACAATAGCCAAATTATGGAAGCAGCCCAAGTGTCCATCGATAGATGAAAGGATAAAGAAGATGTGGTACATACATAAAATGGAATATTAATCAGCCACAAAAAAGAATGAAATGTTGCTGTTTGAAACAACATGAATGGACCATGAGGGTATAATGCTAAGCAAAATAAGTCAGTCAGAGAAAGATAAATACCATATGATTTCACTCATATGTGGAATTTAAGAAACAAAACAAATGAGCAAAAGAAAAAAAAAAGAGAGACAAACCAAGAAACAAACTCTTAACTTTAGAGAACAAACTGATGGTTACCAGAGGGAAGGTAGGTGGGGGATGGGAGAAATAGGGGATGGGGATAAAAGAATACATTTATCATGATGAAATAAAATAAAGTAAAATGATAAAATCACCAGGAAGAGAAAACATATTTATAGTACTGTACTGTAAAAAAATCCACATATAAGTGAACCCACACAGTTCAAACCCATGCTATTCAAGGGTCAACTATACTGTGAAATAGGCCTGTGCCCAAGAAATTAAATATTGTAATTTCATTAGCATTCTCTCCTATCATGGGATATGCAAATTCTGTGCTTAAGGTGAACATAGAAATAATAACAAATGGAGTGCTTCTTTTCCTTTATTCATTCATTGCTAAAGGTGATGGCTTTGATTTTTTGAAGATAATCTGGTTTGGAATTTTCCTTTTCCTTCCTTTCTCTCTCTCTGTCATGTTGGAGTCACAAGGTTTGTTTCAGTTTTATTTCTGAAATTTTAATCTTTATTTTTTAAAGATTTATTTATTTATTTTGGGGGGGAGGGGCAGAGGAAGAGGGAGAGAATCCTGAAGCAGACTCCTCGCTGAGCCAGAGCCTGACTTGGGGCTTGATGCCAGGACCCTGAGATCACAACCTGAGCTGAAACCAAGAGTTGGCTGCTTAACCAACTACACCACCAAGGCACCCCTGAAATTATTTTAATCTTGGACGATTACCAGGAATAACAGACAAGAAATCCCACCTTCTAGTTATTCAATATGCTTAGTGATGCAAAGAATTAAAAAAAAAAAAAAAAGAAGAATTTGGTGGTCTCAAATTTCAAGGTAAGGCATACCTTGTCAGGAAGGGAAAGCTGAGATGAGAAATTCATCTCCCCTTTGTGGAGCTTGCAGTTTTCCCAAAAGTGTCCTACTCCACAATTTTGGGATGAGTATCTGGCCTGGTTCCTCTGTCAATTATTTTTTTCCCCTAATAATGGAAGGTGTTTTGTTGTTGTTATTTAAGATTTTATTTATTAATTTGAGAGAGAGTGCCAGAGAGAGAGCACAAGCAGGGGGAGCAGAAGTGGGAGAGGGAGAAGCAGACTTTCGGCTGAACAGAGAACCCGATGCGGGGCTTGATCCCAGGACCCTGAGATCATGACCTGAGCCAAAGGCAGACACTTAGCTGACTGAGCCACCCAGGTGCCCCAAGAATGGATGGTTTTAAGTGAGGAAAGACACAGACCAAGGTCACCATGGCTGTCTACGGAGATTTCCTAAAGAACCTCTGTGTGCCCATTAGTGGAGTGTCAGAAAGGAAATGAAATTCTACTCATAAATACCATTTGGAGTATCTCTCATACATTGGTGAAGCTAGGTTTTTGTCTGTATTTATAAAACTGTGGTCTTTATACCTACCTCAGGGATTTATTGTGTGGATTAATTAAGTAAATATACTTAAGCTCCTATAACAGTTCATATAGTATAGAAAGACATTTGGAACTTTGTGTGTATTTATTTGTTAGCTCAGTGTTTCTCAAATTTTAGTGTTCATAAGAATCATCTAGGATCTTGTTAAAATGGAGATAAGAACTCAGTAGGTCTGGGCTGGGGTCTGAGATTCTGCATTTCTAACAAGCTCCCAGGTGATGTCAGTGCCGCTGATCCACAGACTGCACTTTGAGTAGCAAAGATTAGGTAGTGATTTATTTTATCACTTAGTTACAACTGGGACTCTAGAGCGTTGAGGTCTTAGTCCCGACTGGGGGGTTGTCTTTTACTGGTGATCTAGAAGCCTCTGAGAGAGAAGTGGCACAGTATTATTTCATATGTATTTCTTGCCCATAAACTCTTAAAAATCTGAAGGATTATATAATGTATCATAGAAATAATTGTAACATGTAATTCACAATCTGAAGTCTAACCCATAATCCCACCCACCCTTCAGGTGATTCCCGTTTATACTTTGGAAACCATTAAGGCATTTGGGAGAAAAGAGTGTTCTAGGGGAGTAGGAATTGTGTTGTGTAAATTCAAAAACCATTTTTGGATTACACTACAAATAGTCTTCATGCTGAAGCCTACCTGCTGTGTCCCTGGGAAACCTCTTCAGGATTTCATTTCAGGGATGGTATTTAGCAAGATCCAGGTGCTTGCCGCCCGGCAGCAGGTTGCTGTGGGAATAAGACTTGCACCGTCATTCTTCCTGTTTAGAAGGTTTACCCACCGAGACCGACGTTATCAGCCCTGTTACTTCAGGTATGTGGTTGTGAACCTTATTGATCGTATTCCCTACCCTGTACTTTTTATCCCTGTGACTTATTTGTTTTATACCTGGAAGTTTGTACCTCTTGATCTCCTTCACTTAATTCACCCATTCTCCCCCCACCTGAATTTTGTTTTCAATCTAAAAAAGAAAATGGATTCTGAGGGAGAGATAGGGGGTTAGAAATTTGAGCTTCATAAGCATTTTATCTTTTTATTTATATTCAAACACTGTATGGAAAGTAAAACTGATCCTTGTCCTGGACCGAAGTAAATGGAATGAGGGAGTAATTCTGACTTAAAGTCTGAATTTACAAACTCCAAGTGTTACCCAAACTGACAGAATGTGTGAGTTAATATTTATCCTGCACCTTGATACCTTCAGATGAAAAGTACGACACAAATATCAAGCACTGTGAGCCCTGTGGAGTTTTCAATCCTTACAATTTGCTAACAGCGAGCTACTCAGTGGTTTATTATGAAGATGCTCCTTGTGCAAGACTGGCTTCTGCCGGTGTCTGAACTCGTTAGTAAAATCACACTTTTCACCTGTTTTCTTTTGCAGACCCTCCAAACTTTAACATGATCGATGACGTACACTCTCATTTTTAGTCTAAAATATTTTGGCAGAAATTTTATGTATGAATAGCCGGAGTGAGAAAATGTATTTGAAGTCATGTCGGATGCATTCTAAAGAGACTATATACCACCTGATGTTGGTTACATAAAACTTAAGGTTTTTCCTTGATGTTGGTGCCCAAGGCTGAGGGTAGCTGCCTCTCAGAGGTGGGTCTCAGGTGTGCAATGTATTTTTTTTTTTTTTAAACTGTCAAGCACAAGCAAGGAAAGGCAGCTCAAAGGGATCTTTTACTAGCTGGTGTTATTGGGAATGAGATGTTGATTTACCTATATATATTTTTTGTTTGTTTAACTGGAAGATAATCCATAATGTACAACACTGTTCTGAAGGCAAAAATACTACGAAATAAAAATCTTTCTTCCTTCAGGAACTTATTTCTGGAACTGTTGTGTTACAAAGTTATGTTCAATGATCTATTTTTAGAAATCCAGCGTTTTAATGACCACAGATCTACAGTGTAGGAAGTAGTCCATCAAACTGAGCCAATGGATTTTGATAGCACGCTCATAAAAATATGTAGAATTATCTGGTGGCTTCAGTAAGTAGAAAAAACAAACAACATACTTTCTCACTCATACGCACACTCACACACACACGTACACACAGTCCCAGACACACTGGTTCTTGCTTCAGACTTCACATAGAAAACAGAAAGTTTAAAATTCTCATGAGAAATGAGAAGATTTTAAGAGAAATTAGACTAGAAATACAAAGAGCTGATAAATAATTGGCAAGTTGAAAGTGGTTGTATAAAGAGGTTTAAAGACTAGACCAAAAATGTAAATCCCAGATTCCCACTGTTTCCTTGTTTCAGTCACTGGACCTTTCTCCATCCCACCTAGGAAGCTGAATTATTTTCTTCCCTCAAACAGACCAAAATAATTTCTGTACACATGGTCAAAATACAAGAAATGGATATTGGAAAGTATCAGGAAATTAGGAGAGATAATTGTTAAATTATTAATTTTGACAGTTAAGCTAACGTTGTATGGCAAACACTGCCGCCTTCTCCCCTTCCCACCACCCTCACACTGTCCCTCACCCCACCTGGCATCATACATACAAATTCAGAGGATTTTTGACATTTTTGCTTTACGGTAATCCCCAGGTCATGATCCTTTCTGACTAGAGCTTTAGACATTTTTAGTTTTTTCTTTCTTCCTGATCATTTTTTACCAACAATATTTGAATGTGGAGCTCGTGGTCTTGCAGGCTGTACTATATATTTTTGTCTCCAAATCTTTTGAACATTGTGATGCTGATTGTTGAAGCTTGGAGTTACCCAGGTGGTAGTTATTAACTGACGTGTCATGGTTCATGGTGAACAAGCTAGGTCAACAAACTTGTTTTTCATCATGGCTGGTTTTAATTTGAAAGGGAGCTTGTTACCTATTTGATAATGCTTCACTGAAGTTCACCTATTTCAGGTAGATTAATAGCTTGTTCAGGGATGAGAAGCCTAGGGGCCCTGTTGTAACTGTGTGCTGTAGGTTCAAGGTTCAAACTTCAGAAAGTATAAAAGTCCTTGTTTTCCTTCCACCTATTTGCCAGTGCATGTCTTAGTGAACCTTGATACTTGGTAACGCTTGAACAGTCACAGGTTTGAGACCTTATAGTAATATGAGGAGCTGTGTTATATAATTAAGAAAGAGATGTGTTCTGCTAGTACATTCCAAATTACAAGACTTTTCAATTTTGAAGATCATGGGGTTGGTGGAGATTGAAAAATATGTGTGTATAGTTTCCTGACCATTCACTAGGAAAAAGATTCAAAATCTCTCTAAAATGGAATATTAAATTTTGTGCAAATCCAGATACCATAGGGAGGTATTAGATTGAAGTAAAAACTGAAAAAAGGCTGTTCATGTTTGAACCAATCCATGATGGTAACATATCAGTAGTTCCTTAAATGAATGTCTTCATAAGTACATTTATAGTATGTTTAAAAGGGGCGCCTGGGTGGCTCAGTTTGTTGAGTGTCCGACTCTTGATTTCGGCTCAGGTCATGATCTCAGTGTCATGGGATCAAGCCCCCGAGTCAGGCTCCATGCTCAGCACGGAGTCTGCTTGAGGTTCTCTCCCTCTGCCCTTCCCCCTACTCTCTCGTGAATGCTCTCTCTCTCTCTCAAATAAATCTTTAAAAAAAATAATACGTTTAAAAATTTGTAGTAAATTATTCACTGAAAAATTCTCTTCTTTTTAAAAAGGGGAGTTTTGCCATATTTGTTTTCTTTTAGCCATTCACGTATAGGTCGTTGGGCACAAAAGATGTATCAGCTAGCTCTGTTCATCTGGAGAAGAAAAAAATTCAACCTGCACGTTCTTCATAACCTGATTCTTATGAATCTCGATGTAGTTGAAGTTTCCACTTAGATTTTGCTCCTGAAGCATTTAAATTCAACACTACTATTTGAAGATTAAACCACAGTAGAAATATTAATGATGTCTCTGTACTGAAAACAGCTTGGCAATCACTTAAATTGATAGGTTCCTAAAGAAACTCTCCATTTCAAATAAAGATCTGATATCTGGATCTCCTAACCAGTCTGAAATGTAGCTTACCTACATGGATTGGCTATCCAGGAGCTTGTAAACAAATTCATAAATTTGTCATGCTGATTATAGTGTTGGCAAACACAATGGCTGATCACGTTATAAATGTTTATCAACACCCGCACTCACCCACCTGCTAAGAGGTGCTACGCTTTAATGAAATTGTTTGAATATCAAGGCTGGTTGCTAAGATACAACGTTCTTGTTCCTAGGGATGTGATGCTCGCGGATTTCTGTTATCAAATAATGATTAGAGATGTGCTAACCTCAAGGTGCTCAGTGCAGTGAAAGGTTTACCGAGCTACAAATTAGTAAACTGTCTGCTTGAGCAGGCACTGGCAGAAGAAACATGTGCCTTATCCATACATGGCTGGCATTTCATAAGAAGAGAGGACAGGGAGCGCGGCCGTGAATGACGGGTCCTTGAGAGTTTGCCATGGAAGGTTTACCTACTCTACTGCCCAGCATGATATGTCTTTAGCCAGCTGGGGAATTTGTTGAAATCCATTGCCAATAACGCCTTCCTTTCTTATGAAAAATCCATTCTTCACATTTCCTCTTAATTGGTTGTTATGGAATTACTAACATTAAACACATCACATCTCTCTTATGAGAAATGAAAGTAAATAAAAGTGTAATCCTACAAAATGGGGCTGTGTTTTAACATGCGCACATTTTTTTTTTAATGTGAAAAGAAAGCCCCAAGTTTTTATTCATATATTTGTAAAAAAAAAAAAAAATTTGGCTGATTACAAAAAAGTGGCTTTATATTCCCACCCACTGATTTCCAGCTAAAACAGAACTTTGTTGCCTGCTGATCCTGCTGGCTTTTTTTTTTTTTTT
>NC_138371.1:77776497-77784556 GCF_054177405.1 Leptonychotes weddellii | reverse complement strand
GTCATATTTAGTACGATGAATTCTGCAAATAATGATGCAGACTTTTTTCTATTGAGAATGCAATCCTCCACAATATTTAATCTAATAGAAAATATCATGTACGTGTTGGAATGTTTCTCTTTATTTTTACTTTATCGCAAACAATATAATGGAGATGACCAAAGCCGTGTTGTGTACAGCAGTCTAGTTGTTCATCTTGTTAAAGTAGGACCTGTGTTGCAGTATTGTAGCTATACTGGGGATGTTCTGAGCACAAAATTCTCACACTGAAAAAATTTCTATGATTTTATGACAGTCCCTGGAATTCCCAAGGGCTCTGCTCATGACCAGTAATATTTCTGAAATGTGTGGGCAATGGTACTTCCGGTGTCATGTATAATTTTTACTCTTGTTACTTTATAAGAAATTTCAATTATTAGGATCACAGGTCTGATGGGTATTAAATTGACTCTTGAAAGTTCCCTTAATAAAAATTGAAATTGTAGATATATTTTAATAATGAAAGTGTTAAAGTAAAATGATATTCAGATGTAACATCTGGCCTTCCATTAGATCAGGACTACTGTGAGAGCAGAGACTGAATCTGTTCGGCTCACCATTGTATAACCATCCTCCAGAAGATTGCACAAAACAGGCACCTTATGAATCGATGAGTGATATTTACATCCAGAAAATTTTGCTAACTTCCATAGCAGATACATAGAAGTTTATAAGTTAAATTTTCCTTCCCTCTGTGTTGAGTATAAAAGGATGGAAAGAAAAATGTGACAGTGTTTTGTTTTAGCTTTGTGAAATAGGTTTTGCATATCCTACTTTTACAGATGAGGAAAGCAAAGTTCAGAGGAATGAGATAATGAATTACTCAGTGTCACACAACCAATGTGAGGCAAAGCTGGATCTTTTGTAAGTCTAGACCTATTTCCAAAACCCCAACTGCCTCTCTGATATTTTCAGACCTGAGTGGGGAAAATAGGGTAAACACTTAAGTAGACATGGGTGAGTGCACATTTAAAGGCAGCAAACATTGTGTGCCGATTTCGTACCAAATGTACAGGCAGGTATGTGAGGGATAAAGAGCAATAATTTATAAAGTCCTTGGCCGTGAAAAGTTTCAGTTTTGAAAATGTGGAAATATGATGTGTTCACTTTAAAGAACTTGAAGACTAAATATGAGTTTCAAGGAAAATATATTTTGCCTGAGCACAGAGAGAGAGAGTTCTCATTGTGGGTGAGGTAAGGAGGAGTCATTGAAAGGATGGGTGTTTGATTGGGAGATGTGGTTTTGTTACCAACAAGATCTGGGTTTGAATTCTTGTTCTGCCACATCCTGGGTAAATCTGGGCAAATTTCTTAACCTATATGTGCTTTTCTTGTTGCTATTATAATTTTCCCATGTGGATTAAATTGGTTTTAGTAAGGTAATGTGCTTAGCACATAGTAAGCAGTCAATGTTCGTTATTTTTAAGACCTACTCATTGACTGTGCCCTACAGAATTGAGCTATATTATGCTTGTTTTAGCCCAAAAATTGCTTCTGAAGCTTAAATTTCACCTCTTTAATGAAATACTTACCTTGTTTTTATACTGTCCAAAGGTTGGTTCAATGAAACTGATTCACGTTTATTGATGAATACGAAAGAGCCGTTGCAAAAATGTCTTCATGTTCTCTTGTGACTTTTGTGCTTCACATGGATTTATAAGCGGACCATGGTTAATTATAGCTGGACAGAGACATGTGGAGGTGTTGCTTGGGCGGGGGTGTGCTGTCAGGCTGGGAGTGACTAGTGCGGGGTGGGCTTATCTGGAAGAGATTTGTTCTCTTCCTGCTCAAAGGGTTCTTAGGAGGCTTAAGTGAGAAGCTAAATTGGCATGTCAAAGTGGCATCCAAAGTCAAGGTAAATCAAATTATAATATTACACTGTATTCCAATGAGGAGGGAGTAGACAAACAAAAAACCAATCTCTCAATGTTCTCAGGACTATAATGCTTGCCAGTGATACCACATGTACCGACTTTTGTTGGAAATTAACTGTCGTGGCATTCAGCAACACCATCTTTCCACTTTCTGTTTTATCATAATTCGATGCTCTTTTCCTTTTTTCTGAGCCTTCTTAATGTCTGCACTCGCTGAGTATTTTATCTTTCGTCTAAATTAGAATGCTGAATATTTGGCCTACTGGCTCAGAAGGTGGCTTGTCTAAGCCCAAATGGTCTCTATCCTCTATTTTTTCAGGCTAGATTTTAAAATGCTTCTTATTCACCAGTGAGAAACTTACAAAATGGATTATTAAAAAAAATGAGGTCGGTGCCACTTGGAGAATGTATTCTATGCACCCAAACACTCCTTGGTCATATTTAGAGATGCCCCTAAATATAGTTGTGCTGAACTACCTACATATACTTCAGACCATGTCGAAGCACAAAGCCCTGTCAGTGTGGGGTAGTGTGGGCATTTTGTTATCTGCAACCAGCTGTTGCCTCTTTTTGAGGAGAAAAATCTACTTCTGTTTAAATTTATGTTGCATTGAGCAAGTCATGTTGCTTGCGATTATATGTGGCTCAGCTGTGTCACGTGGCCTGACCTGCTATAACCTGAGTTAATGCAGTCCACATGTGGTGCTGAAAGACACACATTAAAACATTCCACTTCTCCACGGAACTGTGTGAGCAGGTGATTTCTCTAAATGGCAGACACTCCCATGCTTGTATTTTAAACCTCCACCACTTTAGCCAAAAATATCTTCAAAAGCCCACCCAAAACACTTCCCTTGGTTATTTTTGCAAATTGTTGGGTGATTTACAAAGAGCAGGGAGGGAGGCACAAGGGGAAGTTTTGAATTATTTACATAATTTGATGGGATGGTGCCTCCCTTAAAGAATCCACTGGGTATAAGTCACAAATTTATTTACTTCACATACTCAGGGTCCTAGAGAGGCGACTTAATCATGTAATTATTAACTTACTGCTTCTTGGATTCCAGCAAGTTGATAGTTATATTTCTCATCAAACAAAATAAAAAAAAAAACTATTTGAAAATTACTCTGTCCCAGCAAACAGCCCTCATAGGAATGCACACTATCTTTATCAATATATTTTTTTCTCTTCTGTGAGAACGATGAGCCCTGTTGGTCCTGAATTCAACCTGAAGTGTTTGGCCAGCAGTGATAAAATTTGATATTGGACCATTCAGACATTTTTACCTAATTCCCTCAATGATCAATGAAACACATTGCTAGCACATCTGGAGCAGAATTCTTTTTCGTTAAGCAAACTGACCAAAGGGGGATCTGACTTACAGTCCTGGTTTCTCCAGCATTGTGCTCTAACCAAATGAGGCAATTAGCCAGATGTATGGTGAAAAAAAGAGATCCTTGGAACACAGTTCATACTCTTCAAATCCCAAATCCACATACTACCCGGTGCAAGTCACTTAACCTCTCCTGAGTTTTTCTGTCTTCTCTAAAATTGGATGATGATATTATGTACCTGTAGGGTGCTTTTATGAAGGAAATTAGCTTAATTGTGTGAAGTGTCCTGTAAAATGTTGGATATATAGGAGGCATTCAAAGCAAGTGAGCTGCCATTAGCTTTGTTAAGTTTAATTAGAGGAAGATAAAACCAACAACTCTCCACAAGCAAACTGAGTAAAAAATTAACACATTTATAAGATACTCCAAGATCTCCTTTCCTTCTTTTTTTCTAGAAATGTTTGGAGCCCCAATGTACTCTGCAAGTCAGTTCTTTCGGGCATTAATTTTCTGAGACATTGTGTTTTGGGTTTTAGAGCTTTTGCTTTTTTTTTTCTCTTTAATTAAGAAGACTGTTGATCTAAAGTATTTGAAAATATGAAAGGCCAGAAGACTAAATGCCACAGTAAAGGCAAGAAATAAAACTTTTGCTTACCTAAGGCATTAGTTTTCACAATGTAATATATACATTTTTAACCTAGTGTCATCAAGATCTCCAACACTGACACACTGAAGACAAAATGTCAGGTTAATTGAACCTATCAAGAAAGGTAATGATTTCTCAGTAGAGTATCTATTAATGATTGAATAATTTATCAGTTGTAAAGTGCATTTGTCCCAAGATATGTCCAGAGTGGATAGAGCATAGGAAATAATACAGTAAAAATATAATTCTAATGAGTTATATTTGGTTGCTATTTGACATAAAGTAAATATTGAATGGGGAAATGGCTCTAGTGTTTTGGAAAATTTACTTTTGCCCGTAAAGAATAAGATATAACTAAATTAACAACTATGGTTATTTCTTTCAAATAGAATTTATGTTGATATGGGATGTTTTTCAGTCATTTCTGAGGACATGACTTTACCCAATTTATCAACCATGATTTCTCTTTCTGTGAAGATGAAATTAATATCATTCCTACTCTGGGTAGTTTTCCTTCTTTTCTTCTGATTTTTGGGGGAATTTTTCCTTGAGTTAGATAACAGGATTTTTATGCTTTTCCTCTATAGTTAAACGTTCTTTAAGATGCTTATTTGTTTACACTTATATAGCATGTTCTAGCAATAAAATAATTCCTTGCACTTCATGTAATATGACAAAATTGAAACTAAGCAGCTGGGTCACCTGTTGATCCATAGTAGATGCTCAGTAACTTTGTATTGGATGGATGAATGGATGGGTAGATGAAACAATGAATATAAGGAAAGCAAGTATGAAGGAAAAAATTGGTTTGTAATAATGCTATATACCATTGTAATTGTTATTATACTTCTCACGGTTATGATTTGTGTTGTTCTGATTTTAAGGTTCTCCTGGGATACGTGACCTTACGTTAAATACAGGTGTTTCCTAGATTAATAGTAATCTTGATGAAGTCTCCATTTAAAAATTTTGAATCCATCTCCCACCCATAATACATGAGGATCACTTGAGTAAAAGCTACAATGTAAGGAAAGGCAGGATGGTTGGTGAGATGGGACTGACTTTGACTCAAGTCTTACGTGAACGAATGATTTTACTCCTGGAGCACTCTGCATAGGTGGAAGTCTGAATATAAAAATAAAGGCCATTGTGATTTTTGGTAACAAATTATATTTACTGAAACACGTGTGTTAAATATATCTGGGTGTGTCGGTGGAAGCTTGCTTTGGGAAACAGGCCATAACTTGGAAAGAGCTTCTGGTAATGTCTCTATTTTCCATGTTGCATCTGCTGGCCCTTACCAGTGAAGGGGAAGATGCTGAAGGGAGAACTGTCTCTGGGTGGAGAAAAACCTGGGTAAGCCTGGCTGCAAAAGCGCATGGCCTCAGTTACAATTTTTTCTTTCTAGAAACACAATTTAAAATATACAAGAATAAGCACTCTGTTTAGGTAACATCTAGTCTAAATCCTTCCTTTTACGGACGAAGAAACTCAGATGTACTAAAGTTATATTGCTTGTCCCAAATGGCACAACTAGTTTACTGCATAGAATATCAACTGTGGTCTCCTCGCTCCCAGTTCAGTACAATTTTTGTACATGATATCACCTCTTCATTTATTATAAAAAGAGTCAAATGATATATTTCATGAAGATGGAGACAAAATTAGCATGGCCTAGATTTAGCATTTTCAACAGCATTGAGGCATTTGTACTAATGACCTTTTAGTGCCGAGGAGAATGATTGAAAAATGGCAAAAAAAAAAAAAAAAAAAAAAAAAAACCCACCGTAAAATACAGGAACTTATAAAGTGATTGGGATTGAGATATCGTCTACTTAGAAAACAGTGCAAGAAAGGACATACCCAAAACTAATTTTTGCTCACAGAAGCCAAATTGTGCAATTCACATTTGAGAGAGGAGTGGGCCGGTGGGGAAGTGAGACTTCAAGTAGAAATTGGCTTTTGAGGGGAGAGCAATGTTTGCATAGTTAGGGAGGAAGAAGTACATCCAGTTAGGGGGAACAAACCTGATGTGAAAGTGTGTGGAGTACAAATGTGCCTGTTGCAAAGCTCTGCTGCTGGCAGCCAGTAGCTAAGGGTTTGGAAAAGGGAGAATAGATTTTGTTGTGTAGGGAGAGGTGAGATTAAATTAGCTAGTATGTTGGGAAGTGCATAGACTTCAGAGTCAGATAGACCTGAGTTTAAGATAGCGTCTATTATAACTTGGCAACTCTGCTTGGGTTACTAAGCTCTCTGAGCCTCAGTTTCCTCATCTGCATAATAGATATCATGTCCACAGGGTTAGACACATACATATCAAGTGTTCAAAGAGCCTCCCACATCATAGGTGTGCAGTAAACATGTCCCTTTATCTTCTTTATCCTATTGGTTCTTCTCTAACACATACCATAAAATTCTAAAAACACGGATTCATTTAAAGATCTATATTAATTGTATATGGTGAGTCCATTACTACATTGGCTCTGGGAATATTATAGATATGATGTAGAGAACTATCCAAGACCAGGAGTGTGTTCTGTGGCAGCACCATAAAAGGTGAGTATAACCAGGCCATATAGCTGGTGGATACACAAGCTTCATCAAATTAATATTCTGCCCAATTGAACTAAGCTAAGTGTTGATATTAATTTGTAGAGAGAGAGATTTGATTGGTTTTTTATTTTAGCCAAGGATTATCTGCAGAGCATGACACAAGTATTTAGCCAAGAACTATCTGCAACACATGACATAAGCATTACATTATGCATCCAGAAGTTGATTTTTAACAATTCCAAGAACACAGATTGCTTTTATGGACTAGTCAGCTTTATGGGCACTTAAAGTCTATGAGGTATATCTTCGAGTATTTTTTGGTTGATCCAATTCCCCTAAGTCTTGCTTCTTTCTAATTGAAAAAGTGTGCATAAGGATTATGACTTGTGTGAAGGTTCCTATCTTCTTTGGAACTTTTATCTGAGGAACTTGTATAGAAAAACGTCAATTCAAATGGATTGTGGTCATGGGAACAAATTTTGGTTGAATTTTAAGGATCCTATAATTCTATAAATTAGCCCAGTCTCTCCATTTTGGCTAGTTAATATAGGTCTGTATTTGACTCTTGATGCTGCCTGTCCTATGGGGATACTCACTGCAAGCATTCATTGGCTACATCATCACTGATGACCATTTAAGAATTTGGATGACACCTGCAGCTTGTTGGTATACATGGAACAGTTTTCCCATAGGTTTGGAAATACCAACTTGTACGTACTTTCAATTACTCTCCTCTATGGCTGCGGACCTAGGTTTTCATAAAATGGGGCCTATTATACAATCTTCCTCTTTTCTATTTAGAGTAGTGGAAGGGTTTGAACCCAATGTTATAAAATAGGTATTAATATAATCCTGCCAGAAAGTGACTTCTTATTGCCAAAGGCTAAACTTTAACACAGGTGTAAATGCAACTTACATTAAAAAGATGAGAATTAAGAAATACAAAAAAAGATAAATTAAAACAAATTATAAGAATAATTTTAGTTTAGGAAACTTTAGTACAGAAAGTTTCTTTTGTCCCTATTATTCAGTTTCCCTATTTTCATGACCTAGATTTTTTTCCTGTAACAACTGAGGCATTCAAGGCGAGATATACCTATGTGGAGGTATTTTGGCTCCATTCTATGTAAATATTTTATATTTTCCAGAAGTTACAATGTGATTCTGTGTTTGATAATCTGGTACAATAGGCATTGTTGTGGTAAGAATCTTGCCCTTGATGGAAAGTAATGAGACCACATTTGTTCCTTTTTCACTTTTCATTTGGAAGATGTAAATGCAGGTGGTGTCTTGGTTCTTGGGGGCTTTCCTCTCTGACTCTGTGTGTTGAAGAAGTCATATCAGATTTTTTCAATTTTATTCAAAGATTTTGACACTCAGGAACAGAGCAAGCACTTATATCTTGTCTTCCCAGAGTTTATTTTTAATTGGGGAAGGGCTCAGCTGATGAGAATAATATAAAGAAATAAATGCATTAATGAATTAAATATTCAACTTTATTATTTTTTCTTTTAATCTTGAGATTGTGCATGGTGATAACTTCTGGGCTTGAGCAGAGAGAAGGATCTCTCCATTTTTTATTGTATTAATTTTCCTTGCTTATTATCATTTT
>NC_138371.1:77745350-77775997 GCF_054177405.1 Leptonychotes weddellii | reverse complement strand
CTTAACCAACTGAGCCACACAGGCACCCCAGCTTTCTAATATCTTCTCTACCAGACCTCATGTGGTTAATTTCTAGACTGTTTTATACCTTTATGCAATTTACCTTTACTGCCACATAATTATAATCAAGAGGAAAAGATTTAGGAATTGCCTGTGTCCAGCTGAAAGAGGGATCAGCTAGGTTGTGCTGTATAACAAAAATCTTTCAAAGTTCCAGTGGCTTAAATAACAAAGGCTTATTTTCACTCATGCTCCTTGTCTATCATGGATCAGTAGAGGGTTTCTGCTTACTGTGATTACTTAGGTGTCCATGCTGATGGAGTACCACCATCTTGCACATTTCTGGGCTTAATACAAGAAGAAGGAGATGGTTCTAAGAGGTAGTGAAATAGAAATTAAATATTCCATCCTGTGACCCATTTACTTATATTCACAACACATTGGGCAGAACTCGTCACATGTTCCTATATAACCGAAAGGGAGGAAGAAGTATAATCCTCTTATGCCTGGAAGGGATTGGACTGGAACTGCATTAAGTACCATAGCATGAAACTTGCCAGGCTGCCTTTGATCTCAGTTGAAGGTTATGGATCACAGATGGAGAGACAGAGAGGTTTGGCTTTATTCAGCAGCTATGAAGATGACTGGCATCTGACAATGTCTACCATGTAGCCAGTTAAATTCCACCATACCTTGGACAGTCTAATTTGGACTCCAAGTACTTGGCACCATGCTAGCTCAGTTCCAAGAGTGGAGGCATTATGACCTAAACCTATGGCCTATGATAAACACAGGTTTTGGGGCCAGGGTCCCAGATTTGAATCCTCAAATCTGTCATTTACTATCAAAGTCTTCTTTGGAGAGTTATTTAAATCTCTGAACATTAGTTACTTCATCTTCAAAGTAAGGATGATTATAACAAAGTAAACAGGCTCATTGTTTACCCCTTCTCCCACCTAACTGAAATGTAAGCTCTCTGACAACAGAGGTTTTTGTCTGTTTTTGTCACTGAATAATTTCTAAGTTCTTAGAACATTGCCTGATATGTTAATAAATAAATCCATGTTGAATTAATACATGTATGTATAGGATTTTTATTAGCATCAGATGAGTTCATGGATCTGAAATCCATTACATAACGGTTGGTACATATTTAGGGATCAATAAATGGTAGATGTTTTTACAATTCTGGAGGCAAATTAGGAGATAAATTGAGGTCTGCAAATAATGGGGGAAATCTTTCCTAGGTGTGTTCATAGCAGAGTGTATTTTAGGGAAGACCCAGGGACAGAGTAAACTGTGTGGTGGGATTAGAGGTCCAATTTGATTTTAAACTAAAGAAATTTATTTCTATCCTAGAAAACGTGTCCAAAATATGGGACATTCTTATAACTGGCATTGTTTTATAACTGTCATAATTTTTTTTAAAGATTTTTTATTTATTTATTTAACGGAGAGAGAGAGAGAGAGCACAAGCAGGCAGAGCGACAGACAGAGGGAGAGGGAGAAGCAGGCTCTCCGCCGAGCAGGGAGCCCGATGCGGGGCTCGATCCCAGACCCTGGGATCATGACCTGAGCCGAAGGCAGTCGCTTAACCGACTGAGCCACCCAGGCGCCCCTATAACTGTCATAATTTTTGTAACTTTTCTTGGGGTCAAGACAACCTGTCACAGAGTTGCATCGGTTGGGACTTCTCCAAAGGCTGTGGGCTTGACATCTGTAGTGGTCAAGCTTCATAATTCTTCCTGCAATCATCCATCCATCAAATTCAATCAATATTTATTGAGTACCTACTTTATGCCAGGAAATGAAACTTTGCTCTAGAGTTTTCTTTTATTTATTTTCTGTTAACAGAGATTTTAACTTCAGTATTGCAAGTAATGATAATTAAAGATCTATAGTTCAGATTATGACCAGACCTTTCTGGTAACCAAAGTGTCCTATCATATGATTGTACAGTCTTGTCCACAGAACGATGATGTATTTGGAACAGCTTTCTAGGTAAACTAACAAGAACCAGAGAGCCAGTAAACATTCTAGCAAAGATGAGATGATTATTGTGCCAGTCCTCTAGTTCCATCACCTCTAGAAGAAGGGCCTTATCTGATTAGCTCCACCACTAAACTTTCACTGCTAAGTGTAGCTAAATGTCATTTCAAGAGTTTAAACTTGAGGAATTTTAGGAATGTATTTTTCCTTTTATTTTGATTATCTGTAGATGGTTTGGCACAAATACAAAAAAAAATTCTCTTCTGTATTTATTTATGATACGTCTCTTTTGAGAAACAATAATCTTTCTGCTTCTTAATCTAAATTGAACTGCAGTATACCAATAAAACAAGTCACAACATACAAAGTAAATTTTCTCTGTATAAATAATTAACTCTTCAAGATTTATTGGCCTTTCTCTGTTTCCCCCTTTCTCTGAGTGGTGTAATCCAAATAAAATGTTGCATTTATTCTGGTCTGATAAAATATTCATAAAAGAAACCGCTACCTTTGAATTTGGATTAAGAAACTACGAAGAAAGTATGATTATAAATGTTGACCTTTGTCTAAGTACTACCTAAAGCTTATTAGCTGAAAACAACCATCTGCAGGGAATCTCCTTTTACTTTACCTTTATTTTGCTCCTTGGTTCTTGTTAAAACTTTCATTGACTTTATTTTTTATTTTTATTTTTTTTTAAAGATTTTATTTGACAGAGAGAGACACAGCGAGAGAGGGAACACAAGCAGGGGGAGCGGAGAGGGAGAAGCAGCTTCCTGCTGAGCAGGGAGCCCGATGCGGGACTCGATTCCAGGACCCTGGGATCATGACCTGAGCCGAAGGGAGACGCTTAACGACTGAGCCACCCAGGTGCTCCACTTTCATTGACTTTAAACTACTACTAGTTTGTATTTCCATCATGTATTCACTAGGCTAAGTGAGCCAAGACTTGGCTAGAAAATATTCTTGGATGACCTGTGTGGCTTTGAAAATAATGACAACCAGGAAAAATCTGTCCCAGATGAGCAGATTTTGCTGACGTAGAAGTGAGATTTAGAATTGTGATTTTGATCTTTTATGGTTATTTGTTGCTCTTTGCCACATAGAGATAGAAGGTATCTGTATTAATCCTCAGGGTAAACTTGCCTCGTGCCCCTTGGTTTTTCATGTGTCCTAGGACAGTAGGTATATCTTGGTTTTGGCTCTTGAGGATTAGGTTAGAGGATTCCAGCAGGACTGAAGGGACTCTGGTGCCCATCTAGGAACTGGAGTTTACTATGAGATGGGTTCTATTGTGAACATTCTAAAAACTCAAAATTCATAATAATCATTTAATGTTCTTAAAAGAGGTAGATCTCTGGTGCTCCTTTTACCCTCCAGAAAAGTTTTGAAATGGATTATCAAAACAGCAATCCCTTGGTTGTTCTCTGGAGTATGTCAATCCTGGGTGAACAAATAAATCTTTGGACTTTGGCTTGTTTATGATAAGTTCCTCTATTCAACAATGAACCCACCTGAGCCTCTGAGGGAAAGCCTCTCTGAGAAATCACCAGATGTCAGCTAGTTCAGGAGTTCCCAAATACCAGTCTAAGGATCACCTCCATTTGGTGATAATATTTTCACTGGATGGTGTCACACTTATGTTGCAATGGAATTAAAATGATTTTTCTTAGAAGCTCAATATTTATTTTGGGATCAAGCCCTTCTAATTTTTATCCAGGTAAGCATGTGCTTTCTTTTATAAAATTATGTAAGAAGAGAAGGCAGCAAAAATAAAGTTTTTAACTATGTGGGTACCTTAATTTTTGCTTCAAATAGGCCAATAAAATGTATAAGTCTGGGAGCCAGTGAACTGAACAACTTCAGATCTGGAAGGGGCTCTGTCAGTTCTAAGTGCAGTCAGACTCCTGTCTTCTAATTTCAGGGGTTGACTGTCTTGGTGAGGCTCCGTGTTGTCACCTGTCCTAGTCCAGCCTAGCCAAATGGGACTGGAGATGTTAGAATGCATTGTTAGTGTTTGTAGAAAACCGAGGTAAATTTGACTAGAACAGCAAGCCCGAGGAGGATCCGAGCCAACAGGAACTGACATGGCCTTAACAGCCGAAGCATCAGCACTTAGCCGCCTTGTTGTGAGATAGACACATTTTACTGTTAGCGTCAGGATTTTGAGTCATACTTATTTTCTGACCTGGATGAGGTCTTACGTTTTTCAAAATAATTTTCCTTTTGATGGTAAACAGTGACTGCGTGTCATTGGACGTTTTTTCATTCCACTCAAGAAGCGACTGCACTCGGTGGCTATGCTCACTAAGCCCTGGAGGAAGATGGCAAACTGTGCATGTTTGTATATTTTATATTTTTAATTATGTGTTCATTGAGGAAATGTTAAGGAATTTAGAAGCAAGTGAATAAGAAAATGAAAAGAGTTTACCCTCTTATTCACCCAGACATGGCCGCTGTTAACATTTGGTTACACACCCTTTTGGTCTTCTCTGTGCATGTGTTTATTAGCTTGGCACCATACTGTATGTAACATTTTGTAATCTGATCTATTTTTGATATTTTATAATATACAATGGATATTTCTTTGACCATTTATCAATCGTCAGCAACATGATTTTGAATGGCTGCATAATAGTCTATTTTATAATCCCATCTTGTTGCATAGTCTTCATGAGTTTCCTGTGTCTATTTTGACATATGTATCAAATATAAATATATATACATATATATATTTAGGATGGCTTTCAAAAAGTGAAACTACTGGGTTAAAGGATATAAATATTTTTAAAATCTGAAGAAAGATTTGAACACTTTCTGAGAGGGGACAATAGAAGTCAAGTATTATTTTTGAGAACTATAAATCACAACCCAGATTAAATGTCTGGCAAGCAACCGTTCATATTTTCTGCTGAAAATCCTGAGAATTTGAGAAAGGGACAATGTAGGGAAGGAATAAAGAACTGAGCTGTAACATCAGTGTGACCAGATAGGAATGTGGTAGAGTAGAGAATTATTAACTTGTTAGTCCCTGCGATAAGGTTGGAAAATGTACATCGATGATCACATTTGGTGATAAGATCTATATTTACAGGATTAAGAGCTGCCCCAGAATAAGTAGTCCAACAAAGTGGACACAGGATTGTTTAGGTCTTGACTGTATAAATTAAACTTATATATACTTAAGAAATTTCACTTTCTTCCTATTGAGTTGAGTTTTTGTGTTTCGCACAAAATATAAACTACAGATTTGGTGGGGGACAGTTGTTAACTCTGAGTTCAGTTGACAAAAGTTTTATTTAGGAGGTACCTGGAGATAAAATGCATGTCCGATATCAGGTTTCATGTAACTTATATCTTATTTTATTTATGACCTTAACCTGCAGGTTTTCCACCTACACCTTAACTGGTGAAACATGATAAGAGTATGACATGCTGAGTAAGCATCACTCCACCATCCGCTGCTCGATATGCAATTTGATCACACCTCTAGCTTTGTGAGCTGTAGGCATGGCTTTCCGTTAAATTACCACCCTGCCATAAATCTGATTTTGGACTGAATTTCATGTGTTTAAAGTATTAAACCACTATTTACCAATCTCTAATGAGAAGTCATCAAATAATTCAAACAGCAGTACAAATACTTATATGTAACTCTAGGTAGAGCCAAATTAAATAGAAGTACATCTTTATGAAAAGAATTTATGCAAGCATAGCTCAAAAAAATCCCTCTTTTTTTTTCAGTAAATAAAGGCAGGTTATCATGAGTTTATTTTAAACAACTTTATTTGGACACGTCTGAACTTCAAAACTAAATGTATAGCCTGTTTGATGCCAGGAATACATAGCCACCTGCTTCTTTATCTAGACATAATACCCCATGCATAGCACAACCAGTGCTTATCTTCTCGTTACTTGTTTCCAGGTGTTCCTTTCCAATTCGGCTGTGGACCTGGTGAGATCTGGCTCTGAGTCTTAGTTACCTGTTTTCCAAGCTCCTGGTACAAATAGTTATTTGAAACCTGCTTATTGAATGCATGCTTCATATGGAGGTTGTTACAATCTAAATGCACCTGAATTCCAGAAACATTCTGTGATTACTTATTTTCCTTTCATTTATTATTTGTTTTCAAAGATAGCAGGCCCAATACACTCTTCTAAGTTTCAATGACGTATACTACAACTTGCAGGTCCATGTCTTGGAATGAGGGAAGGATATAATGAATAGTACCATTCATAAACACTTATTAGACCCTTTCCATGGTCCAGTACACCTCGCTAGCCCCTTAAGATACAAAAGGTAGAGTAGTTGACCATAGAGTTGAGGGTCCATTTCTAGGCTTTCTATTCTGCTCCACTGATCTATGTGTCTGTTTTTGTGCCAGTCCCATACTGTCTTGATGGCTACAGCTTTGTAATAGAGCTTGAAGTCCGGAATTGTGATGCCACCAGCTTTGCGTTTCTTTTTCAACATTCCTCTGGCTATTTGGGGTCTTTTCTGGTTCCATACAAATTTTAGGATTATTTGTTCCCTTTCTTTGAAAAAAGTTGATGGTATTTTGATAGTGATTGCATTAAATGTGGAGATTGCTCTAGGTAGCAGTGACATCTTCACAATATTTGTTCTTCCAATCCATGAGCATGGAATATTTTTCCATTTTTTTGTGTCTTCCTCAATTTCTTTCATGAGTATTTTATAGTTTTCAGAGTACACATTCTTTGCCTCTTTGGTTAGATTTATTCCTAGGTATCTTATGGTTTTGGGTGCAGTTGTAAATGGGATCGACTCCTTAATTTCTCTTTCTTCTGTCTTGTTGTTGGTGTATAGGGATGCCACTGATTTCGATGCATTGATTTTATATCCTGCCACTTTACTGAATTTCTGTATGAGTTCTAGCAGTTTTGGGGTGAAATAACAAACAAACAAGGGGGGGAAAAAGATACAAAAGGTAGGAGGACTTCCCTTAACCCATGGGAGTTGAAAATTGAAAAAATATATAACATTTCTCAAATTGTGGTAAGAGATCTGATGTTTTATTTAATAGACACAATGGCTCCATCATATGTCTTCCAAGTTTGCCTAGACACAAAGAGAGAGACCCTGGTGATGTCATGCTCTTAACTACCTTGTTCCAGAAGTGACACATGTCACAGTCACTCATAATTCCGTGACCGGAAGTAGTCACATGGCTTCAGTTAGACCACAAGGGAGAATGAAAAGTCTCTCCCTGTGCCAAAGAGGGATAAATCCTGGATTTGGTGAACTTTAATGACTTTAAAGAATAAAACTTAAAAAAAAATAATAAATTAAAAATTTTAATAATAAAAGTGGTTACGTACTTATGTAAAAATTCAAGCAGTATAAAAAAATATAATATGATTAACAAAATCCTTCCCCCAACCAGATAACCCAAATGTAGCCACTTTTAAGTTTTTGTGCATCATTTTGGAAATTTTCTATTTCATTTACATATATACACATAATTTATAAATCACACTGTAGATGATACCAAAATAGGATCAGAGATGTTTTTGTGGAACATTCTTTATTTAAATAATCTATTATGGGCCTCTTTCCCTATGATTACATATGGATCTATCTCATTATTTTTTATGACCTCTAACTACAGGGCTTTCCATTTGTGAAGATAAAATTATATATAGAGAGTGTTGGTCTAATGGTGATAATAATGATGAGGAGGAGGAGTTGGAGAAGTAGAAGAAGGAAGATGGTGAAATTTGATATTAATCAAGTGTTCTTACAATGAGTTAGGCTCTGTGCTAAGCACTTTACAGTATCCCTTTTAATCCTCACAACTTTAGGACATATGAGGTCTTATTACCAGGTCTTATTACTAGTCTTATTACCAATTCACAGATGGGGAAACTGAGGCATACTGAGGTTAAGAAACTTGCACAAAAATCACATAGCAAGGAAGTGACAGAATCATGATATGACTCAATTCTTTCTGGATCTGGAGCTTATGCACATAACCACTGGGAAATCCTGCCTCTCCAGCATGTAAGACTTTAAATTTTGATGTGTATTTCAAAATTACTTCCTGAAATTTTAACACCCTATTAAAGTCCTAGCAATAATAAAGAGTGCCCATTTCCCCACACTTTCATCAACCCTCAGCTGGTTTCAGCTTTGCCATCCTGACATGTGAAAAATTCTCATGGTAAATACTGTGTTGGTTTGTGAGCTTCCAGAGCAATGCATTGAAACATGAAAAGAAGCAGGAAAGATGCTAGACATTTCTGGGAAATGATACTTGTTTTACAAGAATCTCTTGTGTTCATACTGTCTGAGAGGAAGGATTTGACAAGATGATTAATTTTCTCTTACCTAAGTGTACATTTGTTACTCATCTGAAGCAGAGTTCCCTTCTAATGTCAGCATGAACCCAATCCTCAACCATTCACAGTTAAATTTTTGTTTGGGGGATTTAGACCAAGAAATGAGAAGGATTTCCCTGGTTTCTAAAGTGTGTAAATGATGAGACTGGATATTCAAGGTTATGGGTTGCAGTGTGATATGTCCTGAAAGTCACATTAACAGAGGTGTCTGCATGTGCTTTAGTTCTCTTTGTGTGTGTGTGTGTGTGTGTGTGTGTGTGTGTGTGTGTGATGGAAGGAGGCTCTAGAGAATAGGACTATGACAAGGGCCCATCTTAGCCCGATCTAAAGGCAGTACTGTATACAATTGTTTAGTGAGCATCTACTATGTGCCAGATCTTGGGCTAAGCACTAGAAATACAGTGAACCAAAAGAGGTACTCTTTCTATCCTCATAGAGTGTATAGTTTCTAAGAGATACCAAAAATATCACCTGGGTCAACGGAAAAACTAAAGTAGTACATGATACTGTAAGAACATATGACTAGTCATGAATGTCTTTCCTGAAGACCTGATGTTTGAGTTAAGATCTGAATGATGAGGAGCCAGTAAAAATTTTTCTTTCAAAAAGAATTACATTTGCTACCTTTCAGAGATCTGGCTGAAGATAGGTAAGATAGGGCGAGGAGCCTTATTGTCATTGTCCAGCAAGAGACAGTGATGTTTGCGGTTCAGGTGTTGGTGGTAGAGATGGAGAGGAGACACATACAAGAAATGTGTAGTAGAGAAAATAGGTAGGTCTTGGTGATGGCTTTGATTTAGATGGCAAGGGAGAGAGCAGTATCAAAGATGATGCCAGGTTCCTGGCTTGCATACTTGGTAGTGTCTATCTGAGCTATGGGGATCACTGAGATAAGACCGAATTTGGGGCAGTGCATTATGAGTTTGGTTTTGGAAAGGCTGAACTCTTAGTGCCTTTGAGATATTATGAAGACAGAAATCTTGTCTTTTCTCATTCAAGGATGGAGCCCCAATGCCTAAAGTGGTATCCTGCATTTTGATAGGTACTAATTTTTTGTGTGTGTGATTTCAAAAAGACCAATCTTTTTGATTATTTAAGTTACTTTACCTTTCTTAATAGTGTTCTAAGATTTTATTCATGTAGGTTTTGCATAATTCTTAATTTTTAGTAACATTTCATTTGTTTTGTTGCTGTAACAGCACCCCCGACCCCCTGCACCATGATATTCTCTAATGGGTTATTTTTTTCCTATAAAGGAATGTTATTTACTTTTTAAATTAATGAAGCCAGCCACTTTACTTAATTTTCAGATTTGTCTAATAGGTTTTCAATCAATTCTCTAAGTTTTTTTAGTTATAGATTTCATTATTAGAACATAGAGATAATTTTGCCTCCTTATTACTTCTTATTAAAAATACTTTAAACCTGTATTATCTCATTTAATCCTTCTCATGACCTAAGTTTAAAAATTCTGATGAACTCCTTTTCCTAGTTAAGCCAGTATATAACTTCATAGTAGAACAAAGTTATATTTCATTTTGTTAATGGATTTGTCTTTAAAAAAAAAAGTTTCAAAACATTGTTTCTTTCAAGATTTACAATGTTGACACCTCATTAAGAAAAATCAAATATAAATGATGAGACTATGGACCCTATAAATAAAGTCAATGCCTAGAGGCTCATTCATTCATTCACAAATTACTTACTAATACCTGGTACATACCAGGAAAAACTCTATGTTCTAGGAATGCAGTAGTTAAAAAATAAAGGTATAAGTCCCTGCTATGATAGAACTCATATTCAAGGGGGGATGACAGACAATAACTGGAACAAATAAAATATATGTTTTGTTAGGTAGTGAAAATTGCTAAGGATAAAAATAGAGTAGAAGAGGAAACTATGAGGTGTTAAGGAGGGATGGGGAAGTTTGAGATAGGATGTCTAGGGAGGGCCTCACTGAAAAGATCTGGTTTAGACAAGAAGAAAATGAGGGACAATTAATCAGGCCATCTGGGATGTAATTCCAGGCAAAGGGGCACATTTAGTACAATGGTCGGACAGTGTCTGGTCTATTATAGGAGCAGTGCTGTACTAGTATGCCTGGAGCAAAGAGATGAAGGGGAAATCAGGGAGTTTAACAGGTATAGGTGGTGGGGTAGAGGCAGATAACATAGGGCCTTATAGGCCATACCAAGGACTTTGACTTTTCTTTTGAGTAATATCAAAGCTATAGGTGAGTTCGGGTTGAAGGAATGGCAGGATGTAACTTATGCCTGAATAGGATCACTCTATCTGCTATTAAGACTGAACTGTGGGTGGGCAAGGAGACCTGTTAAGACCAACTTCAGCAATCCAGAGATAACAGTAGCTTGGTCCAGGTTCATAGCAGTGGAGGTGAGGAGAAGTGGTTCGATTATGGGACTTATTTTGAAGGTAGAATCAACAGGATGTCCTAACTGATCGGATATAGGCTATGAGGGACTAGGTGAAGTTAATGATGCAAAGATTTTGGTGTGAACAATTTAGGATGGAATTGCTCTTAATTGAAGTGGATAGATAGTGAGAGAAGCAGCATTTTTATCTGGGGCTTGGTTTTTAGGGAACCCTACAGTACTGTTTGAGAAGTAGAATTTTAAGGATAGGTAGAGGGGTCTTACAGGACTGTACCACTTCATTCGTTCCTCAGTTCTGACCCGTAAGGTCCAACCATGATACTCCACTGACAAATATGTAGTATCCAGGCAGTATCAGGCTGAAGAAAAGTGAGGAGAGGGAAATGGGACCGTTTTAAAATGGGCAGGAGAAAGGAAAGGGAGCCTGGCTACCTGCTTCTGTGTTAAGACAGGTAACTATTATTTGCTTACCACGCAGGGTTTGTTACTGAGTTACAGAATGCCTTATTATAGGGGTGCCTGGGTGGCTTGGTTGGTTGAGCGTCCGACTCTCGGTTTTGGCTCTGGTCATGATCTTGGGGTTGTGGGATCCAGCCCCACACTGAGCACACAGTCTGCTTGAGGATTCTCTCTCCCTCTGCCCTTCCCCTGACTTGTGTACCCACTGTCCTACTCTCTAAAATAAATAAATAACATCTTAAAAAAAAGTGCATTATTATATATCGATATTCTCTTTATAAAGACCAAGACTTATCTGCCATTTTATTTATTTAACAAATACTTACCAAGCATCTTATCTGTGCCAATTTCTGTTGGGGATACATGGAAGTCTAAGATTTGGTCATTTCCCTGAAGCAGCTCACAGCCTGGAGGGCAGATATACATAAAAAATGAGAAATATTAATACAGAAAGATGATCCCAAGCTATGAGACTAGAGAATAGGGAATGATGAATTGTCAGGTAAGTGAGTCAGTGTACTTCTTTTTTTGCTGCTTAATTCTGGGATTCCATTTTATGAGTATTCTTATTTTCCTGTATGAATCAGGGGTTTAAGTACTAAGAGATTGCCGGGTACTGTATCATAAGACTCTTTGTTGCCTGAGCTGAATTTCCTTCAGGACTTGCAAAATCTTGGGTCATGGGATTTCAATTTACGATTAAAAAAAAAAAAGTTCAAAGTTTCTGTTCCTTGTTTGCAATTCTCCTAAACATGATTATCTAACTTCTTCTCCAAGTGCCATGACAAAGCAAAGTTTTTTCAATAGGGGTACCTATGTGCAAATGGAATGTGGTGTTCATGGTCTCCGTAACCAGGTGCTTGAGAAGAAGCAAGACCAATGTGCAGAAGTGAACAGTTCTTATGACAGTGGAGAGTGGAAGATACCTATGTATGTTATACTTTTATTGTTCATCCCTTTGAAAGGAGTCTAGGAGCACCATTCATTCATGGAGCATGTACTTCTTTCTCATAGAAATTTGCTTTGCTGTTTTTGGTGTGGATCAGTGAGTCGATGAGGTTAGGTAGACTTCACTGTTGGCTGTCGTAGGATAGTTATAACACTCTCATTTTCTGTAGCAAGATATTACTTAAAAGATACAATCGAGTTTTCTACCTTTAAATTTGTGCAGGTGTAACAATTGCTTTGAATTCACAGAGGACAGTGTGTACAATTGTCTACTGAGTCTAACGTGATCTCATCTTTGAATTATTTTTTTTTTCAGTCTTATTTTCATAGAAGATAGGGAAAATAAGGAAAAAAATAGGGAAAAATAAAATGATGACTAAATGATATTTGCTCATTTATATGTATAACAATTACTTCTTAAGTGCCCAGTAACTATGGGAGTCATTTTGCATGGTTGGTCTGTGAGGGCCAAGCACTAGGTTTGTGCCTGGGGCAGGTTAAGAGGAGACCTCACCCTACTGTGTTTGTGTTTAGGGAAGTGTGATTTTGCTTTAGTGCTCCACCACCCTTATGGAGCCCACACCCCTGCAGCTACCAAGAATTATAGAAGTAGTGGCTTAATGTTCTTCCTATCCAAAGTTCTCCTCCTACCATCTCCCCATCTGGCAGCTCATGGGTGACTTCTGCTATACTTTCTACTCAATATACCTAGCTTTGTCACCTGATTAAAACTTATTTGTGATTACTTCTAATGAAATCATTTTGCAATAATAAATAAGCTTCTTAAAACACTGATTAGGGCAGGAAAGGGCTAGATCAAGAAATGAGATACTTTAAAATATGTCGGAGCACCTGGGTGGCTCAGTTGGTTGAAGCATCTGCCTTTGGCTCAGGTCATGATCCCAGACTTCTGGGATCAAGCCCTACATCGGGCTCCCTGCTCAGTGGAGAGTCTGCTTCTCCCTTTCCCTCTGCCACTCCCCCTGCTTGTGCTCTGTCATGCTCTGTGCTCTCTGTCAAATAAATAAATAAAATCTTTAAAAAATATGTAATAATATTCTTTATTCTGATTACTAATGAACCTGGGATATATTATAAACTGAACCAGATCGTGTGGTCTCTGAACTATTTTCAAAAAAACTTGATTTAAAATCTTTTACATTTTATTTATAATTTTTTTAAAAAAGATTTTATTTATTTATTTGACAGAGGGAGAGAGCGTGAGAGCACAAGCAGGGGTTGGGGGAGGAGTGGCAGAGGGAGAGGGTGAAGCAGGCTCTCCACTGAGCAGGGAGCCCGATGTGGGGCTCGATCCCAGGTCCCTGAGATCATGACCTGAGCTGAAGACAGACACTTAACCACCCAGGCGCCCTTCATTTCCAATTTTTAATCTTAGGTATATTCAAAAGGATGTATTCAGCTTAGTTTAATAAACAATTTTTAAGTCCTACTATGTGTTGGACACTATGCTGGATGCTGAGTAACAAGCATGACGGAAAGCATGGCGCTGGCTCTTCAGGAGCTCATGCTCCAGTGGAGAACCCTGGTGTGTGGTGAGGTCAACTATCACCAAAGTCACCATGTATTGGGCATCCATTATGTGCCAGTCACTCTGCTTGAGATTTTTCATACATTGAATCCTCACAATACTTGTGCAAATCATACGTTTATTTTCCACATTTAACAGATGAGAAAACTGAGCTTCATTAAAGTTTGGGTAGTTGCTCCAGGTGACAGACAATAAGTGGTAAATTCTAGTTTAATACACAGATTATCATATTCCATGACTTGCATTCTTACCATTATGATACAGCACTTTCTGTATCATCCACACCTTTCGAGGAATGTGAAATGCATAGGTGTGCTCTTGTGCCTATGTAGATGTCTTTAATTAGGAATAAAATTTCTAGAGTATCATTCTTGTATTTTTGTTGTTGTTTAATAGGAGGAAAAGAAATTAATTTGAGTTGCTCCATTTTCTAGAAAAGTCAAGATGTGAGGGCAAAATACTGTGGTATCATTGTAGCAAACATGTGAAATTTCCAAAGGGATGTGGTCTTCTCCAGGGAAGTCAGGTTCTCCAGACTGTATTTAATCCAGTGGAATCTGCCGCTATTCAAAATGTTTTCACCTCCTTTTGGAAATTTTCCTTAGATTCATTTTTTATTCCTCACAAAGAGCTCATTTTATTATTTAGTAACCAACATTTTTATTTAGAAGAAAAGGTGATCAATTTATCCACAGACTTGGCTCTGAATAAAGTGTGGATGTTTGCAAAAATTAAACCTACCTTTTTAAAGTGGATGATTTGGGGCGCCTGGATGGCTCAGTCAGTTAAGTGTCTGCCTTCGGCTCAGGTCGTGGTCTCGGGGTCCTGAGATGGAGCCCCATGTCTGTCTCCCTGCTCAGTGGGGAGCCTACTTCTCGCTCTCTCCCTCTGCCTCTCCCTCAGCTTGTGCGCACTCTCTATCTCTCTCAAATGAATAAAATAAAATCTTAAAAAAAAAATACAGTGGATGATTTGCCACATTTGACATTCAAAACAGTATGAGGGAAGTTTGGTCGCAATTCCACAAACATTTCTTAAGCAATCGATAGAATCAATGTAACTTTCCAAGGTCACTACTTGCAAGTGGATAATACTCACTTATTGCTTTGAGTTCTTATATTTTTAATAGATGATTACTTTATAATTACAGATCATCCAGGTAGCTTTACTGCAATTAAGTAACAACTTGAAGAGCCCTGCTTAATGTGTAAGTATGTTTCCTTTAACTTCTCCTCTCCTGGCCCTTGTCCGTGGAGGAGAGAACAGCCAGTTCAGGTGGCACCTTGCAAAAGGATCAGAATCCAACTTAAAAAAAGGAAACAGGGAGACAGCAAGAGTGAGAGCAAGAGAGGGAGAGAGAGAAATCATCAAAATGAGGAAGTGATTCCTTTAGTTATCAGAAGCAGGAGCGGAGTAACAATGGCTGAAAATTCACCTCCCCATGGGGGAATGAATCATCAAAATAACTGGTGGAAAACAAGGTTGTGCAACCTTGACCGGCGTGTGTCACCGGCTGGTGGAATTTTTAGAAAGGCAGCAGTTTGGGTTCATCTCTGCGGTTCGTGATTGCACACACCTGTTTGGGGTATGGATTTTGCAACCCCCCAAAAAGGGGAAACTGAACTCACTGCTCCTCCCGAGCTGTGCAAAAAAGCAGAAAACCACAGCTGCTTGAGCAGTTAACAGATATCAGTAAAATACCCATGTTACATAATTAAGGATAACGTTCTTGAAGCATATGGGCCGGAGGTATTATACTCTCATTAAAACTTTAGGTAGGAAACAATTTAGCATATTCTCACACATTTCTAGGGTTGAAGTCTATAATAAATGTTTGTAATTAGGCATGCTCTAAACAGTTTATTAAATAATACATGAAGAAAATGGTTGATGAAATATAGACTGCTCTGCATTGTGTGTACAATGACACAGAGGCATCAAGGTAAGAAATAAAAGATTTCTTCTCATTGACTTGATAACTAGTCACTCTGAGCAGCTTAAGTAAGACTGGAAGAGGTTTCATTCGTCAGAGCAGCCTGTCTGTAATCTTAAAGAAATAGGAATTGATGGCTCTGTTTTTTTTTTTTTTATTTTTCTTTTCCTTTAACATACATTATAGGTAGCAATCTTTGAAGTCTCCTCCTGAATAGGAAGAGGTGTTTTTTGACCAGAGCCGTGCAAAAATCTCATGCACTTTATCCTGGCAAGAATGGATCAGCTTGATGGGGAATATTAGGGGTGAAGAGAGCCAAAAAAGACCCAAAAGAACATTTAAAAATTATGCCTTGGCTAATAGGTGCTGTTATTTATAAACTGGAGAGGAATAAGGGAGAGAAGTCTCTTGAGAATTGCAAGGCAGATGCTTGGTCCCTGGGGAAGTGGTAGGAAACATGCCCCTGAGATGATATTAGACGCAGGAAAGAAATTCAGTTCTGCAGCCCTGCTTGATACTCAAGCCAGATAATTAATGGTCAACAATCCTTATCTGAATGGAAGAGTGTGTGGTCTATGGAAAATGAGTTCGGATGATCCCAGGAAGTTCTCAAAGGATGAATAACCACTTTTTGAAGTCACTGAGGTCAACTGGATATTTTGTTTTCTAATGCACACAAATAAATCTAGTAGCAGAATACACATGAAATTTGGAATGCCTTCTAGAACATACTTGGGAAAACTGGGCAAGGTTGACATAGCTTTTACTGATTTGTCTGCTTAGTAGGTAAATGGGGCTGCCAGTCTGGCAGTTTACACTGGCAATAAATCACCACTAGACATTTTATTTAAAAATTGGCACTGGCTCCGAGGAGGTAGGGGTTGTCAATTTGCTTTTATGTAGAGGCCAGGCACAATCATAACACACACAAGCCACCTGGAAGCTTCAGACCACATGGAGAAGCATGGCTCAGGTCTCTAGTGGCTGTATTTTTGCCTGCTTGGAGAGTGCTGGGCTACATCACAGTCTCAGGATCCTGACCAGAAAGATCCTGGCAAACTGGCACAGTCTGGAGAAATCCCTTTTGGAAATCAGTTTGGTTCTAGAATTATGATGTTGGAAGGATATTATAGATTTGATGGAGGACAGAACATTTGATGATTTATTCTTTTATTGGTGATGGTGATGGGGGGAGGGAATCCGCAGAGCCCATGCAGAGCGTAACAGTAGTACATTTCAAACATCACTCTGTTATTAAAGAATTGGGTAAGTTTCTTTTTTTCTTCCCCCCCCCCCCCGCCTTATCTTGGTTGGGAGTTCACTTTTTAAATTGGTGATAAATTTTGAGAGGGGGGAGAAAAAAAGATACTGAAGTGATCATGCAACCACATTCCTCGTATTAGCAATTATAGACGTTCTTTGAAAACTAGGGTATTTAAAACATAAAGTGAATGGGCACCTGGGTGGCTCAGTTGGTTAAGCGTCTGCCTTCAACTCAGGTCATGAGTCCAGGGTTCTGGGATCGAGTTCTGTATAGGGCTCCCTGCTCAGCAGGGAGTCTGCTTCTCTCGCTACCCCTCCCACCTGCTCATGATCTCTCTCTCTCTCATACTGTCACTCTCTCTCTCAAATAAATAAATAAAATCTTTAAAAAAATAAAAGATAAAGTGGAGAGGAGGAAAAAGCAACACTGGACCATTATAGCCACTCTGATAGAAATGGTGGGGATGAACTCCCTTTCTTTCATCTGGTTCCTGATGCTCTGGATGTTCTTCAAAGCTTTACACATCCCTAGACAGTATTTTTGGGTGTAAGTATATCAATTTTGAAAATACGAAAGTTAGTGTGTCAGGACAATTCTATTACAACTAAACTGATTTACCAAATTACCAGTCTTTCATCTCTGTTTGCATATTATATTTGTAACTATTAATTATGCTGCATGTCTTGTACCATGCAAACTATTAGAAAGAACCTGGTTAAGATAGAGATGTATTGACTTTACTTTGGCCTCATGAATAATTCAATTTGCTCACTTTCTGGAAATACCCAGTTTGCCGTTGATGCTACAAATATTTGAATTGGATTCAACTTGTCCATCAAAGATTTTTTCCCCTCTCTCCTGGATTTCATATATGTGATTTTGATAACACTACCAAAAAGTAAGAAAAATATACACTTAGGTTTCTGCTTGGTAATGCAAAGTGTCAAGAGCAAACAAAGAGTCCACTTCAATGATGTGCCGAGGCAATTGGCAGTTTTCTTAGTATTTGGGACATGGGGGTATTTAAAGATTTGTGGCATTAATTACACATAAGCACATGGAGCATTAAATATCTAACCTGATAGGATTTTTCTTTGTTTTAAAATAGAAAATATTAGATCCTTTACTAAATATTTATAAAAGTTCTGTTGTAAATGCAATGGGATCTGTATTCCTTTGACCACAATGTCTTACAAGCTGCCTGCTAGTAAATGACAACATTCATAAAATGAAGAAGGAAAAGAAAAAAGAAGAAAAATGAGAAATCCCCAAAGCAGTCACTTAAACAAAATCCCACAATTCTGCCAGTATTCAATGCCTGCATTAAATGTCATGCCTGCAAATCTTCACTCAAAAAGATCAAGATGCAACATATTACAATATTAAGGAAGAAATAAAGTATCAACATTCTTGGGACAGCCTCTAAAATGATGTAGGTGTTTATATTTTTTATTTTGATTTGTGCACAAGTATTCATTTGATGGTATGTTTTGGAGACAGGCACGTAAAGGTTTTCATCTTGCATGGGTCTCTAACATTTATTTGGATTTAGTATACACATTGATTTGGACTGAAGTTTCTTCATCTGGATTTATCATACTTGAGGTCCCTAAAAGCTAAAATGTGAATATAGCATCTTGGGTTTTCCAGCTAACCTGTTAATTTCAGGACAGTTAAGCTTCTAGTATTTACTTTTATTTTTTCTCTCCCTGCTTGAGACTTGTTATGGGACATATATTTTGTGTGTGTGTGTGTGAGTGTGTGTGTGAAGAAAGTGTAACTCACTTTGTGGAGATCATAGTTCTGACCTTATTTTTACTATTTTGTAAAAAGAACCACGTTCCTTCTTTTCTCCTAAGTGCAGAAGTGGGTAACAGTTTGTTTATATAAAGTTATTAAGATATGAGATATATTGGGGATAACAATAATTCAAGGGGAAATAATACGTATTTTAAAAGGTATCTTATTCTCCATGAAATCAAACCCATTAACGTTCACTGAGTCCTTTTAAACACGTGAGGGCACAGGCACGCACAGGCACGCACAGGCACTCGCTGGCTCGCTAACTCAAGCAAAAATAGTCTCCGAGGGAAAGAGCTGCAAGGCTGCTGCCAACTTCCCCAACATACCCAAGAATTTCTTTATTTAGAACCTCCCATGTGCTATTTTTTTTTAATCTCTGGAATCTCAGGGATTTTCCCATCCCTCTGCATGCTTGAGACGTTTTAGAGCATGGTAACCCCCTCTTGGAGTCCTTTAACTCTTCTGTTTTATTTTTAAAATGTGGGCAGCATTAGTATACAGGGAAGGGACGGTTCCTGTGACAAAGGAGGGCGAGGATCCTGGTGCGCATAGCAACACCTCTGAAGATCACTGGTAGCTAGAGAACCCAACACCATGGTCCACCAAGGTCTCTTTTAAGGGGCCCTTGAAACTCATGGGTTTTAAATCAAGAGTTTCCAGAGAAGGTGCATTGAAGAGCTACGCATGGCAACATGGATGGAATACTTTGTGAATTCTTGGAGGCTCATTAGGTGACAGTTGCTCTTTGCCCAAAGCGCAGGATATGATACATGTATCATATCCTTTTCTTTTTCAGGTTTTAATAGAGACAGTGGACCTGAATTTTGGGAATGCATTTGCTTTCAACACAAGTATGGCAACTTGGCTCTTTTTGGACCAGACTGTGATAATCTCTGAAGCAATTATTGTGATATTGTCCCCTTGAATTATGTGGGTGAAACTATTAATATATGTTTAAAAATCGTATTTGCATATTGTTTTTGGTATAAACACACTGCTGCCTTTACAATAAGGCACAATGTGCAATTGCAGAAAACTCCTTTTCACTTATGAACGTCTGAGTCTGAGATTCACACAAACCACACTTTTGTTTGACTCCAAAATGTGGGTGCCAAATGAATCTACTGCACTAGGCTTACGAACACTACCCCAACTGTGCACCACTATTTCTCTACTGGGAGAATTGTTTCGGCAGATAAACCATCTGGCTTGAAACACAGCCCTCTTTGAAAATATTCCCCATTATGTTAGCTCTGAAACAATGTGTACAACTATACTCCAGTCGAGGACATGTTAACAGAAATTCAATGTCAAACAATATCTGCTCTGTAATCTTTTGCTAAATGTAAAAAGGAGGTAATCAAAATGCAAGATTTTAATTCTTTAAGGCGTCATTCTGAATGTGGCATAAGATGAAGAAAACTCAGGAAAATATTTAATAAGGACCTATAATAGAAGAATGTTTAACATAGTGACTTTTTCTTTAAGGATCACCCATGGAAAATGTGGCTCCTTTTGTTATAAATATCATAAAGATGGCACATTAATGCTTTGTGTTCATTCATTTCCCTTTTTTTCCCTAAGTGCTTTCAAATATGGATTGATCATAGACCATGGAAGAATTGTTGGAAGCTAGTATTCGTAGCTTGAAATCCTGAAGTGAACTTGGGTGACTCACTGTGACTTAAGAGTTAGGAATATTATAGAGAAATTGCAGTGGGAAGAGGTGCTACCTATAACCAGCTAGAGGAAATGTGATAGAAATTTTAAGAATCCAAGCCGTCAATTGTTATTGTGATGGAAGAAAGAGGGAAACATATTTTAAAATATATATATATATGTATATATATAAAATCAGGTTCAGATCTATTTAGGGTGATGTTAAAAGAGAAGACTTGAGTGAAGTTATAAGAAAGTTGTAGAAAGTTGAGCACCTCTGAATCTCTGAGATCAGAAAAAATCTATGGTAGGTGTATTTGGCCCATTGATTGGGATAATTGCAATTCAGCATATTACTGAAATGAGAAATTGAGCTAAGTCCTAGGAATTACTACAATGTATGTAGAGAGTCTTAGGGAAGAAAGCTAACTGATCAATTGATGAGAAAAATTGATACCAATATGATAATTCCCATGGGGCTTAAAGAAAATGGTACATAGATAGGAAATGTTGATTGTTTTTTCCTCCATCACAAAATTGCCATGCACATTGAAGATATTCAGTGTTTTTGTTGTTGTTGTTGTTTGTTTGTTTGTTTTTCTAAGTGGATTTAGTCCTGGTTACTTTGTTCTTCCTTTTAGGCTCTTTCTTTACCATTCTGACTTTAGTTATGCAAACAAACATGTCTCAACGAAGAAAATTTCAACTTTAGGCTTACAAGAAACCATGCCATTTACTTTTTCTAGTACTTTTACAGACGAGAGAACTAAAATCCGTAGAGTTTAAATTACTTCTTTCATTTTATAATTTTATTGTACTGGATAACCAAGGACTTGTATTAATCAAAGACTTCACTTCACATGCTCTGCATTCAAGGTGATTTCTGAGTAATGGTTTCCAATAAAGAGGCCTAGTGAATCACATGAGTTGACCAGAGGACCCAGGAGGAGCCTCATGAAGGACTAATCAGTGAGCTACTGTGAGTAGGAGAACAGAGGTCTGTCCCTAAATGAGAGGAAGGCTCTTTTTGAGGGTTTGGATGGTGAGCATGAGATTTCTTTTTCTTTTCTTTTCTTTTTTTTTTTTTTTTTAAGATTTTATTTATTATTTATTTGACAGAGAGAGAGAGAGACATAGTGAGGGAGGGAACACAAGCAGGGGGAGTGGGAGAGGGAGAAGCAAGCTTCCCGCCGAGCAGGGAGCCTGATGTGGGGCTCAATCCCAGGACCCTGGGAGCATGACCTGAGCCGAAGGCAGACGCTTAACGACTGAGCCACCCAGGCACCCCGAGCATGAGATTTCTTTCTCACATTCATCTCAGAAAAACCTACACTGCCCACCACATGGGAGCCAATTAGAGTGACCTATAGGAAAAGGATGTGATGGAAACTGTTGGTCAGATCTGATTTGACCACTGTTTCCTTGCTGAAGAGCAGGGATCCATAGATTCCCTCTGTGCACTGGGGAATATACCCTACAGTTTTAAAAGCACTAGGATTTTCTCGGTCTATTCAGAGTCATTAGCTGAATCAGGCACTCTATTAAGTTATGTTGTGTCTATGCTTATGACTAGGAAGTGAACTCTGGATTATGTCTCTAGCGGGAAAAGAACAATCAGCAAATTAATGTATGAGACTTCAATGAAGTCTTCTTTGGTAAAGGTTAATTATCACACTAATACTATAAGGTCTGCTGCCATGAGGAGAGTACTTAGCACATGAGCTTCTGTTCACATTTTCCAATATTTTTCTCGTCAGCAATGGAGACATACTGTCATGTGGTAAGGACAAATCTTTGTTGGAGAGAAATGGGGCATTGTTAAACATTAACAGGTCCTTTGATTATTATTTTCCTTTTTTGGCTCTCTAATCTTTCTCCTGCAATTTTAGAGATTATCTGTGGTTGTGTGTGTTTATGTGGGTCTGTGTGTGTGCGTGCATGCACATATTAAATTGCCAAGGCTCTGACAAGTTTTAAAGGTTCACCAGAGTGGCACCTGGGTGGCTCAGTCGGTTAAGCATTTGCCTTCAACTCAGGTCATGATCCCAGGGTCCTAGGATAGAGTCCTACATCAGGCTCCTTGCTCAGCAGGGAGTCTGCTTCTCCCTCTCCCTCGACCCCTCCTCTTGCTCATGCTCTCTCTCTCTCAAATAAATAAACAAAATCTTAAAAAAAAAAAAAAAGGTTCACCAGAAGCATTTGGATACAGATATATGATTAATCTTTAATTTTTAAAAGGTAAAATTCAAGTAATTGTCATTCGAAAACAGAATGTGACTTGTCTGAAGGACTATCAGAATTTGCCAAGATAAGCATTTGATGATATAGGCCTAAATTGAACTTCTCTGTGCTTTTGGTTAGCATTTTAAGTGAAGAATTTTAGAACTGAAAAGGCATTATTTCCAATGATCACAGTTCCAAGAATGGGATTCTGAGAAAATCTGAAAAATTCTTGTCCCAGTAGGTAAGGGGGACAGTGGTGAATGATTTACTTCTTTGCTGTCCCATGCAGTTCCTCAGGTAGACTGTGTCTCCTGACCTTTGTAAACTTGACAAAGAAAATTAGTGCAACAGGTGCAGGTAGGTTCTCTCCCTACCTTCAATGAACAAAACATAATCCCCCAGTCAAAGCTGCCTGTATAATTTGATGGTCATCACCGTTTTACCCAAGTAAATGAAGCAATAGTTGGGGTTTAAAAAAAACAAGAATCGAAAACCAGCCCACCAACTGCACTGAGGTAGGCGAACAGCCCCTGCTCAGGCAGGTAAGGTAGATTAATAACAGGCCACTCCTAAGAAGGTTTAGGCTCTTACTGTCAGAGGGTAATAATTAATGATCAAATGTTAATGGAGATACTGGGCTGTTGATGTCATTAATTCAGCTCAGTGGAGCCAGTTCTGCCCAGGACCTGCCACAACTGTCACTGCATTTGCTTAATTATTCCAGTGCCTTCAGGCTCTTTTTCTTTCATTTTTTTTCCCTTACTCTTTTTTTTCTACCCCTACCGACTATAGGACATTATGTTTTCACTGACGCAGAATTATGAAGAGTGTCCTGCTCTCTGGACACTGCCAGGCCAAAAGTATGTGAAAACCCAAAGGCAACAAAGGAGACTATAACTTTTTACTTAGATGAAAAGATGAGCAGTGCTGAGGAAGGGCCATCTTTCCATAGCCAGACAATGCTGATATCATTTTGGGGTTCTTTAAGGATTTGGATGTCGAAAGTGAACTTCTGCTCTGAGCTGTGTAAAATGTCAAAGTGCTCACCCTCTCCCACAATCAAACAAAACGAATATAGAGAAAACAGCGCAAGAGCGTTGATAGAACATAATGAGGTTCAGTTATCCATCCATCCAGGAGGGAACCAGAAAGTTAGCTCTGCTGGGCAGATTGGGGCAAGGAGAAACTTGGTGAGGGAAGGGCCACTAGGATTACAATTCAGCTGGAGGAGGGTATGAATTTGCCTGCCGTGCTCTCAGAACCTTCTTGCATGTTTTTGCTTTGTGTCTCTTTCAGCCCTTTTGACCATTCACTGTAAATACCATTTGGATCTTTCTGCCTTGGCCTGATCTAATCATCACCACGCAGTTTCCTGATTGGTTTGGGGTGTTTATTTGGGTTTTAAAAGACGCTCGCTTTTCAAAATGTGCAACTGAAAACTAGTTCCTTGGCTTTTGGGTATACATTTTCTAGCTGTGATGAGTGTTGTGATGTCAAAATAGGCCAGTGTGTCTTGTGCCTCAGTGCTGGAATGCTGCTTGACTCCCTTCCAAACTGAAGTTCTTAAAAAAATGTGAGGCACTCTGCAACAATTTCGAATCTCTCTCTGTGCTGCACATGGTGATTTAAAATAATTGAAGCTCTTCAAATTTTTATATGCCCTCAAATTTGGAGGTGATCGGTTCTGAGCATGTGCAGTACACAATGACTTAAAATTATTAGAGTCCCTCAAATTTACTGTGAGTGTTTCAGTTTGGAAATGATAGGGGAACCTGGACTTTGGCAGTTAAATGTGCTTTAAAATGATCATTACATTCAGATGTTAGGTGATCAAAATTCTGGACACTTGTGTACATTTTTAAACTTATTGTGGAAATGACTCATTTTTTTTTTTAGATTCAAAAGATATTGTTAGTCTATGAGAAGAAGCATTTAAATAAACCACTTAAAATGCACCATAACACAATTTTACTTTCACTGTCACAGTCCCCATTGATGACCTGAATATGATCATTATTGTAAAGCCAAATGCTCAAATTTGGCAAGAAAAAGAACTGTTCTTTTCTAACCCATGCAGGACGAAGAAATGTATTCAAGTAAAAACACCTGATGCGCTGTTGAGTCTGTAGTCTGTCCTTAAAAGTTAAACTGCTTTTGCTTTAAATAAGAGGCATTTTCAACTGATGCATAAATTATTATTTCTAATACATGGTCAAGTTTCTTTTTATTTAAATACTTTAAATAAACTGCTTTTACAAAAGATCACTTAACTTAAATATTCGTATTATGACATCTCTGAGATGAAATATATGCATTCATTTCTAAGTCCTTTGTTTGCTTTGGATATTTGGATATTGAACCAAATGCAAAGGTACGTCATCATGAAATGTACAAGATGGAATACTTGGATGATTTACTTGGTCACTTGGTCATTAAACATTCCTCAGATATTTGACCAGAGGATATTTTCTAAATGGGAACATTTAAACTTTTGCTGAGTGCCCTGATGCTGAGATTCTAGGAGGTGAGGTAGATTTATGGTTCAAAATTTAATAATATATAAGAAGAAATCCAGTCATTAAGAAGTCGGCTAAAATTTTGAACATGTTTTATTTGTACCTTTGAAAGCCACATGGACACATTCTTATTTGATTTAAATGAAAGTGACAAAGGTGGAATTCCAGCATATTTCTCAGTCACTTCCCTTCCTCAGTAAATGTTTTCATTTTGATAAAAATTAGGATAAGTTGATTATGGATTTTATTTATTTTTTTTAACTAAAACCTGGAGTTGGAATTTGAAATAGTCTGGCACATGAAAACTTTCTGATCTTATAAACTAGTCTTATGAAGCTCCATATTTTTATTATAGCAGAAATTTAACAGGATTAAAAATAGAAAAATCTAATAATAGAAAATATGTTGTATTTGGGATTTCTGTAACCCTAGGGATTTAGGGCCCTGAACTATGTAAAGTCCTACATTTGGTATAGTAGTCAACTTCTGCCCTCAAATTTATTATTAGTTTATAAAGTTTGAAAAATTCTCTGTGCTTATGTATTTTTTATTGTGCTTAATTTGGAAAGGCAGAAAAAAAGCTAAAAAAGTTCTTAGTTTGCTAAGAAAAAAGCTAAGAAAGCCATTATTTGTAGCTGTGCTAAATTAGAATGTGTCAGTGGACTAGTGTTATGCTGTTAAAGTATTGAATTAAGCCTGATTTAGGTCACAAGTAGAATGAACACAATTATATCAAGATAGTCTTTGTTGAGCACATACGAATGCCTAGAAATTGCCTAGTTCCCAAGCATGGTTATACCAAAATAAAGTTCTTGCTTTTAGCTCTATCAGTTTGGAGGGGTCTTGGGAACTGGAAAGATTATTTGGGAAGGCTAAAGTACTTTTTGTGCTTAAACTCTAAATCTTGCAGTAGTGTTAGCTCAGTAAGCCAATTTAAATAAACATCTGATATGTGTTGATACGTCTTCTAAAATAAAGAATGCCAATATTTCATATTTTAGTATCACCTACAGGGACAGCTGGTATTGTTCTGGAAACAATAAGGACATTAGTTACCAATTGAAAAATCACACAAAACATACCACTCTTGGCCTTGAGAGATTGGTAAGGGGGTTTCTCAGGTTAAAACTCACTGTTCTTTTCAACTGTTGTGCATTTTCAGAGAAAGATCAGGTTTTTTTTTTTTAAATAATTTATTTATTTGACAGAGAGAGAGACAGCGAGAGAGAGGGAACACAAGCGAGGGGAGTGGGAGAGGGAGAAGCAGACTTCCCGTGGAGCAGCGAGCCCGATGTGGGGCTCGATCCCAGGACTCTGGGATCATGACCCGAGTCGAAGGCAGACGCTTAACGACTGAGCCACCCAGGCGCCCCGAGAAAGATCAGTTTAAGTAAATCCTTTTCTGCCACATACAAAATAAATCCCAGGAGAAAAAGGGGATAATTAAAAAAAAATCAAACCATAAAAACTTGAAGAATGATAGAATTATGCTTTCACTCTGTAGGTATAAAAAGACTTTTAAGAAAAATCTCAGAGAAATAATAAATTTGACCTCATGAAAATGAAAGTAGAAAAAGATACTTCTATTCATAAAAAATATCAAAATTGAAATACAAACAAGGAAAATTTCTATAGATATCACAGATGAGATATCTGTGACATGAAAACATTTTATCCAAATTTGTGAAAAATATTTAAACTTTAGCAGAAATAGAGGAAAGGGTAAAAAACAGATAGTGAAAATAAATTATAAATGCTTAGCAATTTATGAAAGTAAAGCTCAACAAAATAGATTACATTTAATGTAATATCAAATATAATAAATAGGTTGAAATTGATATAATTAGAAGATAAAATTTCCTAATTATGAATACTCAAACACTAAAAAAGGTCATTCATTCAATACATTTTATATATATATATATTTTTATTGTTATGTTAGTCACCATACATCATTAGTTTTTGATGGAGTGTTCCATGATTCATTATTTGCGTATAACACCCAGTGCTCATTACAACATGTGCCCTCCTTAATACCCATCACCAGGCTAACCTACATGTTTTTGAGTGTCTCTGGGTACTGTAGCCAGACCTAGGGATAAAGTTATGGACAAGAGGTCGACAGTCTGTAGCCTGGAAAGGCTTACAATCTTGAGTGAATTCCATAAGACTAACAGGCAAACGTGGGGAGGTGTGATAGTCACTGCGCAGTCTGCAGAGCAGGGCCTTGGGGTATCACCTCCTCTAGACTTGGAGAATCAGGGAAAGCCTTTCCAGGGAGTGAGGCTCAGGCCTAAAAGTTTAGTGTCATTCTTGTCTGTCTGCTTTTCCTCACAAGCCTCATCAAATCCTTCAGTGAATCTCGTTTCTCCTTCAGTATATACAAGGATCCAACCACTTCTTGCCCTCCCTTTCTATCACTCTGGACCAAGACTGCCCTCACCCCCTTCCGGGAATATTGTAATCACTTCTCAGTTGCTCACCCTGCTTCGTTCTTCCATTCGTCACAACCTCAATGACCTTGCAGAATTTTACATCTTATTCAGAAGACCCAAAGCTTTTCATGACTTTCCAGCCCTACAGCATCTGTCCCAGGAGCCTGTTTGACTGGAACTCCTCCATGTTACTCCTCACTGCCTGAACCTCAGCCCTTCCATTCTTCTCCTCTCTAAACACACTAAGTGTTCCATCACCTCATGAGCTTTGCACTTGCTAGTCCCTAGACTAGAAATGATTTTCCCTCAAATACATGTAGGGCACTGCTTTCTTATTTCACTCAGGTTTCTGCCCAGAGATCCTAACATCAGAATTGTTCCTTGACATTCTATTTAAGATGGCAGTCTTTCTCTTGTTTATGTTTTTACCTTCTCTTCATATTATTTATCAGCTCTTGATATATTTATGTGTTTACCATCCATCTCCTCCCACTAGAATGTAAGGTTATTGAAGTCAGGATCTGCATTAGTCAAGGCTCAACCAAAGAAGCAGAACAAGTAGGAGATTATCTATCTATCTGTCTCTGTCTATCACAAGGAATGAATCAGGTGATCATGGTAGCTGGTTAAGAAAGTTCAAAATCCATAGTGCAGGTCTTCAGGAAGGGAAGATTGTGGTCAGTATGAAATGCTGGCTCAGATCTAAATTGCTGCCACAGGCATAATTTCTTCTCCCCCATCTCACCGCCTATGTTGACAAATATATAATTGACACACAAAAATTGTGTATATTTAATGTGTACAACATGATGATTTGATATACCTATATTATGAAATGAAGACCACGATCAAACTAATTAACACATCCATCACCTTAAGTAGTGTCTTCCTCCCTTCCTTCCCTCCTTCCTTCCTTCCTTCCTTCCTCCCTCCCTCCCTCCCTCTCTCCCTCCCTCCATCCCTCTCTCCATCCCTCCATCCCTGTCCCTGCCTTCTTCCTTCCTCCCTTCCTTCCTTCCTTCCTTCCTTCCTTCCTTCCTTCCTTCCTTCCTTCCTTCCTTCCTCTTGTGGTGAGAACACTTAATATTTACTTTCTTAGCAAATTTCAAGTATACAATGCAGTATTATTAATTATAATCACCACTCTGTATGTTAGGTCCCTAGAAGTTATTCATATTATAACTGAAAGTTTATATCTTTTGATCAACATCTTCTCATTTCCCCCACCTCCAAGCCCTGGCAATCACTATTCTAGTATCTACTTCTATGGGACCTTGACTTTTTTTAGACTGCACATATAAGTGAGATCATACAGTATTTATCTTGTGTATCTGGCTTTTTTCACTTAGCATAATGTCCTCCAAGTTGATCCATGTTGTCACAAATGGCAGGGCAAAGGACTTGAATAGACATTTTTCAAAGAAGATACAAATGGCCAAAAGGTATGAAAAGCTGCTCAAGAACACTAATCATCAGAGAAATGGTAATGAAAACCACAATGGAATACCACTTTACACCTAATAGGTGGTCTATTATCAAACAGACAGCAGATAACAAATATTGTGGGATGTAGATAAAGGGAACCCTGGTACACTGTTGGTGGGAATGTAAATTGGTACAACCACTATAGAAAACAATATGGACTTTTCTCAAAAAATTATAAATAGAACTACCATATGATTCAGCAATCCAGTTTCTGGGTATATAACATAACAAATGGGAAGGAGGGATTGGAACTACATTGCTGTGAGATTTTTTTTTTTAATTTTTAAAATATTTATTTGAGAGAGAGAGATCGAGCACAAGTTGGGGGGGAAGGGCAGAGGGAGAGGGAGAAGCAGGCACCCTGCTGAGCAGGGAGACCAATGCAGGGTTCAATCCCAGGACCCCAAGATCATGGCCTGAGCTGAAGGTAGACGCTTAACTGACTGAGGCACCCAGGTGCCCCTGTTGCTGTAAGATTTTTCTTTCTTTTTTTTTTTTTAAAGATTTTATTTATTTATTTGAGAGAGAGAGAATGAGAGAGAGCACGAGAGGGAAGAGGGCAGAGGGAGAAGCAGACCCCCTGCTGAGCAGGGAGCCTGATGTGGGATTCGATCCCGGGACTCCAGGATCATGACCTGAGCCGAAGGCAGTTGCTTAACCAACTGAGCCACCCAGGCGCCCTGCTGTAAGATTTTTCTAAGTGTGAATGGTATAGTTTACTTAAAGATAGATTGTGTCTTATGACCCAGCTATTACACTACTAGATATTTACCCAAAAGATAACAAAAATACTGATTCAAAGGGGCACATCACCCTGAGGTTTATAGCAGCATATCAATAACCAAATTATGGAAAGGGCCCAAACATCCATCAACTGATGAGTGGATAAAGAAGCTGTTGCATATATACACAATGGCATATTATTCAGCCATCAAAAAGAATGAGATCTTGCCATTTGCATTGACATGGATGGAGCTAGAGTATATTATGTTAAGTGAAATAAATCAGTCAGAGAAAGACAAATACCATATGATTTCGCTTATATGTGGAATTTAAGAAACAAACCAGATGAACAAAGGAGAAGGGAAAAAAAAAAAGAGAGGGAAGTAAACCATAAGAGACTCTTAACTATAGAGAACAAACTGAGGGTTGCTGGAGGGGAGGTGGGCAGTGGATGGGCTAACTGGGTAACAGGTATTAAGGAAGGCACCTGTATTGAGCACTGGGTATTGTATGTAAGTGATGAATCATTAAATTCTACTCCTTTTTTTTAAAATTAATTTAATTTTATTATGTTAGCCACCATACATTACATCATTAGTTTTTGATGTAGTGTTCCATGATTCATTGTTTGCGTATAATACCCAGTGCTCCATGCAATACGTGCCCTGCTTAATACCCATCACTGCGCTAACCCATCCCCCCACCCCCCTCCCCTCTAAAACCCTCAGTTTGTTTCTCAGAGTCCATAGTCTCTCATGGTTTGTCTCCCCCTCCGATTTCCCCCCCTTCGTTTTTCTCTTCCTACTATCTTCTTCTTTTTTTTTTTTTTTTAGCATATAATGTATTATTTGTTTCAGAAGTACAGGTCTGTGATTCATCGGTCTTACACAAGTCACAGTGCTCACCAT
>NC_138371.1:77547086-77744850 GCF_054177405.1 Leptonychotes weddellii | reverse complement strand
GCAGCTACCCACTTACCATGCCCCCATGAAGAAACCCCATCACCTGAACATTCAGAAAAGTGTTGGCGAGGAAAAGCACCAGCCTCTGTAGTGCCTGTCCTCTGCAGGTTGGCAGCGACAGTGGGAGGAGGTGCATTGGCACTGGACGCCCCCAGGTTTTGACGGAATCGGGGACTCACAGAGTGGTAGGGGCCTCATAGCCAGCGCTTAACCAGCAAAGACAAGATGAGTGCAATTATCTTAATACGTTGCGAGGATGGAGTGGTGAGAAGAGTGTTTGACCCACAGGGACTTATGGCAATGATTCGTCTATCATGGAATCCCCAGGGATGAAATGGACGTGTAGCTTACTAAGGTGTTGCTTCTTATATGTAGAAAAAGGCTAGTGCACAGAAATTTGACTCAGGTCACCAAGGTGGGGGCATTCATGTTCAATTCCTAGACCTAATCTAGCTCACAGACCTGGAGCCGCTAAGTTTGTGGTAATTTGTTGCAGCAGCAATAGGAAACTCAGACAGTGGTAAAATGCAGTTATAAAGAAAAATAGGTGGAAGATTTTGCTTGGCTGTCAAAGTTGGCAGGAAAGTGAGCGACCAATTAATTTCACTGTGGACGAGTATAAGGGCATGTATATGATTTGAAACAACAATACTCTTAAAGATGAAGTTTGGCCATTCAGTTATAATGAAGGATAGGAATCTGAGAATTGCTATATGGTCACTTCTCTGAAAAATGAGATGTAGGTGTTTTGAAAGGTAAGAAAATGCTGGGCCAATTCATGGAGAATAGTGTGGCCCTCTAGGGAAGGAATGTTCTCTTTGTTGATTTTGTATCAATCCTTACTTCTACCAAAGGATTAGTCAGGTTCAAGAATCCAAAAACTGACTCTGAGGAGGGAGCTGGAGAATCAGACCTAGGCCTTTCCTTGGTTACGTCTCTCTCATTTTACTTCTCACTCCTGACTTTGCAGCTGCTTTTATTTTCTGTTATTGGGATATTTTCTTCTCTTTCCACAAGGTGGACAGGCCTCTGGCTTTTATATTGGCCTAGGAACGCTGGGGCGGTGGCTTAACTTTTGCGACAAGTACTTTTACCTTTCCTTTCAGAAAAGGTGGCTGGTCTCAAAACCAGTCCATGTCGCAGTCAGTAGTAAATTCTGAGATTTTAGTGTGGGCTTAGAAGAAATTGTGGGTCACTCAGTGTGCTTTCATTTATGCCTCTATTTTGCTTCTAATTAGGAGTTTTCCATTGGTCCAGTGCAACAGACTAGAGCTTTGGTTTTGCTTAGGCATTGGGACCGAAGTCCAAGCTAATAATGGAAGTTAATTTGCCTAGCTCTGCCATTTTTATTTATACATATATTTCCATGGGGACTTTGTGGGGATGTTAGGTGGATGGGCCAAGATAAAATTTATGTATTTCTGAGTTTCTCTATGAACATCACCTCTTAAAATTCCTTCTCTTCACAACTCCACAGATGATGTACAAAATAAAAATTTTACTTTCTCCTTATTCAGTGTCTAGCTCTGAAGTACTGTGGATTTTATTCTGGTTTTCCCATTTTAAGAACACAATAGATAGGGAAAATGTACATAGAAAAGGAATACATTTTGAATTTACAGATTGAGTCATTTATTCAGAATAGTTTCCTAGGTATGAATAGTGCTTTAGTAGGTTTACCATTTAAATATAGTTTTAAGATTAAAAATATTCATCATGAATGGAGATTTCTAATCTATTTACTTTATATAAAATTATCTCATCATATAATATACAAAGATGTATATAATATTCAATACAAACATTTGATATACATGAGTTGAAACTTTTTTTAAAGTCAAAACTTCAATTCTCAGCCCATTGTAGTTTATCAGAAAAACCTGGGAATACATTTCTAAATTGTACATGCTGCCCCCTTCCCCAAGGCGATATTATGTTTCACCCCTGGACTTAATAACCTTTGGGAATTTCTTTTTTGAAAGTTTTTCAAGGAAGGCATTCTCACCTTATCCCCCAAAGTTTTCAGGATAAGCATTAAATTAAGTTTTTGCCTTACTTCTTTTTTTCAAAAATAAAGTGACACTTTTATTCCACTTGGCAAAAACTGTGTGATGAAAAGTATAACTTCTACACGTACATTTAGGAAATCTGGCTTCCTCACAATGATCTCTTTCCCAGACAAGAGTAATAATTTGTCATATCTTAAAGAAGTTGTCTTCATCTCACTCCAGTTGGGTGTTTGAAATTAATGTCTATCTTTCTATCTTCCCTGGCTTCCTCTCTCCTTCCTGGTCTTCTATCCCCCCTTTCTTTCCTTCTCATCTTCCTTCCCTCCCTCCCTCCCTCCCTTCTCTCTCTCTCTCTCCTTCACACACACACACACACACACACACACACACACACACACAGATAAGCCTTTGATAGAAACTAATCTTAAAGTAACAGTGATTTTTATGAAACTTAAAGAAGAAGCACTCAGGGTGTCCAGTTCTGGTATCTGGTAAAATGGAGTAAGAACAGTCCAACCTGTCACTCATAATGAATGGAGCTATAAAACCTGGACAAAATGCATGGAACAGCTATTTGAGGATCTTACTAGAATTTGAAGTACCACTGAACCTACAGTGAGTTTACCATTTTTTCCCCTCTAGTGTACTCCAGCCTAGATTCAAGTAGTACAAGACATGTAAGCACCATACTGAGAGAGAGAATCTGAGGGGAAGCCCTCTATTTCAGGCTCCAGGAACAGGACAAGGAAAAGGACCTTGTGGTGGGAACAGTGGTGACTGCAGGGGCCCACAAGTGCTTCAAACGTTGAGGAATGAGAACATTCAATATTTTTTCTTTCTTTGTCCTGCTGCTTGACCCTGAATGCAGATGCAGTCATGGGAAGTTTGTGTCAGGGTGGGTAACTAAAGCCCAAGATTTCTGGGGAACTGAAAATGGAGTCCTAGAGAATCAGTAAGTATCAAAGAGATCACGGATATACAGGGGCTGGGAAAGAAATCCCATAAAACTGTTTATGAATTCCTGCACTCACTTTTGTTGCACATGAATGGATCTAATTGTAAACAATGTACCACATACTTCGAGAATGGAACTAAGAGATGGGCAATTGCCCAGGTCCTAGATTGGCTACTGAGTGGCAAACACAGGAGACAAATGTAAATAACACTGCAAAGCTATTGAAAACTGAAATGTAGGTTGAAAACACAAACTGCAGGAAGCTGGTTAGAACATGGGGTCTAAACCCAACTGGGTTGACTGCTTACTAAAAGCAAAATATCAACATTTTCCATGGGATTTAAACAAGACCCAGAGTCTCATAAGGTAATATTCAAAGTGTCTAAATATAATGGATAATTCATTGGCAAACAAGAACTACACCCACCCCTGCCAACCCAATTCACATGAGAAAAGATGAAGAACAGACACCAGTACTAAAATGGTTAAGATACTGGAATTATCTGGCAAAGACTATAAAACAGCTATTATAAAAATGCTCAAAGAAGTAAGGATAAACACTTTTGAAGCAAATGTAGAGAAAGTCTAAACAAAAAACTAAAAGATATAAAGAAGTACCAAATGGAAATTTTAGAACTAAAAGTATAATACCCCAGCCTCTGCAAAAATAAGCAAGCAAAAAGAAAACCCCAAAGAGGCAAACAAACAAATAAAACCCTCACTGTATGGGCTCAATAATTGATTGAAGATGAAAGAAGAAAGTGAACTTGAAGATAAATCAGTAGAAATTATGCAATATAAGAAATAGAGAAAAAAGAGAAAAATAAAGAGACTCAGGATAATACCAAAGGTCTAACATTCATGTTACAGGAGTCCCAGAAAATGAGGAGAAAGAGTATAGAATAGAAAAAAATATTTGAAGAAATAGTAGCTGGAAATTTCCCAAATATGGTGAAAGATAGACACGTAAAGATTCAAGAAGTCAATAAGCCCCAAACATGATAAATTCAAAGAAATTCACACCCAGAAACAACATAATCAAACTGTTAAACTTTAAAAACAGTCACAAATTATCAATAGCAGGAATGAAAGAAGGCTATTACTACACTCTCTGAAGGAAGAAAAAGGATAAAAAAGGAATAATATAAATAGATCAATGTACGTGATTCAATAAGCTAGGTGAAATGAACAACTTCCCCCAAACCAAAAATTTCCACAAACTCTCTTCAGGTGAAATAAATAGCCAAAATAGTTCTGTAATTATTAAACCACTTAATCCATCATTAAAAACCTGGGAAAAAGAAATCTCTAGGCCTAGATAGTTTTATTGCCAATTCTACCAGATATAGAAGAAATAAAACCAAGGCTACACTAGCTCTTGAAGATGAGGACACACTTCCCAACTCATGTTATGAAATGAACATTACTGTGATATGAAAACCAGGAAAATACAAGAAAATTATAGATCCACATCTCTCACAACATCGATGCATAATATCACCAAAATATTAACAAATCAAATCCAGTAATGTATAAAAGAATAGTTTAACATGACCAAGTAGTATTTATCCCATGAATGCAAGGTTGGCTTAGTGTTGGATATCAATCAGTGAAACTCATCTGTGGTATAATAAGAAACATATATTTGGTTTTTGTCCCTGGTTCATAGCATGGAGCTCCTAAAACCCTTTGGAATCTCTGGAGCAAGAAGAGTATCTTTTGTTTGCTAATGAGATCACCTGTGGCTGGAGGCCCCTTGACAGTGTCAGAATGGAAGGAATGATTGGGTTGGCTCTTTTAACCTAACCCCTTTGCCCCCCAACCTCTAAGGAGGGGAGAGGGGCTAGATATTGAGTTAATCACCGATGGCAATGATTTAATCAATCATGCCTAATGCAACCTCCATAAAAACCCTTAAATGACAGGAGTCAGGGAGCTCGCGAGTTGGTGAACACACTGAGATGCTGGGAAGGTAGCAAGCCTGGAGAGGGCATAGAAGCTCCATGCACCACCCTTCTCCAATCCCTTGACCTATGCATCTCTTCGATTTGGCTTTTCTGAACTACAGCCTTTATTATAAACCAATAATAGTAACTAAAGCACTTTCTGGAGTTTGATGAGCTGTTCTAACAAATTACTGAACCTCAAAGGGCTGGGATTGTGGAAACCCTTTACTTTGTAGCAAGGTTGAACAGAAGTGTGGATCCCCTGGGTACCCAATATTTGTGATGGCCTCTGAAGTGATGGTAGGCTTGTGGGACTAAGCCCTTAAACCCATGGTTTCCGATGCTAACTCCAGGTAGTTAGTGTCAGGACTGAATGGAATTGTAGGGCACCTAGTTTGTGTCTGGAGTGTTGGAGGATTGGTTGGTGTGAGAAAAAACCCACACACTTAGTGTCAGAATTTTTGGGAATAAAACTATTACAGCCCATTTATTAATAGTCTAAAGAAGAAAAATCATGTGATCATATTAAGTAATGCAAAAAAAGGTTTTTTCAGTATTCAGTATTCATATATAATAAAAGTTCTTGGGCGCCTGGGTGGCTCAGTTGGTTAAGCGACTGCCTTCGGCTCAGGTCATGATCCTGGAGTCCCTGGATCGAGTCCCGCATCGGGCTCCCTGCTCGGCAGGGAGTCTGCTTCTCCCTCTCCCACTCCCCGTTTGTGTTCCCTCTCTCGCTGTGTCTTTCTCTGTCAAATAAATAAATAAAATCTTTAAAAAAAAATAAAAGTTCTCAGTGAATTAGGAATAGAAGGAAACTTCTTCAACTCAGTATGGGACATCTACAGGCTAACATCATGTGTAATAGTGAAAGACTGCAGCACCAGTATATATTTATTAGACTGGATAAAATAAAAAAACTGCCGATACCAGGCATGGACAAGGAGGTAGAGCAACTGGAACTCTTGTACGTTGCTGGTGGAAATGCAAAATGATACAGTCACTTTGGAAAACAGTTTGGCAGTTTACTGTAAAGCTAAGTGTGCCTGCATCGTGTGGCATAGCAAGCTCACTCCTGGATATTGTTCTTAGAAAAATGAAAACTTAACGTTCCCACAAAAGTTCAGCTGTACATGGATGTCTGTAACAACTCTATTCATATTGGCATCAAACTGGAAACGACACAGATCTTCTTCAGTGGTATATCCATATAATGAATACTATTAAGCACTACAAAGGAATTAATTATTGGTAACAGACAACTTGGATGAATCAAAGACTTATGCCAAGTAAGAGTTCAGTCTCAAAGGTTACATACTGTTTGATTCCATGTATATGACATTCTCAAAAGCAAAATTATAGTGATGGAAAGTACATCAGTGGTTGTCAGGGGTTAGGAATGGGTGAGAATGACCCCGATTGGTGGCACAGGCAGGTTTTTTGAGGTGAGGGAACTATTCTATATCCTAATTGTGATGGTGGATACATTAATCTGTCCCTGGGTTAAAACTCAGAAATATACATCTAAAAAAAAGTCAGTTTCACTTTATGTTAATTGAAAAATAAAGTAATGGGGTGCCTGGGTGGCTCAGTTGGTTAAGTGTCTGCCTCCAGTTCAGGTCAGGATCCCAGAGTCCTGGGATGAGCCTGCTTCTCCCTCTCCCTCTGCTGCCCCCCAACCTCTGAGCTTGTTCGCTCTCTCTCATGCTCTCTCTCAAATAAAGAAATAAAATATTTAATTAAAAAAAACCTTAATGAATAAATAAATAATAAAAATAAGCACACAAAGTGACAATCTTAAAAATTAGAATATAGTGATTTTTCTAACAAGTTGCTGAAATTATCAAAGAAAATGAAGAAAATTAACTATAAGAAAATGAAAAGTTTTAGACAATTCTAACCAGAAGAGTAAAGGTGAAAAGGAGATTTAATCAAATTCTTATTTATTATTTTTAAAAATCAAATCCCAGTACATGAGAGCTATGTGGTAATACTTGATGCTTGGTTGGGGCAAATTGGAGCAAGTATAGGGCAGCATAATTCTTTTTTAAGAACCTGTAAACCTATGGTACTCATATTTCAATCATTAGTAAGGCTGAAAAACTATAAAAAAGGCTAAGACCTTTCAGAGATGCTAAACAATAGTGACCTTGGGAAGGAAGTAGGAGTTTGGATATATGTATATATACCCACATTTCTTAAAACTTTCATCAAAGGAATCCATGCAGAAGCTCAAAAATGAAACCGAATACTCAGGCTTATAATAGAATGCAGTAGTCCCAAAACTTCTCATACTTTTAAATAGTATGGTTGTATTGCTACTTTCCCTATTAACTTTCTGACCTAATACCTAAGGATTTAGATAATTTACATCTTCTCCTTCCCCTCTCCCTACTTGTCTTAGCCCCTTCAGACTATTATACAAAATACATCAGCCTGGGTGGCTTATAAACAGCAGAAATTTATTCCTCACAGTTCTGGAGGCTGGGAAGTCCAAGATCACGGTGCTGGCAGATTTAGTATCTAGTGAGAGCCTGCTTTCTGTTCACAGATGGTACCTTCTTGCTGTGTCTTCACATGCTGGATGGGGCTAGAGAGCTCTATGGGGTCTTTTTTATAAGAACCCTATCCCTTTAAAGAAGGCTTTACTCTCAAAGACCCCATCCATTAATATTATCATTTTGGGGGATTAGGATTTCAACCTATGAATTTTGGGGAGACACAAATATTCATATCATAGCATTCCCAATATAATTATATTCACAGTTCTGCCTTTGCTCATTTCTGTAATTTCAAACAACATAGTAACCTTAATATCTTGTTGCATCACTAATAGACAATGTCACTTGCCTTTATTTTGTAATACAGTGGCACTCTGTCCTTTTCCTTTACAGCTCCTCAGCTCTGCTATGTCTGATTTTATGTCATACCCTCATTTAAAAGATATTAATTAATTAATTAGTTTTAACTAGTCTGGATTTATGGATTCCTATTTTGTTTAATGAGTCAAGATCTTCTATTATTATTTTAGTGCTCACCTTTAGCTAATGGAACCCCCTAAGCTGCCCTTTTAGTATATTCTCATCATTCTTTGAGGACTTCCTATTTTCGACCATGGCAAAATGTTTCAGGCTCATCTTACACTATTCCAATATGGTCTGGAATTAACCATGTATTCTTGGAGAATAATATTTGGAAGTCAAGTTTTGGGTGCTAAATCTGCTAAGTCCTCTTAATGGTCATAACTAGGAAATTTATGTACATGTGTATTTCCATATAGATATATATATATATGTGCATGTATGCATATGCACATATATTTATTTTAAAATACATATCTGTATATGTACATTTATATAGAGATATAAAGATATGTACATATGTTACAAATATCATATATTTGTATGTGACATATAATTATAAATATACATATGTTTATATATTTATGCATATATATTTAAAAGTGTGACTTAATACTGATACCTATAATTCCAATTCAGCATCGTTGATGCTACCTTTACTTTTGTATTTTTGAACTTTATAACATACACTTTCTAGCTTTCTATTCGGTAACCTTCCCTAACAGAAGAAGTTAGGTCTTCTGTGATTTGTAAGTGTTCATTCTAAAAATTGAAAAACAATGAACATATTTTAGGTTGTTATGGTAACTCCATTATTCATTGTAAAGGCACAGAGTGCTTGTTAGGCTCCCTTTTACTCCTTTACATTTATGGGTTCAATACAGCTATCTATCTAGCATTCAAAGGAGAATGTTTCCAGGGATAGATCAAATAGATTCTTTCTTTTTAAAATATTTTTTTAAAACTTTAAATTCCGGTATTAGTTAACATACAGTGTTATGTTAGTTTCAGGTGCGCAATATAGTGATTCAACATTTCCATACATTGCCCGGTGCTCATCGAGACAGGTGCACTCCTTAATCCCCATCACCTATTTCCCTCATCCCCCACACCTCCCCTCTGGTAACTATCAGTTTATTCTCTATAGTTAAGAGTCTGTTTCTTGGTTTGTCTCTCTCTCTTTTTCTTCTTTGCTCATTTATTTTGTTTCTTAAATGCCACATATGAGTGAAATCATATGGTGTTTGTCTTTCTCTGACTGACTTATTTCACTTAGTATTATACTCTCCAGCTCCATCCATGTCCTTGCAAATGGCAAGATTTCATTGTTCTTTTTTTTGGCTGAATAACATTCCATTGTGTATATATATCACATCTTCTTTATCCATTCATCTGTCGATGAACACGGGTTGCTTCCATAATTTGGCTATTGTAAATAATGCTGCTGTAAACATTGGGGTGCATGTGTCCTTTTGAATTAGCGTTTTTGCATCTTGGGGGTAAATACACAGTAGTAGGGTATGGATTATAGGATAGTTCTATTTTTAATTTTTTGAGGAAACTCCATACTGTTTTCCAGAGTGGTTGTACCAGTTTGCATTCCCACCAAAGTGCAAGAGGGTTCCTTTTTCTCCACATCCTCAGCAACATTTGTTGTTTCTTATGTTTTTGATTTTAGCCACTCTGACAGGTGTGAGGTGATATCTCATTGTAGTTTTGATTTGCATTTCCCTGATGATGAGTGATGTTGAGCATCTTTTCATGTGTCTGTTGGCCATCTGTACGTCTTCTTAGCCAACTGAGCCACCCAGGCGCCCATCTGTACGTCTTCTTTGGAGAAATGCCTGTTCATGTCTTCTGCCCATTTTTAAATTGGATCATTTGTTTTTGAGGTGTTGAGTTGTAAAAGTTCTTTATATATTTTGGATATTAACCCTTTATTGGATATGTCATTTGCAAATAACTTCTCCCATTCAGTAAGCTGCGTTTTAGTTTTATTGGTTATTTCCTTCACTGTGCAGAAACTTTTTATTTTGATGTAATCCCAATAGTTTATTTTTGCTTTTATTTCCCTTGCCTCTAGAGACATATCTAGAAAGATGCTGCTACAGTGGATGTCAGAGAAATTACTGCCTAAGCTCTCTTCTAGGATTTTTATGGTTTCAGGTGTCACATTTAGGTCTTTAATCCATTTTGAATTTATTTTTGTGTATGGTCCAGTTTCATTCTTTTGCATGTAGCTGTCCAGTTTTCCCAGCACCATTTGTTGAGGAGACTGTCTTTTTCCCATTGGATATTGTATCCTGGTTTATCCCTTTTATACCCTTCACCAACTGACTTTATTCAATTCTCAGGGTTTTCCCTCATCAGCAATAGTAATGATTACCTGTGCACATCCTCTTACACTCATTTCCCTCTGAGAATTGTTTTTGAGCCATTAATCTTCCTGCTCCAATTTGGCCTGAGAGTATACATAGAGGGTCTTCTGAATTAAATGCACTGTTTCCTGAATCTTTGGGTTGCCCTTTATTTTGCTAGATGTACACCATAAAAAGGGCCTATACATTTTTTTTTTTTAATATTTGAATGTTGGGGAAATGTCTCTATTCTGTCCTATGATAAATTGAGCTATCTTGGAGGTTATAACAATTGTATTAAAATATGCTTCCATTCTTTTTTAGCCTCCTATGATGCTAGTGAGGAGTCTGATACTATCTGATCCTTATCTTGTTTTAAGTGACTCTGAACAAATATAGGATCAAATCTTTATTCTTAGTGTTCTAGCTTCTCGTACTAGTGAGTCTAAGGGGAATTACTTTTTTTGGTATTAATTGTGCTAGGCACCTGGTAGGCATTTTAGTCTTAGTCTTGACAACTCTAAGATTTTATTTCCTATTATTTCTTTAATGATTTCCTTCCCTCCTTCTATTCTTCCTTTGATCCTTGTTAATTAAATGTTGGTATTCCTGGATTGATCCTTTAAATATTTTCCTCTCTTAGGCTAAATAGGAGAGGACCTCTAATATTTCTGCTAAAACTTACTGTAAACTTTTTAGTTTTGACAAAGTTTAAAAAATTATTTGGAAGGCTCTAATTATTTACTTGTTTTTTTATATCATTCTGTTCTTTTTTAAAAATTTAAATGTCTCAAAAAATTAAAGTTCTCATATGTAATTAGTTAGCATTCTAACATACCCAGAATAATTGCCCTCATTTTCCCCAAAGAGATCATTCATTCTATTTTGCGAAGAACTATTTTTTTCCATTTGTCTGTTTTGCCTGGGGGATGAAAATGCCCATTTCTGGAAGTTCTTTATCCAGTTTTTGGGGGAGAGTCATTCATCAGTACCACCTGTCTTCTGGCCTACTCTCCTCTCTTCTCTCCCTTCCCATCCATCCTACCTGCAGTTTCTGAGCTCAGATTTATTAGAAGTATTTCTTGAAGATTGTTTTTCTTCTAAACTGCAGTTCCTTTGTACATATTCTAGGATGTGCTTTTTGTCCATATGGCTTGTCTCCTGTTCTGCTTTATTATTGCAGATTATATATATATATATATATACATATATATATATATACTGTATATTGTTGATGTTTAGATATACACTCTTCTACTTTTTGACATCTCTTAAATCACAATGTATCTCACAATTGATGATGTTTTAAAATAGTTTAGGGGCTCAGTCCATTAAGTGTCTGCCTTGGCTCAGGTCATGATCCCAGGGTCCTGGGATCAAACCCCACATGGAGCCCCCCATTGGGCTCCCTGCCCAGTGGGGAGACTGCTTCTCCCTCTCCCTCTCTGCTCCACTCGTGTTCTCTCTTACTCTGTTCTCTCTCTCAAATAAATAAGTAAAAAATCTTTTTAAAAAATAAAAAATAAAATAGTTTAAACATGTATATTACTTGAAAAAAGTGAGGTCTTAGGTAAATAGGCAATTAACACACATGCTTTGCGTACTATTTTAAATCAAGTTCCTTTGGTTTCTGTGTTTTGAAGTTCCTAGCAAAACAGGTAGGCATGTATTCCCAAGTCACTCTGCTTGATACCTTTGTCATAAATAAAGTTTAACATAGTGTAGTATGGTTAGCACTTTTTATGTTTTTATTTATGGAGGAGTTGAATAAAAGGGACTATAAAATAGTAATAGAATATTATGTAGGAATTATAATCATTAACATAATTAATTGAATAATTTAATATGTAGAAAGTATTCATGCAGAAAATGACGGAAATTTAAATGAATGAATTGAAGGAAAAACAATTATTTCTCCTCATCAGTATGATGTGTGAATTTTATGTGTTGAAAAAAAAAATTCTTGGGAGGTCCCAATCTGTGTTCCATGGGCTCTCATTCCCTAGAGTTACTGTGTTTCTGTATCTCTCTCTCTTTTTCTAATTTCCTTTGTGAAATAAGTTTGAGAAACATGGCATGTGTTTCTCTTGGAAAGCCATAAAATTAATTAGCATGTTAAAGACTGAAAGTCGTGTGATTAAGAAACACATCAACATTGCTTAATACAATGTATCCCAACTTTTGATTATAGAAATTAGTTGTTTTGGCGATAAATTATAATCTCACAATAGAATTCATGTTTCAAGAAACATCTTTGGAAATGCTGATGTAATGGAATAAATAAACCCTGGTTTCTAGGCATGATCCTGGCATAAAGTAATAGTAAGGCTTTTGTTGTTATTTCCTATTTTGTCCCTGTTTCCCACTCCGCTAATTGGAGTCTATTCTCTAGACTCCAAGTCTAGAGACTCTCTTGGAAGTTTCTTTTCCTTTCTTATTTTCCATTTTTCCTCCTATCACTATTAGAATTATTTCCAGAATTCTCTGTGTTCTTTGCTACTTAAAAAAAAAAATTCTTTAGATTTTTCCACTGAATTCATCAAACATTTCCATTTTACCTTAAAGTATACTATGTTTTTGGAAGTATATAAATATACTAGTCAGATGAAATAAAGCAGTAGGCAGTGTTTCTTTGCTCAATGTGTTGTTTTCTATTAGAAAAGAGAAAATGGGAGAAACAATGCAAACAAGAGATGCAATTACATGACCCCTGTCCTCTTTCTGTCTCTAGCAGAGAAAAGTATTCATTTTGTTGCTTTTTATTTTCTGAAAAGGTATTAAGACCTTTGCCTTGAAGGTGTAACATCAGAATAACAAGACATCCTCTTTTGACTTCGGTCTGACCTTTTCTGCATTCTACTCATCCTTTATGAGAGTCAGCTAAATAGGCTGCCAAATATTGTTCTCTCTTAGGAAATTCTTCCTGGAATCTTGCAGTAAACTTTTAGGGGGAAAAGGCAACTAAAGTCAAATTTCCTTGTGGAATGCTGGACACAAGAAATATATTAGTAGCACTTTTGATTTTTTTTTTCCCAGAAATTTATCAGTTATTTATGTAGACACATTATGCTGTTCTGGTTTAAATTGTTAATTGTTCTCAATTATTCCCAGTTAGTTTGGGCTGACATCATTTTAACCAGACTTCTTTAAAACAGAAAGAGGAGATGCTCTCTTACCCTAAAAAGAACTACTTCTAATATAGCCTTAGTTTCTTTTCTTCCTATGTGAGTGATCAAAGTAATTAGTGATCATAAGCAATTCCATTGCTTATCATGCGAAGTTAACAAACAATAGGTCAGAATGTGACAGAGTAACTTATCTGCCATTGAGTAGCAATATTTTTGTGCTATGGTTACATTGTTAAGCAAACTAAAATAAGCATATCTTCATGCCAGGGTCTTAGTTAATGTCATTTTGCTTGGCTGAGAAAATCTGAAACATCTCTGAGAAGACATATTTTAAGAGAGCATTAGGACATGCATATTTTTAGGATGCTAATAGAGCCTATCACCCCCTTTGGTTTTAGCTGCCAGAAATTATGATTCATAGTTCTTGATAGCATAGAAGAGAAAACATTGTAAAGGCAAAGAAATTCTAACAGATTGCTCAGGAATGATTTCTAAGTGTCAGTTAATCAAACATTTCTATTTCATCCCTTCAGGAAAATGCACACTTCTGTTTTGAAAAATGGATCTAGAAAAATCTTTATTTTTGCTTTCTAAGAGCCCACAATTATTGACGAATTCTTAGTAGTATTAATAAAGCAGGATGGTAAAAGGATATTTAGCATTCTAATGATTTATAATAATAAAATTACACAGCTGAAAAGTTGCCTGTGAAGAACGTTTCAAAGGAACAAAGGGTGTGTGTGTATGTGTGTGTGTGTGTTAAAGATTCTGGAAAACACAGTAGTATTATTATGTTATATTACTCCTACTATTTTTGTTATTCTGGAGAAAAAAGTCAATTAAAGAAGTACTTTTAATAAAATTTTAAAACTTACTTTGGAATGCAGAAAAATGCAAAACTATATGACAACGTTCTGAATCAGTTGTATTATGCTAGAAAGCTTTGGAGTTATTTAAACTTAGGGGTTGAAAAAGAACTACTTGCTATTATTATAATTGATAGTCAAAGTATTTTGCATTGAGAAACAACTCTCGCAGAAATCCCAAGTTATGCCTGGTTTTGATTGTGGTTAAACATTTCCTGAAGCTACTGGTTCTTTATTAATGTTGACTTTACTTATGACATGGTTTTCTCTCAAATTCTAGTTGGCTGGACTATTATTATTACCTATTCACCTTAATAGATTTCTACTCCCCTTTTCTTATTACAGCACATTTTGAAATATATCGGGTAGTGAAGAGAACACTATTGCCATTGAGAAACGTGCAGTGTGATGGTTATTTAGCTTTTGAATGGGCTTTTACAGAAAAGTAACTGCTTTGTGGGAATATTCAGGTATGAGAAAGCATCTTACTTACAGAGAAATGCCCTCATCCAACTGATCAGTCGCATTAAAAAAATGCATGTGTGGGATATTGCAGATTGAAGTGTGCAAAGCATTTGTGTTTTAATTAAAATTTTAGAGGAAAAACTCATTCACATGAATTAATAGCAAGATTTTTAGCAGGTTGCATAAATGGTGACAAAATTTACATCTTTGTATTCAAGAAGAGTATGGAGTTACTTGGTGAAGATCACTACATATGTTAAATCCTTTCAACATGTGCTATAAATATTAAAGATCTGTGGCTATTACATTACGTGAGAGCAAATGACTTATGAGTAATTACAAATACCTGTTCTGCTTCTACTTATCACTTATTTTCTAAAAAGTAGCATGGAAATGAAATGCAAACATAACATAAAAGAGTATAACTTCCTGTTAAAGGATGCTTTATCATATAATGCGACATTACAGCCTAATTCAATGCAGGACTAAACCAACATTGGAGGAAAATGAGAATTCGTGAAGTTAGGAGCCTCAGTACTCTGAAGTGCATGCTGTTTGATGTCCCTCTAAAATCTTCTGTTTTCTTTTCTAATTGTTCCTGTGGAATAGCAGATGTCTTTAGATTAAAATGGATTTCACAAATCATAGAAATCCAAAGGGAAGAACAACTGATTGATGCTTTGGACACATGGATACTTTGTTTCTAGGAAGTGAGGGTGTAGCAACTACAGGATCATTGAACTTTGGAAAGGAAGAGACTGCTCCCTTGGAGCCTCGGAATTCCAGGCCTCCCAACAGGTAACTCAGCTCTCATTACTTTTATATATTGGCCTTCCAATTCAGATCATGTCTGAATAAGGATTCCATTGCTTAGAAAAAGACTGAAAACCTCCAAGAACAACTTGTCATTTTGTAGGTGAAGAACTACTCTCTGAAAGTTTAAGTGACCAGAGAAGGGTACTGAGATGCTAAGGGGCCTCACACTTTTCAAGGTACACAAAGTTGGAAGTGACATTGATGAACGTTTCAAGAAGACTAAAACTCATGCCTTTTACGATTTCCAAAACATTATCTTTCTCATTATCAGGTTTGATCCCTAGCAGAGATCAGAGCACTCACCAGAACACACCGTAAATGTGTAGTGTGACCAGGAAGGGACATCCGATCATTTTGAATCTTAGTTCTTATTGAGGACTGTCTCTGGCAAGCCAGAGTATGCCATATTCACTACTCCTGGAACAGAAGGAAATGACCTTACCTAAGGGTGACAAGGGTCTGGTCTCCATGGTACTTGATTCCTAACTGAACAGAGCAAATTTAAAAAAAGGTAAGTGGGGCTTCTGTCCCTTGTCTTCCTGGCTGCCTTGGGTTAGCACGAGGCAGTGATCCTGGTAGGCTTCTCTGCTTTTAAAACCTACACGTTTCCTCCACTGAGCTTTCCTAAGGCTAGAATGGGGATGGCATTGTGGATGTGGATTGTATGGAGTGTTAGCCAGGTTTTTGACCACAGATCTGAAGCCTACTTCTTTAATCAGCCTTATTGATCTCTGGCAGGCTGTTTTTTGTTTGTGTTTTGTTTTGTTAGTTTTTGTGTTTGCTTTTTATCTATTTTTCAATTGGTTGGAGATCCAGGGGAAAAGAAAGCCGTTACTTATTTAACTGTCTAAAAACCCCAGACTCATATAACATGACAACAAGGGTAGGAAAGATTCCTCAAAAAGCTAGACAATACCAATGCTACCCCAGTCTGCTTTTCAAATTTATGGCAATTTTCAGAGAGTACAGGTCTTAAGAGAAATAGTTCCTATTTGAGTCTTTTTTTTATTTTCTAAAGGTGATGCTTTTAGACTGGTTTTCCTAGAGTACCCGTGTGTTTGGGTCTATCTCATTCCAGACTTGGATGATGTTCGCCCAGCCCTCCATGGTCCAAGTCCGCTAGCCAGGGGTCACTGCTGCCCCTGTTTTCTCCCTTCCCCCTACAGCCAGTGAATAACCAACTCCCATCAATTCTACCTTCAGAAGAGCTTTGAAACTTACCTATATCTTTCTGTCATCATTGTCATTACCTAATGCTGGTTCATTATTATCTTTTTTTTCTGTGGAATATATCTCCACTGTGATGAATTCCTAATGGGTTTCCCTGTTTATTGTGTTCCTATACATCCATTTTCCGCATAGCAGCCATAGGGATTAAATCTTGTTAGTGTCCTACTTACATGTCTTCGGTGGGTTTACATCATGCAGAGAATAAAATCCAAGCCCCTTGCCTTGGTCCATAAGGCCCCGTGTGCTGTGCTGCTTGACCCTATCCGCCCATTGCATTTTGGACCCTTTCCCCATCAAGGACTACACTTCAGTCACTCTGGTTGTCCCCAGAAGCCTACACTCAACTCCTTGACTGGTTGAGTTTTCCTCTGCCTTCAGACCTTCGTATACCTCTCTTGTCTACAGATCTTTTTTTCTCCTGCTCTCTGAGCTCTTACAGAGCTCAGGTTAATGATCACTTTCCAGGTCTTTCCTGACCACTCAGTCTAAAGTTCCCCTTTTTCTCTGCTGTTCTCTTTTGGAAGACTCCGTTCTTTTATCACAGAACTCTTGTCAACATCTTCAGTTTATTTGTATATTTACTTGTTTGCTTTTAATTTGAAGAAAGCTCATGTCAAACTACTGATTATGTAATTATGTCCAATTAGCTGACAAGTAGGAGTAGTTAGATATGTATCCAGGTATACCTAATTAACTTGGGCATCGTTATAGCTATGGTACATATCTTAGAGTAACAGCTAACTCTTCCTGTCTAGAGTACTGCTGAAATCCTTAGGAGTGAACAGAGCAGGATCTAGGTCTAGACCAGGTCCTCTTCTTTGTCGTCTTGGTGTTTTGCCTCCTCTGCTCCCAAGTCTTGCCCCATCACAGATCAGACCTCATGTTCTTTCCATCCATCAACTTTGACCCAGGCCCAGCCTGCATCAGAGCTGCAGTAGTCAAGACTAGGGAGCTCGCAGGCTTCTGGCTTCAGTTGTGCCAAGATGAGCTGTTCAAATATAAGGATTTCTGTGTATGCCTATTATGCCGGACATTATGTTCTTGTTCCTATGTGTAAAAATTATAGGTTACTGGAAGTGTTGGAGGTGACACTCTCTGCGAGTGTCTTCTGCAGAATTCCTGTTGCCTGTCAACACCCATGAATGCTTGCAGGAGAGAAGTTTCACAGTCTTTCCTGATTTGGGGTATGAAGAAGGACACGTTTCTGGAAAATTCTCTTCATTAGTTTAAGACTTTATGTATTTGTCAGAGAGAGAGAAAGAGCACAAGCAGATGGAGAGGCAGGCTCCCCACTGAGCAAGGAGCCCGATGTGGGGCTTGATCCCAGGAGCCTGGGATCAGGACCTTAACGGAATGAGCCACCCAGGTACCCCCCTTCATTAGTTTAAATACCTTTCCCCTGTGAGTGGTTCTTATCTCCTGATAACCAGTGTCACTCTGCATATAACATTTTCTGTACCTGAGACCACACATTTAGGATAGGAGTTTCCACGTAACAATTTCTGACCTATATTGTGGACTATTTTTAATATTCGTGAACCAATGTCCTAAATTAAGATAAAAACTACCCAGACACATGCAAGTGTGCTTTGGTCTGAAATGTTTTTTTTTTTTTTTTTTTTCAGGCAAATATTGAGGCTGGTGAGATGAGGTATCATTTTGTTGTTGTTAAAAGCTAGCACTCTTTTTGGGTAGAAAACTAAAAATTTTTTTTTATTTTTTTAAATTTAATTTCAATTAGCCAACATATAGTACATCATTAGTTTCAGATGTAGTGTTCAATAATTTATCAGTTGCCTATAACACCCGGTGCTCATCATATCACGTGCCCTCTTTAATGCCCATTACCCAATTACTCCATCCCCACCCCCCCACCTTCCCTCTAGCAACCCTCAGTTTGTTTCCTAGAGTTAAGAGTCTCTCATGGTTTTTCTCCCTCTCTGATGATTTTCCATTCATTTTTTTCCTCCCTTCCCCTATGATCCTCTGCGCTGTGAAAATTAACAATTTTTTAAGGACCAAGTGTGTTCTAGGCACTGTGCTAAGCATATATATTAAAATGTAATGCTGATCCAAGGGAGGGAACAAACATAGCTGTCCAGGTGCTTTGGCAGGAGCAGAGTTAACTTTATATTTTAGTGAAACTTCCTTATCTTTATAAAGTTGTGTTAAAACCTAATGTCTGTAAAAGTTTCAAAATGAAAAAAAGGCATGCTAATGGTTAACAATGTCTTTTTCCAAAACGTCTCAATAATGGGTGAGTACTTGGAGGAATTGAACGCAGTCCTATCTGGTCCTCAGCCTCCCAGTCTCAGAAGCCTGATTTCAATTACACATCAAGAGTGAGTCTATTGTTCAGGGTGACTGATAGAGAGTCAGAATGTCATCTTATTAGTTTAGAGTGAAAAATGTAACTCACGGACCAGCCTTATAAGCACACTCACTCACTCTGGGCAGTCCTACTTGGGCATCTCATTTATTGACAGAGGTTGCTTGGTGAGCCTAGAATAAGAAAAAGATGAATCAAATAGTAAATGGATTTAGATTGACATATCTACTTCATAATAGAAATGGGAGTTTCAAAGTTTTGGGCTAAGTATTTGCCTCTCAAAGATAGAGCTGGATAACATTGTCAATATGAGCCTGGGTAACTTTTTTTTAATGCTTTGATGGCTGACTAACTCATTTTTGAATGCAGACTTTTATTCCTTTTGTTTGTTTCATTTTTATCTGTTAAAATGGTCAGTTCAACCACAATCAAATCCTGCAGAACTTGGAGTCCTTTCTTCTTTAAGGTGGCTGTATATGTCTTATCTGGTGGATTGTATGATAATGCCAGATTAAATTTCTCAGAATTAAATCTGAATTTCAAATGCTGAAAACACTATGCTTAAGAATATTGGGTAGATCAGCATTAAATAATCATTTGTAGACTAGTTGGTAAATATCCCATTTCAGCCAATCACAGAAGAACAAAAGCAATGTTGGGAATAACAACTGAGAAATTAGAAAAAGAGTACAAGGAGTCTAAAAATAAGGGTTGTTGTTGAAGTGCTGCTTCTTAGGTTCCATTTGACAGGGGCAATTGATGCTCACTTACTTGCTTCCTGCGTGGCCTGCAGAGAGGAGAGTCCTGGTTTGCTACAAATGTGTAAACCTGAACTTCTCTCTTTTTCAAATAAAGTACCTTATTTCAAAGCTTTTGATTTCAATTTTGGATGGAAATTTTAAATTGTCTAAGTTAATTTTTATTTTTTTATAATTTTTTGTGTTTCAGCTAGTTACCCCACTGGAAATGCAAACATTATTTGGATGACACTCTAACTGCTTTGTGGTTCTATTACCTGTACAGAAGCCCTGTTAGAGCTTCCTTTTTATGCGCATGTCTTCCCATGAGTTGTGTCTTTAACATTGGAGGAGGGAAACATAACCTGCGAGATTACCTTTCAGCATGAACCATTCTGAGGACCTTCTGTTCCTTGTCAGTGATTTCACGGAATTGAAAGTCTGAGATCACTATAGATGTTGGGCATTGAAAAATTGGGGGAAATTCATGTCTTTGCACTGGCATTCCCCGAAATGCTTCTGTGGGTCTGAGATCATTATTGAAAGAGAGTTGAAACAGATCAATTAAGAAAGAAATATTTATAACAGGACCAATCAAGTTATTTTTATTCTTTACTGAAGATCAAAGTACTGTTAGGAAAAAAAACCTGAAATAAATGAAAAGTTAAATCATTTACAATGAATTAAAATCTATAGTTTAAATATGGAGTATGCTCATTTGCAAGGCATTTTCAATGTTTTGTATTGAATCAAATGACTGCTTTTCAGGTTTTTGAAATGGAAGATTTGCCTTAGAATTAACAATCCAAATGTCATCGTGAAGGCAGAAAAACAAGATCATCAGGTAGTTCTACAGACAAGCTATTTAGTTTTGGTACTATGTATTTATCACTCAGTGGTAAATTTATCTTAGGCATGGCAGATCAGAGGCTTATACCACTACGGACTGTAGAACACCAGCAAGGAAATTTTTATTCCTATTGTTCTGAATATCATAATAAATGATCTTATAAGGTAGGGGAAACTTCCATGTTTTGGCTAAATATATAAAATAACAACTATATACAAATACGTAAATCACATACACCTCGATCCCTTCCGTTTAATTTCCATATAATATGGAAAAACCTTAGTTTAAAAAACTGACCGAATCAGAGGGATTAGGTGCTGGGTTAAAAGTTGCTGCCTAGACTTCTGTTTAAAACAAAACTCACAATAATGATACTAACCACAACAGTAAAAAGAACCCTGGCATTGCACAGCTGGTGATCCTTGAGGGAAGTGACTCTTCTAATGTTGCCAATACTCTTGCAAGCTCTGGTGGAGTGGTGTGCTCTTCACTGGGTGGAGAAAAGCTTTAGGATTTGTCATGAGTGCACTGGACACCCCTTACATGGGCTGGATGGGAAGCTCTGCTCAGGTCTAAAGGTGATCATAAGCGGAGTTTTCCCGGAAAGTAGGCAGGAGACCAAATGAACACCCTCCGAACAGTCATTCTCAAATATTGACCAGTGGCCTCAGGCTGATCTGTGATGACATTTTCACTGTACTGCAGGGGAATAAGATATTCAAGGAAAATTGTTTTTCATTAAGTGTATTCTTTTTATAGAATTATCCTTTATAGAGAGATTATGTACTTTCTACTCTTTCGGTGTTTGCGTGGTATCATGATGTAATGGTGATAATGGATATAGTTTTATTCCTTCCATTTAATATTCTTTCTTGACAAAATTTTGAAAAGTAATGATAGCTCTGTTAGTTTTCTAACATTTGGGGGGATTTTTACTGGTTCAAAAAATCCTAAAGTCCAGGGAACCCAAGATTAGGAGAATGCTAGCCTGCTATGTAACAATCTCTGTTTATTATTCCTCTTGCTTAGCTTTTACTGTAACATTATGACTATTAGAATGGGTGACTTGGTCCTGATTTTATCTGAGGTTAGAAACCAGGTACAGGGTAGTTTTAAAGCTATTTCACGTTACCCAAAGCTTAAGAATTTTTTTGTAAATTTGGCCAATATAGTTATGGCCTAAATATTGTTAACAGAGGGCCACTGTCAGATTCTGGAAGTGTCTCATAAACAAATATTACATTTTATACTGGCACAGTTTGTTTGTTTGTACATTATTTATGCTTAACTCTGACAAGTGATAGAAACAAAGTGGATTCTGCACCTTTAGAAAACATGTTGCCCAGTTAACAAGAATGTTTTTGGTAGTCTATATGCCAGAGCTAATCTGGGTTTCCATACCTTGTAAGCATCCCTCTAAAGACTAAGCCCTTCCTTAATTTCGGCAGCTGTTGTACAAGTAGCACAAGCCCAGCATAGAGATGGCTTCTTGAATTGTGCGAATGCACTTGGAAATCAACCGTGACCCATACTACTGACTAAGCCGGATGCTAAAGTAGACATATTTATAAAATTACTGAAAATTTGGCTCAAAGAGATTTTGAGTCCCTGAAAGTCAGCATTACCCAAACTAACTTGCGTTGCATATTGCTAACCTATCTCAATTCTGTACAGTAGACTCCAGATACGGCATAGATGAGAAAATAGAAGACGTGGGTGGGAGGGAGTAAGCTTGAATAAAAATTTTGCATCATTATTCTGACCCAAACTCCATCTGTTTAACCAAGACCTTGCTTTTTTTCTAAGAGGGTCATTTTATTATTAAGCATGAAAAAAAAAAACAAAAAACAAAAAACCAAAAACACTTCTACGCTTCAGTTATCTTAACAATAAGTTCTATTTAAAAATTTGATACCAGTCTTTATTTTTAATGGAGTTTAAAGGTATATTATATATTATTATTTTTTTTTATTCATTTATTTGAGAGAGTGAGAATGAGAGAGAGAGAGAGAGAGAGAGCACATGAGGGGGAGAAGGGTCAGAGGGAGAAGCAGACCCCCTGCTGAGCAGGGAGCCTGATGTGGGACTAGATCCTGGGACTCCAGGATCATGACCCGAGCCGAAGGCAGTCCCTTAACTGACTGAGCCACCCAGGCGCCCTATATTATATATTATTATAATAAATTCTTGATGATAACATTATCAAAACCAAAAGAATTATTTAGAATAATTTCCTTTTACTAAGGATGATGGGAATGCAAGTAATAATCATATGTCTGTATAGATACTTATCACACGCAACCAGGGATGCACAATAGTATCAACTGGGAAGTTTTAAACCATATCCATGTCTGGGCCCACCTGGTTTGGGGCTGGACCTGATAATTTAAAGCTACCCAGCTGATTATCATAGCTCTGTGAGAAATATACGTTCTGTCTGAAGGCTGGTGCTTCTGAAAAGAGTTGCCTAAATAAAGAAAGAGTTTTCTTACATATTTTCTGTCCTCATACAATTTAGTTCCAAAGATTAAATTTAAGGTCCGTTTGTCTTAAAGGGTAGGTTTCTAGGGGGAAAAACTGGAAAGAAGGTATTTTTGAAGGGAATCTTGGTACTTAGGTCCCCCCCATCCTTATAATAGCCTCTGCATATATCATCCCTTTATTTACGTCCTTCCATCTCTTCAAGAGCTAATTCCCAACTCCTACCACTGTTAACCCTCGTTCAGCAACGAGCTTATGTCTGCCATTCTGAGTGGGCTTTAACTGTTTAACTTGCATATGTTCAGTTCTTCAAAACCTGTTGGAATTCAATGAAAGACCAGGAAACATAGGAATGATGCCAGCAGACAGTGTGGTGAGTGGGGGAGGATCTTTCCCCAAGGGATTGGAGGTATTCTTAGGATCAGACTATGTATATACATATGTACCCATTTATGCACATAATACATATATGTGCTCTAGATGTGTATTTATGTGTATAGGAGCTTCTATTATGTGTTACAAGGGTGTGGAAACGGACAGTGGGACAGTGAGTCTCTCTCTTTCCCTGTCCTGTGTGTTGCTCAAGATCAGGCAGGGATCTTGCCTTAGCCTTGCTCAGTGGCTTGCATATTGGAGCTCAGTGAAGGTCTACGAAATGAATGCATGTTAAAAGGAAGGAAGGAGGAAAGGAAGAAAGAGAGGAATAAAGATGCACTTAAGCCCATATTCAACATGACATGGCAGGGAATTAATAGTTTTGATGTTTTCAGTTGTGTGAGGGTAGGTCAGGACGGTGAGAAAGAAGACTATTTAGCAGAGACTGGCCCCTGGGGTTGCATGCATAAAGACTGTCTTTAGAAGGCCATGACCTAGGATCCTTCATATCTCCAAAGAAGCCTCATCCTTCCACATGGGAGGTGCAGAAGGGGTGGGTAATGGGTGGAGAATAGAAATCTAGATCCAAAATAGCTTCACTGATTGTGGAAATAGCTTTTCAGTGTCCCTCATCTCCCACTGACTGGGGAACTCTACTTCTGTATTTCTAGATGTCTTCTTTTAAGATTGCTTAGAAACAGGGTGGAATCTGCTGGATTGTAGTAAAAAAAATAAAGGCTCAAGAGCAGTGGGATTTCAAGGATCCTTAGATTCTTTTTTTTTAAATTTTTTTTAAAAGATTTTATTTATTTATTTGACAGAGAGATACAAAGCGAGAGAAGGAACACAAGCAGGGGGAGTGGGAGAGGGAGAAGCAGGCTTCCCACTGAGCAGGGAGCCCGATGCGGGGCTCCATCCCAAGACCCTGGGATCCCGACCTGAGCCGAAGGCAGACGCTTAATGACTGAGCCACCCAGGCGCCCCAAGGATCCTTAGATTCTTGCTTCTAAGAATTAACAAACGTTTGGGGCCTGCATTGTGAGGGGAGAAGAGGAAAATGAAAAGAACCATGTTTCAATTAATTTTTCCCTTGGTTATCTGTCTCTTTTTTAAGATTTTTATTTATTTATTTGAGAGAGAGAGAATCTGAAGCAGACCGCTGAGCACAGAGCCTGATGCAGGGCTCAGTCTCATGACTGTGAGATCAGGACCTGAGTTAAAACCAAGAATCAGTCACTTAACTGACTGAGCCACCCAGTCACCTGTTATCTGTCTTTTCTTGTTTTCTTTTTTCTTTTTCTCCCCATTCTCTTGCTGTTCCTCATATGCTATAATACATTAATTAGAGAGATTATATTTCTTAATAATGGAAAACAGGCTGGTTGCAGAGTTTTAAAGCTATTTGTAATTTTATACTTTATGTTTTATTGTCATAATTTTATATATTTTTATATTTTTTTGTCTTCTAATTTGACCTTTTTTTTTTCTTTGAACTATAATATATGTGCATGTGGGTGGGTGAGAGTATATGCATATATATATATATATATATATATATATATATATATATATAGTTTTTTACACATATATTTTTTATCCCAGAGTACTGTAAATATTCTTTCTGAAAAAGGCACCATGTTTTCATTCCATGAGGTTATTAACATGTATTCATGTTAAGAAATGTTTCCTCCTCACAATTCAATATTAAAAGTTACCTGTGCTGGTTATCTTATGACTGCCTTTCCAGGCCCTTCTCTCCTGGGGAGGCTGATTGCAAGCACCACTCTCTGCTTTCTTGTTGGTCTCTGTCGGAGTCTCATTAACAGTGGTGGAGGAGAGGGTGGGAGGAGAGTGGGGTCTGTGCGTGTTTGTTTGCCCAGCTCCCTCCCTGGTGAGTGGTTATGGGTTGGCTGTGGCCTCTAGCAAAGCTGTGGCCTCCATGTGGTGAGTGGTTCTTTGCACTCACCTCTCTCTGGGCTCTGCTAACCATGCCTTCCTCTTGCCTCCCTGGGCCTCACAGTGTATGCAGCTCTCCACCATTACTGGCCTTGGTGCACTCCATTTCTGAGCAATTTCCTGACCCATATTTTTGTAAATTATGCTTTTATTAAACTTCTCAACCTCCAAGCTCGAATGTGTCATCTGCTTAGATTGTGACCCTGCCTGATACATTACCTTAGGACATTTATCCCAGGCCCACAATAAGAGGGTGTAGAGGGTGAAATGCCCTTTTTCATTCTTGGTATGTTTGGGGAGAAATCTGTTTCTTGCCTTTGGTCTTTCCCTCTTCCTTTTTCTCCAGGGAGGATTTTATATTTTTAGTTCCTCTTAAACTTGTCCCTACCGAGAGTGTTTAAATATCAACAGATTTCCAGGAACACAGAGAATATCAGGGAATGTGTACATTCTCAGACCTATCCTGGTGTGGGCTTCATGGTATTTTAGGAGGATGGATTGAGATTTGAGGGTCCTGGCTTTATCTGGGAAGTAGACGTAGGTAAGTTGTTCCTGCTCTGCTGTGTATTCTCTGAGATTATAAAGCTTATAATGGAATTCAAGGGAAAAAAATTTTTTTCATTTTATCAAGTTACTGAAAGTAGTTCCTTATCATTTATTTAAAATGAGCTCGAAATAATGATCTTGCTAAGTTTTTTCCTTTAATTTGTATATATGCCTTTCATTTGTTTTCCATCCCTTACTTTGAATAAATTGCATGCCTGCACATCATCCTGGTAAAAAATTGTTTAGTTTTGTCTTTCTGTGAGCCCTGTTAGATTGGCTTTATCAATCTTTTTAAAAAAATGAATAAAATCAATTAACTACAAATTTTAAGATTTTTCTTTAATGGAATCCAAATATTTTATTCATACATTGTATCATCACTTTATTTGAAAACTTAAAATTATCTGTAGAGAAATCATAGGAATAAATACTACCTTTTAATCTACTGTGAGAGATCTGTAACACGTTGACAGATTAAAAAAAATAGGGACTATTTTATAAACCTCCAGTCATCAAATAAGTGACACGTTTGAGTCAATCATTTTAAGAGGTTACCGGTCCACTGATGAAACCATTTGAAGAAAATGTGCTGTTTGATGTTACAGAAGCCAAAAGCTGAATAAATGTGTCATCTGTTTTTCATTTTAATTCACTATTTCAGAAGTATTTACTGTGTATTAAAAAATCTTTTTACCCTTTCAAATCTTTTGGACAACCTGGAAAAATTCAGAACAGTTTCACATATATCTATAAAAGCGCATTCTCAGCTAAGTTATCTTGTTCATATGTGATATTAATAACATATATATGAACTTTTTCACTTGTGTAAGAAAACCATCATCTTATTACGTAGATGCGGATTTTTAAACATAATCTACAAAACAATATAAAAGATAAAGAATTTTAAGTTCAGAACAAAAATTAATTTGAGGTTTTTTTTTTTTTTTAACTGTACATTATAAATCCCACTGAAAAGTATTTCTAGGTTGGAATAAAAATGTCTGGAAGTATGTTACCTTTAAAAATATATATATATTTTGAAAGGACAAGCTCTGTTTTAAGAAACTGGATTATTTTATCCTGCCATGGTCCATGAGAACATGTCGCTAAATTAAGAGATATTCCTAATTCAGTTCTCTCCCCAACCTCTATCCTTCCCTGGTAATTAACACCCAATTACTATTTTTCCTACCCTCATTTTTTTCTTTTTAAACCTCTCTCTTGTCCATGGTTGCTTTTTAAAAAAGATCCCTCCCTTGTCTCCAGATGCTCTTCTCTCTCCTCTGCTGTCTGCCCTCTCACCCCAGGCCACTCCCTTGAGCCTGGATCCAGCCTGCCCCACCTCTTGACAATGCTAATTTCCTCTTCTCAGTTTGGCTACTAAATCTTACACCCTGCCATAAACAGGCTCCTTGTGATGCCTCTGGGTATCCATAATGCACAGCCGAAAACACTCTAAATGCCACCATCCCTTAATTCACTGATTCTAGCCAGAAGCTGGGAGGGAGAGAAATATCAATGCTTTCCTTTAAAGCTATTGTCTTCCAGTGATTTTCATTAAAGGGACGGGAGAATTAACTGTAAAACACAATAATCCTCAGGTTTTCTTGAGTTAGTCTCTGGGAGTGAGTGTTTTCACCCAACCATGTTCTGGCAGCAGGGATGGAAAGGGGTGAGGGGGAGCGACAGGGGCGTTGGGAGTCCCTACACGGGATCCTGTAACTTCTGGAAAAGAAATAGTTCGGCAAACAGGAGACGTGATTACATAGGCTTAATTAACGGTTCAAAGTATTGGGGAGAACTTATGGTGGGATGCATGTTTCTCATTCTTTAATAAGTAAATGACCCATTTGAGTACAGGAGCACATATCAGAAGCACATGACGATGAAGAAGCTCGTGGTGGTAGACCTGATCAAAGTTTTTCAAAACTGACTCCAAGTATTTGATGAAAAAGATTAACATGGAGACAATTTACCCAACAAATAGAGTATAAAGAGCCAAGAGACCTTCTAAGGGACTTCAAGGCTCCAGCTTGCCCACATAAAGAATATCATTAAACAGAAAGAAAACAAAGACAAGAATAAATAGAGTGCCGAGTCCGTAGAGGAACTGAACTGCCGATGGGTGATTTTTCTGTTCTATTTTTAATATCCACACCAGAAGATGTTTTCAGGTTTTAAAAGCAAACAAAGCAACGCGTTTGACCTGGGTTCTAACTGTGCAACTCTCTTAAGTGTTCTAAAAGATGTCTGGACCAGAATTGGTTAATTAGCGCTTTGTGTTGCACTGTGTTACATATGACCTAACCAGAGATAAAAAGGTTTAAAGGTCTCTTGTAACCCTGCAATGCCATTTGTAACACAAAAATAACCCCCTTTCATTACTAGCATGCCACTGTAGCACGCAGGTTATTTTTTCCCTTCACTGCAATAAGGGCAGCTTTCGCATCAGAAGAATTCTTGGCAAATTAATGCGCTACCTCTTGGGCTAATTAAATTAGAAAGGATCAAAAATACAGAGCGGCTTTTGTGGTGGACACAATGTCGTGCTTCATGCATCTTGCTCAGACAGGAATTTCTGCCATTTAGCCCCCTTTTGCCTCTAGCAGTGTTCTGGACTCTCGAACACAGTCAAGTTCCTAATTTGCCTCAATGAGAGAGAATTATTAACTGATAATAAGAAAAGGAGCATTCACAGCTCCAGGCTGGGCTGTGTGGAAAAGGGTGATCTACCCAGCACCTGAAGCGCATGCAATTTTTATTAATTCCTGCCTAAAACAATGCATTCAGGAGTAAAATTGCTGTGCAGATGACAAAAACAATTACGCCTTTGATTCATTCATTCTAAAAATGTGAACTACTTTAGCTCAAATATAACCAGATTAAACAACTAAAGCGGCTGCTCACCTCTCTTTAAATCCAGTTTGGATTGCAGCAAGTGTGTTTTATGTCGAGAAGTTGCCACCACCACTTAAACTGATTGTTCCTATTGAAATCGCTGAGTGCACAAGTGATTTTGATAATAATTAATATTGTTCTCTCTATATTGTGGTTCTTTGTTTGGAAGATGACACTGATGATGGTGTTGCTATCTTTACGGGCATTAATCCCAGAAAGAGAGATGTAGGCTCCTGCAATCAATCCTCGCATGACTATGTGCTTCTGTAGACTTTCGTCCTTTGCGGCTGCTTAGAGAGTCTTTTGTTTGCAGGTCTGTCTTTCTGCCTCTTAGGTATCATGGAGCTTTGATTCAAACAAGATACCTCCATTTTGACTTGCTGCAACATCACTAACGGCCCATTGCTTCCCAGATCTTATTTCACCACAGCCAGAGTTTCTTCAATTGATGTTTGCAGAGTTTCTTCGGCTGTTCTTTTGTGGGTGACTCTACATCAGTGAACTTTGTTGTCTGGCAGGTTCCACGTGTCCACAGTTAACAGAGCTTGGCTGAACCTTCCTATGTAACAAGGTTAAATGGAGTGCATTTCTTTGTATAGGAATAACGAATGCAGGTGTGTTTGTAAAAAAAAAAAATGTTGTCAGTGGTGCCATGACCATACTTAGTTTTAGATAGATCATTGACTTGTTCATAATTTTTGTTGGTTAAAACAGTTTGTCAAAATGAAAAACAGTCTCATTATGCTGCTGTTTTGTATGTGTGTTTTATTCATTTTTTAGCTTCCTTCTAACATAATAGAAGTTAGTGATTGCGTTTGGGCATTCTGTTAGGATCTTTGACTTTTTAAGAGATTTTCATAGTATGTGCAAAGGCATGACCTTGATCTGCTTCAGTACTTCCATGGTGAATTGCTGTCTTTAAGCTATGATAAAAAAGTCCCTTCCTGTGTGTAGCCTGGAGTAGTCCCCAATTCACTGGTGAGACATTCAAGGGCCATTAGTAATATATGCAATGTGTCAAACCAATGATTTCTCTGAAAGCCAGAGAACATTCTAATGGCATTTTCAAAATTTCCTGTTGAATCCTAAAATATAGTGGATAATCAATTTGTTCTATTTGAATCTGCTTCCTTCCCTGTTTTTTGTTTTGTTTTGTTTTCATCATTCTTGGGGTGCTAGGAAATCATTCTGAACTAAGATTATCTATTTTGATCTCTTCAGTCATTTAACCATGTAGCAGTAACCTTAGAAAACCGAACTTCGTTCACTCTCTCTAATCTGTACTTCCTCTTTCAATACTCACCTCAAGCACTACCTACAAAATTTTTCTTGGATTATTCCATATCACACTCATAACATAATGCCTTCAGTCTTCCTAGAATTTAATTCATGGATACAAAGATTTGTGATCATTAGGTGCTAAAGAGTCTTGGTCTGGTCTCTGTAATTTTCATATACCATTTTCTTAATTACTTGAGGATTGATATCATGTAGTATGTTTTCTTTTATTGCCCATAGCATCTAGGTTGGCATTCTGTAGGTACTCAGAAACTTTTTTGTTTTACCAATTGATTTCTTTAATGGGTACCGGGGACCCATTCTACTGGGAATATTAAATGTACAAAAAGAAAAGAAAAAAAGATGTGTAGAGAGTCTTATCTGTTATAGCTATGAACAAGTTTCTAAAGTCAGTATACAAGAATAAAATTGTATTAGACAGAATTATCTTCAGAATCTTTCCTTAGGAAGCTGCCATATTGGAGACCAATGGAATAGATCAGTGTGTTTTTGTTTTGTTTTGTTTTTGCTTGAACATAAATAATGTAGTTGATTTATATTTAGGGTCCATATTATAGAAAATAATGGTTATCTGAGTTACCCTCAGTGCTGGAAGCTGTTTAATATATGAAAGGCACATGACAACTGGAATTGGCCAGAGGAAGAGTGGCTTTATGTGTCTTATTTCATGCTCATTCTATGGAAGTAGTTGGCAGAAGTGCCTTGATGCATAAATAGATTTTCCCCCTGTTTATTTTTTTAGCCAAATTATGTATAGTTGTGATCCTGTAAATTAAATATACATTATAATGTGGCTCCACTGTGCAATGTTTTTCTTACTCCAGAAAAATGCTTCCTGCTAGATTTTGAAGATGAGTTCAGTGCATGGATCTGGCTTATAAATGTAGTCTTGGGGCTCTTCTTACATTTCTCACTTACTTTGCACTCTTGTCTTCATAACAGCTAATTTCACGTGGTCAGGCTACATTTGATGTGTAGTTCTTCATATGGAAAGTTTGTCACTCCCCTAAATCCCAGTGTTGTCAAGGTAAGTGCAGTTTAAGAAGATGAATATCTGCCAGATCAGAAAAACAGCAACAACAACAACAACAACAACAACAAACTTTATTGAGCTTTCTCACTGTCCTCAAGGAGAGCTATAGAATTTTCTCATTGTTCTCAAAAACAAACAAACAAAACAAACAAAACCCAAAACAGGTATGTGCTCAACCTCTTTGCTTCATGTTGAACTTTCCAACTTGGCTGCTAATATTTATCTCTCAGAGGAAGCTGGCATCCTAAAAGTTAAAACACACACACACACACACACACACACACGGAGGGAGGGGTCAAACATGCTTTCTAGGAGGTCCCTTATATTCAGAAAAGAGACCTTCAGGTGTTGGATTTGCGGATTTTATGGCAGTCTTTACCTTGAAGATTATTTCCTCAAATTTAGGGCTGGCAAAGCATAAAATGACATTGATGTTGATAAATATTCTCTGGACAAACTATTGAGTAGTTTTTTTTTTTAATAAAGGGATTTTTCTAATCAAACATATCTTAAAATGGTTGAAATTTATCAACAACTTCTCATCTTCACATAGTGATTGCTTGTGAAACACACACACTTTTATATATACACACTTCTAACAATGGAATGCACATTCTTTCATAAACTTTAACATTAGGTAGGAGGACTGGGTGAAAGATGTCATTCCCCCGCGCCCCCTCAAATGACAGTTGTAGCATTTTAAAGTAGTTCTATGATCTACTCTTGATCTTCCCTACTTTTAAGCTCTTACTTTCCCTGAATGTATATATTGGACCCAGAAAAACAGAACATGCCTATTTTCCTCCCAGTATATGAGAGTACCGTGTTTGAAAATATCATCTGTATGTGCTTTATTTTTATTTCAACCATACGTGCTTTTATAAGTATTTGAAAAGAGAATATTTTAAAGATTTGAAATAGGAAGAAGGGAATATATGTGAGTTACAGCAGCCTCAGGGTAACAGTATCTCACACACTAATGATTCATATGGAGTTTATGTGTCTATTTATGCTGTCATTTATTTGGGGGAGGGGTGGCTAGAGAAAGAAAGCTGTATATAGTATATTCCTAAATACCAGTGGTTTCTGAAAAAACAAGACCTGAACATTATCCTTATTTAATTAGGAGCAATCATTACATAATTATTCACATTAATTCGGTTTCTTACAACAGTCTTACACTTATTGGCACTTCCTCTTTTCCCGCTCTTTGTTCTAGAAGAAAGGGGAGTGTTCTTTATTATTTGAAAAGGAAAAGGGAAAAGGCTTCTTTTCTGATGAAACATATACAAAAATATCCCCATCTGATATGGCTCCTGGGGTCACATGGTGTCTGATTATACACTCGGTCCTGGATTTTTCTGTAATTATTCAACACTCAAATAGGTAATGGTGTCTTTAAAGAAGCCAGAAAACTTGAACTCAGATCTTTCTCATAAATGTAGGATTTAGACCATCAGAATCTAGTTTCTGATGTGGAGGGAATGAGTGCAGTGTCTAAGAGAGCTGTCTGTGATGATATAGAAGTAAAATTACCAGGGGAGCACTGGTAGTGAAGCCAAAACTATTACAAATGCATGAGGAGGGGCATGAGTGGATGAAAATATTTTTATCTAATTTTTATCCAGATTACTTATTCACATAGTTTACTCAGAAAACTAGCTCTCTCAGAGATGCTATGTGAGATAAAGCAGTTGTCTTTACCTCTATATATCTTAGTAAAGCCCAGAAAATTATTGCATTAGCAAGTACATAGATTAATTTTCACCATCATCACAAACCTGAAAGAAAGGACAGATGAGTTTGTTTGAATTTTCAGAGGTCACCTTTTTCGGGGGGTGTGTGAATGTGAGCTACCTAAAGGAGTAAAACGGAGCAAAAGTTGGGAAAATTAATTGAAAAATCATTAGTTCTTACAACGCAGGGGCAAGAATAAATTAAAGCAGATGCACATTGGAAAGTTTCCTTTCCACTTTTACCCGCACATCCATTTCTTTGCCTTTTACAATTAAATAAAAAAAAGAAGGAGAAAACTATTTCCAGGTGTCTTCACTCAGTCTCTCAGTTTCAGAAATATCAATCTATGACTTTACTACTGACAGGGGACAGAGAAGGAGAATATCATCTCTTCTGATCCTCTGTTGCAAATATAGTTACAAAATGGTGTAAAATAGTTCCTTTGAGGTCCAGATTTGCAACTACAAAAAATTGGGTATTTCTTTCTTTTTCTCTTTGCTTGAAAATCAAGTCCACCCTGTCTCGACCACATAAATAGAACAATTTTCCTCTGTGAACTGCTTGATGAGGCTGTGGCCAGATTCATATAAATGTCATAAAAACAGAGTACAGAATGGATTATTTTATGATTAAGATCTGTATGGATCTTTGTATGAATGCAACGTGCTTTGGCAGGGCTCTGCTGCACGCACACTAGTTTTAGTGTGTGTGGTGGAAAAAATGGCCTGCCATACTGTCACTTTAATGTCTTTCTGAAAAGGAACAAAAATCACTGGGCTCCACCAAAGGTTCCAGCAATCATACAAAGGTTTGGTCTGCTAACCAGTGCAGTGTGTGTTCTATTTCTCATTGGGTTAATAACGAGAGGACGATTCAATAAAATGCCACAATATTTCTCAGCACTTTGTCATTAAATGACATATTGACATCTCATTCTAATAACAAGGTGAAACTTTCCTGTTCCCTAATTTATGTAGTAAGATTCAATTTTCTTTCCGTATCTTTGATTGTGTCGAGCTGAATTCTTTCTTTTTTGTGTGTGTCTTTCTCTCTTCAGTTTGGATATTTGGGGGAGAGAGAGGCTTCATTCAGCTTTATTTATTTATTTATTTTTGAGACATCAGACAAGCTGCTATCAGCACATGGATGCCAAGATGGTCCGTTAATGAAGAATTGTGGTTTAAGAATTTCAACCAAAGGATTAATGTATTAAAGTGAATAATAGCATCAAGGCAGTAGCAAAGATGATGATCAGAGTTGGTGAAAGAGAGATTATTGATCATCTGGCCCTATCAGTCACAAACAGGGAGGAGGAAAACAAAAGAGAGGAAAAGGAGATTAAAGAAATGAAATATAGTTTAGTAATGCCAGTTGATTCTGTTGCTAGTTATAAATCTTTGGCAAGAAGCCTTTGGTTATACAGTGACACTCCACTTATCTGGTGGTCAGATTTCCAACAATCTTTACCACCCAGAACACAGTGGAGTTCCTGGAATTGTACCTCTCAAAGCTTTGACTATGTAAGAGCAACTTTATTTGCTGGAGATGTTCTGCTATCTCCTGGAAAGTTGTTGAATTAATTTGTGTATGTATTTAAGATTGCTTATTTACTATCCTTGGATGTCTGGATTTTTTTAAGCCACTGTAAGTTTTTCCCAGGTTATCAAAAAAAGGCAGTGTCAGGGGTGGGTTGGAAAAGCAACGGGAAAGAGGAAGGATGTGCAGTTTAGCAGGCTATAAAATAAATATACATGAATAACCATTGTTTGATGGAAAACAAGTACTCTAAAAGAGGGCCTGCTAAATTGTCTTGACTCTTTAGAAGAAGAAAAGAGAGCTCTTAGCTGTGGAGCCCAAGGAAGTCATCATGGAGAAAGGACATTGGTATTGGGCCTAATGGGATATATAAGATTTGAAGAGGACTAGAAGATGGGCATTGGGGAAGACATCGGGTAATAAGAGGAAAGTAGGGATATCTGAAATCACTAATGAAGTGTTGAGCTTAGCTCAGTTTTGTTAAAGCATAAGGTGATCTCTGAGAGTTGTAGAAAATGAGTTTGAAATGACAGATAAGCACCAGGCTATGGAGAATTTTGAATGCCAGACTGAGGCACTGGTATTAATAGCATCCAGGGAGTAGCAAAGAAGGTGATCAGAGTTGGTGAAAGGGAGGTTATTATTCACCTGGCTCTATCAGTCATAAATAGGAAGGAAGAAAACAAAAGAGACTCCAGTGTAGGCAGTCGGAGCTAATTAAAGTGTGTGGTCGGTGGTGATGCATCAGAGTTAGGGGCTGTAGGAAGTGGGAGGTCCAGGAAGGTGCCCAGACTTCTGGCTTGATTGACTCTATAAAGTGGTGGTCTCATTACTGAAATGGGAAACACAGAGGATAAGCATATTGGGAGAGTGGAGGCAGTGGTATATTTTGTATGGGCAATGTATACTCTTGCTCATGAGCATCCATCAGACGGCTAGCCTGCCATGGGGGAACAAAAGATGGGGAGGCTGGAGAGAGATTTGAAGTCAGAAAGCAAAAGAAAATGCAATTCAAAAGTAAATGTTATAATTCAAAGATTGGATGGAGTTATTAAGAGAAGGGAAAGAATGAAAGAATGAGGAATAAGGACAGATTCTTAGAATCCACAGCAGTGGGAGAGCAGTATGGAAGAGTCTGAGAAGTTACAGTGTACGATAAAAAAGGACGACTGTTGTAGACGGTGGTATTGTGGGAAATGGAACATGAAGGGTGGTAGAGGAAGGGGAAGGAGAACAAACACACAGTGTGTATTAACAATATATCAGATCTGGATGTACCCAATATTATTTAATTTTCACGGGCATCCTATTAGAGATAGACTCTTATACTCATTTTACCGAGGAAGAAATTGAGGTTGGGTAACGTGGCCAGGGTTACACAGGAAGAAAACAGTCATGCTCAGCCCCGTTCAACTCCAAAGTCCATGCTTTTGCCCTGTTCAGTGCTGCAACAGGTTAATTTATTAGACAAGGAGAAAAGGGTGTTTGATTTGTGAACTTTAGTAGAGCTGTGAGTGCAGAAGACATATTTTCAAAGGATAAAAAGTAAGTGGGTGAGGGATTCAGGATGGCACCTGCCACGTAATGAGGAACTGTTGTAGCTACTGAAGATATAGAGATATAGGACCTAGTCCTTACACTCAGGGAACTTCCTAACTGGGAGAAGCAAAACACACATCTAGATTATCTTTATATGAGGTGGCATCTGCTCTGAGAACACAGACAGTTTAACCTTTCAAAACACAAGGTGAAAGCTTGATAAAAAAGTGAAATGAAAGGAGAAAAGAGAAATAAGGTTTTGTTTTGTTTTGTTTTTAAGATAATGTGCATGTGCAGATGTTTGTTTGTAGACTGACTGAAGGATCTAGTGGTGAGGAGCTCATTGAAGATGTTAAAGCAAGAGCAGATCAGAGAGGGATGGGGACCAAGGACATAAGAAGTAGGGTTAGTGGCTGTAGTTGTCTTGAGAAAAAAAAAAAAGAGGGGATAATCTGTTATTTTCCAGGGATATATTAAACAGATGCCCATTACTACCTTATGCCTACCCTATGGAAAGAACTAGGCTTGAGTGTTAACTTAAAATTTTGTATGTGATTAATATGGCTTGTTAGGCAGGCTACCCTGCCACCTTTGGCTGCCTTTGGCTCCCATATGTAAAGGGCATAATCTCTGGGCAGGCAAGACCAAGGTAGAGAACGGTTTTTTCATATATTTGTACCCAGAAAGTGGAAATTGAAAACTGCATCCAGGGCAAATAGAAGAGTCTGAAAATAATTATGTCAGTTGCAAATTATGGCTTATTTTCAAACAAAAGGCCAAACACACAGATCCATAAATTGTCTAGAAAAAAAATCCATTTTGTTTTGTCATCACTGTTCTAATTTTAAGGAGTAAATAATTTCAGTACATTATAGTACTGTGATTAGAGGCTACAGGAGCTGTGTCCAGAAAAAGCATTTATCTTCCTCATCAGAGACTTCTTTTTTTTTTTTTTTTAAAGATTTTATTTATTTATTTGAGACAGAATGAGAGAGAGAGAGAGCACATGAGAGGGGGGAGGGTCAGAGGGAGAAGCAGGCTCCCTGCCGAGCAGGGAGCCCGATGCGGGACTCGATCCAGGGACTCCAGGATCATGACCTGAGCCGAAGGCAGTCACTTAACCAACTGAGCCACCCAGGCGCCCCCCTCATCAGAGACTTCTAAGAGGAAAAACAAATTTTGTGCTCCTGTACTAGACTAACTTTGGTAGATTGATATGTCATCTCCTTGTTTAAGGGCTATAGACAATAATCAGGAGTCATGTCTTCATGGTGTTCTTTATAAGCTCTTCTCCTTCCTAAATTGTGTTGTACATTCCCCATTCACCTATGTCCTTATTGATTTTCTTATAGGATTGAGGCTATGGTGAGAATGATGCAGCCTTCCTCTCTCTCTCTCGCTTTTATTATTTTTGATACATTACCATTTCTTATTAGCATCTCTACTTCTGAAAAAATGTTTTAATAATGTGTTTTGCCAGAGCAATAAATGCTATTTGATTCTTAATGTAGAAAGATAGGTGTGAGACTCAGTGGTACTCTAAAAAGTCACCTAGAAAGAATGATTTGTGTTTGCTAATTTTTGACACATCAAATCTTAAATTTCTGCTTTCCTTTGGTATAAATATTTATTATTTCAATTCTAATAACAATGTAAAAGTATGCGAATAGTTTATTTTTTAATCATACAATAATAGTCACGTGCTCTGCAATACCAGTAATCACAGGTTTGTCAATTTACTGGAAACAACAATGACTTGACTTTATTTAGAGCCATATTAAAGGGAGTAAGCTCTTGACTTGGTGACCTAGTTTAGTTGTTCAACTCATACTGAGACTCTGTGACTAAAGATTCATGCATGGAATTGAGATTAAAAGCAGCCATAAATCAGGTGTTGAGCAAAATGTCTTCTATTTTATAGGAAACATAACAGTTTCTTTGTTAACCCAATATTTTATGACAAGTGTAACATTTGCTCATTAATGTCACCATCTCTCTTTACCACCAAGAGCATTTTAGCAAAATTGACCAATGCTATACGGATTTGCTTCTGGACATATGGAAAAAAGAGATTAAGAGGTCAGCACTGATTTTTAAAAGCAATAATAATCTAACAGTGAATTCCAAAAATAGTAATGACATTTTATTTTATGTTTTGAAAATGTAAGCTTTATAACCTCTGCTATTTCCATCTGTGATAGGGTGAAACCCTCTCGCCCGCCCCAAAATGACCCACAACCCACATGTTATAATCCTATGTTTTGAAACTCACATAATGATTTTGGCCTTTTTTACTGAATCACACAACTGTGGTCCATTCACACTTTATCCTAGTATTATAATGTTGTAATTCAACTCAACAGAGTGCTATAATAATCTACGATCTTTTACCATATATGATAGTTTTCTTCATCTCTTTCTCCTTGATTTCAGTGCTATTTATCTAATTTGGGGAATTTTTTTCTCTCCATTTTTTCCACAGTTTTCTCAAATTACCTCCTTTTTACTTTTTTCTCTTTTACTATTTCCCTCACCCCTGCTTACTCATATTATGTTCTTTTATGCAATTTTATTTTATAACACCAACTATAATAATGCCATGTATTCTCACTAAGTGAGTCAATTCTCAAGGTATGGATTCAAGAGAATACTCATTAAAAAAAAAATCACATGCCTACTATTATGTTGGTTACTGGTACTAATTTTTCTTACTCCCATTGTTCATAAGTATTGGTTGCTAAATGAAGGCAAGTATCTTTAAGTAATGTATTTCTTTCCAGAGGTTTTTAGGTTGTAACCCTAAGAAATATTTCAGGACCCTACTAAGAGGCTCTAACCATGGACTGTGGTGGATAGGTCAGATTGAAGCCCAAGGTCATAGCCACATCGTTATGACAATAGTTTAAGTAGTTAAGAAGCTCAAGGACCAACAAGTGAGAATGTAATTCTCCATCAAGATTGCCAGCTGTTTTTAAGTGTTTGGAGACCAAGATGAAGACCACAAGAAGCAGTGGCAGATTGTCAAAGCAATGATGCAGAAGCCTACCATTACCATTATGGGCCACAAGAGGTACAACTGTGTTTCCTACAATGATGAAATCCTAGTTGAGCTCATTGAAAGCTTTGGTATAATTAGTTTGTGAACATTTCTAGAATCCCAAACTTTTTTTTTAAGGAAAATAATTATCTGAATATATAGCAAATGAAATAGTGTCTGTATTTGTGAGCAAAAACTGGGATAGAAAATCATTTGCCCAGTTCTCTTGCTGGCTCAAACATTCTTAATGAGATTTGTGGGTTATATAGTGGAACTGGTAACAGGGCATACTGTGAAAAAGAAATGCAGGAAACAGAAAACTTTGCTCCAAAATGCTTTACTTTAGACCTGAATGTAGATGTGTGTTTTTCTACTGGTAAAATTTAATAAGGCAGAAACATTTATCAGAATTCTTATTTTAAGTCTACCTCCACTCAAGGCAGTTTTAAAGATTATGACAGTAATCTGAAACTTGAATTTTATGCAAATCTGTCTAAGCTGGAATAGTTATGCTAATACTGGAAGAAAGGTATTATCACTTTTATTCATCTTACTTTTAGTGAATTAGACCCTTTTTATTAAATAACAAAACTCTTACAAAATGACAAATAGAATCCTGGCTTAAGGTGGATGGCTATTAAAATAACCCTTGCCTAAGCAACAAAATTATACATATTCTACCCCATCTTATATAATAATTTTTCTCCTGAAATAGTCTTTCTGGACTCTACTAGGAGATTCAGTGTATGGTTCCAACAAGAAGGTTATATATAAGGCGGTAGTTAGGAGTATAGGCTTAGAGGTTGGAAAGAAATGGGTTCAACTACTAGCTCTTACATATAGTAATAGTACAACCTTAGATAAAAAAACTCTGGAACCTTTTTTCCCTGTAAAATATCTAATACCTTGGGTTGTCGAGAGGATTACATATGATAATACCTGCAAATTTCTTAACACACTACCTGACATTTAGTAAGGATTCAAGAAATAAGAACTATTATGATTGGAATTATTGTGAGTCATTGCACAGTGTTAGATAATTATCTGTTAATTTATATTGCGTAATTTTGCTTTTCCTAAGATGCTCTGTTTTAGCTTTTTAAATAGCCCTTGTGGGGTCAGAGTTTACTATATTTTGGCAGCCAGTGTTTACTGTGTTTGGGAAGCATTTTATACATGGTAGAAAGACATACTAGTCTAAGAAGAGCATTAAATGTAAATGAAGGGTTTTATATTTTCACCAGGGATACACATGATCACCTTGTACAAACTTCTTATCTAGTAGATGATAACAGGGGAGTAGTGGAGTAAAATGATTTGATAAAATGACTAGAATTGTAAGTGGAATCCAAGACTCTTGACGTTTGGTTCTGTAGTATATGGCTCTTCTTTTTTTTTTAAAGATTTTATTTATTTATTTGACAGAGAGAGAGACAGCGAGAGCAGGAAAACAAGCAGCGGGAGTGGGAGAGGGAGAAGCAGGCTTCCCGCGGAGCAGGGAGCCCGATGTGGGACTCGATCCCAGGACCCTGGGATCATGACCTGAGCCGAAGGCAGATGCCCAACCATCTGAGCCACCCAGGCGCCCCCCGCTTTTTTTTTTTAAAGATTTTATTTATTTATTTGACGAGAGAGAGAGGGACAGCGAGAGAGGGAACACAAGCAGGGGGAGTGGGAGAGGGAGAAGCAGGCTTCCCGCGGAGCAGGGAGCCCAATGCGGGGCTCGATCCCAGAACTCTGGGATCATGACCTGAGCCGAAGGCAGACGCTTAACAACTGAGCCACCCAGGCACCCTATGGCTCCTCTTTATAATTCTTATTTCCTTGAGGATTATAGGAAACATCCATTAAAATGTACCCCTATAAAAATTTCTTACATTGAATGCTATTTCCAAATTATAAATGGTATGTATACTAGTCTTATCTGAGATATTTCCAATACTATTCAGTTATGAGAAGTAAGTGTTTGACTCTACAAATTCCTGTCAAAGGGAAGTCTAATGCTTGGTAATGAAAGGGTCTTCTTCACAACCTTGATGCTACTGTCTGGGTTATTCCTGACTTATTTTTCTCATTTCACACCTTATGTTTTAAGTGATTCTTGGTTGCTCAGTACTTAGGAAATGCTAAATGTCTTGAGAGTGCCACCAAGCATGGTTCCATCAGTATATCTGGAGGTGGCCAAAACCAGCTCACTGTGAAAATTGCCATGACATCACTGCCCAGGCTCTATCTCCCTAGGATAAATAGTGAACTTCAGTTTCCATTGCTGTCCATTTAGTGCCTAAACTGAATGGATGCACATTTCTTATTCCTAGAGTTGAAAAGCAATGGAAAAAAATACTTAAGTAGTCCACTGCTGAAAACAAGAGGTTTATACTTAGGGTGGATACACATTTCTGGGATTTTATTAGAGGTTATGCAACCAATTTTGGCTTCAGTTGTATCGTTTACTTTCCTTAACATGACATAAGAAAGATAGGGTTCAATAAGTGGAGAATATAAATCAGTGTACCTGGCTATTTACATTGTGAGACTAGAACTGTGATTAATGTGCTGACTGCTGTTATGTAAAACCAAACTATTGAAATCACACAGATGATTTAAGGTGGATTAATACCCTGAAGCTGTATTTTTAGTGACTTATTAAGGGTATGAATTATTTTGACCATCTTAATGATTTACAGGGTTATCAGCAACTCTGACAATAGAATGGGAAAGTTTCTTAAGATGATAGGAAATGAGATAAATGGTTTTAGTTCTATCAAATTTGTGTCAATAATTTTCAACTGTGTATTTCATGGGGGGGGGAGCATTGTTTCATCTCAGTTGTGTTATTTAGAATCTGTTGTCAGTGCCATGAAGGTTTCACATGGCACTTTGCGTTCTATAATCACGTGTCTCCCATTTCGTGACCAAGAAATCCACATAAAAGTCCCGTAAATCACGTAAGAAAACTGTTCTGGGCAGTCTCACTGTGGCTAGGGTGTTATTCGTAATACTAAATATTTATGACTTGAGGCCCTTCAAGACCTTTTCTCTTCCAGGAAAGTACATTGTCATGCATTGTGATCAGCACTTCGAATGCTAACTCCTTTGATACAATCTTCATAATAACCTAACAAGGTAGGCCTCATGCCCATTTTATAGAAAAAGGAAATTGAGGCATGGAAAGGTTAAGCAAATCAGAAAATATCCTAGGCCAATCTGATGCCAAAGCCTGTTCTTGATCAGTGCTCTAGATTGTCTGTGCTATAGGGGTCAAGCCTTAGCTCCTTCTGCATTTAAAAATCCTCCTATCTCGGGGCACCTGGGTGGCTCAGTTGGTTAAGCGACTGCCTTCGGCTCAGGTCATGATCCTGGAGTCCCAGGATCGAGTCCTGCGTCGGGCTCCCTGCTCGGCGGGGAGTCTGCTTCTCCCTCTGACCTTCCTCCTTCTCGTGCTCTCTGTCTCTCATTCTCTCTCTCTCAAATAAATAAATAAAATCTTTAAAAAAAAATCCTCCTATCTCACTGGCTACCTTTATTCTCACTTCTAATTAGAACTATGGGTAAGCTCCCATTCTTCATTCAGTTATCTTGACTCAGCTGGATGACTTCTTACCTTTGAGCCTAGCTCTGACCTTATTGCTCTTAGGAGACCCAGACACCTTGTGTTAGAGGTATCTTCTACTTGTGGGGTTGTTCTTGCTGTTTAATTGATTTGAAGAGGGATATTGATCACTTTCCTAATCGATTTACACTTGGGGAGTCAGAGTGACAAAGTAGCAAGAGCCGAGATACGGAGTAAGATCAAAGTAGATTCAAATCCTGGACCTTGTGCTGTGGCTTCATCACTTCAGGCAAATTTTCGTATCTCACTGAGCCTTCCTTTCTCAGAAGATATGATTTCTATAAAGATTTAGCAGAGGAATATAGAGCAAAATAATCTGGAAAATTAGTTTCTTTTCTACCTAATTGGTTCAAAGTATTGGCATTTTTTTTATTCTTATTACTGCTTAAAATATCTCCTTCATTATTTATTATTTAATACTCATTCTACCTCTACATGTAGGATCTGCATTGTGGTGCGTTTGAACTGGGGACTTTGTCAGAGTTTATGAGGGTATTAGAAATGTAAGTGCCACTAGGACCATGTCCAGTATGACAGAGAAATTTACTGTCCCCAGAAAATTCAGTTGTTCTCCTACATTCCCCTCCCTCAGTAAGTCAGGCAGGCCCATCTGACTACTTCTGGCCAATGGGCTGTGAGGGGAAGTAATGTGATTTTCTTCCAGGTAAAACGCATTTATGAGCTGGTACATGGTCTTTCAGCTCTCTCCCTGGATGTGGATTGTTCCTTTTGACATCATTACAAGATAAAAGTAGCCCAAATCCCTGTGACATCGATTAGAAGCCACCAAACCCATAAAGGATCTAGGATGAGCAATCACCAGACCTTTTTAATTATGCAGAGATTCTGCGGAGTGTTTGTTATTGCAGCATGGCCTAAGCTAACTTTACTAATACAAGCAGCCTTTGGAAAAGTCTGTTTTTTTACATGGCAGGGAAACAGGTAGATAGAAAATATTAGAGGAATTGCGATAGATTACCCAAGTAATCTAAGTAAACACCTAATAGGAAAAGTCACTGTTACCAGTAATAATGTGCTTCTCTCTATAGAGAAAAAATTTTTTCTAACATTTTTTAAATGAAAAAAAAATATCACATTTAATTTTTTTTTCTTTTTTTCCCCTAATGTTTTTAAAGCAACTGTTTGCTCATACTGAATATTTTCCTATAGGATTAAAGATTGTTTGAGACCAGCCCATGCTTGGTATAAAACTCTTCAATAAAAAGAAAACCAAACCAAACTAATTATATCGTAGTGGTCAAGTTAGTGCTTTGTCTAATCCAGGATTCACAACTCTTATATTGTCAAAAATAAATATTGTGAAGCAAGAGTGGGAATTCAAGAGTAGAAGTGTTTATCTATAGCAACAGTTGAATTTACAAAAAAAATGTTTATGAAAGTTTCACAATTCAGTTATTTCACTTTTTGTAATGACAAAATCGGAGTAATGACCCAATCATCCCATCAACATCATAGCAATTTCCCTATAATTGGTTGTATAACTTGGATCGCTACTGTGTGCAGCGGGACAGTTGTATATTGGAATGCTTTAACTCCTCAGACCTTCCTTAGTTAATCTGCCCAAATATTTGTATTTGATAGTGTGGAGACACAGAGAAGTTTTTATTTCATATTCTGTATGATTTGATTTCGACTTTGTGGTTGATGAGTGGATAACATTTAAAATATATACGAGATTCTTATAGATTACATTCATTTGATGAAGCTTTGGGTTTAATTGGAAAGGTCAAAAAGGTATTTCACATTATTCTTTAATTATACATTTCTATGCCTAAAAGTTTAGTTATTGTTGTTTTGTTAGTGATGATATGATAAATGAGCAAGATAAAAATGAGTGGAATATACCAGAATGACTGTTGGGCTTGAAGTCAGGAGTCCTGTGGTTTGCTCCTGGCTTTCTTATAAATGCATTTTGTTACCCGAGTGAACTTGGGCAGGTTATATAATTGTTCTGGGCTTTATTTTCTTTATCTGTAGAGTAAAGATACGAATACTCTCCAGAGTTAAACTCATAGAGTCAATGCAAGTATCAGATTAACTAAACTTTGGGAAAATGGCTTAATAATATACAAATGTTATATTTACATTTTTTTAAAACTTGTAGACAAATATGTAAGTAAGTGATCAATTTATTTGGTGAGTCAATTCTCTTGGTCCTTTGTCTTCTAACTTCCATTAAATCTGTTCCCAGTCTCCTCTTGCAGCATTTCCTGACCTTTCACCCCATCCCCAAATCTTGACCAAATGCCCCTTATCTATGCTCCAGAGAACCCTCTGCATGACTACATTATAGCACTTACTGCATTACATTGACAGGATATGTGTCTGCTTGTCTCCTCTACTAGATAGTGGAGTTCTTGAGCGCTGTTGCAATGCAGTTTGTATTTTTGTATCTCTCAGTCCCAGGATAATGCTTGGTAATGTTGATGCTCCTGAATGTTTACCAAACTGATCATAAAGCTTGGAGACACTATGATGACTACTATATTTTTAAACAAATACTCTCATTGAAAAATATTATTCTACTTGCCTGGTTGACAATTTATAATAAATAGGACGTTGCAATTTTGAGTTGGAAACCTTTTAATTTCTTAATTAGCTTCATACAATTTATGTTACACCTAGTAGAAAGCATTAAGAGGGTAATTATTTTTTTTTGCTTCTAATATTACTAGGAATATTTTTTGCATAACATGAAAATTCCTTGCAACTTTTTCCTTTTAAAGTTCTATGAAGCAGTTTATGGAATGGCAACCTGCCAAATGGTGATCCATTTTCTCAAAAACATCGTTTGAGACCTTGCCAACCAGGCACACTGAGCTTATCTACTGCATCATAGTACAGTCACATAATTCGTGCAAAATTATGTTTGACATTAAATTATAAACCCTTAGCGTAATAATAAAAAAATAAATAACCCTAAAAGCAAATTAAAAATATGTTTTCACTGGAGCAGGTTATTAGCCCACTGGAAACTTGATCTGTAGTAGTCAATCCATGGGCATGCTTCCATTTCTGGAGGGGTTTGAAGTTTCTCTCTGTGCAGAGAAAAATCCCTAATTCATGAAAGGAAAATTAGCTAATAAAATAATTTTTTCCTCCTGAACTGCTCTGTTGATGAAAACATGTCCACTGCAATTTTAGAAATGAGTGACTTTTCAAATAAAGTAGTTTGTGTTGCCATAAACAGAAGGATGGTAAGGCCATTGCCGTTCTTTGCCAAAGGAAAGAGTAACCAGCTGTGTCTAGCTTTTTTTTTTTTTTTTTTCCTCTCTCTCTCTACTGCAATATTCACATAAATACTCTCTTCTTGGGACTGTAGTTGCTCAAATGAGAGCCCATCAAAGAGAATCAGCGTTCTCTCTGAATTTGTGCATTCTGAAGCCTCACTCAGAAAAGAAAAAGAAAAAAGCACACACAAGAAAACCCATAAAAAATCTTAATATGTTGAAAAATACTTCTATTTTATTACACCTACCATTTCAATCTTTGTAACTTTGTCTCAGGTGGTTTTCTCAGTTGTTGATACACTGCAAATTATAGATTAAGATTTTAGGGGCATCTAAATGGTCTTTCCTAGCTTCTGATATACAAATCCAGGAGTTTCTGTGCTGGGTAAAGCACAGCTCTCTGCAGTCTGGGCTGCCCTTGAGCTGGGATTAAATTATTATGTAGGTACCTCCCATGATAAATCACAGTAACAGCCATGGAATAACAACCAAGTTTATCTCCAACTTATTTATTTATGAGGTTTAATTTTAATTGGTTTTCATATAAGTATAATACTTATCCTTGCTTATTTGTAGTTAAAAATTAGTATTGTTGTTCTTGTAGTTAAAATATATTTTCACATCTGTATAAATGTTTATGAAAGATAACGTGTATTCCTTTATGAAAACATCAAAAAGGGGTATGTTTTCTTTAATGTAATGAAAAATAAAGCCCATAAATCAGACAGACTACATCTGTAGGGAAGATACAAGACGACATTTTACCCAAGATAACATTTCAAAATGATTGCCAGGTAACCTGCAAAATTGAAATGCGTTCTGCTGCCAAATTCATTTTAGCATTGGGAATTAATTTTTCAATGCGTTTTTGGAAGTAAGAGGTGAATTAATTATTGCGGGCACTATGATATCATTGGAAGTCTGATGTTAGACTGTGATTCAGATGAACATGGAGTCATAATATAATTGAACTTAGTCCCTTTATCTTTCAAGGGCTCTTTTACATGACAACACAATATTCACACTGCTCCTAGGGATACCGTTGGCACTCCTACAATTCTAATTTCTTTCCATGCTTGCATAGTTCATTGTTGATTCTTGGAACCCAAACAGGATGGAGGGGAATGGAGCAGAGCTCGGTGCCCAGTGTCCTTCTTCAAGTAAGCCCTGGGTCCCTCGTTAGTTCAGAGAGCATTTGCAAGTTTTCCAGAGAGAGCAACTTCTCTTAGTGAGGAATCAAACCTTTGCTAGGAATTACAATGGGATTCATGCCTCTGGAGAGGTTGAAGGTGAATTCACCCTCATCAAAGCACTAGGATTGATCATGCACAGTCTCCTGAGAGAACTGCACATTTAGGCCTATGATGCATATGCACAAGTACATTGGACCAGGAGCAGAAGACAGATCAGGTGGTTTAAATCTTCCCAACAGACAGGTCTGGAATGCTGTCAAGTACTGCATGTTTGCCCTTAATAGTTAGAGATCCAAAAGACTATTTCAGCAGTGAAAATAAGTCCCAGGCCTATAGATGGGAATGGAATGAGAGCAGCTTGAAAGGCAGCATCATCTGTCTCTACTGGCAGTTGCTTTTCCCCTTTTCTCCTACTGTCCCTCAGTTTTCTGGTGTCTAAAATGTTTGTCATTTTCTTCCTTTTGCTTTTTTTTCTTTTTGGTCATTCTTTCATTTTTTGGAGTAGATCCATAAGCATAGCATATTAACATTTATCTGATAATATTTGTTAAGAGGCTCACATTTTTTTCTTTCCATAATAATGGATATAAAAGAAACTTCAGATGGTAACCCAGAGATAGTTTAACAAAACAAAAAACAAAAAACAGTGGTTTAAGTAGTGCAGATGGTTTTCTGGGACAACAGGCTTCATCAGCTCCAAGTCTACTAGGTCAAAGTCTCATTGGTTATGAGTTAGTGGCACTTATATTTGGCCTTTGAGTTTCAGATTGAACATCTCTCCTCTGGCTGAATTTTATTACTATGTAATAAAATGAAATCCAAGGTACTTAAACTCTTTTTAATGAGGACTACCAAAATATTTTTAAAGTTATTCTGTGACTCTCGCTTTCTCCTCTCCATATTTTAATGAGTTTTGGAGGGAAAAAAAAAAAAAGAACATTTAGACCTTGTCTATATAACATTAAGATAGTGATGGGGGCATAAAAATTCAGTCATGTCAAATATGAAAGAAAATAACCAGGGTTTTCTCTTCTTTTTCCTGCTGAATTGATCAAATTAACTGGGTGTTTGCTTCAGAATTAAGGCAGTTAAATCTGTTTTCACATATACATTGTTTCTCGTAGTTGTCCTTTTGTTTTTCTATCTTGACCATTTGTTTATTTTAACCTTGGATTTGGACCACTGTGTTCCCTTAAAGAAAACAACAAACAAACAAACCCAAATTGCCAATTCTAGTAATTTTTGAAAAAATTTTTTAACTGGGGCATTGACATTTTAAAATATGACACTCAAATTATGTCTAGAACACAAAGTCTGGATTCTTTGCTGATTCACTCAGTCAACTATTATAGGTACACGGACACTTATCTGCTCTCTTAAAGACGACTGTAGGCAGCCAAGTTTATTGTTATTTGTGTTAAATATCATATTGACTACTTGACTCCATGGTTATTCTGTTGTAGGTTTCCTCTCCACTATAAAAATAAAATGGACAATTAGGGCAATATCATAGCTAAATCAGGTAAAATTACCTTAACTGAGTTATTGAACTGAAATGAAAAAATTTTTAAATGACTCACTCTTGACTTTTCAATGTGAAGCAATATACGCTCTTCTTCGGGCATTCTGCATGCAGTTATTTGAAATTGCACTAATTTTGTATCAGATAAAGAAAATTACACATATCTTCCCAAACCAACACACACAGCAGAGCACACTGGCTCTGTCTCTTGCTAGCATATGGTATTCATCATTAGCAGTAGCGGCACCAGCCACCTCTTTTAGTTGACTGGTGGAAAATAGAGCTCCAACTCAAATCTCTGTCTGCTCGCCATAGCTTTTTCCAGTTAAATTGGTACCACAATCTGTATGGTTTCATCACTCCATTGGCAGTTTAATATAAACATCTGTTTCCAGTCTTTTATATCCTATCTGAGATTTATTCAGTCCCTCTGAGTTATCTGTCCTTCTCTCCTCCATTTATTTCCCTTGACTTCTAAATGATGTTATATTTTCCAATATTTCCTTGATCTTTTGCTCAGATGTGTGCATCATTAAATGTATTTAATTATCTTCCTTTCTGTTTGTTTGTTTCTTGTGGAGCCTGGACTGTTTGTTTATAATCTGTTCCCTCCCTGTGCATCCTGAAGCTCGTTATTCTCACAGTGCAATTCTCCTTGGAAATAAAATAACATGACTTCAGGTTTCAATGGTGGAGGTGATTATTTCATTGTGATTGGCATCGAGATCAAACTGTGAAGAATTTTATTCATGGTAAATGATTTTGTCTCTTCTCCTCCCATATTTGCATTTACGACTGTATCATGCAAGGATTTGAAGGTCCTAATGCTCAGGATTCATGTTATTTTGCTTTCTCTTCTATTAAACTTATAATGTTGGAAAGTGAGGGCATTTCCTGCGAGGTAATAATCTATGGTAGAAGCAGAGACCCTGAATCAAAGACAGTAGAGTCTTTTAATTCAGCTATTGGTTAAATGTCAGGAAATGTCCGGCCCAGAGGTCATTATTGTTAAGTCAAATAAAAAGCTTTTATTTTCCTATCTCCTTTTGACTTTGGGAGCTGTTCATAAAGACTGATGCCGGGTAAGTCACTAACTACATGGAAATGGTGGAATTGTGTAAACAATTGGCAAGCAGAACTTTGTTCTTATTGTCCCATTAAGCTTAATATGAGGTGTTAAATATAATGAAATGTGGTGAGTGAAGTGTTATTTTCCTATTGGTTACTGTAACAGTCATTAGCAAGTAGGACACGACCAGTACTGAAAATAGAATACTGTATCCATGACAACACGGAGTTCAGCTTTTCCATTTTCAGCAAATGGGGCAGCAATTACTTAATATTTTATTGATTTATTAATTTCCTTATAAGTGGAAGTAACAAGAAGACTCTTGAACTGGGCAGTTAATAGCCCAAATTAGCTAAAATTTTTAGTTACATCACTTACATAATCATTTACTCATTCACTCATTCTCGTTAACATTTGTTGAGATTCTACTAGGTGGTAGACACTAAGCAAACAGAAATGAGTGAGACATAACTTCTGTCCACAAGGTATTCATAGTCTAATTAATGCAGTGGTTCTCAAAGTAAGGTCTCCGAATGAGCAGCATCAGCATCACTGGGAACTTGTGAGAAATGCAGATTTTTCTAGGCCTTTCCCTGACCTACTGAATTGCACATGCTGGGGTGAGGCCCAGTGATCTATGGTTTAACAAGTCCTCCAGGTGCTTCTGGTGTTCCCTATAATTTGAGACCCACCAGATATATGGGGAAATGAAAAACTTGTCAGCTAATAATATCTTGCTCTATATCCAAAATGATTATAAAATAAGAGAATACTTCCATCTAAGAGAGTTATAGTTATGTAGATTGTCGAGGTTCTACAAATATTTATCCTTTTGGTTTATGGCTGAGAAGTATAGTCCACTGACTAACTTCACATGATTGATTGAAATCACAACGAAAATTTAAGATCTTAATGGAAATCATACAAATTCCATGGGTCTTGTTACATCTCTTTAGTGGGCCTGTTGTTTCATGAATATGAAAAGACTATCTTTTAAGATAGAATTGTATATAAATAGATGCTTGAAGGAAGTGTCACTATTGTATATACAGTAAAGTCCAGAGTCCACCACCATGCTAGACAGATAAATATTCAATAAATGTCCAGCCCATTCATGGATTTAAATCTGGAAAAAATCACGTAACATTTCCTCTTCTTTCTTCTTTTGCAAAATGAGGGTGGAAGTAGTCATTGTGAGGTAGGATGCTCTCTTAGATCTCTTTCAATCTGAGTGTTTTGTTATTCCGTCTTTGGAAGCCTGTGTTTATTAATACAAGCTTTCCCTGTCCCTCTTATATAAATGTATGTATACGTATACACACACACATATGCGCATAGAATCAATTTTACTGTCTGCATTTCTCTATTACTTATTAAAGTGTGATTCTTAGTACAATTATATCTGAGCTTTTCTCTACAATCACGGCCTTGAATCTTCGCCCACTCAGAGCTGCATGTGTGTTCTTCCAAGCCCTTACTCTATACCCGGAACTGCCTTTTCTTGAACACGCCACAGGATACTTCACCCTTTTACTCTTAGGAGCCCATCTGTTCTGTGAAGCATTCCAATGACAATAACCACCTACCACTTTGTGCTGTTATACGCTTATCTTTTCCCTTCCTTCATCCTGTTGATCTTGAGTATATTACTTAAGATGAGTACTTTTGTTCTTTCTTTGCTTTTAAATTATAACTGGTGACATGCTTTGGAAGCTCACAAAAATAATATTTCACATGGGGACATCCAATGTATCAGGTAGAAAAATGTATACCCATATGACAACAGTATGAAGCAAGAGTTGCATGCAGGTAGGGTAATAATTAGCTCAATGGTTTAGCATAGTGTCAAGTTATTTATAGTTCAGGTGTGAGCCCCGGGGGGCCAGTGACCTTATTATCTGCTATAGTTGAAAACTGTAGCTCTATAATGCACAGACATTTTGAGATGAAGATGATAGTACAGGGAATGTGGTGGGGGACAGAATAGTATTGTGTAAAAACGGTATGCAGGCAATTGGACCTGGGTTCGAATTCCATCACCAATATTCACTGGCTCTGTAATCCCAAACCAAGTAAATGATCTCTCTGAATCTATTTTTCAAATTTAAAGGTATGAAAATAATCTTCACATTTTAAGATTGCCATGAAGTTTAAGTGAATTAATGCATGTTTGGAAGAACGTATCACAGGGCCTGATAGAAGTCAGTTCAACCAGTCTATATCTGCACTCCAAACCTCTATCAAGAAATAAAAACCTGCGTACCTTTCTCTCCATATGAATTGTACCCCAAGTCCTTTGTATCAACACGCTGAAGAATAAATGCATTCCACCCCTTTCTCCATAGTCTACTGCTGGGTTCTATCACTAGGTGAACGGTGTTGCTACTCAGATAATGTCCCAAGACAGAAAGTCTCCTATCTCTCACTTTGTATATCCAACAAAGACTAAAAACAGATGGCTTTTACTTTCCATCTTTACTCCTAGAATTAATTCCTTAAATACTCGAAATACCTTGCTTGGATCACAGTATAGTCTCGAAGGCAGCCTCTCAATTCCCAGTCTAAGATATTCAATTCATTCTCCTTATATGTTACCAGGGAAATCTTTAAAACAAAAATCTTGATCATGTTACTGTCTTGTTTCAAATCAGTTAATGATTTCCTATAATCTTTTAGATAAAATTCAAACATTTTAATATGACACTCAAAGCACTCTTTAGTTTCAAGAATAAGTCTCCTTCCCCATCCACCCTGACCCCTCTCATCACTACTCACATTTCTGTACAGTCACCCTAAATAAATTATTTTTTTTCTCCAATAAGGTTCTACTAAAAGCAGAGCCTGAGGCAAAGACTTGGTGGCAAAGAGTTTACTTGTGTGGTTAAATAAGGAAGCAGGAATGCAGGAGCAGGAATAGAGAGATGATAAGGTGTTTTTGTCAGGGTATGTCATTGAAGTGCTTATAACAGGCAATAGGGCTTCGTTCCTTGAAACCTCTGAGATGCCTATAATACTCCCAGAATTGTCAGAAGGACAAGAGGCTGAGTCATTCATCCACTGGTTGAAGGATGCCTTTGGGTATAATATCCCAACACTTCAGCTGCATTTATGGAGGGGCTAATTGACTTCCTGAACTTCAGGAAGTCCCTGAATTAGGGAATGCTTGTGGGGGAATGCTTAGTGATTTTGTGTAGAACTGTGTACCAGAGCTACTGCTGAAATCACAGATGGACCAGAGGAACATGACATAGGACAACACAGAGATGACTTCCCTGTGCTCTGCTTTTGTGTCTTTGCATGACTTATTCCCATGGGCCTAAAATGTGTTCATTGCCTCTTCTTCTCCAAGTTCATATTGTTAACTCATACTGAGCAATCAAGTTGCATTTCCAGAGTTGGCCCTACCAGGAACTTTGCCCTGGTCACAAGTATTGTCTGAAAGTCTTTCTTTCTGACATCCATAGCATTCAGGGTGGTGCTGCATCAGGCCACATCCCACCATAAATGGCCCTTACTGCTTTATGCCTGCCTCTAGAATAAAAACACCTTGAGGATGGGGAATGTATCTTGCTTGTCTTTGTTTCTGTTTGAAGTACAATGCCTGGATAGTCTAGATTGTGAATCAATATTTGTTGAATAAACAAGCATGAATATACAGAAGAACTTGAATCCCCTAGACTAATCTTTATAAAACATCATTTCTTATGCCATCTCATCAAAAATCTTCACTAACTGTACCCCACTGACACATAATGACTCCATTTTTAAACTTGGCTTTCCAGAGTTTCTATAATGTAATCCCAAGCTGCTTTTCTAACCTGATTTCCCATTACCCCTATTTATTAATTTTTTACTCCAGACACACTGTTCACTCACTGTCTTTTATACAGCCTACTGGATCTCCATCCTCATGCCTTTGGGCATACTAGTCTGTCTGTTTTTTAAATGTATGTCTGACTCTTACACATATTTTGAGGCCTAGTTTAAACCTGTTTTCCTAAAAAGAAAAAGACAACTCTTCTTGACAATTAGCCTGTGGTGGCCATTTTCTCTCCTTTGAATCCTTGCATTTTTTTGTTGTCTAATAATTACTAATAACAGTACCACACGTCTGTCATCTGCATGCAGTGTATCTCTTCAATTAGATTTGATGTTTCCTGAAGTCAGATTCCTTGTCTTGTATATACCTTGGGATGTGATTGTAATTCTTAGTACCTAATCCAGTGACTAGAATGGGATATCGCATCTAGTGCAAGCTCAATGCTATTTCTTAATGGATAGACAGACTACTCAGACATTTACTTACATATCAGTCATTTCAAACATATCTGTGACTGGATAGTCAGAATAGAATGGCATGCTCCAAAAAACCACAGCCTTGACCTGACTGATGGAGCAAAGCAGATAGACATTTGCTCAAAACTTTAATGATGGAAAAGGAAAAAAAAACATTTACAAGTGTTCAGTAAAAGAGAACATAAAGAGGGATTATTTAACAAAGCAATTTGAGAATATCTCCTAGAATAACGACACATTGCTGAATATAAGAATAACCAGAGAATATGTTTACCTTCAAAAAAATTTAAAACAGTCCTAAATTTCTCTTCTGAAATTTAATTGCTTAACACATTTATTTGGTTTTATAGCATTTTAATGAGGGGAAGTGAGATGTGGTTAAATGACCTCAAAAAATGCTAGTTATTGTTTATGGCTATTGCATTTTATAAATTATTAATATTTAAAACAAAGGGCATTTTAGTTTTGGAAGAACTAAAAACAAGTAGAAAGAGAGATTTTTTTTTTTTTTTTGGAGAACTGGGAAAGTAGGGGTTAGATGTGGGTGTAGATCACACTTGTAATACCTCTGTATACTCTCAGTAATAATTAAAAAAAACTACTATGTAGTATTTAATCAAAAATACTCAAATACTGAAAAACATCTTGTTTGATTTGCATTCCTTTAAGAAATGGAAGTGTAAATATGGACATAATATTGGTAATTTAACTTTCTACTCTTAGTATCATTTAATAATGGACCAATTACAAACTATGGAAATTATACATGTTTAAATAGACAGTGGTTAAATCAATCAATGAAGCTGAACTAAGAGACTATATTGAATGATAGGAAAATCATTTGTTAATATTTAATGACCTTCGTTTGAATGATGTTTCATAAGGTTTAATTATAATAGAATTCTGACTTTTCAGTGCAATATGGTTTTCAAGTTTATTCTGTGGTTTTACTTGTTTTTCTCTTTTTAATAAGATAAACAAAAGATTTGCTTATCATATGTTAGAAAAAGTAAAAAAGTAAGGATTAAAAAAATCTCTCCTACCCCCACTTATCTACCTTCCCTTTAATTCTTCCAACATTAATACAATGTTGCTGACTATGTTATGTTGTTACTAGGTTGTGTCAAATCAAGAGAATAATTGGACATTAAGATTCATCTCTGAATACATTAATTAGATGATTTCTTTATTTCTGTCTTAAGTTACTAACGACTTCCTCTCCATAACTAGGGAAACTCTGCAAGAACTCATTATCTTTTTGGGACTCTATAGCTACTTTAAGATGATTTTTTGGTGGATGTGGTCGTTCTGGTAACAGTAGACTCTATATTAAGTTCCAGAAATTAAAATTGCAAAAAGAAAGGGTACTATTTGGATTTAAAACATTTGCCCTTCAGGTTATTTCTTTTCAGATGGAATGTGTTCCACAACAATAGTACCTATGGCCAGTCATGAGGACCCCATGAATACTAATATGCTCGTCAGGATGATCTTTGAAAAGTCACATTTTTCTCTAAGTTCTGAGATTCTACAAATCACGTGGAAGACATAGGCCATAATTCTCTTTAGCTCAGAGGTTATGTGCCTTGCTGCACTGGGAACTCATTGTGAGCACGTTCTTGGTCAGATTCATCTTTGTGTTCCAAATGCCTTGCCCAGTGCCCAGTGTAACAGCTACTCAATAAATGATGTTATTAGCTAATTAATAAAATCATGTAACCTTCCCTAGTCTAAGAGTGTTAAACCAGAAATTATCTGAAGGCCTTTCCAGTTATAACATTCTTTTTTTTTTTTTAAGATTTTATTTATTTATTTATTAGAGAGAGAGAGAGAGAAAGAAACAGCATGAGAGGGGAGAGGGTCAGAGGGAGAAGCAGGATCCCCGCTGAGCCGGGTGCCCGATGTGGGACTCGATCCCAGGACCCCGGGATCATGACCTGAGCCGAAGGCAGTCGCTTAACCAACTGAGCCACCCAGGCGCCGCAGTTATAACATTTTATGAACTTTAAGCAGGCATCTTTCCATAGATAGTGAAAACTTTTCAAAAAATTAATTCAATAAAAATGTCTCAAGGAATTTATTCCAACCTAATAGATCAAATTGCTATAATTTAATGGCATTTCCTGGAAGTCAAGTTTGACTTTAAAATGATAAAAAAAATAACCAGATGCTTAACATTCCTTATTACATAAATACCTACAGGTGAAATTTATCTAATCTTAATCCCATGGAAGAAGGATAGGATGATGAGTTAAAGGAGTTCAGAGCTGATAATGTGGGAGAGGAACTCTAAAGATAAATTCAGATCCCCTCACCATTTAGCCTAAGTGAGCCAGTCCTTTTTGTAACTATTTTCCTGGCACCTTTGGCTCATGGGCGCTGATGTCATCTTATTCTTGACACAGTGGATCTAGTCCCACAAGTCTTTGGTATAAATTGAACTTGTGTAAATCAGATCACAGAATTCAATAAAGGATTATTGAACTACAGGACAGACAGTGTTCCAGGCTATATGGGTAAAGCCAGATCTTGACCTCACACATTTATAATTAGGTGAAAGAAACACAGAAGCACATGGATGATGATAACAGGAGACATAGTATCAAAAAGAGGAAAAGATATATTCCTCCTAGGACTAGCTTGGAATGATGTGGGAAACCATGCCCTTTGAAATGCCCTGGAGTTCGACAGTAAAAGGAAGCAGGTTATGAAGGCTCTTCAAAGTTCTTATGTTTTCAAATAACATACTGACATTTTTACCTATAGTAAGTTTGAGTTCGCTACATGCATACTTTTTTTCTGTATGATGGATTTTGCCAAAGAGCTAAAAATCCAATGACTTAAATTTTTAACGGTAAAGGCAGAATAATGGATATCTTTCAGTGTCTTCCTTGAATTGATAAGTAGTGTCACTTTGTGTTGAGAAGATGTACTTGCTACTTTTCTATTAATAGTAAGTTGCAATCTTATGGGTGTTGTAGTGATTGGTTAATAAGCAGAGACAATTCTGTTAATTTGATGATAATATTCCTCCAGTTTTATTTTCCCTTTTTAGTTTGGGTAATGAAAGAAAAAACCTCAAGAAAATAACTCCAATTCAAAAAACAACTGAAAGCAAGTTTAAATTTGGCTAGTGGATGAATTCCTTTGGCAAATTTAATTGTCCACATACTATATTGTAGACACTATGTAGAGAGAGATAAGGACCAAAACGAAGTTCCTCCTCTAAGTATGGGTTTTAAGGTCTGTTAAGAAAGACATATATTAATCAAAAAAGTCACACAATAAATATGTAATGATATATTTAGAGATTAATAATAGTGTGAAAGCCATGAAATGCAATTGAATTTTAGGTGTGTGTGTGTGTGTGTGTGTATGTGGTTGGGTGTTGTCATGTGGTCATATTTGCATTGATAAAGTACTTTGCACTGTAATTGGTGTTGCCCAATAGCAAATGTGAGGAGACCAGTTAGGAAGTCCAAAAAAAAGACAGCCATGCTAGTTTAAACTAATGTAGTGTCAGTGATGATGTGTCAAATGCTCTTTTAGGTGCTAGGGACACAAAAATGAATACATTGGACAATAACAAGAAAGTCCATTTCCTCAATAAGCTCCCTGCCTGTTGTGAAATTTCTAAGTATGGTCAACTAGGCATTCATATAAGAGAAAAATAATATAAAGCAGCTAATGTCAGGTGATTTATATTCACTATCACTTGACTTCGGTGCATATTAGATAAATTTTACTCTTGGGGATTCTTTAAGATGCAACAGTAATAATGCATTTAAAAACACTTCCACAGTATAAATATAACTATAAGGTGTTATTAATTTTTTCTTTATAACTTCCTAATTATATCTAGCTTAGGCTTATATTTCAATATAAGAAGGAAAAGGTCGTGTTTTCAAGGTACCTGCTATAGAGAATGGTGTTCCATTCAGTGGGAAGCTTAGAAAATACCTCTCAAACTTACCACTGGCTCCCCTCACCCTTTGGCTGAAGGTTTTTGTGGAAGCTGATGCTTGCATTCAGTGAGTTGGAGTCATTCCCCGGAGCTACCCCTGAGATCAGAGGAGGTGAGAGGGATGAGGTGTGTGTACCAGAGGCATCTGCTACAGTTAGTTTCAGATTTTTTGTGTTGCTTTTTCAGTCTAGAACATTTCATACGTGGTTCTGTGAATGCCTTTTGTGTGAAGCATATAATGGTTGGTTGCTCCATTTTAAATGATTCTAAGCTTGAACAGTCATATCAGCTTTTTAAAGTTCCCCAACAACTTTTCGATAATGATTTTACATTCATTGGTGATCACTGCCTGTATTCATCATTTCTTCCAGGGTTGTAAACTTGTGATTTTCCTAATTCCATCATTCTTTCTGTATTTACTTGTTGGAATTTTTCTAAAAGAGAAACTTCCTTTCATTAATGATTTCGTTACTTCCAGGTAACGAAAGGATACATTCTTGATACTTTTCTTTCTCACTCCTTTAAAAAAATCGATTTATGGAGTAATGAGTTGGTGCTCTGATAACCTCCAAAGCTATCCATTGAATCTTGTATCTTTCCCTGAACAGTAGGGGAGCGTCTCTACACTATTAAAAAAAGTGGTGGGGTGGAGATGTTTTTTCTGTTGTCTCACATTACTAACAGATTACCAGGCACTCATGCTTAGTAAAGGAGACTAGAGGCATAATGGGGTGAATGGATAACTCAGCAATAGGCAGGACACAAGGAAGGCAAAAATCACTTCTGATTGTAGCACAAGAGGAGAATGGGAGGGAAGGCAAGCAATGGTCCCCATATTGGCAAAAATTGCAGAGCTGCTTGCATAAATTAAGAAGTTTGAAACCCTAGATTTCTGCTACTCAGGTGTACTCCAAAGCTTTTGATTCTCAAAATAAAAACCCAAATCCTTTTCAGTATTGTTTTCCTAAGATGTTTTATAAAGAAATGTTCGAGACTGTGAGTAATGGTGTCAAATTAAATTGCAAACCAACTTATCTCTCAGCTGAGCAGGGTGACCAACTCACTCCAGTTTGCCTGGGGTTTTCCCAATTTTAGAACTCAAGTTCCCTCAGCTCAAAAGCTCTCTCAAGTCCTGCGCAAACTGAAATGGTCAGTCACTCCAATAAAAGGAATCTTTTTACTTACAAGGTATGTATACCCTATGTTCAGTTTTATAATTGAGGAGTATACATGCAATTTCCTTAGTTTGTTGGCCCGTCTCATTACTTTTCCCTTTCTTCTCCTTTGTGACCGACAGCACAAACTTAGGACTATGAAGGAAAGACTGTTGTATATTCAAAGACAGAGCAAGGGAGGTCACTAGGCCACCCAGGGATCAAAACATTGCTGTTAGCATCACTAACACCTGTTTTAAGTTAATCGGTACATAAGGGTTGGGAATAATGATATCTATATAATTGTTTTTATATTCATACTAGTTATATCTTACTGGAAAAAATAATCTTCCGAGAAATCATTTTCTTTTAGGCTTGAAACTGAGTTGACTGCATTGCTAAAGATATACTGCTCAGTTCTCATTCCACTTGGCATATACATAGAATCTAAGATCCTGCACATATCTTTGAATGATATCTTCGTAAATATTTCATTTTATAATATTTTCAAACAATCAAGTGGCCCCAATTGACTGGAGGCAATTATTCTGACATATAAGAGGTTTCCTTTCACCATCCCTGTATACCTATTTATGGGATCAAAGTATCCTTCCATGATTTCCCTGTACATGCTATTTAGTAACTGTTTTCCTGTGAGCCTTTGTCCTACCCTGATGTGGTATAGCCCAGACAGATATATTTCTTCCATCCACTGAAACTAGCCAAGGACTGGATTTTATTCCCTTTAGATCAAATATCTTCACAGATGTGATAAAGAGAATGATTTAACTGCTTCTCAGAATTCCCACCTCCCTGGCAAGGATTTTCCACTGTGGCTGTGACTAGGAACATTTTAGCAAAAGCCAGGTGAGAAACATGTAGGAAATTTTTAGTGCCCAACATGCAGATGATAGGACTACAAGGTGCAATCTAAAAGGGAAGATAATTAACAGCCACGTGGATAACTTCAGTTCATATTTTACAAATAACTTTGGGAACATTGACTCACAACATGAAGCCTAAGTAAGACAGAAATAAAATTTTTGAACATCAGCCAACAGGTATGTCAGTAATTTGTCCAAGAGAATGAAGAGCTATTGCTGCTTTAGCTTGAGTCTGCATTCATTTGCATTTCCTTCCTGATGGTACACATGTAAATAGTGCCCTTTTGATTTTTTAGTATTTTTTAAAGATGTTTTTATTTATTTATTTATTTATTTATTTATTTATTTATTTATTTATTTATGAGAGTGAGCACAAGCAGGGGGAACAGCAGACAAAGGGAGAAACAGGTTCCTGACTGAGCAAGGAGCCTAATGCGGGACTTGATCCCAGGACCCTGGGATCATGACCTGAACCAAAGGCAGACGTTTAACCAACTGAGCCACCCAGGCGACCCAATAGTGCCTTTTTAAAAAGACAGAGTTGACTCTCCAATTTGGACCAAGGAGATTTTAGATTCTTTTCCTCGGGAGCCATGGGCAAGCAGCACACTTCTGTGAACTCAGGTTTCCTCGTCTTTAAATAGATAATGGGGATCAGTCCACCTCACAGGCTCTTTATCAGGATCAAAAGAGATCATGTAGGAAAAAGAGATTTTCAAGTAATAGATCAACCAAACGTTAGTTATAATTATAGCACTACTATCTTCTATGATTTGAGGGAAACTTTTTATTTGTTGATGTAGTTTTCATAAAAACCATGACAAATTTAAAAAAAATACTCAAGAGCATATTACACAATGATTGGCACATGATAGACATTCAACAAATCTATTCTTTCTAATTTGATGGATTCCATCTTAATGTGTATTTCCTTCCAGGAGGAAAATAATCCAGAATTGTCTCATATTTTCCCTTATTTGGACTTCAGACTCTGGCAAGGGTTCTCAAATGCTCTATCTACAGATATTCTCTTCCTTTGTACTGAGCTATTTTGGGAGAGGAAACAGACCTTGTTTATTCCTAATAATATAAATTTTACTGCATAAAATATAATGAAGCTACTGTCTTTACTGTTTTAAACATTTTCCCAAGGAAAAAGTTTTATCCTGGATTAAAGTAGATGTCTAAATAGATTGACTCTTACCCTGAAGTCATTGAAATAACATTTTAATGCCACTTTCAAAATATAAATTTTGATGTGGTTTTTGAAAGGTGAAATGAATAAAATTTTGAAGCTAAAAATAAATGGAAGAATATAACATTTTACCATCAAAATTACAGATACACACATTCCATTTATTCTTTTTAATTTAAATATGGCTGTTGAAATACATCAACAATATATTTTTGTCAGGTTTTATTACGGACAGATGATAATTATCAGATATTTCAAAATGATCATTTAGGGCCTTCAGATATAGATCTTTAAATGTGCTATAAGAGCTTCCAGTCACATTTGTTTTATTTAGGTGTTACTGCATCAGAGGGAAACAGACCACTTTTTCTTGTGACAAAGGGAGAACCCAGGGAGGGATAGTGTTTTTTTGCATTCACAGGTGATGGAGTTTGTATAAAAAATGCAGTGGATAATGGCTGGCTTGTCTTCCGAACAGATGGTGATGGTCTTGTTGCTAGGATAAGGCCTCAAGAATTTAGTTTTTAATTCTATATTATTTGCCTCAGTGCCATGAATATCCAGAGGTTTCCTGAGGCAAAAATACAAAAAACAAAACACAACAAAACAAAAAACAACGCACAAAAAATCAACACAGAGTGACAGAGAAAGAGAGAGAGAGAGAGACATGGTAACTGAGCAAAGAGCAAAGAGCAAAGACTGGATCCAGGTCAATAGAGACTTTGGGGAAAATGCCTGCTCAGCTGTCTGCAATCACCTGGGTTTGAAAGGCAGGCAGGAAGGAAGATTGGTTTGGCAGAAGAACTGGGCCTTTGATGCCTTCGATACCACAGAGAAAAATACCCATTTCTTCCCATTAGAAGTCTGTTGACTTTCCTAATTAAGATAAACAGGTTTCTGAAGGAGTTAGCTCTTACAGCATGGCATTTATAAAACAGCTATATATACACACAAGAATGTTTGCCAAGAATTTCGGCTGATGGTGGTCTTATGAAGCGTTTTCTAGAAATATTTTTAAATAGTTGTCGTATGTAAAAGTGAGCGACTTTCATTCCCTCCAGTCAATTAAATATCTAATTTCAACTCTAAGAGATAATAAGTGAAGTATTTTTTTAATAAATGAATGAACAGTTAGAAAATTGTTAAACACATAGCCCCGAAGCATGAAAAATATATTCGTTTAACAGCTTTATTCTTTTATCGTTAATTTACTTCAGAGAATTTCCACTAGTGTAATTTTCAATGAAATACTGTTATTTTGAAGTCTCCTTTATTGAATATAAGAGCCATGTATGTGATTATGGGCCAACAGTCTAAAGGCCTCTGGGATATGGCTGCGTGTTGGCACAGGGTTACCTGTCAGGGCTGTCAGGTCATCTGCCCAAATTAGTCACTTCAGTCAATCATCTGTTACGTCGTATGTCATCCCTTGCTTCACCCCTCCCAGTAACTGACGTTAGTGACTTGCCTCAGAACTATATGGATGCAACTTTAATAAATCAGTCATTGAATTTCTATCGTTCCTATGAAGAATGTGACTGATGGCGTTGTACTCAAGTCTTGCACATCACTTGTGTCTCCCTGTCAAATGTTAACCTATGTTTGCCGAGTCCCTACCCTTGGGTTCACACTAAGGTCGGGTACCGGCTAGTGCTGGGAAATGTATACCAAACTCAAAATTGTTCTAGGAACACAGCACTGGAAGCTACTACTGAAGCCTGTATTAGGTAGGCTGGGAGCATAAATCACATACTGTTATTGTGCTTTAACAGCTGTCAATCACACTCAGGTTTTAATTAGTTGGTTTGGAGGGAAATGATGCTATAGGTTTTCTCCCCCCGTCTAGCCTACACATTTATGACCCTCTGTAATTCTGCCTCTCCTGACAAACCACCCAGTGTTTTAGGGGCTCTTCTTGTAAAATGGCCTGACATTTGTGTTTTTTAAATCCCTACTCTCATCAAGATTACCTGTTTGGTATTATATATACTCCCTCAGGGCCTTTAAGTAAACTATCTGTACGGTCTGATTGATTTAATTCAAGGTAAGGTGTTAATGACTTATTAATGGCTTCTTAGATAATATCCTTGCTTTCTGGTAAAGATTTTTAATGATGCGCAAAAATAATGACTAGTGATTAGAATTCTAAATGCTACATGAAAAAAGGTAATAAGAACATGCGGATGGAACAGATATTTTTGGCAGAGACGTTCTTTAGTATTTCTCAACGCATGTCATGTAGACTGTTGCCTTTCCTACTAAAAGTCTGACCAGCCCTGTTTTAGAGAATTTTTGCCATATTCAACTAACTGTGTGTGTGTGTCTGGAGATGTGATAGACACTATAATCTGGCTCTTTATTTCCACTGGCCAAGACATGCTATAAAGTGTGTCCTCCAAAAAAGCAGACTTCATTTGAATAACTGGTTGTTTTGGAAGTGCCCAATTACTAAACTCTTCATTTGGCCAAATTTACTTTAAAAAAAAAATTTCCAAACTTATTTGCATGACGATGCAGGAATATTTTAGCTCAAATTAATTTATTTCAACATTTGTACTATAAACATTGAATCTTTACAGAACACATGTCTTTGTACAGTTTGCATTCATCAAGGAAATGCATGAATCACTTTCACCTGATTGTTCAAGTCACAAGAGAATTGGATATACCCCTCTGCTCTTTGTTATTGTTTCTAATTTTAATAATAGAGAAACAAAGGCATTGATATCTAATTCTATACATAGAAAAAAACACATAAGTATTTCCAAATAAAATCTTGTACTTAAGTGTCCTTTAAATTTAAATGTTGTTTTATTTGGGGATATTTCACCACCTGGTAAGTATTTCACTTTGTTATTTCCAATACTTCATGGGTGTTTGTTTATATCTGTATATGCTTTACATGTGGACCGCTAGATTTTTAAGAAAGATCTTCATATTTTAGAGTTACCAGATCACCAGAGTGCTGACTTTTAACAACTGTGAAGTCCTGTTGAGTGTGACCTTAAATCTCCCCCTCCTCCTTTAAATATAGAGTTCACACTGGCAGCAGACTTTAAAATGCTGATTTATAACGACTCTCACTTAACACTTTCGGGATTTGAATGACCACTAAGGCAGCTTTGTAACCAAAAAGGAAAAGTGAAAGGTCATGGCTGTGGTTACGGAAATCATGTTGGGTTTTGTGGGACCCGTAACTTCTTGTTGAGACATTTTGATTGGCCAAGCTTATCAATGAGCATCAAGGGAAGGATTTGTAAAGAGATCTGTGGGGAAGAGGAAAATATTAAGGCTAGAGAAAATAACCGTGTATTTGTTTTTTTTTTTTTAAACCTTGTTTTCTCTACATGTACCCACTTTATTTCTTGATTTTAATGAACTGTATATGTTTTCTGACAGCCACAAAAACTGTGAGATACGGAGAGAAATGGCATTGCTCTTATTGGATGATTTCCTATCAGAACGCATCAGGGGGTCTGGGCATTTACAATCAAATTCAGTAATTGTACTTATTGCTTGGTGGGTAAGTCATACAGAAGGGAACAAACCATGAAAACAGTGCCTGTTATTTTTTGGTGAGCACGTTATCAATCTATTTAAGTAAACTTTGGTATTACCCAGAAGATTGTTCTTTGCTTATTATATTGCTAACACTGTGTTCAAATTGTGGGAATGTTCTGTTTTAAATGAACTCACTGCATGCAGATTTTGTAGGGATCTCTAAACAGAGGGTGGTTTCATTATACACCACAGCTATGGATATTTTACATACAGTCAAATGAGTTAAAGACAAAGGTTTTCTTAGCATTATTTATTTGGTCATAGGCCACTATAGTTTAATGAAAGGAGTATAAATTTATGTACGGAGGGTGAAAGTATAGAGGCTATTAATTGGTATCACATTTTTTTAAAGACTTATATATTTATTAGAGAGGGAGAGGGAAGGAGAGTGTGAGCACAGTGGGGAAGGGCAGAGGGAGAGGGAGAGAGAGTCGCATGGAGCGGGACAGGGGGCTGAATCTCACAACCCTGAGATCACTACCAGAGCAGAAACCAAGAATGAGACCCCTAACCAACTGCACCACCAAGGCACCTCAGTTGCTATTGTATGGTTTTATATCTGAGTGTAACAATTACGCTGGTGCTTGCCAAGATTGGCAATCCCTAAAAAGCTTAACATGGTACCTTGCATAAAGTAAAATAACTGATCATTATGATGGATAATATATTAAATCTAACTACAGCCCAATTTTGTTTCAAGGACAAATTTAGCAAAGACGTTTGGGAAGAATTTGGGAATAAAATAAAAGCAGGAAGTCCATTGGAAAAGTTAGTATTTTATCCCAAATCAAAATTCTTCTGATTCACGGGATGTGGATTAACTGGAGGGAAAGATGACAGAGATAAGAGAAAGGAATACATTGCCTTTAGAGTCTGCAACCTATTGACTTCACAGTTATAGATAAGAGTATAGGATTTAAGAGTAATTTGGGGGCATAGTGCACCAAATTAAAACTTTTGAGATTATGACTAAGTAAACTAGCTTCTGTGCATATTTGAGGCTACTCTCTGAAGTTATGAAAAGGAAGGAGCAGTTCTTCTTAGAGTGCTTAAGCAAACTGGCACTTGCTTGGGTGCATGGAGAATCTGGCTCAATACAATAGAGATAACACAGCCATACTGACATGTTATCTGAACTATATGTTCTCTGCTATTTTCAGCATTGTTTTGAAGATTATAGAGATTGATTCATACTCTTTCTTGTATTGCTTTTATTTTTTTCTGGAGAAAGGGGAGATAGTTATATACTATGGAATATATATATGTTAGTATTCTGCATGTAAAAATATAAGATTATTCTTAATGCTTTAAAAGGGTGGATTATTTTGATTTTAGTGCCTGCAGATTATTCTTTGTGACATTCTCTTTCTATTCTATTTCAACAAATGATTTTGCTCTTTGCTCTGAGTTTAATACTATAAAGATAAGGATGAGACAACTGGCAAAATAGGGAAGAAATAACACACACACACACATACCTTTTAGAAGAATATACTTAAGATTGTAAAAGTTTTATCCGTGATGGTGCAAGCTGGTTTACTCAAACAAAATTCAGCCTCTTTTTGTCATCTTTCTCTAAGCTTTAGATTTTGGCTATGAAGATTACGATATTTGGTAACTCATTGAAGAATACCCAAAGGGACTCTTTAAGTTGGTACTTTTTGCAGAGAGCAAAGGTGGAGAGAATTGAGAAAGAAATAACATTCAAAATGTAGCTATTTGCCAGGCTCTGTGCTAAATACTTTTAAATGCCTTTATTTTTTCATTTATTCTTTACTTTACAAGAGCTTTCCAAAATAGCTATCATAACTCTGATTCATCATATAAGAAAATTGATTCAGAGAGATTCAATAACTTGCCCAAGTTCATTAGTGACAGGAACCACAACTGTTTATTTTCTCTCACTACATTCTCCTCAGTACCTAGCAGTAGTTGGCACTTCCCTAGTACTCATGTATATGTTTCATTTGACATTGACTCCAGTTCCAAAGCCTGTGCTTTCCTCATTATTATTCTTCATACTCTGAAATAAATGTGTGCAATTACTGAAATGTGCTAAGTTTGACCATGCATTATTTAGAGTTTGCTTTATATATTTGTATACTTTGGTTAACCAGTAAGGTTTTGGTGATAGTCGTAAGTCAGTCACTAGAGAACAGGAGAAACCTTTAGCCAGTAATTGTCTCTGTGGCTCATATCCAAGTTCTGTTCCATCTGTTTAAATAAATTATCATCCAGTAGGTTGCCCCTCAACATTGGATCAAAAGAATCTGGTCAGCAGATCAGAAAGATTCTTTTGGCTGGCTGCTTTGACCCACAGTCTCCATTTTCCCCCCAGCTCCCACTACCCAATGTAGATCAATATGGATGTCAGCTCCTTAGATTTCCCTAGGGCTACCCAGCTTTTCTCCATATTCTGGGGTCTTTTTTATACACAGAGTTTCTTCATTTTTCCCCCTTTCCATTAGCTTCTACGTTTCTTGCAGGCAGGGACCATATCTGAATGTTTTACTGCTTAATTAGCAGCATCTAACACAGCACCCAGTCTGTAATATTTACTTAATAGCTATCTTTTGGATAAATTAATAAGTGTCTTGCTCACTAGCTGCTGTTTACTGTTGGAAGATATAAAGTGTGCCCCATTACTTCTCTTAAACTTACCAATTGTATGTTATTCCTCTTAGCATGTTTATTAGTTTACTGGGGCTGCCATAACAAAATACCACAGATAGGGTGGCTTAAACAACAGACATTTATTTTTTCACAGTTTTAGAGGATAGAAGTTTGAGATCAAGAAGTTGATGGGGTTGGTTTCTCTTGAGGTCTGTCTCCTTGGCTTGAATATGGCCACATTCTTACTATGTCATCATATGGTTGTCTCTCAGGCTCCATACTATCTGTGTCCTAATTTCTTCTTATAAAAACAAAGTCATATGGGACTATCACCCCCATATGAATTCATTTTACCTTAATTACCCTTGTAAAAACCCTATCTCTAAATACAGTCACATTCTGAGACAATGAGAGGTTAGGATTTCATCTTATGAGTGAGGTGTACGTGTGTACAATTCAGCTCATAACACCATGGGACTGAGTGTGTAGCAGAGAGAAGCTTAATATGCCTTCTCCCCTATTAATTTTCCCTTCTAGAGTGGAGTGGAAGTTCCACCCCTCTGTGAAAATATGAGAATTGGGGAACCAGTATCTCTCTCCCCGAATCTTATCTCCCACAAATGTGTAAAATGCAAGGAGCGCAGGAAATGAAACTTTCTTTTAATGTTCTGTAAATGCTCTTCTCAACATGCTTGCAAATTTCCCTTAGAAAAATCTTTCAAGTTAATAATGCTTTGTGCATGTAAATGCTCATGAAAATCTCTAAGTCTATAATGGAGAGGTTTTATAGACTTTCCTACTTTTAAGCAAGACAGAAATATATTTTAGATTGTGTGTTGCCTCAAAGATATTCTGCAGATTACTCATAAAGTCATTTCTCTATTTTTTTATTTCTGTATTAGTTTGATTCAGGACATTCCAGCCCAGGACTATTATATGAGCAAGAAATACATTTCACAGGGTTTATTTGTTTTAATGGTCTGCCTTACCTAATTAAAACAGAAATTAGTATTTTGAAGTATGTTGCTGCCACATCAAAAACTTAAAATATGGGCCATTGGTTTATAATGGTTGGTCTGAAGAAAGCAATGAAACAAATATTGGGGAACAGAAAGATATTGGAGATCTGTTATGTAGTGGCTAAATATTCAGTAGAATGATTGCCCGCAACAACCTGGAAGGCAGATATAGTGAGCCAACTAGTTTAGGAGAAGTTGTTAGAAAGGGTGAGACTATTTGTGTGTTGCTCTTTGCTATATTTAACATGGTATTGCAAGGTTGAGATGAGATCAGGAAAGAATAGGCTGATTTGTAAGTATACATGATCTCCTAGGAATGTAAAGGTTGCTTCTGTACTCCAAAGAGTAGGCAAAAATGCTGAAAAAGACTTTGACTGTCAAAGTCCCAATAATGCTTCTCATTTTAAAAAATGGACTCACCATTATAGCAAAGACAAAATTAAGGGGGTTGGGAGTTCTACTTCTGGTATGGCAGTCTGAAGAGCTCCTCAGATCTTCTCCCCAGTAAAACTGAGGAAATTTTTACAAAGTTAAAGTCTCTGAAAATGACACTATGGACGTACAGCAAATGAAGAAATATTTATTCAAGAAAATCTATTAAAATCAGTGAGAGTATGTGGTCTTTGAACCAAGATCTACATCCTCCCTTTGCCTCTCAGCTCAGGAAGACAGAAACTGTACCCCAGACTGCTATAGCTGAGAACACAGGGCAGCAACAAAAGGTTCACACCCTGGGGAGAATAGACTTTCCCTCCTACCTCCCAGTGGGATGGCTATCTTCCTGGGCAGGGCAGGACATCAGCATTCTTCATCCTGCTCCAGTTACCTGTTGGTGAAGCTAAGTTCTCGGCAAGTGTGGCTAAATGAATCCTTCTCTGTCCAACTGCCACTCATGGGCTGGAGGCTCCACCTTGAGTGTGGCACCACCAAGAACCTAGGGCCCCTGATCGCCTGTCCTAGTTCATGCAGTGGGAGGTTCCACAATGAAAGAGGTAAGCTAAAAAGACCTGGGCTGCTGCTCCCTATACCTCTACTGGGTGCTGCTTTCCTAAAGTGATGTTATTCAGAGAGAAGCCTGTCATTGTCCTCTCCATCCCAGCCATGGCTCAGAGGCTTTTCTTAGGGGCTGCATGTTGGGGGGAGAAGAAGCAAGCCATTAAAGAGATATCTTCAAATTTTATCTCCAATAAATTGACTTTTTGCAATAGAGTGAGGAGAGGTTCACGTTTAAGGGCACTCTTGAGATGAGTAGAAGTTGTGGTGAGAGGAGGTTGATAGATTCCTTGGAGATGTAGGCTAAATTGTGGGCTGGCTAGTTTTCTGGAGAGAAATAGGGAAAGAGACAGCTGGGAAGAGCCCTCCTGGATGTCAGAACAAATCTCAAACACTGACCTAGGAACTGTCCCTTCAAAAGAGTCTGAACTTCATTGTGTTAGCTGTGAAGATGTTTATCCCCAGGTCATTGTTGAAAACAGTAGAGCAATCAGACAGCAATTAGTAGAGTTTAAGAGTGTGATCAGGGCAAAAATAGTCAAAGAGAGCTTTGCCAAAACTACTGCCATCTCAGGGCATCTCAAGGACATATCCAAGACTGTACCTCTTGAGGAGCAACAACAGGGGCTTCACACTATGGCGGGGGGAGTAGACTTTACTGAAATAATCCAGCTGGTCACTAAACAAGTTAGTAACAAGACCCAAAGGAGGAGGACCAAATACCCAGATTTGCTAGATCATCTAAACTGTCTAGTTTCCAACAATAAAAAGGAGACATGCATATAGTGAAAAAAGTATAACCCATATGCAAAAAAAAAAAAAAAAAGAAAGAAAAGCAGGGAACAGAATTATCTTTGAGAACAACTAGACATTGAATTTAACAGAGATTTCAAAATAGCCATTATGAATATATTCAAAGAATTAAGGCAACCACAATTAAAAATTTAAAAGGAGGATATGATGAAAATGCACCAAATATGGATTATCAGTAAAAAGATAGAAAAAATATTTATCTTTTACATATATATAAAAGAACCAAATGAAAATTTGGGAGTTGGGAAAAATATAATAACTTAAATAAAACTAATTACTAGAGGGGCTCAGTTGTAGATTTGAACTGGCAGAAGAAACAACCTAAAAACTTCTAGATTATTAGAGATTATGCAATCTAAAGAACAGAGAGGAAAAGAGTGGGGGAAAAAAAAACAGTGCCTCAGAGAAATGTGGGACATTATTAATATCTGACATATACCTCATGGGAGGACCAGGAGAGAAAAGAGTGAGAAAGTAGCAGAAAACATATTCAAAGAAATAATGGCTAAAAATTTCCAAAATTTATTGACAAAAATTATCCTGCACATCCAGGGAATTCGATGACCTCCAATGAAGATAAACACAAAGAAATCTATAAATAGACACACCATAGTAAAATGCTGAAATGCAAAGACAAGGAGAACCTCTTGATAGCTGCAAGAGAAAAATGACTCATTACTTAAAAGGGAACTCTGAAAAGATTTACACTTGAGTTCTCATCAGAAGCAATGGAGGCCAGAAGGCAGTAGAATAACATATTCTAAATGCCTGAAGAAAAACATTGCCAACCCAGGATCCTATATCCAGCAAACCCATCTTTCAAAAATAAAGGCAAAATAAAGATTCCCCCAGATAAATAAAAATCAGGGTATTTGTTGCTAGAGGACCTGACTTATAAGAAATACTAAAAGGATTTCTTCAGGCTGAAAGCAAGTGACTCTAGACAGTAATTAGAATCCAAACAAAATAAAGCAAAAAAGAACACTGGTACAGGAAATGATATAATTTTAATAGACTGTACAAATGCATATTTATTCTCATTTTTTCTCTTAACTGATTTAAAAAACAATTGTATAAAGCCATATGTATATAATGTGTTGTTGGGCCTGTAACATATAGAAATGTAATATATTTGTCAATAATAGCACAAGGAGGTGGGTGGGAGCAAAGCTGTATTGGGCTAAGGAAATGACTCCAGATGGTAACTTGAATTCACAGGAACAAATGATGACAACCAGAAATAACAAGATTAATATAACAAAAGCTATAAATGCTTACTTACTCTTTTTTCTCCATTTAGGTTCTTTGAAGAACAAAAAATTATATAAGATACGATGTATTGTTGGGTTTATAACATTTATAGATGTAAGATATACAATAATATCCCCACCCAAAATGGGAGAATAGAACTATATAGGAGTAGCATTTCTATATCTCACTGAAATTAAGTTAGTAAATTTGAAGCTATTTCTGCTAAGTAAAGAGATACATAGCAAGCCCTAGAGTAGCCACTAAGGAAATAACAAAAAACAAAAGTAAAAAAAAAATCATTAAAGATATTAAAATGTTACAGTAGGAAATGTTCACTTAGTGTGAAAGAAGCAGAAAAGGAGAAATAGGGGAACAAAAAAGACATGAGAAATATAGATAAAAGTGAAATGGCAGACCTAAATTTAACTATATCATAATATAGTAAATACAAATAGATTAAACAATCTAATTAAAAGGTAGAAATTGTCAGCCTAGCTGAAAAAACAAGACGAACTATTTGCTATCTACAGGAGACACACTTAAAATGCAAAGATACAAATAGATTTAAAGTATAGGGATATAAAAAATATATCATACAAACAGTATTACTCTGATACTAAAGCCAAACAAAGACATCACAAGAAAACTATAGAGCAGCATTTCTTATGAATATGAATTAAAAAAAATCATCAACAAAATATTAGTGAACTGAATCCAGTAATATGTAAAAGAATCGTACCATGACCCAGTGGGACTTATTCCAGGAACACAAGGTTGATTTAACATCTGGAAATCAATGAATGTAATATACCATATCAATAGAATAAGAAAAACAAAAAAGCCCCACGTGATCATCACAATAGATTCAGAAAAAAGCATTTGACAAAATTTAACACTCTTTCATGATAAAAACACTCAACAAACTAGAAATAGAAGGGAACTTCATTAACCAGTTAAAGGGCATCTATGAAAAACCCACAGCTAACATCATACTTAATAGTATGATTAAAATCAGGACTAAGACAAGGATATCCATTCTTGCACTTTTTTTTTTTTTTAAACATTGTATAGAGATTCTATCCAGGGACAATTAGGCAAGAATAATAAATAAAACATACCCATATTGGAAAGGAAGAAGTAAAACTATATCTATTTACAGATGCCATAATCTTGTATGTAGGAAATTTTAAGGAATCCACTAAAAAGCATTTAGAGCTAAGAAATGTGTTCAGTAAGATTGGAGGATACAAAGTCAATATATACAAATCAATTGTATTTCTATTTCCCTGCTATGAATAGGATAAAATGAAATTAAGAAAACAATTTCATTCTCTAATAGCATCAAAAATAAAATGTGTAGGAATAAATTTAATGAAACTTATACTCTTAAAACTGTAAAACATTGTTAAAGAAATTAAGGAAAATCCAAATAAATGGGAGAACACACATGGTCTTGCATTGGAAGACTTAATATTGTTAAAAAGTCAATACTCCCAAATTAATCTATAGAATCAATGAAATCTCTATCTGAATCCCAACTGACTTCTTTGTAGGAATTGACAAGCTGATCCTAAAATTCATGTGGAATTGTGAGAGGCCTGGAATAACCAAAAACAATATTTAAATGGAAGAACAAATTTGGGGGACTCACACTTTCCAATTTTGAAACATAATATAAAGCAAGAGTAATCAAGACAATACGGATAAACATATAGATTTATGGAATAAAATTGAAAGTCCAGAAATACATGTTTCCATGGTCAACTGATTTTTGACAAGTGTGTCCATTTGATGGTGAAAGAAGTGTTTTTTCAATAAGTGGTGCATTGGACAACTGGATGGCTATATGCAAAACAATGAAATTGGATCTTTACCTCACAGTATATACAAAAATTAACATAAAATGGATAAAAGACTTAAATGTATGTACTAAAACCATAAAACTCTTAGAAGAAAAAATGCCAAAAATGATCATGATCTCAGATTTGACAATGGATTTTTAGATATGACACCAAAAGCATGAACAACTACAAAAATAATAGATAATTAAACTAATCAAAATTGACTTTCAAGAATGTTTGAAGGGAAACCACAGAATAGGAAAAAATATTTGCAAATCATATATATGATAAGGAACTTGTATCTAAAATGTATAAAGGACCCTTTCAACTCTATAGTGAAACAACCCAATTGGAAAATGGCTAAAGGAACCAAATAGACATTTCTCTAAAGAAGATACACAAATGGTAAGTAAGTATTTGAAAAATGCTTGATATCTTTAGTGATCAGAAAATGCAAATCAAAACCACAAATGAGATACAACTTCACACTCACTACGAAGGCTCCAATCAAAAAGTCAGATAATAAAAATTGTTGGATAAGATGTGCTGAAATGAAAATCCTCATGCACCACTGTTGGTAATGTAAATTGGTACTGCCACATAGGGAAACAGTCTGGAAGTTCCTCAGATGGTGAAACGTAGAGTTACTATATGACCCAATAATTTTACTCCAAAAGAAATGAAAACATGTCTACAGAAAGAGTTGTACATAAATGTTTGTGATAGCATTATTCATAATAGCCAAAAGTTAGAAACAGTTCAAATATTCAAGAACTGATAGTTGGATAACCTAAATGTGATATATCCATTTCCAATACAATATTATTCAGCCACAAAAGGGAAGGAATGAAGTACTGATACATACTTCAACATGCATGAGCCTTGAAAACATTATGGTAAGTGAAAGGAGCCAGTCACAAAAGATCACATATTTTATGACCTCATTTTTATGTAATATCCAGAATAGGCCAAATCTAGAGGTGGAAAGTAGTAGTTTGCTGAGAGTTGGAGGAATGGAAGAGTAGGTATGTGGTAGCTAAAGGGAATGAAGTTTCTTTATGAGGCAATGAAAACGCTCTAAAATTGCCATGAGTTTGCACATATCTATAAATAGGCTAAAAACCATTGAATTGTACTCTTTAAATGGGTGAATAGTATGGTATGTGAATTATATCTCAAAACAATTAAGTGGCTTACCTTCTCATTCAAGCCTGTTGTTTTGTTTTAGATGAGCCAGAGTGCTGCCATTAGATTGAGAGAAAGGCATGAAAGCAAGAAAGCAAAACAAGTTGATAAACAAACAAAACATTTCAATAAATCAGTAAAAGAGACCTAAGTCTTAAATCTGAAAAATAATTTAGTTGATTGTTACTGATTCATGGAACTGACTAGAAACAAATAAATTAGAAGCCAACTAAGAATTTGAAGGAATTGTATTGCCAATAAAACATTTCCAGACTTACAAAACCCTGTGATTATAAAACAACCCTCAGTTCCTCAAATTTACATTAGCAGGAAATGGACGGTGATGATTTTAACCTCTGAAAGTGAGTATGTTTTTTAGTGCTCACTTTGGATATGGCCATGTAGGTTAATGGGCAAGGAAAAATATACCAGTGGGTGCAACTAGGGCATGAAGAATAGTGGACACTGTAGCTTGTCCTAGAGAGTTGAATCAGGGTCTTTGGAACCTGTTCAACTCCCAGGAATTGTGGTCTTACTATACCTACTCACCAGAGTTTCATCATTGTTATGGCTCTGTGATTACTGTGTGCCTACTATTTTCCTCCCTTCACACTTGGAGTCTTTATTAGAGTTACCTCATTTGGAGTTACTGTGCTATTGATAGAGAGATGTATAAGGGAGAGGAAGAACTTTTCTTCTTAGTTTACATCTCACAGGACCACAGAAAAACACCTAACATTTGAATAGAGAGAAATACAATCACTCAATGGCCAATGGACTTGAGCTGGATGCATTAAGTGTATTGTCTCTTTTCAGGATATTATTGAATGTTCGATGTGTGGGAAGAGGGGTCAACATGATTATGGTGACCAGGAGGGCAGACAGTGGCAGAAATCACTAATTAAAAAAAAAAAAAAAAAAAAAAGGAAAGAAATCCATAGTCTTCTCTTCTTCATATTGTTACAACATTTTAAAGTCCCTGTTATGTTTAATTGTGGTCATGTGGCAATGCCTCACCAATAGAATGTGAGTAGAAGCCATGTGCCTTCCATCCAGGTCCAGCTCATTAAAGATCACTACCAGTACTTTTCCATTCTTTTCATCCTTACCTGCTGGCTAGAAGGGAGACAATCCCCATGGTGACCTTAGAAGCCATGTGTTGAACATGGCAGAGTCTCCATCAGCCTTGGTCTTTGAGTAACTACACAGAGGAGAGCTCCATCAGCATTTTTCCTCTCAGTGCCACTATTTAACAAAAACTCTCTTGATTCTGTGCCATTATACATTTTTAGTCTTCTTCTTTTTTTTTTTTTAAAGCAATTAGCCTCCCCTGACTAATATAACTCTCATCACCGAATGCCTTCCCTGTACCTGCTGAGTTTAATAAATTGTGCTCACTGGGTATTCTTTTTTTTTTTTCATTGATTCATGCACACTCTATGTGGTGGTTTCAATGACTACTCAGACTACTTACATTCTATTCAAGGTGTTTTTTCCCTTCTTGAGTTTTATGTCTTTCTTCTTGTATTTGATCTTATTGGTAGTTTCATCCTTGTAATTTTTAGTTGTATGTGTGGTATATCTGAAATATAATTTTAAATAAAATGGGGAACATGAGGAATTTGCTCTCTAAGAAGCTAAATCAGAGGGACTATAGACTGGCTAAACACGTATCATGGTTATTCTACTTGTCTTCCCTACTCCATACATTTGAAAGTTAAGATTCTTAACTTAGAGGAAATCTATGTTAGGGGGTGCATTAGTTCTCTGTGTGTGAAAGGGATAAAATGTATTTAGGTCTGTAGTTGTCAACCTGGATTTTTAGACTTTTTAAAAAGTTAATTTGGAACGCCATCCAGTAAATTTGATGGATCACTGCAGAATCATTTGATAGTAAGACCCAACAGTTTGAATTGACCATTATTGTGTAGCCTATATACAGTTTTAATTTGGTTCCTATATCATCTTGGTAGTGAACTTTAACATTTCTTTCATTCTTCCCACTTTGCATGTTGAAAAAAAATCTAGAAAGTAGCATATTAAAAAACCTGGAGTGTTGCTCATTTAAATAATTTATTTTTCAATCAGGGACATCAGTTTGATGATTAATACACCGCATTCATTTTCTCCTTTTAAGAAACCTGGAACAAACAGGCTTGCACGATGTATATATAATTCATTTAGGTGTTGAAGTCTGAGCCTACATTTGTAAGAGAAAATTTCAAACAGGCCATAATTAATATGTCACTTTAGGAGGAGCAGTGGGATAAGGGGGTGGAAGTAAATGGATCTACCTGATGTTCGTGTAGTGCATGTGAGGAAAGGCAAAATTAAAGTTAATGCACAAAGAAAAGACCAGCTTTGCAAGCTTATTTCTCTGAGCTCATGCCAAACTAAATAGGTATATCTATGGATATCTCCTTCTGGAGGTGTGGAAAGTGTAGGTTAAGTGTGATGGACTGCAGCACATTTCACGAGAGGAAGTTTGAAGAGTGCATTAATCTGGAAGGCCAATCTTGTTTTTCTCAGCTCCACTGCCATTTACTGGGTGAAATGTAAAAAGCTATTTAGCATTCCCAGCTCTCAATTTCTCTCTTGAATGAAGAGAACCAACAGCTGTCCCCTTTTTACCTTGCCTATTAATACGAAGGGATACATTGAAGGCAGAAATGCTATGCAAACATACATTGTACTACATGCTTATAACTGTGTGCCACTGTCAAAGGAATGTGGTATTTCAAGAGGGGCAAAAAGGCTCTCTGGGGGTCCTTTTGGACTTATCTTCAAGTTTTTCCTGTGAAATTTGGTGAATTCATTTCTTTTCCACATACATAGGATGGGGAAGGGCTTCTAGTCTATCACTGTGGTAAAATTTGTTTGGGTGACTCCAAACAGAAAGACCACTCTTTTGACTTCTGGTTGATTTCAGGACCATCACTAAAGGATTGTGAAAGAAGGGTCTTCTTTTCTTGTCTTGGCTCTGCAGGATTGCCCGAGAAGTTTCTTTCCTATTCAGAACTATTACTGAATCATTGGCCTGGCAAGTCATCCAAAAAGGAAAAAAAAAATGAGTCCTTTCAGAATACTATTTGTTTCCTTTTGGTAAAGGCTACCTCTCACTGATCCCAGAATCTAATTGCCATGGCTTTACACATAATGTTAGAACTTTGAGGTGAAAGAGATTGGAACTAAGAATTGGAAGCCTTACTATTCCTGATGATCAAGTTCTTATGGAGGGTTGTGCCCAGCTGAGGTACCCTTTGTGTAAAGGGACTTGGAAGAACAGTGAGCTTCGGGGCAGAAGAATAGGTATTGAGAGAACCTGACTTATCTTTTGGGGACTGCTATTGCAAGATGATGTTTAGTCTGGAAATCAGATGCTTTATGGGATCCATGGTAGCACAGTGATAGTATAATGTTCCAGAGAAGAAAAACAACAAAACCAAAAAAGATGATGTAAAACAACACGGAACCAGTGCATATACATTATAAAAGTAGAATTTGATTGAATATAAGAGAAAGAAACATTCTAATATCTGGTGTTGCTAAATTATAGTAGTGAGGTCCATGTCACTGAAATTATTCTAGCTGATACTGATAGTTCATTTATTAAATAAGTTGGAAACATTGGGAAGGAAATTTAATTACTTGAATTTCAAGGTATAGAATAAAGTTAATGGTGCAGACTCTGGAATCAGAGGGAATGGGATTCCATTGCGGGATCCATTATTTACTAGTTGGATCTCTTTGGATAGTTATTATATTTAAGCTTAATTTTGTCACCTGTAAAATGTAAATGTTCACAGTACTTATCAGATAGGGCTGCTGTGAATATTAAATATGATAATGCACTGAAAGCATTTAGTACAATCCTGGATTACAAGAGGTGATCAATAAATAGTAGCCATTTATTTTTAATTTTTAATTATTAGTATATGATATTCAACCTAAAGAATTGTGTATTCAAAAAATGTTGCAGCAGATTTTTCCTGAGGAAAAATATCTTAATATAACTAATACTTTGATTTTTTCCATAGTTAGACACATTGCAAAAAGTGGTTATTAATAAGTCATTAAATTTTGCGTCTTATTTACAAGACTGCTATTAGTATCATGCTGCATTCTTTGTGTAGAAAGTCCAGTTAGCCTTTCCTTAAAAAAAAAAAAAAAGACATTTAGAAATAAATGCTAGGGATGAGCAAAAAGGAGACTATCTGGGGAAAAAGCAGATCACTTCTCTTCCTTTTTATAATATGTCAGGAATTTGTGTGTAAATTGAGACTTCCTTTACCCTATACTCCAAGTTTTTCTCTGCAGGAAAGTATTTTATGACAGTGGATTGTTAGGAATTCATTATGCTGTCAGTTACGTGCTCAACATTAACAAGTCACTGAAAGTTTGAGGAAGAAACTAAATGAACGTAGGTTTTTGTTATTGTCACTGGCATTGTGAAGTTTGAAAATTCCACCTTGTCAAAAATTAGAACAAGTAGCTAGAGATTTTAGACAAAAAAAAAATCAGGAGAAATTCACAATAATAGCCTTAAGGGTTGAAAGAATTTAATGCTATTTAGCTTGCATTCACATAAACAGTCTTAATTTTATAGCAGTTTGCAATTGGTGATATAGGAGTTGCAATTTCTGTGAACTCCTTGAAAACGCTTTCTACGTTATACGCTATTCTCTCCTTTCATAAATTTTGGTATTGCAAAACTGTTAGTCATAAAAAGGCATTTATAGTTCAATATAATTTTCCTATTTTTCCTTTATTTTCTTTAAAAATGCAGTTTTAAAAGTAATAAAGCCCTTCCTTCTGTAAATCTTCGGTCTTTTTTTTTACCTAAGGGAAGATTAATTTGTAAATATGCTAATGGATTTGTATAATATTAAACTTTCCCAAGAAAAATTACATTACTTCATATGAATGAACACATCGATCTTATTCAATTTGTAAACGAATGGCTGAAAACCCCAAAACTGTTTCCTACTATGTGTCTTATAACTAAAATGACTGCAGGCACAGCCACAAACTTGGCATTTCACAGCAAATTTATTGGATGAGAAAAATTTTTTAGTCCCTTTATTGGGTTTTCCTCATTTAGCTGTATTTGAATTCTAGCTAATAAAATGCAATTCTTACAAAAAGGTGAAAAAGTAAACATACCACTCAAAATAGAAGCGGTTTCTAAACAAGAAGTAGACTAAAAAGAACAAATGCTTAGTTTAAAAGTGATACCAGTAGTAGGGATGCTGTGATGGAGATATTCCCACAGCTAACTTTCATTAAAACAGCAGGGTAACTTCTTAGGTTAGACAATGAGCTAATGACTCGGTGGTTCAATTACGCAGTTATTATGGATTTACTCTGATATTATGTGGGAGAAACTTAACCCCTCCTCCTCTTGGTTGTTTCTCTATTACTTATTTGTACCAGTTAGATAATTCTATTGCATAAAGTACTTCCTGGAGTCAGGCAAAAATACATTACTGTCTTGCCAGGATCCTGGGACGACCTGGGAGTGACCACTGTCTGTTGTCCTTAGGTATTACCCTAAATTCTGAGGTGAAATTTGTATTTTTTTTAGGCATTTCTCTCTGAGGGACCCAGTGAGGGCTGGCTGGACTCATAGGGGAAATAGGCAGGAGGAGAAGGGACTCTAAATTGAGAATTAACACTAATGGTTCCATAAATAGACCTCAAGTGAGCTTCTTGGAATTCTGATAATTCTTCCCAATAATTAGATACCCTGTTTTCATAAAGGATCTGTACAAGCAACTTGAAAGAATCCTAATACAAGTGAAGAGTACAGTGAGGGGCAATTGTGGTGGTGATCCTATTTCCTAATATTTCCCAGAAGGGTATATTTAGGATGGTCTTGGGCAATGTGAAGAGAAATAGGACCAGGTTATCAGTCCCTACAAGAGCAAGAAAATAGTTATAGAAAATAGTTTATAATAATGTGGTGCTTCAACTTATTTTCTTCTTAAATTACTTTCTGTAATTTTTTTGTTGATCTTCATTATGGGATTTTGGGAAAGTGATTTAAATTCGTTTTGCATATATTTTGATAATGGGACCAACTGACTGCCTCAATGCATGCCAGTGATGTGGATTGAATTTACCAAGTTGTTTTGATTGCTTGTGATCGAAATCCAATTTACAATGGTTTGAGCTGGGTGGTGGATGGGAAGGAAGAATCTCATCCTTTGGGAAACCAAAAAGTCCATGAATACAGCTAGAATCAAACATTGCTATATAACGGTGCTCATACTATGCCACTAGGGATTTGTCTATTTCCGTCTCTCAGCTCTGTTTCCTTTTTAGGGGTTTTATTGTCAGTCAGGTTCTATCTGTGGCCACCAGCTAGTCCAGTCGTACCCTGAGTTTCTCTTTCACCATAGTCATAACAAATGCTAGGACTCGGGATACTCCATCTTGGATCATGTGCCCAGGCTTGGCGCTAGGGTGTGAATGTCGGCCCCACCCAATCCTCAAAGACTGGAAGTGGGAGAAAGGTGATTCCTTGGGGGAAATTTGGATGACAGTTCTAGAAGCAAAAGTTATATGTGATATGCAGGCAAAAAGAACATGCTACCATCATCGTGAAATGAAGAGGCATGACACAGTAAATAGCTAGGAAAATGACCTAAGAGGCAAAATCACAGCAGGGGGCATTTTCCTCCGTCATAAAAAGGACTCTGGGAATTCCTTGTTGGAGCCTTGACATTCAAAGTGATACAGTTGATTGAAATGTTGTCCATATGGGTATAGATGTGGCTGGAAAAAAAAAAAGTATCCTTGGCTTATGAGCTGTTTTGTAATGTTATCTATAAGTTTTATTTCTTCCAACTAGAAGGCAATTTCTCCAAAGGCAGGCACTATGTTATAGTCTTTTATTGTACTTCTCTATGAATATAGCACAGTGCTGGACACAGAGCAAACACTCAGGATATACTTCTGATGGATTCATTTCAGCTGTTTGCAATGCTTATCACACTGAAGGATTTCCCAGGATTTTTCTCAAAAACCCATCCTCCCTGAGAGTGGCATTTGTTTTCCCATCTTTCCATATCACTGGAGTAGTCTGAGTATGTCCTTTTCATGTGCCTCCAGGTTTCTGTGCTTTCCGTCACACCACCAACGCTCTGTCTGGCAGAAGCTGGGACCATGGCTGCCGTCTTTCTTCCATCCTGAAGGGCTGTGCTGGGCTGCGCTGTGCTGATCCGCTTTACATAACTGCCTAGAAGAAAGTACTTCACGGATAATCCAAGAGAGGGAAATAGATTGAACATTATTTTGCTTTAGCATATTTTATGGGTTAAACCCACTTAGAATACTATTGCGGTGAAATTCTACATAGAGCCAGCGTTTGGTCAACTAGTTTTCTAGAGCATATTTGATACATTGTAATTAGAAAAAAAGCAAGTAGTTAGGATAATTTCCTTAAAAACAGGATTTTAGTGTTCTGTAGGAGTTCCTGATTCCGTTTATGGAAGGGACCTTTAGAGATAATATAGTCCAGGAATAGAAAATAGATTCATCTTGTGTGCCAAATTTGATCTGTTGGTTGTGGTTGCCTGGAGTGCTGTGTTAAGAAAGAATTTACGGCTAAGTCCGTTCTCAGTGGGAAAGCGTGCCGGCATGGATATTTTTTTTATGTCTATCGTGGTTCAAGAAGGGCTAGTAGCACCATATGTACTTCATATTTGCCGACTCAACCCAGTCTCCCATTTTACAAAATCAGTTACTAGACAAATTAGTCCAAGATCACATTTCTGGTTAATAACAGAGCCTAGTCTTTTTCGCTCAGTCTTACAGTATTTGCTCAAAGGCTATTTCCATATGGATTAAATGAGATAGGCTTGCAAAAGCTATCAGAATAGAGTCTGATATATCATCTAACCTCAGAAACCATTAGTTGAATGTGACATTTAAATTAAATTATGCATTCCTTTATTAACCAAGGAATCAGCAAATATTTATTGACTGTGTACTATGTGCTAGGTAAACATGGCGCTTGGCACAGTCGATGAGCATGATTTCTCAATTTATGCCTCAGAGGTTGATCATTTTTCTATCAGAAGGAAGGAACTGGATTGTGTCATCATTCACCTCTGCCACGTTGTCTTGCTTTCTTTACCTACTGTTTTGGTTTCCTCTCTGAACACTGAAGTCTACTGCCTATGCATAGATGAGGAAGAAGTGCGTGTACTTTCCACTACTGTGCTCGTGTGTACTGGCCACTTAAAAAAGTACTACCTTTCGTATTCTATGATAAATCTCATGAAAGTGGAATTATATTTAAGGGAATTAGCAGCACATTATGGACCCAGTTTTCAATAACAGGTGTCTAACGTGTGCATGAGACATGCAAAATATGCTGATGCAAATGAATGATTGCATGTGCAAAAATATGCAGATTAATGTGCAAACAGATGTTCAAATAATTTCCTATTATTGCATGCCATTACCTCTTTTGAATGCACAACTGCATATTTTGTATATGGATATATTTGCATTGTTTGTATTTCATGTGTGCAATTTGTACACATCTTTTCAAGGCTTTCTCTCCATCGTGTCCTTAACTGGGAAGGCTTAACCTTCTAATGCATTTTCACTTCCCTGAGACAGTTCTCTGTAGGAAGGGGGAAAAAAAACTATGGCTTACCCTTAGAAAGCTCAATATCACCAGAAGATAAATGCTAATTTTTATCTGTCTCTCTTTGTTAGAAACATGGTCCTTTCCTATCAATACGGCTTTTGATGTCAGTGTAATAAAATGTAAAATCTGTGCAGATTCTCAAACTGTCAAAACAACAGTATGCACTTAACGAAACTTATCTAGCTCTTTTAAGTGTTTAATTTTTTTGTTTTGTTGGTTTTTCTTACGTCTCCGTTCACACAGTGTTATCAAAGAACCGTACAAAATATATTCTTGATTTTAGGTAAGAAGAAACTTGGCTTATGGTGAACCCTTTTAGGGATTTTTTTTTTCCTGGACAATTTTAGATATCAGATCAATAAATAGAAAGTAAAATATAGTTAGAAACTCATTTTTATATCAACCATTTTAGATGATTTGTTCCAAGTTGCCATATTTTATTGCTATGTTGGTTTAGTCCATTTCTAACTAGAAGAAGTTCACATATATCATTGGAAAACTGAAATTGAAAAAGCTTAATATAGTTCTCTATTAGTTGTATCCAACATCACATTTTACTGTACTCCAAAATATACATTTCTAAAATAATATTTCACCATATCACCATTTCTTTAGGCTGAATGTTGGCATTATTTGGTTCAAAAATTTCCATAGGTTACTCTAGTAAAATGGCATTGTCTTCTGGCATCATTATTTTCAAATGATCTCCCAAAGAAACATTGGAACGCATACTGAATCCCCCTCCCTGCAGAATCAAGAGTTGTCTATATATTTAAATAGAATTTTAATACAAAATAACTGGAGGGGAGGAGTGGGGAGCAGTAGGGAGGAAAGAAGTCGACACCGAAAGAGAATTGCTTCTAAGTTGTTTTTTTTTTTAAAGATTTTATTTATTTATTTGAGAGAGAGCGAGCACATGAGAGGGGGGAGGGTCAGAGGGAGAAGCAGACTCCCTGCCGAGCAGGGAGCCCGATGCGGGACTCGATCCAGGGACTCCAGGATCATGACCTGAGCCGAAGGCAGTCGCTTAACCAACTGAGCCACCCAGGCGCCCGCTTCTCAGTTTTATAAAGATAAAATTATGAGGAATCATCTATTTTTAATCCAACTGGCAACTCTTAAAGTACAAAAATCCCATCTATTGCAGCAATTAAAAAAAAAGGGAGGGACTTTAGGAAAGTTATTATTACTCTCAATGTAGAGGTTATATTGGAAAATAATATTTGAGTTACAGTATCACATATGTAATCTCTAAAGAAAACGTCTATGTTTCGGTGCTGAAACCTGAAGCAGGGAGAAGATGAGTTAAATATTTCTTCTCTTCCTTCGAGGTTCCTCTCCCCTCCCATGCTACTTATTAGGAGTTCCGAAGCATTAAATCTAAAGGTCCATCAGCTCCCGTCTTCCAGCCCTGCCTGTCTGTGGACAGGACCCTGTCTGTCTGTTTCCTCTATTGCGCTATTTTGTTTGTACTACTGTAATCATTTTGCTGGCCCAGATCTGTGTGGGTGTGCTGGCAGCTTTACAACAAAGTTACATGGGAACAGAGTTAAGGTTGAATATTTATTAGAAGAAGCCATCTGGCGTCAGGCTGTCTGTACAGGGGGGCTGGCTTCTTTAGTAGGCTCTCCTCTTTCTCGAGAGCTCTTCCTCCCTTTCTCTCTCCTGTGTTCTCTCCCCCTGCCCTTCATTTCACAGTTCCGAAAAAGTGGGCTGTGCTTCTCTCACTCATTTATGTTGTCCTTTGCATTTATGCTCTTAAAAAAAAAAAAAATCGCCAGATCTCTGTGTTTCTTTTAAAATGTTTCTCTTTTCATGGCGGCAGCTTGTTGCTTGTTTCCACAATGACAGTGCCCACAGAGGGCCGCCAGGAGAAGGCAGCAGGACAGCCAACAATGGGACGGCCTGCTTCCTAGGTGGGCTTACAAGTTGCCTTAAACATCCATTTCCTGTTGCTGCCTTTCTTTCTTACCTCCAGTGGGCAAACTAACATAAGAGCACCTCTCTTTGGAGCAGGGCTGCTCCCCACATAAGCACTCAGAGACGTTCTCAGCGAGCAAGTGGTTCCCTTAGCCTTCTTCTGTCATCCCACCCCACCTGGGCGACTCTCAATTGCTGAGTAAATCGTCTTCCAGAAGTTTAGTTTTCTCATTTGTCATTTTTGTGTGAGTCAGTTGCTTGTTCCCCTCTTCTGCAGATGTCCCTCTTTTCTTCTCTTTTCCATTGTTGTAGCTGCAAGTCTCTCTCCCTGTGTGTAGCCCAGCTCCCCACCCCAACACACGGGCTCTGCTGAGAGTCTCCCCCAGCTCCGACAGTTTGTCCTGTAGCTGTAAGTGTGCTGCACAGAATGCTACCATCCCCAGCCTGATCAAAGGATGCTCCATTTTAAAATATGCGCGGCATGTAACCGATGAAGCCAGTGGGAAGGAGGCTCATGAGCCAATGATCACCATGGCACTTGAAAATCCGTTCAGACGTGGCAACAAGTATTTTGGGAATGTGAAGGGGTCCTGTCATTCCTGCTTTGCTTCTTGTGGGATGACAGCCAAATTCTGGGTTAGCCTCAGTTAAGTCCCCACATGTTAACTTTCTCCCCCACCCCCTACTCTGCAACATGGGGAACTGCTGGGAGAGAGATATGATGGTGACATGGGACTATGGCAGGATGGCTTTCTGGAAGGGTTGACAAACCTGTAACAGTGTATTTACCCTAGTATTGGAAGGGTGGCGATTTGTTTGCTCAGTTCCCTAATTATCCAGAGTATAGGAGTTATCACAGGAATCAGATGGGAGAAATTAAAAGATCAGTGCGGCATTTAAAACCTCCAGTGCAGATGGGCTATTAGGAATCTAAAGAGTTCAACAAGCCTGAATCAAAGTCAGCTTAATAACCACTGTCTCTGGCCCATTGTAGGGATGGATTTTTTTTTTTTTTTCTTTCTTTCCGAACGTGATTTTTCATCATTTTCTCAGGTGGGATATGGACTAACCAGTCACTTTAGTGGAGAGCCCTTATTTCAGACAGCTTCAAATGCCTCATCATTTCTGAATGAGTTTCGGCTCCAGGAGATTTCAGTGCTGGAGGAATTGCAATAAGCTATGAAACTTTATCCCTTCTCAAGACTCTTCCGAGTCACTGGGGAACTCTGGATTCCACGGGTAATGGTAATCGCTCTATTCACTTAGAGAAGGGAAGGTACCACCTCGGGGGTCACATGACAATACGAGAGAGGTTAAACCAACTTCCAGCTGAGGTTTTACAGATACATTTGGGATCTTGGAATGATATTACCATATTATTGTGCTTTTACTCTTGTTTCTTTTGGCTCAGGGCTGAGGGAATGGTCTTGTGTAATAGATTTACCCAGGGAAAGTTTCACCTGATCTGAGCAAGACTGGGCTCTAATGTCATCCCATTTTCGTTTAACATATACGAAATGTCTCAGAGATGTTGTTGGTATTCTGAGACTTGTATTTATCTTTAATTTTTGAAAGACTTATCCAGGAAAAGAATCCAACACAGTATCTCAGGGGAGATGAGCATGGATTGAGAGTAATAGCTATTAAAATAAGAGAGGCGCTCAGGGAGATGACTGGTCATTCGATGCTTTTTTTCCCTTCAGAAACCTGCCAGATAAGAGTTACCTGATTCATATGCCACTGGGGTATCTAATAGTGCCAATTTTTAAGAACTTGTGCATCCACCTATGTTTTCCTGCAAAGATTTAATTGGATCAAGAAATAACTTTAACCCTAGTGATCACCCTAATAATCACGATTTAATTATGGAATAATCCCTGACAAATCATAATGTAACAATATGCTCTTTTTTTTTTTTAAATTATATACCTCCTTCTTAAAAAAAAAAAAAAAGCAACGGGTAAAGGAATATAACACCTGCTAAAATTGCTTTTTGTATAGGTTTCCATGACTTAAACAATGGATTATCTGTTATTAAAGGCCAGGTAGGACTCTTTTTCCTAAGAATTTATAGAGGAGACCAACAAATCATATTGCTAACAGAAATACATGAGTACAGGAATGACCAGAAAGTGCGCGGCACTTGTAGTTTGCTGCTTGTAAATGTTTGAATTTGTACCTCAGTATTTGAGTGTTTGCTATATGCAAGACACTGTGTCAGGTGTTGTGGTGTATTTTAAGTAAATTTAATACAATTTTTGTCTTCAAGGACCTTACAGTGTAGCTTGGAAGAAAGGCATTTTCATGAATAATAGCAAATAGAAGTCAGTAGTTGCCATAAGAGTGATTAAAATAAGGAGCCAGTGCGGATAGCCGGGGAGGACTGTGCTATTATGGTTATATTGTGCTGATCCTTTAGGACAGGTGTTACTGGTTTCAGAAAGGGCAACTCATACATAGAAAGTGGTGCATGTCAAAGCATAGAAAATCTGTACAGTAGTGGAGAAAAAAAGAAGGTGAGGTCTGGATTGAAAAGATTCTTGAATGCCAAGGTAAAGAACATTTACTTTAAGAGATGGTTGGAAGCCATTTGAGTAGGTTCTGATAAAATCACAGCAGTACTGTCAGAAGATAAATTTGGCCACATGTTGTGCAGCAGGAGAGTGTGGAAGAAGTTAAGACTAATGACCAGGGTATTATTCCTATGGAAGAAGACCAAGTTACACTAAGGTAAGAGTAGTTAAATTGGAGTTGAAAAGAATGAAAAAGGAAAAGAAATGTTATTTAAAAAGCAAGCAAAAAAAAAAAAAAGGTATACCATGGACAACTAATTGGGTGAGGAGGAATAAGACAAAGATGTAGTCTAAGATTTTGAGCTCAGTATGCATAAAATTGTGAGACAGTAAATAGAAATAGAGAAGTCATGTGTAGAAATACATTTTAAGGGCAGGGTGAATATTTTGATTTTAGATGTGTTGAGCTTGAGATGTTTGAAGAATATCCAGGTAGCAACCCTTAGCATGCAGCTGAGAAGAAGGGGAGACATGGTTCAAGGGAAAATTGAAAACTGGAGATTTATGAGTTAGATGCATAGATGTGATAACTGAATATGTGAAATTGGATATGACTTTTGAGGAAAGAAATTGAGAAGAGAACAAGGTTCAGGATGAAATATTGAGAAAGGCATCTATTTAAAGAGTGGGAAGAGAAAGAAAAACCAATAAGTACTGATGAGAAGACTATCAGGAGAAAATAAAAAATCAAACAATGTATATAGAGGAAGAATTATGGCAAGGATGGAGAAAACTGAATTTGGAATACTTACCAGTGATCTGAGATAGAGCTGGGTCAATAAATATATTGGAGTGGAAACATTTTGGAAAGGATATATGGGTGGAAACAAAGTGAGAAAAGAAATACTGACTGCTTTTTCAAGAAATTTGGCAATAATAGCAGGTGGGGAAGATAGAGGCTAGCTCAAAGGAAAAGGAGGACATAACTTCTAAATAGGAGAGATTGGAGCTCACTTGTGGGCCAAGGAAAGATAAAAATGCAAGAGAGAAGAGATAATGGTGGAGCAAAGTCTGAAAGGTGCCTTGGATGCCCTCTCATATTTTTAGATGAAAATAATTATCTTCTCTCCTTATTATTCTGTTGAATTTAAAAATGAATAGTATTTCTTTTAATGTTGAAACTAGTACATGCTTATTATTATAAGCAATAGGGAGAGCATATGAAAGAAAATAAAATCAACTTGTAATTTGCCATCCAGTGACAACCTCTCTTAATCTTTGTTGTATCACAAAGTTGTGCTCATACTATATGCAACTTTTACTCCCATCAATCACCCCTGAAGCCCTTCACATTTTAAAAATGTTGACTTTGCCTAAAGAGTATTCAGGCAACTATATGGAGATATCAGCATTCATGTAATCTTTTTTTATTGTTGGCTTTTGAAAATCATGTCTAAATATGTGTCTAAAATGTTTGCTATTAAAGCTATAATAAATATCTTTTACAGGTACGCTTCTGCTCATCATTGCTTATCTCTTTAGGATTGACTTAATAGATGTAATCCCTACAATAGAAAAAGGAAATATTTAAAAACTTCTCAACTACTAAAAATAGTTCCTTATAAAGAGTAAATGCTCACAAAATATTTGTTGAATGGATAGATGAATGAACAAATAAAATGGTACGTGTACCAATTTACTCTCCAAACAATAGTGTGTTAGTTTGGCTTTACCATAACAAACATGGAATCTTGTATTACTCCTATTTCATTCTAATTTTGACAGGCAGAGAGGGTATCTTACAGTTCATTTTCCTTTGTGATAAGTAAGATTATACATTGTTTTTCACAAGCTTATTAGCACTTTGTATTCTTTTTGTTACTTGATTGTTCCTGTAATTTGGTCTTAGGTTTTGCTTATTGATTTGCATGAAGCATTCATATTCTAGGACCACAAGTGATATGTATAAAATATTTTTACATCTTATTTCTTACCTTCTGTGTTATTTGATATGAGATAGTCGATGTAAGAATTAAAAAATATTTTATGGTCAATTTTATTGATGAGATAAATATATAATTTAGTTTAAAAAGTCCCAGATAGTGAAATAATTATTAAATTATATTTTTCTCCATTGACGGATTAGGTCCTTTCTTGTATCCTAAATGTTTGCCTATGAATTATGACTGGCTCCTGAGATATCTGTTCTATTCTATTTCCTGTCCGATGATTTGGGGGATAGTTCTATGTTATTTTAATTATCATACTTCTAAAATACCTCTTAATATCTAGTAAGAAAAGTTTCCCATCATATGTCTGCATTTTTCAAATTTCCAATTTCACTCCCGTGTTATTTATCTTTTCAGATACATTTTTGAATTTATCTTTTAAGTATAAAACAAATCACATTGGGATTTTGTTCTGACCTCAGGATATTCTAGCTATTATAATACCCAGGAAAGGGGGCTATCTTTCAATTTATTGCAAACTTTTATATCCTTTGGCGAAATTTGATTGTTTTCTTTATATAGGTCTGTTTTTCATGTCAAATTTTTTCCTATGTATTTTATATTTTTCTAGTAATCATAAATAAAATCCTTTTCATCTCTAAGTGGGCATTAAATAATATAGAAACACTATAAACTTTTGTAAATTTATTTGTACTTGGCATCTCAGCTTAGATCTTTACTAATTATAATTTAAAGTTGATTCCTCTGAATTTGCCAGGTGTACAGTCTTCAAATAGGGATAAATGTTACTTTCCAATTGTAATAGTTATGCCACTTGTCTATTCCACTTATGTATTCCATACTATATTGCACTACTCAAACTGTGAGGAGGTTTTATATGTATGAATGTATGTATGTGTGTATATGTTCATACACACGCAGACATATAGACACATATATATCAAAAAAATCATCCTCAAGGATTAGAGCCACGTGTTTCAACTATAAACCCACAGAAACTAGCATTTTGCTTGCCACAAAAATTATTATGTGCTAAGTATAGTATTAAATGTTTAATCTGACATTTCTCATTTCATCTTCATGCTAGTACATGATGAAGTTATTACTCATTTTATAGCTGAGCAAAACTGAATGCCAGAGAGATTAAGAAGCTTGCCTGCACTGGTGTAGCTAGAAAATGATAGAAGAGGTGTTAGGACCCACCTCTGGGGACACCTGAGTAGCTCAGTCCATTAAGTGTCTGACTTCAGCCCAGGTCATGATCTCGAGGGGTCCTGGAATGGGACCCCATGTCAGGCTCCCTGCTCAACAGGGGTCTGCTTGTCCCTCTCCCTCCACTCTCTCTCTCTCTCTCTTTCTCAAATAAATAAATAACATCTTAAAAAAAAAAGAAGAACCCACTGGCTTCAAACTGCTGTACTACATATGTACCTAGTAAGTATTTGTTGACTGACCTAGTAAGCAACTGATTGGATGAATGAATGATTGAATGAATAGAAGATGTGGGATTAGATGGATAAAAAGCACAAGAGACAGAACTGAATTTTGAGAAAACATATTTTATGCTTTTCCCCTTAAAGCTGCAGACATGGAGTCCAGAGGAGAAAAAATGACACTGTGATAGTTTTGAGGTGGAGGAAAGGGAATTTAAGGGCACATATTGTATAGGCTTATTCTTCTCAGGAAAGAAAGACTAGAGTCACAGTAAGGAGAATGAAGTGAATTGAAGGGGTTTGAAGATTTAAGACAGACGGGACAGAACAGCTACATGGGACTGTTATAGGCAGTGCAGAAGAGATGAATGGGAATATTTCTGAGTAGCAGAGGATCCGGGTTAGGTGGTAGAATGTCATTCAGTTTGTGGGATTGGTTGGTGGTGCTTTGTCATTGAACCAGAAATCACATGTTGACCAAGGAGCTAGGCAAAGGCTCAACAATACTAAAGGAGCAGATAATATGAAATATGAAATATCCTATATTATATACTCCTGCTTCTAACAACCTATGCTATGAGCAAATATATATACGGTCATATATATATATCTAGATAGATAGATATTTAATATATATTTTTATAACGTAGCTTCCAATTTTTATACTTTTCAGGGGAAAATAATCCATAATTTCTCCTTATAGTCAATGTGATAGCTCAATTATTGACCAACCAATGGTCAGTTGGGTCAGCTACCATGAACTGCAGCTGAGAAATCTACCAATCGACTCTTTCTTGTTTCAGCAGGTTCAGATGTGTCAATCAAGAATGGGACCAGGGGCCCCAGTCCTCAATTCAGGAAAGAGATTATGATTTGCTTCTTAGTTTCATTGGAATGTTGCCCATATACTCACTTCTAATGCATGGACACATGTTATACAAAGCATCCATGTTATAATTTTTTTTCGTGTAACTAGCATTCTGTTTTCCTATATTCCTTTTGTAAAAATACACTAGTATTGCCAAAAAAAGGCATGTTGAAGATACGATGTATGCATTAGAGGGATTTAAGCTGATTCCTCAGCTACTCAGGGAAAAAAAAAAAAAATCCCAGCTGTTTAAATCAGGAAGAATTAGACCTAGTTTACGAATTAGTACATCATTTAAACCAAACCACTTTTGGTGCTTTTTACTTGGTCAAACAAAATATTTTTGTTTTTCTTCACTTTTTCTTTTCAGCTCTAATTCCTTCAGGCTGTTGTTAGTTCACCAAGAATAAAAACAACTTGCTTTAACAGAGATTTCAGTAAAAGAATTAACAGATACTTTAATGTCTAATAATGAAAAAGTTCAATTTTTTAAAATAATGATATTATATATAATTAAAATGATTTGACAAAAACCTAAATAATACATACTGAAGAATTTATACATTTAAAATGAACTTCAGCATTAAGTTTAGGAAACTAATTTAGTATTTATATCACATGCTCTGTAGGAATTACATTTAAGTTCATTTTTTTCCACAAACTACTATGGATTTATTTAATAAAATTTAGACACTTTGCTATTTTAGATTTATGCTCAGAAATTATGAACTTTTACTATTTTCTTTGATGCTACCTTGCTTCCACTTAGAAATATTACAAAATTATCACCATAGCACATGTAGTATGGTGAGCGCTGTGAATTGTGTAAGACTGTTGAATCACAGACCTGTACCTCTGAAACAAATAATACATTATATGTTAAAAAAAAAAAGAAAAGATAGTAGGAAGGGAAAAATGAAGGGGGGCGGAATCGGACAGGGAGACGAACCATGAGAGACTATGGACTCTGAGGAACAAACTGAGAGTTCTAGAGGGGAGGGGCTAGCCTGGTGATGGGTATTAAAGAGGGCACGTACTGAATGGAGCACTGGGTCTTATACGTAAACAATGAATCATGGAACACTACATCAAAAACTAATGATGTAATGTATGGTGATTAGCATAACATAATAAAATAAAATAAAAAAAATAAAGTATCCGTAAAAAACAGAAAAAAACAAAAAAAGAAATATTACAAAATTATCAATTATTTGGAAGTAATAATTTAAGAAAAGAGCCTTTTTATAGAGTTACAAGTAGTTAAGTAAAAATGTGTTACCTTTGCTTTTGGTTAATAATAAATGGACTTAAATTTTTTACAGTGAATGCCGGATTTGGTAATATTTATGTGATGAGACTACATTTATTTCATGTCCGTGACCTTCCCCATTTTTGAAACTATGTTGTTACATTTTAGTAATATTACAATTTTATTATTCTCCAATGGGAGGAAAAGTATGTCCTTTAATTGCTTTCAAGAGAATATGGGTTTTTGTCTGTTTGGGTCATATACAACAAAAGGAACAGAAGGGAGCAGGGTTTTTTTGACCTTGAATTTGAAAATAAATAGGGTCTCACCTATCAATGACAAGATTTTGGTAGTTCAAAATGTGTTCCACAAATAATCCTATGACATGTTTGTAGACTTTAGTGTTTAAATATAATGTGTGCTCTGGTTGGGTTCTGCAGGCTGTTTTTACTTTTGGCTTTTACATTCCACAAAAGTTCCAAAAAATCAGCAGGAACAGTGCCAATTAATTTATAATGCTGTTTTTGTGTTTCTGAACAAGGTACCTTGGTAATTAAGAGAAAAATTTATGATAAATATAAAGCAATGCAAATTCATTTGTTTGCCTGAAACCTACCTGCTATTTATTTAGATCGATCTTTGGAAAGATTCCTTAAATTGAATCATATTATGAAGAGGAGTGATATTTAGAACAGAGATGGGCAGGATACTATGGATTGATGTGTTAGAATATATTATGTTATATTAAAGTCAGACAAAGCTATGGTAGTCATTAAAACTTTGAACAAATTGATAAGGAAGTTCTTAGTCTCCCCTGAGGAAGAAAATAAACTATAGTGAGAGTAGATCAATAATATATTGTGAAAAGGAAGATGTATAACTCAAATATGCTATATCATGTTCATTTGAGTCCCCGATTTAAAATCTCATATTTGTGTGTGATGGTAGAAGTGCAGAAAAGTCATAGTCTTGTGTGCTGTTCTTGTAATAAATGTTATAACCATTTTTATTTACACAATATATATTTAATCTGAATTTATCTCAGTCTATATTAAATGAAAAGACTGCTTTACTTTTAATGTCAGCAACTAAACTACACTTATTCCCCCAGAGGAGACTAATACAGTTTATGGTGTAGCCTGGGCAAATAAAATATCTTCATACTCACAGGTAGGGGATGGAAACATTTATTTTCCTTAGGAACGAGGCCGTATTATTCTCATCTTTCAAGTAACAATAGCTTTGGATGAACACTCGCAAACTTTACACATTTAGTTAACGCCACTGTCCTGGTCTTTTTCATGATAATGATCATCAAAGTTATGATTGAAATATTGCAAAAAAACCCCCACAAAACTTTGATGTGAAACTGGAGGAAGAAAAAGATGTTCCAGCTAATGGCTTGTCTATTTTCAAAGAAAAATCTTCTTGTGAAGCTGCCGTGTAGGAAATGCACTAGTGATACTGACTACATTATTTTTTGTTAGAGGATTGTGAAGATTCATTTTATGTGTTTATTCACATTAAACTAAGTAATACCTGATATTGGAGATTGCATATATTCACAAACAGTAGCATGGTGTTAGAGACTATATGTTCACAAATCGTAATTACGGCCAACATGTACCACAAATATTATATGTCAGGCACTATTCCTCCCCACAGTCCTATAGGGGTAAGTACTTTTATTTTGCCAATTGGGGAAACCGAGGCAAAGAGTAGTGAAACATAATTCCTGAGGTCAAATCACTTGTAAAAGAAGAACCTAAATTTGAATTCAAGTAATTTGACTCTAGAGCTCTTTATTTGTCCCGAGATCGCATTAAAAAAAAAAAAAAAAATTCTGTTTCAGGGCTATACCAAAACAAAGTGACAGAATAAATGTTAATTGAAGGCCTGCACTGTCCAATATGATAGCCACCAGCCACATGTAGCTATTTAAATTTAAATGTGAATTAATTACAGTTGACCCTGGAACCAGGGGGTTACGGCGCTAACCCCTGACCTTTCTCAGGCTCTGTTTTTAGTTTTTCCCCTGGAATCCTTTTCCTTCCTTGTCTGCTTGGCAAACTCTTCCTCTGCTTGAAGGCCCACCTTGAATGTGGCCTTCCTTTAGAGTCAGATTTACTGCACCTTTGTGTTTTACACTCTATGCATATCATCTCTGCCAAGTTTTGTCTCGCTTTTGCTGTAGTTATTTTATTTAAGTTGATCTGTCTTCCCAGTCAGATTGTGTGGAGCTCAGAGACCTTAATGCCTAACAGAAAGTAGGCATTCAATTATTATTCAGTTGCACTGAAATAGGGATAAAAAATAGTTAACGGAGAATTGAAACCTGAAGGTTGAAGATGAAGGTTGATGATGAATCCTGTTGCTGATTTTTCCTCTTTCCCTGATGCTTGTTACCCCTCTCATTGCCTTTTATTGGAATAACCCTTCCTGAGGGTTCTGTTCTTAATATCCTTTGTGTTTTGTTTTTAGTGCCACACAAGATAACCCAGGGACCACAGGCTTGTCTGAGTTCAAAGCCAGTGTTTGTAACCACCAAACTGCACCACCATATCTCTAGCTGCCACCACTTGATTTGAGCTTGGTGGGGAGCTGACCTATTCTGAGTCTGCTCACCAACCTATCAGCCTGGCACATTGAGGGGTGAACACTTGTGATTAAAATGAGGTTACGTTGTGGTTCTGTAGCCACCGCTCATTTATCTTCTGCTTTCTCCCCCGAGATCTTGCATTACCAAAGTCGTTTTGTCTAACTTGACAGTAACCCTTCGTCAGAAAAATGACATCGTGCATCTGAAGCACTGTCCCATGTGGGTGAGGTGCTGGGCTGAGTTTGTAATGCTCAGAAAAGGAAACAAGATAAAGTACTGAAAAAAAATAAAAACCTACACATAAATGATCTTAAAAAGATTATAGTTCATTTAGAAGGCATTTTTACAGAGAGAAATTTCTGGAAACATTTTACAGTGTTAGGACAGAACGATTATGAAGGGATTTTTTGGGTGGCAGGTGTAGATGAATAAGCTAAAATACCTCCTTTCTTTGGGGGTAGAGGTCTTTGCTGTTGTGATGTTTTTCTTTTTTTCCTTTTTCCTTGTTGCTGTTCTCCTGTCAGAGACAGCTAAAAAGAAACTTGAACATCTTGATGCAAAGTTGGTAGTAGGTTCACAATTCAGCAGCTTGGAGCACAAGATGAGGTACCAATCTCCAGTCCGAGTACTTGGGGGAGGAGGCTACCAAGATGAATAAAAATTGATTCCTGTTCTGGTTAAATGTACAGCCTGTGGGGGGGACAGTTCTTCCCCCGAATCTTAAACAATAAAAAAATCGTGAGGGTATGCATGTAGCTCAAATAAAATCAACATTTATACTTTAACTTTAGTCCTTACCATATGCTAAACTTTTAAAGAGGAGGACGCATTGTGGGGGTGTGGCTAAAATAATTAGAAACAGGACTTCATACTTGTAAGGGCTCTCACCAGAGAAGTGGATGTAGACGTGGAATGCCATGCCACAGAATACTCCATTTCTCGCTCTCTCTCTCTTTTTTTTTTTTTCTGACTAAGATATTCTTGCCAGCACCCCACAGGTTTAGATTTAGGGAGCAGGTATAAAGATGACTATGAATTTGGGGATGACAGTTTTATATGCGTAATGCTCCAAAAAAGCTTTTATTCACTTGCTTTATACTTACAGATATGAACGTTTGTCAGTTTTCAATTAGTTGATGAGCAAATCTCTGCCAAGCGGGCCAAAGTTCACAGTGTGCTCTGACGGAGTCTTACCAGGCAGGCTGGATTCTGCCCACTGTGGGCAAAGATGCCCAGTAACGAAGGAACCAGAGCAGCAAAACAGCGCTGTGTATTCTGAGAAAGGTTGCAGTCTGCTTTGCATTCAGACAATGAAGATTTGCACTTGGGGTTTGGGGGAAAAAAGAAAAAAAAAGAAAAGGATGTGAAGGAAACAAAACAGAATGAAATGGAAGCAAAATGTTGGCAAAACTCAAATTGCATTGGATTTATACTTATTGGATTTTTGAAGTAAGCTGACAAGAAAAATTACCTTCATTGCAAATCACTGAAGGGCTTTTCTATAGAATAAACACACTCACAGAGAAGAGCTAATTCAAAGGAAGCTTCAGTATGTTAATATAATAATTAAGCAGTAAGGCACAACAGGCAGCCCATTTCTAAGGAGCTCAGCATGCCTCAGGTGGGGTATAAGGTACAAGGCTGAAGGCTAAATGACTTTAACCACCTGAGATTGCCTATAATCATCTTAAAATATGATACGAGATGAATATTGCCCTCATTGGAAGGTATTTACTTATGCAAATAAGGAGAAGGAACCAAATTCTCTGTATTTTGTGGGCAGTCTTTAAGAGTTGAATTATTGGAATCAGCCTCAAAACTTGGAAACTTCAATGCTTCTAATTGGAGCCTGCATTTTCCCATGTTCTTGGTGGTCTTTTTTTCCTTTTCTGAGTGGCTCATCTTTTCATCCTTTTTTTGAACCGTCCTGTGGCCAAATTATTTCTGTTTGTAAAACTTGTACACTCTCTTTGGCTTATTAGTTGTGTGTTTGTGTGTGTGTGTGTGTGTTTAAGGTGGTTTTGCTAAAGCAGCTCAACAGCCTTGTGCCTGGGTAGCTTCATTTACCACGAAGCAGATCAGATGCTACTGTGCGCAAGAGGCCTCTGGAATCTTGTGGAAATGTACATTCTGATTTTGTAGGTCTAGGGGAAAGCCTGAGGTCCTGTATCTCTGAAAAGCTCCCAGGAGATTACAATATAAATGGCAACCTCTATTAGGTCTTTCAAATATCAGAGAGCCATGTGATGATAGGAAAATAAAGGCTATAAGATAGGGAGGTAAAAAGACCAATGTTTTCAAGCAGTTGACACTCTTTTCTGGTTGTTGATAATTGATCTGATAAGGAAGAAATGACAGACCATGAACCATGAACTTGCTGGGGATTAGAGATAAACAGATTAGTCTTATTTTGAGTCTGGGTGATATGGCTAAAGACAAGAGAATTCCATTTTGATATAAATGTCACAAGAAAATCTCAAGTCAGTGACATATTATAGCTTTGGGACTTTGTTAGCAGTTCAGTTAAGTCCAGGTAACTGGTGACTAGAAATAGATCGAGAGGAAGGAGGTGAAGACTGGTTTTAACTGAATAGGCAGAATGGTTTTCCACAGACACTTGATACTTTCCTTCTGTGTTTTGGCATTCTATTATGTTTGTGGATTTCTTTGGGCCCTAAAGGTAATGTGAACATGAATTCCATAAATCTGTAGTAAATGAAACTGGTGAGAAAAATAAGACAAATGCTATTTTCTTGAACTCTCTCTAAATGGAAACAAATGATGTTTTTGTTCGTCTGTTTATTTTGTCTTGTTTTTGTTTTTCCAAACAAGAAGTGTCTGGGTGGGGAAGTGCTCACAAGTATCCTGAGCATTCAATGTGAAACAGCCTGAACTTCCAGCTTCTCATTTGCTGCAGTGTTTAATTCTGATTATTTATTTAGCCTTAATGATGGCCAGTCAATCCGAAGTCCTAAGAAGGAATGATTCTCTTCTGAAATGGGTTAAAAATTTCCCTGGCTTGTGATTTCAAGTTCACCCCCAACCTCAACTGTATTTCCTTAAAGCATCCACAACAATCTGAGCAAAGTATGGTCTGCCATACTTGCTAATGGCCTCTTAGAAATATTTCTTGGTGCTGGTATCTGGTCTTCATTCTTCTCGTATCCTTGACTTGACTTGGTTGGGTTCTTCATGATCTCTCATCTGGGTTACTGTCCTTGTGAGTGATGTGAAACTCAGAGTTCTTGTCATAGTCTATAAGAATGATACTCCCATAGAGTTGTCCAGTACATGGCCTGTGCAGCCTTACACAAGGGTACTCTCCCTCACAGTAGACTTTACCCCTCCATGAGTGACCCTTGCACAACTTCCCTAAGGCTGTTCTCACAAAGCTCATAAAACTCAGTGCCTGATTAGCTCCCTTTTCCCTTAGACCAAACACCTTAACATGGTAGAAAACTCCAGTCCAAGCTACCTCTGCAGTTCCATCTCCTGTCACCCCACCTAAGTTCAGGGTACTACTTGTCTCACTTGGCCCACACTTGTTCCTATACACCTCCTTTTGTGTGTCATTCCTCCTGTCTAGAATTTTACTCAAATGTCTCTTCCTCTAGAAGCCTTCTCTAATGCTACTGGACAGAATTAATTCCTTACTTTCATTTTGTTGGTACTTCCATAATTATTTATATGCATATTTTGCCAGTTATATTGTATTATACTTATATTTATGGCTATTATCCCTATGAAATGGTTCTATTGTCAATTTCTTATCTTTTTAGCCCTGCATAGCTTTGACATCTGATTTCACAAGGTTGACTGGTAGTTAAGCCAGGGGGCTGGGATGCCTCTCTTTACTTGATACTTCTGCATATGACATCTTTTCCTACTGCCTGCCAGGATGCAGAGAGCAGCTCTCTTAGGGAGAGGACAAAGAAGATGATGTGGGAAGGCTATGATCCATCACCAACAGCGCCCCAAACCTCTCACACCCTCAAGTGTCACTTGATACTAGCTGCTAGATAATCATTATTGATTGCTTTGACAGTAATAAGAATACTAATGTTAACATTTGCTGAAGAGAAGGTCTTAATACCAGGTATTGAGTATTTCCATTCATGATCTACTTTAATTCTCATCCAGCCCCAGAAGTATATGTCTTGTGAAGCTAATGAAATTTAAGTTTTCAGGGCTATTCATTTACAAGGGTTCCTTCCAAAGAAAGCCCTGTTTTTAAATTGCTTGTTAAAAATGCATAGTTCTCTTTCAGATTCTAAATAAACATAATAAACATTCTTTCATACCTAATTGTGTGTGTGTGTATGTATGCGTGTATGTGTGTGTATGTGTGTGTGTGTGTGTGTGTGTGTGTGTGTGTGAACTTCCAGCTTCTCATTTGCTGCAATGTTTAATTCTGAATATTTATTTAGCCTTAATGATGGCCAGTCAATCCGAAGTCCTAAGAAGGAATGATTCTCTTCTGAAATGCGTTAAAGATTTCCCTGGCTTGTGATTTCAAGTTCGCCCCCAACCTCAACTGTATTTCCTTAAAGCATCCACAACAATCTGAGCAAAGTATGGTCTGCCATACTTGCTAATGGTCTCTCAGAAATATTGTGTGTATATATAGTATTTGACTTTAAGGTTTTCAACACCTGTGTGCACATATGAAATACTTTCCTTTAAGGAAGATCAGCTTGCAATATATATATATATAATATATATATGTATTATATATTAATATATATAATACATATACAATATATATAATATATAATATATATAATATATAATATTAATATATATATAATTTTTTTTCCTTTAAGAAGATCCTCCAAATGGTATAAGCCTCAAGACCCACAGAGCCTAGACCTGCCTTGCCTTGCCCTATAAGGTATATATTGTAAAACATTGCCATAACATCAAAAGTGCACTCAGATACTTTAACTACAGAAAATACAGGGTTGTATCATTGCCAAGTTAATGAAAAATGATACTTTTAAATTGGTCTGTTCTGTCACAAAAACACCAAATGTAAGACACTGAGATATACACTGTGAACAAGGGACAACACCCTGACCTGAGAGAGTCCCAAATGATCGCAAGCAATCACTTCTGAAATCCCAATCCTACTGGGCCCTTCATTTGGGAAAGGGAACCAAGTGAAAACTAGCAGGCAGTCACCAGGAGGGTGATCAAATGTGAATGCTCATTTCATTAGGGTTTTACTTCATCTGTGTATTTGTGTCATCTATGAGAACTAAAGATCAGAGAAGTTAACTAACTTGCCAAAAATTGCATAGCTATTAGTGATTGAGCTAGGTTCCAAACTGAACTTTGTCTCTATGAATGTTTGCTGGTTAATTTTAATACTTAAGACAAAACTAAACAGAGAACGTTATTATTGACTTCCTTCTAATCCCTTCTGCTGCTCTTTCTGGAGTCCCTTTATCCTAACCCTTTCCTCATGGCCTCAGGGAGAAGTGAGGTCTCCAGGACATCATGATGAAAGGATTGACACCTGTCCTAGGTCTTTTCTAACTCCCGTGATCTACTTTCAAGTTGTCATCCAAACTTTAGAATTGGGCTTGCTCATTTATTTGTTTATTCCCATTGGTATGTCAAATTCTAAAACTTTCTGCAAAATAAGACTTTGACTTACACATTGCCATTTCATCTCTTACCTCCCTTGTTTCCCTGGAGTACCCAGACTAATACAGATTTCTTTGACCCGGCCTTTGGAAACTGACCAGTTCTCACCCAAATATACACCTCTGTCCTACATTCTCATGGGAATCTCTAGTCTGGCAGGGGCTGGCAGCATTCATCTTTGGCAAGACCTGTGAGTCAGACAAGGCTCACACCATAATAGAGAAGGGGTTTACCGGGAATACCTTTATAGGTGATGTCTTTTTTTTCTGAACCATCAATTAAGGAGCAGCTGCAAAGGAAAGGAAATACTCCAAATGAACATTGTCTGGAAAATCTAAGATATATATCTATGCAGAAGCATTTTTTCTAATAAATATTGATCAGTTTGAATCTTGAAAAGTTCAACCTTTTGTTAGAAATCTTCCTCAAATGTATTAATATTTTTCTATTTTCTTTGATGAGGTACATTGAAGAAACTCTAACAATTTCTTAATAACTTGGGATCAGTATAGTGAACATAATTTATCTTATTCAGCACTAACTTAGGGATGCTCTCATGGTAGGGCATCTCTGTGTTAATGCAGAATAAAATAATTGCTATTCATATTTATTGTAGTGATGTTCATACTTAGTATAGTGATTAAGTCCTTATACTAAAAGACTCCAGATTGCTCTGCAACTAGTTGTGAGTGTTGTGTCTCATTTCTCAATCTTTTCCTTGCCTGTAAAGCTATTAGCTGTTGCTTCCTGCTTTCCTCAGTGGGCCTGCCTTTAACAAAGGTTATTCCCCTCTCTCTAGAACAGCGTATCTCAACAGGGGCAATTTTCCCCCAGGGGATATTTGGCGATGTATGGGGACATTTTTAATTGTCACAATTTACAGAGGGATGCTACTGGCATCTAGTGAGTGGAGGTCAGGTTACTAAACCTCTTAGAGTGCACTGGCCGGACCTTCACAACAGAGAATTACCTGGGTCAAAATGTCAACAGTGGCCAGGTTTAGAAACACTGTTCTAGGATTGCAGAAAAAGTGAAGAGTTCTAAAGGAGGATCCCGGGAGCTTTGTCTAAAGTTAAAAAAGAAAAAAAAAAAAGTGTGTGTTGGTTCATGTTCATTGGTAAGGTCAGGGGCCAGTTTCATTTATTTCTCAAAAACAAAACTATTTTCATGGATTGAGGTCCTTTGACCTCCAGCTGGGTGGGACCTTAGTATCTGACTTTAATTAAGGTCTTCAACACCTGTGTGCACACACAAACAACTTTCCTTTAAGGAAGGTCAGCTTGCAATTTTTTTTTTTTTTTCCTGTTCTGGAGTTATTTGGCTCAAATGCTATTGCCACATTAAAGGTTTTTCACTGTGGTATAAATGCTGTGGTATGTAGTATATTTCTAAGGGATTTCAAATTTCTATTTACAACTACTTTTATGCTAACTGTGTAAGTCATATGCTAATTGTTTAAGTCTTTTCTGCTGTGATTTGATAGTATTGGGAAAACTGGTGACCAACTAGGCCTTTCACTCCTGCTTTTTTTTTTTTTTTTTCTTAACAACATTCTTCAGGGAAACTTGATTTTGAACAACAAAAAGGTAAAAGGTCTACAGTGACATAATTCTTTTTGAAGGAGATTCTAGTGAAAGCCACTTGATTAACTGTAACCTTCTACTTCTTTACCCCTTCTTGTAGGTTTTCCAATAGTTAGAAGTCATTGACTCCAAAGGGAATCTTGCTGCTAAGGGCTGGGTCTGCATGAACTCTAAGAAGTGCCCAGTTCTGACCTCCTCACTAAATGGGCTCGAAGTAGGAAATCAATTCTTTCAATCTTAGAATAAAGATAAATTATAGTTTCTGGATGCCCACCTAATCTCAATGAAAGTTTATTCTGCTTTACTAGGTTATGGAGGATATTTGTTTAAATGATTTTACACAAAGATGTAAAATCTTTCTATACCAGTATTTAGCATATACCTTACTATATGTATATCTTGATATATAATGCATTAGCTAGGGAAGTACTTTTTTTTTTTTTGGAATGCATATTTGGCTAATTTGACTTGATTCCCTTGCATTTTACCAATTATGTACATTTATTTAGTGCATAAAAAGTGTAACAACTAATATTGAGGTGTAAATGAGTATGCATGTTCTACCACTGTTTTATTCAAATGTGATGTGTCAAAATCAATTTGATATGAAATGCAGAGTGATAGATGAGAGTGATAGATCTAAGGTATGGATAGTACAGTATGGAATTCTATCAATCCCCAAGCGGCATTGGAAAATAAAGAGTATAATATGATCTTTAATATAAGAGTTTCTTGGTGCACATGAAATTGATCAGATATTATAAATTAGAGTTATACATACATTTCAAGAGGAAAGTTAACTTACGACAACTGTGACTTTGTGTATATATTTATATTACTTTTCTTGTTTGTATACACAAACAAATTTGAAAGTAAAAATAATCCAATAAACTTCAAATAATTTTTCAGTACTTTCATTAGTGTTTTTAATTTGATATTTTACAATCATGTTTTCTAGTTTTTATTTTTCCTTGGAAAGTTACTATTTAATTTTGCTCATGTTTAAAATTTTAAAGGCTGTCTTCAGTGTTTTTATATATCACTTATTGTCACTTTTAGATGAAAAGTATTCTTTATGTGTCTATTGTAACATTTGTAACTTTAAAAAAATTAGTTTTTGTTTCTCAAGGTCTCATAAACCATACTGTTTAATGTAATGATTTCTTTGTTGAGTCTTATAAGAAATAAGCAAAAGTAGGTGGAGAAAGTGTAGACTTTTCAGTATGTTATATCAAATTACAATTACCATATTAATAGAGTATTTTTTAACTTAGAAATTGTAACAGTTCTACTTGAAAAGAAAGCAGTCATTTTTGTACTTTGAAAGAATTTCTAAAGGTGAACTTGGAAGAAAAGATTAAAGGAAGATGGAAATAATTGATGATCCTTTTATAAGTTTTTAGAGAAAAAACATGCAAGCATTGTCTTATGAAAAAGTTTTTTCTTACAAAACTGCACTTATATCTGAAATATTGTTGTCATATGAAAGCCTTAATTCCACTGAAGTGTTCATATGCATAAACTATATACATAGCTGTCCTTGGTTGGAGGAGCAAATCTCTTTTGAATAATTTTTCTTTATACTCTTCCCATTTTTGTATAAATTTTCTTAGAAGTCATAAATGAAGCATTTCCCCCCCACTCTGGGACAAAGCCCTAATAAAAATAGCTAAATTAAGATTATTTTGTAAATTAAATATCTTTCTAAGGTACCAAAATGCAAAGGGCTAGTGGTTTTTGTTTTTTTGTTTTTTGTTTTTTTTAGATTTAGTTATTTATTTCAGAAACAGAGAGAGAGTGGGCGGGGGAAGGGAGAGGGAGAGAATCTCAGGCAGACTCCCCACTGCAAGCAGACTCCCCAGTGAGCCTGGAGCCTGATGCTGGGCTCCATGCTGGGCTCAATCCCATGACCCCGAGATCATGACCTGAGCTGAAATCAAGAGTCGGGCGCTTAACCTACGGAGCCACCCAGGCGCTCCCCAAATGCCGAAGTTTTAATGTGAGAGTCATAGCTGCAGTAATCATTTTGCTTTGATATTCCCTTTTCCTGATTCATGTCTCTTTAACCACAATTTTTTATCAAATTTTATACAGAAAGAAGCAGTTGTTTTCATTGACTCTCTACTCTCACCAAGAAAGATATGTGTAATTTTAACATAGCTAGAAAGTATCTATATGCAATTATAATGTGGTGTTTTCCATGAATGAGTTTCTGCCTCTATTCATTCGAGTGATTTAAACTTTCCTGTTTTCTTGTTATACCTAGATTTTACATCAGATATGTAGAGGGAAAGAATCAATCTCTTTTAATCATTCCTCTCAGTGCTTTGAGACACCAATTCTCTGTGACAAGTTCTGAGCCTGGGTTTCCAGGCAAGGCTTATCAGAAGTTTAAGATTCAGCCTAAAAAGTACGAATTTAGATGCCCCTGTTCACTACAGCTGTAAACGCCACTGTAAAAGAGAGTGCATTGCACATCTAGAAAAATCTGCTCTGAGCTTCCCTAAGATGATGCTGAAGTGTGGCATTGTGAATTCCAAAATGAATTCATGAAGAACAACACTGGAGATCAAATGTATTATGTGTGTGTATCGCAGCTAACATGGCAACTGGAACACAGAGCCTTTTTTTCTCACTTTCTGCCAGCCATAGCTTAAACTTCCCACAGAGGATGGGGATTAACAGCCTGTCTCCTTTGGGGTGGGGGGAGTTTGAGTCAAATAAAATGTAGGATCTGCAAATGGAGCTCTGAAATGATGTAGTTAACATTACATATGTAGTCTATTATGGTAACTGAGAACATGTGTGTCATAATGTTGGGCAAACCGATTCTAAAAATGGGAGAGAAGAGAACAAAAACTGACCCCCAAATTCTGCTCAAATCACATGATCCAAACAAGATGCGCTGTTAGGAAAGATTTAATAGAATACAATTCTCTCCTGTCCACCATGCCTATCCCTACCCTTTTCTGCCCCTCCACATTTCCCCTCTTAATTTTTAGATATAGTTTTCATGTATCAATTTGGATGACTAATTTCCTTATTATGCTGGAGTGCCAGTGTATCTTTTAGACTTTACTAGTCTTCTCTGAACCCAGGGATAGCTTTAAAATACCATGAACTCGAAATATTTCCCAAGAAAAAAAAAAATGAAAACCCTCTGACATAAGGACCTGAGAGGATAGAGGACCTGGAAGATATCAAGACTGTTAGACCTTAGGAGACACTGACCATGCATTTGGCACCTTGATCACTTACATCACTGGTGAAAACCACTGATGCTGTTTGTGCTCAGGTGTTCATAGCCCTATCTGGAATGAGTCACTCGAAAGGGAATACATGGGGAATAAGTACAAATGTGGAAATGATAGCTCAATCCCAGTCTGAAGAATTACTAAGTGCAGAGTGGGAGATAAGTGGTAGGAAATTAGAGCACACGAAAGAGTTAGACTGAGTATCAAGCAGAAGAAGGAACCAAACGTTCTGAAACGTGAGTTGCAAACATGGCGGATAGCACACATGCAGGGCACCGGGGCACTGATATAATGAAGTTAATTTGAAACTTAGCCAAATTTAGTGACTGTTGTGGGGTTTCATATTATTTTTTTTCTTTTCCTCTCATTGACTTGGTGACTTTTGTTTGTTTAGCCTTGCATTGTTCTCAACTCATTGTTCAGTTTAAAATGTAAACATGACAATATACTTTAAAATGTGTCATTTAGGGGCGCCTGGATGACTCAGTTGGTTAAGTGTCCAACTTGTGATTTTAACTCAGGTCATAATCTCAGGCTTGTGAGCTCCAGCCCCATGTTGGGCTCTGCACTGGGTGTGAAGCCTACTTAAGATTCTCTCTCTTCCTCTCCCTTTGCCCTTCCTCTCTCTCTCTCTCTCAAAAAAAAAAAAGAAAGTCATTTAAATTCTTATTGGTGCTATTGCAAACTCCTGTGTTTTAACCTGAGCTGCGGGAACCCCTCCTCTATTCATTTTCTGGGGATTCTAGAACACCAGCTCATCAGCAGATATTTTTAAATCAAGGAGAGGGAGAGTATAGTCAGTAGTCAGTTTATAGATGGAAAATTAAATGGACTATGAACACGTGACATTCTGGGGTTGTACACCCTATCAAATACTGCTTAAGAAGATGGAGAAGAATAGGTAAATCACCATCCTTCCTTCTCTCCTCCTTATACTTCTACCCCAATAGCTCTAGCAGACATGGAAATTTACAGGATAAATGCCAGATAATACTTGCCAAAGGGAAAAAAAATAGAATTTCTAACTCTAAATCCACATGGTTACTTTTGCTTGCCAATCGTGTCTCTAAAATGTCTTTACAACATTCTTTCTCTCTCTCATTCTTGTAGCTAAGTGTGGGCCTCTTTAACTTCCCACTTGTCATTTACCTTGCCTCTTGCTGCTACGGTAGTTCCTATTCTCCCCTTCTTTAGCCTCTCCTCATTTTAATTCCTTTTGTGAACATTTGCCAATTTAATATTCCTAATGAAACTTACCTACAATGTACAATGACATGTCCCTTCTTAACAGTTTCAAAAAATTTACCAGATATTAGCCAAATATCCTTAACTTGATACTCAATGCCCTCCTATAATATGGTTCCACTTTATTTACAAGCTTATCTCCAAATGATGACTTTTAGGCTCCCTTATTCTAGTCAAATGGCCTCATTATTGTCCTGACTCAAGCCATAGTTTCCCACTCTCGAGTCTTTGCTGTCACTGGTCCTAGGTCTAATAAGCCTTCTTTCCCATTGTTATGTTCAGTGGTGCCATGCTGACCCAAGACATTTTCCCTGATTGTTTTACTTAAGTCATCACTTATGAAATTTTTATATTTGTACATGTTTTGTGGCACACCAATTTCTATCTTATAGTATAGTTCTCACATAGAGCTATATTTGAATCTGTATTTTTATCACATCTATCTATATCTGATGTGTCTTTCTTGGCTGTATTATTCAACCCATATTCCTTACATGCATGGTCTGGATAAGATTTACCTTTATATTCCCACTGCTCCTAGCACATGGCTTGATGCATGAAAACCTTCAAATATCTGTTGAGTGAATTAATAAATACTCTTCAGAGTTTTAACACTTGGTGTATCTTAAATGCATTCACATGAGTTTTGCAGATGATTCTAATTGCTTAATTTTTCTTTACAAACACTGTGATTTGCCCATAGTTCTTGGTCATCTATGTCTTTTTTTCAGAAGACGGTATCTGGAAAGGCACTTGGAAATTCTACATTTTAATTGTTCTCAAGATTGAGTCAGCTTAGTCATATCTTATCAATTACACAGGAAAGTTTATTTTTTTTCATAGAAAATAAGAAACTGAAGAGAGCCCTGGAGAAGATTTCACAACTCTGTTTAGTAATCTAGAATTATGGGGTCTCATAAAAATTATGTCATCAGTTGCCAGAGGGTAAATTAATTTATTATTCCTAGTTGTGTGTAATGAGAGAAACAACTGATCATTTTGATATGATGTAAACAAAAGAAAATTGGAAAAGTTAAGAAAATATCCATACTATTGTGGTCATATAAGATATTTGTAGTAGTAGGTATTCAAGGATACTCAAGACACATTTTGGCTTGAATTACCTGATTCAAAGACACTCTTCCCTACTAATATGAATTAAGACTATAAATTTTAATATTTTTTATAAATAGTAATCATTTTGTCTTACTGAGAATATATTTGGGTTTATGCTTGCCAAAATAGATGTTTAAAAAATGTTTTAAAAATTAGGCAATGATATTTTTCATGTAAATAGATGCCAAATAACTGATTTGGCCAATTTTGTGATTTATTTCACAGTTTACAGGATAGTTTCACTTACATTTTTTCATTTAATTTAATTTTCGAAATAACCCTATGAGATGTGTAGGATTGATTTATTTTACACATGAGAAAACCAAATTATAACAAATTTAGGTTTTGAATACCCAGAACTAGCTAGGTGCGGAGATATACCTTCAGATTCTAGGCTAGTGTCTTTCAAAGCACCATTCACCTTATAGTAGTATACTATATGTTTTCCATAAATATTTGTTAGTCAAGGAATATTGTTCAAGGCTGAATATAGTATTTTTAGAATATGGGTGTATCTGGCATAAAATTATATTTGATGAGTGACTATCAACAGATTAAATTTATGTAATAATAATTATGTAGAATATGATTTTTAAAATAAAATGTAGAAATACATAAAGTTTGATCTTTGTACAAGTCTTATATTCTGCATGACATACCTTTGAATGATTCAGATACGGGTCCTCTCTGGGCCCGATGGTCTCTCTAGATCCTTTACTTCTAATATTGAGAATGTGTTATTGAGATAATAGCATCCTTATATGCATATGATTGATAAATTCATGCATTTTCTAAGAGATAATTTTGGATTTGTTTTTAAATGTTGGGTAACATTAGATTACTAAATGATTCCTTATCTACTGTCAATTATGTGATAATTATTTACTAATGGTCATATCTGAATGCTTCCCTTACTTTTATGTATACATTTCTTTTTATAATAGCAATGAAAACACTCCAGGCCACACATTTCAGCATGATTATTATACCTCACAGGTGGTTAAATCTATTTTAACTGCCTTTATCTCTGGATTCTGTAGCTCACCCACAGTTTTGACCACAATAACTTTTAAATTAAGGGGTTTTATTGAATTTTAATTAAGGACAATGCTAATACTGGTACTCTAAATTTAGCAAACTTGAAAGACACTTGAGTTTTAGCAAAATAAATAAAAAGGTGTCTGGAGGGTAGCACAGAATGTAGGTCACAAATCAGACAATTATTTTGAAATATTGGTTAAGTTTCTAGTATGTTCCAGGAGCTGGACTCTGAGTGAATGCGAGTGTTATGACAATGATTTTTTTTGTCTGTTAATGCCAAGAAAATATAGTTTTTTAGTTTTAGATTTCATATATATAAAATGGAAATAACTGAGTGATTTTTAAGCACATGCTCTATTTTATAGTTGTTTTTTATAACATTTTACTCTTAATGGACGTATATAACGTCTTTATGCTTAGAAGTACATTTGATTCATTAAGGTGATGAAAACTTTTTAGCCCTATAGGTATTAGTATTTTCAATTTTTAAGCTCTTTTTTTTCTAATATAATACAATTTTCTAGATCCTACCATATTGATAGTTACATTTTCATTATCTGTTGATTGAAATATTATGTAGTAGTATTAAGTCTAGTATAATTTAGTAGTGAATTTGAATTTACCCAAATAAAATATTCTTTTTTTTTTGTTAAAGATTTTATTTATTTATATGACAGAGAGAGACAGCGAGAACAGGAACACAAGCAGGGGAGTGGGAGAGGGAGAAGCAGGCTTCCCGCTGAGCAGGGAGCCCGATGTGGGACTCGATCCCAGGACCCTGGGATCATGACCTGAGCCAAAGGCAGACGCTTAATGACTGAGCCACCCAGGTGCCCAAATTTACCCAAATAAAATATTCTACATATTTTTGAAAAATAATATGTGTAAGAGATATACCATTTTGTTAACATACAGTGTTTTGTTTTCTTGTTCCCAGTGACTCACTTAAATAATGGGCTTTTCAATGGGGTTTAATATGCTGAACCTTGCAGCTGTAGAAAATATATTTCAGAACTGTCTCTCTTTATCTTGGATGGGGGTGCGTTTAGATCTAGTGTGGCCTGGTGGTTACACTGGAATCAGATAAACCTGGGTTCTGCTCAGGGCCCAGCATACTCCATGCCTAACAAAGTATGAGTCACTTAACTTCCCAAGCCTAAGTGTTCTCGTCTGTAAATTGGAGAGATTTAATGACAACTACTTTATTGGGTTGTTACGAAGATGAAGCTGAATTATAAATGTGAAATAATTAGCATGTTTCCTGGCACACACTACGCATTTTGGGATGTTACTGTTGTTATCATCATTATCATCATTGTTCTCGTTGCTATGAACTCCCTAACCCTCACTCTTCACTATGGTAAGGATTGACAGGTATATTATTATTCACTGAGATTGTGTGTCTAAAGTGTGCTAAAAACATGAAAAAATGAACAGTTCAGTAACTTAAATTTATTGACCTTCTTTAGTGTTTCTCTTATTAAGCCCTATTCAAGGTTGTTTGGCTCTAGCAACACAAGTTGGAACATTCACATAATCCAGTAAGTTATAATTCATTCAGAATTTTAAAGCATGTGCCACATGATAATTTTAAGAACAACAGTACATCTAAAATTACTCTAGCAGTGGAAGACTGAAGTCTCTTTTGAGAACATTGGAGGGTACTTATTCAAAAGAAACTAAACAACCTATAGGGTTATATTCCCTCTTTGAATTGATATATTTCTCAAGTGGTTATTGGTTAAGTAGTTTTAAAATTTGTATTTTAAAATGCACTAAGTTGATCTAAAATAGTATCTGTGCCTCCTTACCTACCTGGCTTGTTCATGGGGCTGGATGTGCCCAATAGGTCTCAAATGGAAGCAGTCAATTCCACAAACAAATATGGAAGTGGCCTAGTTCACTCTAGACCAATCTCCCTCATTTTGCAGTTGCTAAAACAGTTTGTACAGTGTTTTTGGGACAACTTTAATGGTGTGCTTGAAGGAGGGTTGATATTTCTGTGTCTACAAAAATGCTTTGGCTGTGCATGCAAGAGTAGTAAATCAGAGAGGTCATATCTTATCTGTGTGGCTACACTCATGTACATTTACTGGAAGGACAGAGGAGAGGACAGAGCCCAGCATTTAGGAAACACATTTATTTGATGAATTAGGAAGAGTAAGTTACCTACAGAGAAATTGAAATCCTCATACACTGCTGGTAGAAAAGCAAATTTGGTAAGCCACTTTGGAAGAATGGTCTGGTAGTTCCTCAAAAGTTAAACATATAGTTACCATATGACCCAGCAATTGGGTATATACCACTCCTTGGTATATACCCAAGAGGAACTTGTCCATGCAAACACTTGTACACAGATATTCATAGCAGCATTATTCATGATAGCCAGAAAATGGAAACAACACACATGTTCATCTGCTGATACATGAGTAAATGAAATGTGATAAAGCCATACAGTGGAATATTATTCAGGGAAAAAAAAAAAGAAAGGGACGAAGTAGAGTTACATGCCACCCCATGGATGAAACTTAAAAATAGTATTCTAATAGAAAGAAGCCAAGAACAAAAGACTACATAATATGTGGTTCAATTGATATGAAATGTCCAGAATAGGAAAACCTAGAGACAGAAAATAGATTAGAAGTTGCCTGTAGCTACAGGTGGGGTGAGGTGGTAGGAAATGCGGAATTACTTCTGATGAGTACAGGGCTTCTTTTTGGAGGGATGAAAATGTCCAAAAATTGATTGCAGTACTGGCTGCACAACTCTGAATACACTAAAAAATATTAAACTGTACACTTTAAGTGGGTAAATTCTATATGTGAATTATATCTCAATAATGCTGTCATGTAAAAAAGAGTGAGTTGCAAATCCTGCCTGTGTATCCCACAGATATTCATGATCAGTTTCATAAACCAGACTATCATGAGGATTTTCAGGTTTCAAGTTTAGAGTAGTTGAAACATATTTTTTAAGAACAGTATTCACTGAAATACATCAAAGTATAAGTGCACTCCCTGAAGAAGTACTTTAACCCATGAGCTTAAATAATAACCAAATTTAATTCATTCCAGGTACATTGTCATTAAAGAAACTGCTGGCCAAAATGTTGAAATAAACATTTAGCTACTAAGCGAACAAATTAAACTCCTTTATGATTTAATTGCACCAGTGAGTATTTCTTTCTGGAATGTGTTTCTGCTTTGATACATTTCAATACACATCATGAATTATGTTGAATGATGGCATTTCAGCATGTGTGTGAGTATGTATATACATATGTATTTTCAAACAGCATTTAAAATGTTATTTAAAATATATATGCATGTGTACATGTGAACATTCCAATTTCAACGTTTATGTGTATGTATACAATACAGAAAGACATATTCCCGTAAGTCCCGTGCAATGTAGTCATATTGTGGAGTATATATTTGCCAACTACTTGCAAGCATTAGCAGAAATATTCACTCTCTGCTTTCTCTCCTTTCCACTCCATATATATACATATGTGAATGTACAAATATTTGATAACGTTTATTTACCACGTGATAGACCCACAGTATTTATAGGTGGCTATTTTGATCATCATGCATATTTTGAACCACTGGAGCTATTTCGAGGAATTTTTAGTGCTTTGAAAATATACAGCATTTCACTCGTAGATGCACACAGATTCATGGCAGTGATTATAGAGAAGGAATGACTATAAAAAATACAACAAAACAGAATTCAGCCCAAATCTCTTCCTACTCTTAAATCTCAGTGTAATGCTTTTCAGTCCGTTGCTTCTTTCTCATGGAATTCTTTTACAGTGTTAATGTCAAATTTAAAACATATTCCTCTTAACCTATGGATCATCTAATGAGAAATGAGAACTTTTCCTGTGAAAGAGAAATTATTTTAAAATTCTCTGAAATTAAAAAAAAAAATTTCTTTGTGGTCACACACATGTGCACCTACACACACACACACACACACAGAGAAATCATGAATTTTTTCTTATCTATTTATTTTTTTATTTTTTTAAAGATTTTATTTATTTATTTGACAGAGAGAGACACAGCGAGGGAGGGAACACAAGCAGGGGGAGTGGGAGAGGGAGAAGCAGGCTTCCTGTGGAGCAGGGAGCCCGATGCGGGGCTCGATTCCAGGACTCTGGGATCATGACCTGAGCCGAAGGCAGATGCTTAATGACTGAGCCACCCAGGTGCCTCTCTTATCTAATTTTTTTATTTTTTTTTTTAAAGATTTTATTTATTTATTTGAGAGAGAGAGAATGAGAGAGAGCACATGAGAGGGGGGAGGGTCAGAGGGAGAAGCAGACTCCCTGCCAAGCAGGGAGCCCGATGTGGGACTCGATCCAGGGACTCCAGGATCATGACCTGAGCCGAAGGCAGTCGCTTAACCAACTGAGCCACCCAGGCGCCCCTCTCTTATCTAATTTTAGAGCTAGTCAATTCTGGTCGTATGTTTGTTGAGCATGTTATAGATAGTGGGAAGTCTCCTCTCACCATCCCTTATTTCCATAGTTGAATATCAGTGTTCACATCCTTTACTTCTCTTGCCCATCCTGGAACATCCCCCTTCTTCTGGCACCTCAGACACCCAGAGATATTATTATAATTACTCACTTTTCCACAAAACATGTGTATGCATCCCTTTCCTATACCTTTAAGGGGCACGCATGACTATAAATAAAATACACTGCTGAAATGTAGCAGTCAGGTAGCATTTCTAATAGTATTTAACCAGAAATGAGGTGACAGTCCTCTTTCTGCCTAATGGGAGTTTTGATTTCATTTCGGGAACTTACTGCCACAGAGCACAAAGGAACAAAATCCAGACTAGCAAGAACAGAGTCTGCCTTCTCAAGGTGGGGCACAGAATGTCTGCCTGAGCAAATAGATATGATAAACAGACTCAGAGCTGATGAGCCCCAGGGGGTGGCCCCAAAAGAGGGACATTGTCTTTAGGGCCAAATCATTCCCACAATGTCTCAGAAGAAACCTGACCTCCTTAATATACCAATGATCCACTTGGTGACATGTGAGCACTACAGAGAATAAGAAATTTCCTCTAAGTGACAACAAATGATAACAAGACCAGTGCATATTAGCGGGAGTCAAGAATAACTGGAGGTTCATACAGGATCAGCAGCAGTTGAACAGGTGGAAGCAGACATGTCCAGCCTGGAACAGGAATAAGTCTTCCAGCATTCATGCCAAAAAAGCCAGGCTAACACTTAGAGATTTTTGTATAAAACAGTGATTGAGAGAGTGGTATATATTTTTGTGGTTCATCCATGGAGTTGTTTCAATCATTTTCATCAACCATAAAGTGCTAACAACTCTGGCGGATTGATATCTGACCCTAAATGGGCCAGATTTAATGATTCCTGATCAAGTTTTGGGTCTCCAGAGTGAACAAAACTGGAAAGCATGATATTGTCAAACATCGAGTTGCACCGAGTTGCGTAGACTATCTTTCCTCTTTGTCTTTTAGCTTTGTCTTTTCTTGGTAAACTACTGCTCACTTGCAAAGGCTTGAGTGAAATGCCGCTTCCTCTATGAAGTCTTCCTTGATGGTCTACCTAAGTTAAATTGCCTTCCATCATGAACCCATAACTCTGTACACATAGTTTCCTTATATCTATAACATTTTTTCATAGACTTTTTTGACTTGAGATTCTTAGGGAAGGGGCTTCATATTATTTAATTTGATATGCAGAGTCCTTAGCACAGTGCCTGAACATGGTACATAAAGGGGGAATCAATAAATGATATCTGTTGATTGTCTAGTTTAACACACAATGAGAAGCTCCCTAGATTGACTCAGTGTTATTCATTTAGTGCAGCTAATATTTGTTTCTCCACCATTTCAAGGTTTCACTTAGAAAAGGATAAGAGAGGAGGACATAGCACATAAAAATCTAATGAGTCATCTGATAACAATTCTTGATACCTTAGAGTAAACTAACGATGGAGGAACTCCCCTTCACTTCATCATGGGTCTGAGAGAATTATACGTCTGTCCCTCGTGACCTTTTCTGTTTCTTAGTTTTTTTCATTCACAGGAGGAATTCTATAATAAATTCAGGGGTTTGGGAGGCAGATTTAACTCATACTTATCCTTTTGTAGTACACCCTTCTTGAGATTGTCAGCCAGATAGCACACACCTGGCGCCTTTTCCAGAAATTTTCCTCCACTCATCCACCCTCTTCCACATGCCTACAGTTTAGTCATGAATTAGTCCAGGGATAAACACTTCAACTAAAAAATCTCTTTTCAGAAATTTAGATTTAGAACCTCAAGTGGTTGGAGCAGGTTCTCTACTGTCATTAAAATAGGCCATATGGTAAGAAACTGAGGAGAGCAGAGAAACAGAGAATTGAACATGTGTGCAGAGAAAAGCGATGAGCAAGAAATACAGAGGCCTTGACTGAATCCTTTCCCTGACACTGAGCCATGCTTCTAGCCTTGGATTTTACAAGACAGCCTAGTATCCTTATAATAAACTGTTTTTGTTTATGTTTTTGTAAAAGGTAATTAGATTTGGGTTTCTGACAGTTGACCATAGTGTCTTAACTAATTTACTTTCATGTAATGTAACGAATTGGTTGGCAAATGGTAGTGTGTTTTCCCTTTACAATCTACCCTATATTTATACCCTCATTTTTGTATGGACGCTTTTTTAATGTAGACATTCATAAGCTCCCCAAGTATCCATTCACCACTTCTCAGTACTCCTGATCTCCTGTCACATTACAGAATATTTAGACTTTGAGACCAATGTTCAGAAGCAGGTAGATCTAGCTGGCACGTTCCATCAGGTGACAGCGTTATTTCAGCGTTAAAGGGAGGGAGATACATGCATACATATGTACGTACATATGTACGTGTGTGCGAGTATTATCCTCCTTATTTAGACTAAGAGAAATGGCAGTTAGGATGACTAGTAATGTCCTCACTACGGCATACACCATAGAAGTGTTAGTTCAGGGAGCAGGAGGTGTTATTTAGGCTTAAGGGAGCTATAGAAGTACCTGAAGATGGAGGTAGGAAGAAAAATGAAGCCAGTGAGGTAGTGTGGACATGATAAGGAAAGTGGAATATGACAGGGATGGAGCAGAAGGTCAAAATCACACACAGGACAAGTTGAGCAGAAGCTGACACATGTGTGCTAGAGAAGAGTAGCCCTTGGACTAAAGCAGGGATTTTATTGAGTGTTTTACCTGCCAGTGTGGGATGTGTAGGATTGAAAGTGTCTTTGTATTTTCTGTTACAAGTAAACAATTATGATCATTTGTCAGCTACCTTTTAGTGATTTATTTTATTTGCTTAATATCATTTTAATTGAGTATCTGTTGTATACTGGGCCCTGCTTTGCACTGTTGTGGAAGCAGGCACTCTCCTCACTCCTGTGGGGCTCACAGTCTAGTAAGGGTGACAATAAACAAGTACTTCAGCAAATAAATCTATGATCACCTATTATGATGGTTGCTATGAGACCCTTTCTTGAATCTTCTGCGTCATAGTGCCATCCACCATTTCCTTTTGGAGTCAATACTTTTAGGCCAGAGATCAAATGTTTTATTTGTAAACAAAGTCAGATGTCAGTTCATAAAGTTCAAAGAACAACTTCTAAAATAAGGCACATCATTTTTCCTAACTAGTAAACAAAGTAAGTATCCACGCATTCTCTGCTTTTGAATGATCAAGGTTGCAGAGAAGTGATGACATGTGAGCACATGGGATTGACCCGGCCTGGCTAACAGGGAAAGGGCCAGGGACTTGGCAGTCCATCTCCTAGATGTTTAAGCATGTCAATGATGTCAGAAGAAAAGGATATTGTGCCCGTCAGGACTGGCCATTGTAAGAATCCCATATTAGAATGTCATAGAATGCATTAATATAAATTGTTCTTATTGTTCAATAGTCTCAAAAAAGGATTAATGGGTCTGAGGCATGATTTTTTTCTGATGACATTAGGGATTTCAGAAAGCAGGCAAGGATAATGTGTGCCCACTTATTCCATTGCCTCAGGCTCCCCTTCACCTTTGGCAATAGTTTTATGTTGTGTCAGTCTACATGCAACCTGGGTTTGTCCAGAAATCTTTAATTTGGTATGAGTTATGTGGTCCTGCATCCCTTTGTCTATGCCTACTAATTACTACCTCAGAAGCACTTTTTCAGTCCTTTCTAATTATTTCTAAATCAGAAATTGAATACCATGACACAGGCTTTCATTTATCATATGCATAGCCCCACTGTGTGTTCAGCCTAAACAGAAACTAATTTCCCACAATTATCTAGCCATTCAACCAGTCAGGAAACGTGTATTGATTGCCGAGTAGGGGACAGCAACCAATGGCCCATGGGCCAAATCTGGCCTGCTGGCTGTTTTTATATGGCCCATAAGCCAAAAATATCTTTACATTTTAAAATGAAGAAAATCAAAAGAAGAATATTAGTTTGTGTCCCATAAAAATTATACAAAACTCCAAGTTCACTGTCCATGAATAAAGCTTTATTGGAACACAGCCACACCCATTTACTTACGTATCGTCTATCACTGGTTTTCCCTTACCATAGCAGTGTTGAGTAGTTGCCCCGGATATTGTACACCTCCAAAGGCCTAAAATAGTTATTATCTGGTCCATTACAGAAAAAAAATTTGTCAACCTTGGCTTGGAGTGCACCCAGAACAATATGCTCCCATCTGGAGATGCAGAGACAAACATGAGAAGCCATGTACCTCAGAGGTTCACAGGTTAGTGCTCTGATAGGAGGGAGCCCAGAGAGCTGGGAGGAACCAAAGAGGCACCTATAACCCCAACCAGAAGAGTCGCTGGAAGCTTACAGGACCAGAGGACATCTCGCAAAGGTGTGCAATGCATCGAGACCCATTTGGTAATGAATTTGTGGCTTTCCAAGAAAAAAGTCCTTATAGCTTCCCTGCCAGTACTTTTGGTCATGTTTTGGTAGAGTTCTGATGCAGTCATGGATTAGTGAGTTAATAGATGGCTATTACACATGGGTTGAACATGCTTTTGTTCCCACTGGGCCACTGTTTAAAACGGTTTAATATTGATATTCATAGAAATTAGCGGCAGTGGAAGGCTTGTTCTGATGCAATTCAATCCACATAGGGTGGTTCATTTTGAATAAAAATTGAACCAAAACAATAATGATAATAATGAGAAGGATGTCAATGGTACCGGTCACACCAGCCCTAGTGGCATTAATACGTAACTGGGACAGCCAACATAAAAAGGCTTTCAGAGGGCGCCTGGGTGGCTCAGTTGGTTAAGCGACTGCCTTCGGCTCAGGTCATGATCCTGGAGTCCCGGGATCGAGTCCCGCATCGGGCTCCCTGCTCAGCGGGGAGTCTGCTTCTCCCTCTGACCCTCCCCCCTCTCATGTGCTCTCTCTCTCTCTCTCATTCTCTCTGTCTCAAATAAATAAATAAAATCTTTAAAAAAAATAAATTAATTAAAAAAAAGGCTTTCAGAACACTCAGGGTCCTGTTTATGTCTATGGTTACGTCTAACCATAGAGCAGTGGTTAGGAAAGTGACCTTCGGAGTCACACAGACCTGGATTCTAGTTGCTACTTGTTCACTGCTTGTCCTTACTTGTTCATCTACCATACTAAATCACTCCCTGGCACAGAATTCCTTCATCTGTAAAGAGAGTGGTTATCTCTGTTTCATAGGATTGTTGGGTTGCAGGCCATGTAAGGTGGTTAGGTTAGCACAGTGCCTGGCAGATAGTAACACCTAGTGTATGTTAGCTATTGTTATCAATAAATATTGCCAATATAAAACAAAAGTCAAAGATGTAAATAGAATATAAAGAATACTTGTCTATCCTAATCTCCAGTTATCCAAAAAAGGACTTCCTGCATAAAGTACACTGATCTGCAGTTTTCCTAAACATCTGGCTGATCATAGGAACCATTTAGACATTTTTTTAAATACAGATCTTTATCTTTCTTCTGATTTTCTGAAAACCTTGGCTGTAGCTCTGGGAATTTGCACTGAATACAACAAACAGACAGACAGACACCTCCCCAGGTGTGAAAACCACTAACATCCTCAGAGAAGCTAGGTTGTAAAATCTTTCAAAAATATGTATAAAACTGCTGTCCTTCAGAGCAAAACATAATTTTGAAAAATGTGGGAAATGTATAATCTGAGCCGAATAAGTCAAAGTATTTATGGTAAGCCAACATTTCAGAAAATAGAAAGTTTTGTGGTTCATATATGTAATTTATATAAGGCAAGCCTCCCACTGTATATTCTATATCATTTTTCTTCTGATTGAAACCAGAATTAGCCATTCGATATATTATAGTTTGGTTTCTTTTCAATTAAAAATGATCTTTTCTTTTTACTTTTCTCACAAGTGTTATGTTTTCTCTTCATCCAAGCCTTGCCTTTTATTCTACTTTAGACACAAGCCCCCACGTTTCATAGACATGAGCTGAGAACAGTCTTACTGAGAAGAGAGAAACATTTAGAATAATAGGAGTTGTTACACGCACAGTAACAAATGAAATACATCTTTTGTAAATAACTCCCACCAGAAATCTTATATTTCCAGGCATCTATGCATATACCTTCATATAACAACTTTTGCGTTCGTAAAACATTCATTGAAGGCAGCTCTGCAGTTTTATAGAAAAACAACGTGCCAGGGATGCAAGAATCTTGCCAGTTCTGTGAAAAATGACACCAATTAAAGCTTAAATTGCTTGTTTTCTCATAAGGTACATATTTTCATAACTTTGAAATCAAATAATTGCTGCTTTTATATTAAATACAATAAAACAAAAAGGATGCTAGTTTAGAGGAACTGCTACAAGCATTTTAATATAATTTTCCCACCATTTAAAGTCACAAAATATGGAAAACAAGTCAAGTATGCAAAGTTCCAAGGAGATAGAGAAACTCCTTCAGATTATTACATCATTTGTCTTTTGTGTCAGGAAATGTGTATATGATTTCATTGTTTGATTAAATGCCAAAAAAAGGCACATTGCTCTTATCTAACTGATTACAGATTTTATTCATATGAAAAAGTATTTGTTAATGCTTTACCATTAGATTTTTTTTTTCTTAAGTTCTAAACATGTATTTCCAAAAAAAATAATCCTCTAACTTCCCAGGCTTTATTTCTTTATTTTACATTAACAATACATGGTACTCAAATTTCCCAAAGTAAAAGCCAGTCCCTAATGATTTCATATCTGCAAACCAGGCAACAGTTCCTTTCTGACTGGGCAGAGTGAGTGTGTGTGTGTGCAAGTTCTCAACTATATCAGATCAATTTTCAAAAACATTAGGGAAAACACTTTTAACATGTTGAGATATCTAAAATAAAGGTTTTGGATATGCGTCTCTGGGGCATTACAAATCAGAGAGGAAAATGCCATTTAGAATCCGTTATTAATTATGTTTCGTTTAAATACCTTTATATAATAATTCATTAATGTATATGTAAGGCTGCAATTAAGCAGTTGAGGTCTAATTTTCTTAACATAAAGCACCGATTAATAAATTTGTGGTATTTACTTAGAAACTTGTAAAAGTGATGTCACAGTGATGCTCACATTTTATCTGGGGGTGCCTGAGTGACAGCTGTGGTTTCGAAGAGAGATACCATGTGCTTTTCATGGTATAAACTAGCTGTCTGCATTAATAATAAGCTTGTGTTGAAGCCAATTTGAGGCTACATCGAGGGATTTCAAGGTCATTTGCCAATGGCCTGGCCTCCATTAACTTCTTCAGTAAAAGTCCCAGTGATCCTTATTTTGGCCTTGAGTGTGGGTTATCCAAATCATCCCTCTTAATATTTCCACATAAATAGCTTGTTTCCTTAAATAGTCATTATATTCAGTGGGGACAGTTTCTGAAAGCTTCTCAGTTCAATAGAAAAATGCATTTGGAAAAGTCTGTTATTTTAAAATATATCTATATTTGGAAAAAGAAGACTTTAAGAATGCTTTGAATATTTAATTAGAAGACATTAAAGACAGCTAAATGTTCCCCTTGTCATGGGGAGCATGAAGTGATATAAAACAGTGAGATTTCCAAAATATTGGAATTGTCAGTTTGCTAAAAGACAAGTAAGAAAGTAGGGTAAATAATTATGCTATGTTCACATACATATGTTGATTTTTAAAAAGAAGTCTTTTAATTGCTTACCATATTAAATTTAAAAAATTGATATTAACATCTTGAGCTTCTTCCTTTACCGTGCTCTTTTGGAAAAGTCCCTCCCCCACAGTTGTTATTTACATTAAAATCTGTAAACAATGAAGCACTTTAACAAAGAGGGCTTGGAAGGGATTGGTGAGAAGGACTAAAGAGAAATAGATCTTATTTATTGTGTTATTTAAACCTGAGTTACATTACACCATCTTACATTTAAGAGGCAGCCTGCTAATGCAAGCAAGGGTGTCTCCTGCAACGAGACAAAGATTAATGCCATGTGTACTGATGATGCTCCACCACAATTCAGAATTCTGTGGCGCCATGACGCCCCTGTTTTATATGGTGGTTTGCCAAGAGAAAATTACTTAAACCAATTGTGAATGCATTCCTTTTTTACTTTTTATACAACCACATTTATGTAAGTAAATAGTATAATGAATATTTTTGAAATGATCCATCATTTTGAATTTACCTAGTTTGTATAAAATGCAACGTACAGTTTTTTCTCTTGCAAGAAAGACTTTCACATGGGAATGTTCAATTTTTCCCCCTATGAAAAAGATTTCTCATAGACAACCAACCACAACTGGAATAGATTCTTTTAAACATATTGTAATGTGAGAATTTTCTTCAGCTGGAGGGTGTTTTATTCTTTAAATTGAAAGCCGTTGTTCCTCAGAACTAGTATGACAATGTAATGCATGATGTGCTAGTCACTCTTTATATGCAGAAATTGATATGCTTAAAATACATATTAAATATTGAGATGCTGTGTGATATATGAAACTCCTTCAGTGTTTTAAGTTTGTGTGCTCGATAACGGAGTTACCTGTTGCAGATTCATGTGGGGCTTGCAAATTGCTTAGGGGACTCCACATTAAGGATTATCTCTGTCTTCTAGATTCAGCCTAACTGGTTGGCTAAAGATGACGAATTTAGTAACCAATAATTTGGGGGCAGTAATACGTATCATAAAACCATCACTTCTCACATCTAACAATTAGCCCAATTTATTCATGAACAGCACCAAAAGACAGTGAATGTTGAAACTAAAACTTATTTTATTTCTCCTTAGAGAGCAGTTCCTTCCAAAACAGAACTGAGATCATTTATAGAAGGTTTTGGTAAAACAGTTTTCTGGATTTGTTATTATATTTTTTATATTATTTAAAGGGGTGCTTTAGTGTTATCATCCAATGGAATTGTACATATGTATGCAAACACACACATTTCTTAAGTAAGGGTTTTGCTTATTATTATTTTTAATAAAACTCAATATTTCAACACTTGGAAAAAGAATTTAATTTCTGATCGTTTTTATCCCTGACCTGAAAAACACTGTGTTTTACATTTCCCCTTTTCTCTTAAATGAGTCTGCTTATGACACTTATTACTCAGGATTTTTATCTATAGAATGAATAATAGTATCTAATTTATAGGATGTTTTAAGGATTAAGTAAGACCTTTTGTATAAAGGACCTTGCATATGGCTTGACACATAATAAGTTCTCCGTGAAGTTTGTTCTTTTCCCCCATGTGCTTCCCCTCATCACTCACCCTCTGTTCTAGATATGTGAATGAGGGCTGGATGACTTCATATTGTCATTTTGAGCCAAACAGATCATGTGATTCCTCTCATGGGACGTGGCCAAACTGCTTGGTATCTGAGGCCCCTTATGTTCACCATTTTGTCATAGAGGGAGACTAAAATTCGTTAACTCACTGAATAAATATTTAAAGGGTGCCACTCTTCCAGGTGCTGAAGACCCAGTGATGTGCATATAAACACCATTCAGGATTTTTATTCTTCTGTTTCTTAATGTTTAATCAATTTCACCTTCCACCCTCATTAAATTTCTTTTGACTTACTTTAACACTGTTTCTTGCTTTCACCTTAATCAGAGATTGCACTGGTGCGTGTGGGTTCACATGAGAATCCAACACTATGGAAAAGGGTTTTGGAGCATGCAGGATGTTTAATTTTCAGTGCTGGGTGTTATTAACCCATCAGTGTAAATCTCAGACTTTTGTCTTCTAAGAATTTATATTTGGGGACATAAGTGAAAGATGTACAAAGTTCTAAATGCCATGCTGAAATAGCAACCGACAAGGTTTCGTAAGTGTGTTGTTTGCTGTACAGTTTCAATCGTATTTTATTTCCTCCAGAAATGGTATGGCTTATACCTCTTGGGAATTGAAGTTGGTATTCTGTAGAACTACTTTGTGTAAGGCTAAAAACTCAGTTCTCACGAAGGGTCAAGCGTATGTGAGAAATCAATTAATACAAATCAAGAGCAAGAACAAATGTTTAGCTTGTACTATCTCCCATGAGCTCAACACAGGGGATTTAGACATATGAATCCTTTGTTTTCACTCAGTTTGAAAACTTGGTGACTCCTTATAGAGTTAATCCTAATGTTTCCCATTCTGTAGGTATTTATTTATGTTATTGTGACTGGGCTAGAGTTTTTATTGCATGGTGACTTTCTTATTTTTCTTGGTATCTCTCATCTTCTAGCAAAATGGCTGGTACTTGGTGGTAAAGGAAGTTGAATCAGTGAACGGAGGGAAAAAGCTTAAGTGTCCTGGAATTCAGAGTAAAACAGGATGGACTGAGACTAAACCTCAAGGCTGTTGAATGCCAGTCCTTTGCCGTGGTCATTAACTGTGCATGTATTATTTATCTTCATCAATCTAGCATTGCAGAATGAGGTTTTCATTGATCAAGTAATAATATTTGTGACCACGCAAGATTCTTTTAGAAGTTCCAGAGGAGTCATACTGATAGGAAGGTCTCAGCCATTCCCAACCAGATCTCCTAAATGCAACACAGTTTATTGGGTGTGAGAGACTTTTGAGTGAGCTCATAATCGATGTGCACTCCCTCTGTCCTTCATGTACAGTAAACACCCCAGAGCGGTCAGAAGTGGCATGGACACTCAGAACATGAATCCCGCCTCTCTTAGCTCTAACGCTGTGCTTTGTTCTCAGTGTTTGTCTTTATCTCTCAGCTGCCTGGCTGCAATTTATTTGGCAAAATTTGTACCAAAAACGGTATGCAGAGTTGATTTAGAACAAGGATTTTTCTATAACTGAAATCTGCATATGGAAGCATGTTTACTTTCAAAGTCTTTGAAACATTTACATTTTATTCATTGCAATGTACACTTTAGCAGTTTAGAATATATGACTGTTTGGAGAATAGTCTTTAGAAGTTTCACGATTGTGCCATGTATTTTGTAAACACGAATTTCCCAAGATTTGCAAGAAGGTCATGGATTTGATCTATGACCCTGATGTCATGATAAGTTTGGCAACTTTTCCATGCCCATTCCTTGGATCTCTCCCTTTGCTCATGTATAACCGCTTTAGGGTTGGCTCATCAACTGTGCACAGCTCTGCCTCTTTCCTGTGAGAGTAAACATTTCGTCAAATAAAAACAGTTTTATGACTAGGGTTTCCTTGGACAGAGTTAAAATAAAAGCTTTCCCCTTATGTAATTAAGGCAGAGACAACTGTAGACATGTTCTAAATCCTTAAAATGCTCAATCCTTCTACAGTCCCCATGTGCCCCCTTGGAGCCAAAGTTATTTTAATTATATATTCTAGGTGGAAGGCAAAAGACCAAATCCCTCCTCATGTGGACTTCAAAGTCTTTCAAATCTCATCCACATCTTTTTGGATTTTCTTTCATTTAATATTAAGTGTTCTATCATGATCCTTAAACTTTCTATTGATGTACCAATTTTTATTTAAAGAAATAGAAATTGGCCGAATGAGCCAATGATTGAGACTATTTCTCCCCAGTGCCCAAGTCCCTCCCTGGGAGTGAAACACTTCATGTTAATAACAATTTATTGCTCCTTGCCTGAGTCAAAGGATATTTCTAGGGAGCCTAAAAGACCTAGATTTTAGTGCAACCATGTAGTATCCTCAACAGTTCTTATATATACAATCCAATTAACATAGTATCCAAGGCAGCCTGTAGAAATTAGCTATCAAAAATGGGTTATGAATAATCACAAAAGTATATGTGTGGATGTGTGGATTTGTGTGGATGAAGAGAAAGAGGGAATAGGGAGTTATTGATAAGTGGTTGTATGTAATTATTGAGAGCCTACTATATCCCAGACAGTTGTGGGCACGAGAGGTGTGATAACACAGCCATGATCCCTAATCTCTTGGAGCCTGTGGAATAGAGGTGGGCAAGAGACAATAAAATAAATAAAGATACGTTCAGATTCTGATAAATGTTAGAAGGAAATGAAATAGAACAATGACAAAGAAATCAAAGGACTTTTATACAGAAAAAGACTCTCTGAAATTACGAGATGGAACCAACCATGTGAAGAGAAATGGAAAAAGCTCTTTGGAGGAGAAAACACTAAGCACCAAGACTTGAGGGGTGGGAATCTATTAGAGATAGTCATTTGGGAAGGGGTTATGCAGAAACTTCTTTTTTTTGTTATTGTAGTTGCTGCTGCTTTAATCTGGCTCAGCTACATCCTTGACCTTCCCTGGCTCTACAACTTGTCAGAGTCCTGGCAGAGAAAAGATGGTTCATTCAAACCAATTCATTTAGGAGGATTTAGTAAGGGGATTGTTTACAAACCTGTTGGGCAGTCTTTAGAGAAACAAACAAGGATTGATGTAGTACCTAGTCACTAGGAAGAAGAGGGAACCTTTACAACTAGGCTTCTAGAAAGAGAGGTTACAGAGCTCAGCAAAGGTACTTGAGTGAAGAGCGCTGCCTGCTGGAGCTGTGGTCTGCAGTAAAGGAACACAGTCCATCCTCAGTGATCTGGAAGGTGGGGTAGAGGAATAAATGCCTTAGCTTCACTCTCCTCTAGTCCTTAGATAAACTCTGCTGGTAAACCAGAAGCTGGAGGGCAAAGGTAATTTGTTGATGCCATCCACACTGGTCACTTCCCAAGGTACAGGCAGGATTGAAAAGGGGGAGGGTAGGAATAGGAGAGCTAAGAAGACAGAGCCAGTAAAGCTCTCTTCCCAATTTATTCCACAGTGCCAGGCCTGATCCAGTTGAGGGTCTTCTAGAGTGTAGAGTCTGAGGGGGGCATCATAGGAACTCACCGTACGTTTGGATGACTCTGACATTGGTAGACCACATGATAACCTAGTGGTCAAGAAGTGTCCGTGTTTTCCCCTAAATGACTGTGTTGCTGGGTGACTTAAGTGAAGAATTATGCCTCATGAGCAGAATAGGCAGCCTCTTTTAGGGTCACTGTCTACCAGGAACTAAATGTCCCTCTAATCTTTATGTTTCTAACTTGGGGAATGAAGGCTTTAGAAGCTGAAAACCATAGGTTAGTGAAGTATTATAACCTTTTTCTTATTCACTTCTTATTTGAAATAGGCTTGAAGTTTTGGGAAAACAAACTGGCATTATTTTCTTCTCCAACTCCTTTTTTTATTATTACTTATTTTTTTTAAAGAGAGAGAGAGAGTTTGAGTATGGGGGGGAGGGGCAGAGGGAGGGGGAGAGAGAGTCCCAAGCAGACTTCACACCCAGCGTGGTGCCTGGTGTGGGGCTGGATCCCACAACCCTGAGATCATGACCCAAGCTGGAGCCAAGAATCAGATGCCTAACCCACTGTGCCACTCCGATGTCCCACCAATTCCATATTTTTTAAAAAAGATTTATTTATTATGGGGGAGTGGGAGAGGGAGAAAGAGAGAATCTCAAGCAGACTCCCTGCTGAACTTGGAGCCTGATGTGAGGCTCTATCTCATGACCCTGAGATCATGACCCAAGCTGAAATCAAGAGTCAGAGGCTTAACTGACTGAGACACCCAGGCGCCCCACCAAATTCACTTTTGTTTTGAGGCTCACAGGTAACTGCATTCACATATGGATGCTCTGATAACTAATCAACATTAAACAAGCAAAGAAAGAATATATAAGTTTGTGAGGGCTGCCATAACAACCTACCACACACTGGGCGGCTTCAACAACGGAAATTTATTTTGGTTCTGGAGGCTGGGAGCCCAAGATCAAGTTGTTGGCAAGGTGCTGATATGGTTTCTCTCCCTGGCTTGTAGATAGCACCTTCTCACTATATCCCCACATGTGCTGAGATAAAGAAATCGCTGGTGTCTTGTCTTCTTATGACCCCAGTTCTATTAGATTGGGGCTTCCTCCTTGTGACCTCAGTTAAGCTTAATTATCTCCCTAAAGACCTTTTTTCAAATGTAGTCACATTGGGGGTTAGGGCTTCAACATATAAATTTGCAGGGTGCCAAAATTCAGTTCATGCAAGGCTATGGGACACCTGTTGAAAGAAGATTTCAGATTGTCTGGCATCTGAGAGGAAAAGTGGTTTGAGCCATCCTACCACCATATTTGCTGAAAGCCAGAGGCAGGCAAAGGAGGTAAGACCTGAGAAAAAGAATCCTCTCTGTACCAACACTTCCCCTGTACTGTTGTCCTGGAGTGATGGTTCCTAATTCATGAGCTGATCACTGAACAGCAGTGGTCCTTCCTTCACCCCCTTCCTCTCCTCACCCTCCACACTCTAAGTCTTAAAAAGTTACCATTTAACCTTTCGGTTTGCTGACAATAATGGGGCATGGAAAACAGTCACACTATGCTACTTTCTCATATCTGGCTGTGCTCACTTAGCCAGTCGCCTTCAGCCTAAGCAAGCTACCACTAAGTCCTGATGATTTTAGTGCACTGGGGAAGTTTTAAAAAACCAAACCACTCACTACAAAAAAGACTGGAGTCAATTTGCGTCGGCAAGAAATATGAATGCCTGTCAAGAATAGGTTCCTAATAGTGCCGTGACATGATTATATAGTTAACAGCTCAAGGCCCTGTTTCTGGGGGGATGTCAAATGGTATCATACCTGGCTCAACATGGTTCCTGTGTTCTGGTATGAGAAGGCACTCATTTTCAGTTTGTATTGCTAGTAGGATGCGAATCATTCTACCAAAAGATGGTTAAGGTCCCTCTTTCATCACACTGGTCAGAGAACAGTAGTCTCCTGGAGAGAACATAATAGTCTGCTGTGCTGGAAAATGACTAACGGTGGCTTTCTTGAGGTGGAGGAGAGTTAGCTAATTCCATGGTGTAAATATTCCTGCCATAGCCAATTTCAAGCTACTACCATGATCTCCCTGGTTTCAGGGCTGGGAAGAGATGTACATAATCAGCTCTGGCAAGTGGTGCAAGCCAACTCCAGATACCACCAGCAGTAGGTGGAACCAAGAGGCAAAATGCTCAGGTCAGGGCTACATCTAATCATTCTAGGTGGAAACTTAGCCATGAACAACCTGTGGAGCATATTCAGAAAAGCTTAATCTCATGTAGAATTTTGCTGATGACCATTCAGTTAATACACTTGATGAAAGCCATCTTTGGGTAAATAAACATGGAAAAATTTTCTAAAGTTAGTAATGTAGACCAAAAAGAAAGGCACAATCTGTGTGATGTGAAAGCTGAGAAACAGTGAAAAGGATTCAGACTAGTTTGGCCAAAAAATTTTCCTTCCTTCCTTCCTTCCTTCCTTCCTTCCTTCCTTCCTTCCTTCCTTCCTTCCTTCCTTCCTTCCTTCGATTTAAGATTTATTTATTATATATATGTATGTTTTTGTATATATTATTTATTATATATTATTTATTATATATTATATATTTATTTATATATGTGTATATATATTTTATATATATGTGTATATCTATGTGTGGTTTTTTTTGATTTTCAAAACTTTTTATATCTCCAAATTGCAGATAAGGGAATATACGCTGTAATCGCTTGTGAAGAAAATAGCTAGATATTTCTAAGGCTGATGTAACTCAAAATAAAAATGAGATGGTGTGTATATGAATGCACCCAGCAACTCTAAAGCATGATGCAAACACAGTTTTCTATTACCAATTACTTAAAAAGTAAAGCCTGTTCATATTTAATATTTTAAGGAGAGAAATAACATCAAGTAGATGTTTTTGGAGTATCAATATATAATTTAAAAAAATACAAAATGCAAGAACCTTCCATCTCCAAGGCTCAAAGAACAGTTATCCAGCTGTAGTCTACTTTCCTGAATTTTCTTAGTTCTTTTTCTTCAGATTTTGACAACTGTATATATACATATATATGAGAGAGAGAAAGAAAGAGAGAGAGAGAGCATGAACAGGGGTAGGGGCAGAGGGAGAGAGAGAGAATCACAAGCAGACACCCGCTGAATGCAGAGTCCTAGCACCCTGAGATCATGACCTGAGCTGAAATTAAGAGTTGGATGCTTAACCAACTGAGCCACCCAGGCTCCCCACAAAAAAATATTTTTCTTTTTTTTTTCTTTTTTAAAGATTTTATTCATTTATTTGACAGAGACACAGCGAGAGAGGGAACACAAGCAGGGGGAGTGCAAGAGGAAGAAGGAGGCTTCCTGCTGAGCAGAGAGCCCGATGTGGGCTCGATCCCAGGACCCTGGGATCATGACCCGAGCCGAAGGCAGATGCTTAACGACTGAGCCACCCAGGCACCCCTCAAAATATTTTTCTTGATCACAAAACATTTTCTTCTTCTATTTTCTTTCTTTACAGGGGAGGAGAAGGGAAAATTTTTATTTTTTTGATTTTTAATTTGTTTTGTTCTTGAGAACACACAATGGGATCAGAATATACTATCTGTCCTTTATAGTATGTAATTATTTCTAACAACCTATATACCTTTTTCATCATTAATCATTTTCATCACTAATCATTCTCAGGAAATCATGTTATTTTCTAAAATTAAAGAGTCCCTCTGGGTATTTGTACATAGGGCTTCTTGGATTAAATTGGCCCCGCCTGCCTAGAAGAGTTAAAATTCTAAAGCAAAACCAAAGCCACTCCCCCTTCCCAGCATCCTTATTTAAAAATAATTTTTTCTTGTCAGAAATATAAGTCACACATTGTATCTAAAAGTTCTATTCTCTGTGTTATAAAAACCCTGAGGGAAGAAGAGGCCATCATTTTCTGTTTTGCCATTAACATGTCCCTTTGGATTCCATCGAAAGGAAGGCTTGGATACAAGGGTGGTAGTTCAGAATGAGAAGAGATGCTGCTTTCTTTGCTTCTTCTGGAGCTCAGGTGTCCTTGCCAAGACTCTGCTGTGTGCTCTGCTGTGTGGACTGGCTTCAGGGATGGGCATCATGAATTTGCCTCTGCCACAATTCCTCATGACACCTGCTATTGCTTCTATCCATTGACCTCAGGCAAATGACAGTATACCATTTGGAACAATGATTTTTCTACACATTCTTCCAATTTAGTTTTAAATAGTAAGGCACAAATCAATAAAGTGGAGTTTCATAGACGGTAATAAACTTGTTCTAACTTGTACCCTATAAATTCCAAGACTGCTAGGATGCTGTATAGAGTATCTCCATATGCTTGATTACTCAGAATTTCTTATATTAAAATAGATATACATCTGCAGTGCTTAAATATATAGTATATTAAGTAACAATGAACATTTATGTAGTTTTTACAGATTAGAGTATTTTCAGAGAAGATTATTTGATCCAAGCAGTAACTTGGTGATTTTGACAGGAATTATTTTATTAATTCCATTTGTTAATTAGAAAATTAAATTTCAGAAAGATTAAGTAATTTTTCCAAGGTCATATGGTTGGTAAGAAAGAGAATAGAAACTTAAGCCTATATCTTCTGACTCTAAACCACTATCATCCATGTTATTTTAAAAATACACAAGGGCATAACATACTTAACTTGAGAGATCACTCAGAATTTTTTCTGCATTTCAACTTTAAAATCTTATTCCCTGTGTTTATAGTCCTTTGACATTCCAGTATATATTTTTCTGCTTGAAAAAAAAAGATTACTCATTGTTTTCTCAAAAATGTCTGCCTAGGGTTTGACATCAGTTGACATTATGTAAGAAAAAAATTCTCCCTAAGGTTTTTGAATTGTACAGAAACTTTAGGAAAATATTGAAATGTATATTTGCTTCATAGATAGAAATCTCCATTTCAAGGTTGTAAAAGAAACCACCTAGGATGTATTTTTAGTGCTTTATTCCTCCCTCTCTCCCTCCCTTCTTTCTTTTCTCCTTCTCTTCCTCCTCCTCCTTCTTCTTTTGATGAATATTGATGCATTTTGAATTTACCTGGTATTTGGAGTGTATGAAGTATAGATCCAGTATGGTGTTTTGATGACTCTCCAGGTGTCCCAGCAGCCTTTATGGAATAGTTCACCTTTATCCACTGATTTGAGATGCCCTCTTTATCAGAAGCTACATTTCTGTATGTATTAGGTCTATTTTTGGTTTACTATAATATTTTACTACTCTGTTAGTATTCATGTGATACTAACATACTTTTTTCATCATCAAGAATTTAGAATATATTTTTAATATTGTAGAGCTAATTTATCTTTATTGATTTTCTGTATCAAAGGTTTCCTGGATATTCTTTTGTATTTATTTTTCCATATGAATATTACAGTTATCTTGTCTATTTCTTTTTTTTATTATGTTATGTTAATCGCCATACATTACACCATTAGTTTTTGATGTAGTGTTCCATGATTCATTGCTTGCGTAAAATACCCAGTGCTCCTATCTTGTCTATTTCTTAAAACAAGAAAAAACAAGATAGAACAAACCAACCAGCCAAACAAAAACAAACACAAAAACACCCAGTTGTTATTTGGGGGGAGGGCTCTACATCAAAGAAATAAGTTAACTTAAGGCAAATTGGTGTCTTTATGATGTTGGGTCTTCAGTCCAAGGAAATGGTATGTCTTTCCATTAGCTCAAGTCTTCTTTTCTTTGTCATTCAGTAGCATTTACAAGATTTCTTCATGTGAGTCTTACAAATTATTTTTTTGGTTATGTCTAGGTATGTCTTTAACTTTCATTTTCATTCTCTTTTTTATTTTGTTGGTCAGTACTTTTCATACAATGCTAATCATAGTGGTGATATTGGGCATTCTTGTTTTATGCCCATATCTAGTGTATTCACTAGAATGCATAAGTATGATGTTAGATTGGGAGAAGAAATAGATATATTCTTATCATGTTAAAGCATGCTTTTATTCCTATTTTATTTTAGAAGCCAAAAACAAATTAATAGATTTGACACATAACAATATTTGAATTTGTGCATGGCCAAAAACAATATATAAACGTCAAAAGATAAAACTCTGGGAAAAGTACTCACAACTCACACTGTGGGAAAAGGGCAAATGCCATAAACATATTCTAGATCTTAAAAGTTCTCATCACAAGAAAAAAAATGTAACTATATGCAATCCTTGACGTTATTGTGGTGATCATTTCCCAATATATACATTCATTGAATTATGTTGTACACCTGCAGCTACTATAATGTTGTATGTCAATTATATCTCAATTAAAAATATTCTAGAAATCAATGATTAAAAAATACCAACAACTTATATGTGGGCAAAGGTTGTGAAAATGAAACACACCTTTGGCTCTTATATATATGAAAAGATGCTCAATAACACCCACAATAAGAGAGAAACTAAACCGTGTCAAGGGCCACAGTGTTTCACTTACAAATTGGCAAAAATCTAAAAGTTTGTTGGTGAGGCTTCAGGAAGGTGAAAGTGATGGTGCTATAGAATGCTATTTAGCTGTATCCATGAAAATTTTAAGTGTAAACACCTAATTCATCAATTTCACTTCGGGGAATTTTTTCTACATATGTATTTGCATATATGCAAAATGATGTAGGCAGCAGATTATTCATTGCTATATTACTTGTAATAGTAAAAGACTGGAAACAAGTGTCTATATAAGGCTATATAAGGCTGAATAACTAAACTAAATTAATTAAATTAATTATGGTACACCTATACAATAGAATACTACACAACTCTAAAAAGAACTGAGAAACTTCTGCACTTACATGGAATATAGCAAGGTTCACAGCCATGTGCTTAGTGTGCTGTGTTTTGCTTATAAGGGGGAGAAATGAGAACACGTGTCTATTTCTGCTTAGATGTTCATAACAAAGCTCTAAAGAAATAACCAGAAATTAATGACAGTGATTACCTTTGTGGGCAGTGGTGTGCAACTAAACAGAGGAGGCGAGCTGAGAATGGAAGTTTCACTGTATACTTTTCAAATTTACTTTTCAAATTATTGACCCATCTGACTGTATTCTCTATTTAAAATTATGTTTAAAAAGGCATCTATTTTGCTGAGTTTATTTCTGAAAATGCAGATTCAGTAATAGTTTAGGTTTCTTACCTGGGTGTATTGTAGGGGTTTTGGCTACATCAAAGCTGAGACAAACATAAAGGAAATAATCTAGGGATTATGCTTGAATTTCTTCAGAAGAGGGCAAATAAAGGAAGACCTAGCATAAGATGTCATGGGAAATTACTGAAACTAGAGTTTGGGATTTTCTATTTTTAAGATTTTCTGAAAGAAGTCCAACCAAACTTAGATTATTTTCTCCTGTTGATTTTAATTTAATGTAAAGTAATGTGTTGGGGTTTTTTTGCATCTGGGAATTTTAATAAATTCATAAATAAAACTCAAAGTTTTTGTTTTGTTTTGAATAACCTTACCTATCTTAAGAGAATGTGCAGAAAGTAGTCAAGATGCTTTCGATGGGATTCTGGTTGTGTTCTCTAAGGTGAAGTTCCTGTAGAAGCAGGGGAAATCCTCAGTTCTCCCATTCCCACTTCATCCATGGAATTCCTCTGAGAGTGCCAGTCCGTGGCAAGAGAATGCCTCCAAAGGACACAGAGCCTGAGGGAGGACCATGGGTTCAACAGCAGTTCTGGGGCTTGTTCCGATGTGCTAATCCTGTGACTGCTTCTTGGCTTTGCCCATAGCCTTGGCTCTGACTCTTGGCTTGGAACTTGGGCCTTGGCTTGGTTAACTCTGTGACTTCTGGTTCTGAACACTGGCTGTGACCCCAGAATAAATAGTTGCAGCAACCTCATTAGAACTCCTGCTCTGTGGTTCTATCCTGGTTTCCTGGCCCTAGGCTGCTTCTGACAATGCCAGCTCACAGACTTGAGACTTTGTCCAGAGCTTTATGGGAAAGAACTTCAGTAAACTGTGAAAGTCTATACAAATATAAGAGATCAATAAAATTATTTTGATCCAACGTGCTGACAAAGACATCAGTAAGTAAAGCAGGTGTATGGTGATAAGCAAAAATGGCCAAAGCCTTTGATGATAGTTATCAAGAACTGGACTAGAGAGCCTTTAGTCCTCGATCTATACTGGAAATGATCACCTTAATATATGCACAATGTATTCATTCCATTAAGGAAAAAATCTTATGTCCAGAGTTTATTTACCATGCTCGCTTTGCTCCCGTGTTTCAGATTCCTATAGCCAACTGCACCCCCATCCCCCCATGAGAAAGCCCCCTAGGTAACTCAAACGGAATGTGGAATGTGGCTACAATTAAACTCAACCTATTCTGTCTCCCCTCAAGCTTCTGTGCTCCCACTCCTTTTGCTGGTTCTCCAGCTCAAGAAATGGTACCAGCATCTACTAATTGACCGAGTCAGAGACCTCGACATGAGCCTCACCTCTCCCACCCTTATCCCCAACTAACAATAATTATACTCAATCTCTTTCAATTTCTTCTGTCTCTCTTCTATTGCAAGCCAATATCACTTTTATTTTATTTTATTTTTTTTAAAGATTTATTTATTTATTTATTTATTTGAGAGAGAGAGAATGAGAGACAGAGAGCACGAGAGGGAAGAGGGCAGAGGGAGAAGCAGACCCCCTGCTGAGCAGGGAGCCCGATGCGGGACTCGACCCCGGGACTCCAGGATCATGACCTGAGCCGAAGGCAGTCGCTTAACCAACTGAGCCACCCAGGCGCCCAAGCCAATATCACTTTTAAAGGGACAATGACAACAGGCTCCTGCTGGGTCTCCCTGTCTGCAATCCTGCCCCTACTATAGTATTGTATGGAATAGAGAATGATATTTTGAAAATACACATCTGATCATGTCACTGTCTGTATACTGTTCCCACCATTTGGAATGACCACTTTTCCATTGTCAGTAATGTAATTTTGCCTAATCCCTCACATTTGAGCATAGATGTCCAAACCTCCAGCAGTTGTTCCTCAAGACTTAGCTTGTTTAGAACCAGTTTAGTTGCCTCTTCGGTTTTCTCTCATAGAACTCTACTTACACTATCAAAGAGCTTATCACACTGTGATATCATTGCCAGGTTGCTTGTCTATCTTCTCCAAAGACTATAAGACATGTGAGGGTAGAAGCAATGAAAAAAAAAAAGAAGCAGTGTATATTTTAATGATCATATTCTTAGTTCCTAACATGAACCAGGAATATAATTAAGTATTCAATAATTATATGTTAAAGAATTGGGTGAATAAATGCATGAACTTTTAAAATGGAAAACAATTCAGTTACTAAAACAAGGAAGGCATCTGTTTAGTTCTTAAGAAAGGTCAACTGAATGAAAAAGACATACAGCTAAAGAACAAAAAAAGGGTAAAATGCAGTAACAGATCAACAAATATAAAGACAGAGATATGAGGAGTTTTCTAATTCTACTCTAGGTGAGGTAGAAAAGAAAAAGAGATACAAAGAGCAGATTATGCCATCTGACTATATTCTACAAGACATTTGAAAAAAGAGAGGTGAGAGGAGAGAGAGAGAGAGAGAGAGAGAGAGAAAGTAAGGGAGAGAGAGAGTGAGAAAAGAAACAGACACTAACCTGCAAAGAAAAATAGGTTTCCTAGAAGCTCTCATGTAGGAAAGAAGGTATGATGGATATCCTTGGAACTTTTTATTGCTATAATTCTTTGGAGCTCTGATGGGCAAGGGTTAACATTTTATTGAAGTTTTGCGGTAATAGACATAAATGGGGCATTGCCTTCTGGCACTTGCCCCCAGGTTAGGTACAATTAGGTCACACACAGGACATTCCTCAACTCTAGGCTAGCCCTGTCCTAGTGGAGATTTTACTGTCAAACAAATGTGAGTTTGCATTAAACTACTGAGCCCAGGATTTTGGAACTAAACTTTGGAGTACTGGCAAGAAGGTGAGGCTGCAAAATTCCAATGATTCTGCTTTATGCTGATTTGTCTTTATCTGGTTAAAAAAAGTCCCTGTATGTGAGCTGGATATTGCTTATCCATTTGAAATGTTGTTATTGCATTATGTATTTACTATTACATAGGAAATTACTTTTCTTCTCAAGACCCTTGAGCAAAGAGAATTTGAGTCTTAGACCATTAACTACAGCTCAAGCTGTGGAGTAGCCACAGTACTTATCAGGGATTCAGAAATACAACTGTAATATAAATATAGCTTTTCTAAACTTCACCTCACCTACTATTACCTTTTTTTCTGTTAATGAGTTAGATTCTAATTCTATTCTAAGGCAATACTGGAAAAAACTATTTCTATCTCCATCCACAAAAGTCTTCTCAATAACAAAGTCATCTTAGTGACTCCTTTATACAGGTTTTGTCAAGTGGCCGCATCCAGAGTTGGCCTTATCAGTGTCACATTATTTAATGAGATACAAGTATTGAAATTACTGCCACCACGAGCTTTGGGGGCAAAGGCAGTACCATTATTAGTAAGCTTGTATTAAAATTGTTTTCCACTTGGGTACAGTTGCCATCCTGGGCTGGGGAACTGGCTTGGTGTAGGGGTTTTCCTGTGCTTTGGAAGCTGTTTAGCAATGTCCTTTGCCCCTGTCCACTAGATGCGAGCAGTACCCCCACCTCAGTTGTGACAAGCAAAACTATGTCCAGACATTGCCAAGTGTCCCGTAGGAGACGAGACTGACCCTGACTGGATTTGTACAAGGGTTTGTAGCTTGTTTTCTGTTGTTTACCCAAACTTTACACAGTCCAGGCTATGTGGTTGCTGCTCAAACACATTTTTTCAAATGGAGAAATAAAAGTCTTCTGTCTTCCCCGTGGGTGTCACCAGGAAAACAAAAAAAAGCTTTGGGGACTTTAGCTATGGGCTCAACGCGGTTTTAGGTATTGTGGTTGACCCAAAAGAAGCGCACGGCTTGGTTTCTGTGCTCAAGAAGTTTTTAATCAAGTGGGAGAGAGAAGACTAATACTCCAAGAACATGAGACTCATAGAAGACGGAATATATTGGCAATGGACCAGAAGGCAGAGTGGGCACATTCCAGAGTGTATGGCACAGACTATGGTGATATTATTGATCTTCTGACTGGATGTTCCCTTGAAGGTTCTGTGACCTATTTTGACATGTGGGCAGTGGTTTATTAACTGAAAGCTTTCTGCTATGATATATAAGAACAAGGAGAACAGTAAGAAAATATTCTGTTTAAACAAACCAGATCACTTTTACATGTGACGGCCAAGCCATGCTGGGGAGGAGGCACTGAGCCTGGTTATGTTAGTAACTGAGTGGTAACTGAAGAAGTCAAATCAAACTAGGCATGGCAAGCCCATGGCTGACATGTGAGCCTGTACGTTTAGAACGAGGGCACGTTAATGGAGATCATGCCATGCTTTTCCGCTAACCTCAGACCTTAGCTATTTAATGATTATAAAACTTTCTTAACCTTTACATGTTTTTAAACACATTTATTTTCTTTCATTCTGCACAATTCCTACTAGCATCAAACTGATTTTGGTCACGTGTTTTGTGTTATCTAAGTAGCACTCAAGACCAAAACAAAACAAAAAATCTTTTCTTCACTTTTAACCATTAAAATCCTGGTTGGATAGTTTCCATCAGATTTTAATCTCCTGAAAGTTTTAATGTGATTAATAGTGGAACTTAGAAGAATAAAATGTGGTCCATTACTATAATATCAATTTTATGTTTAAAAAAACTTCCAAACTAAATAATCTGACAAATTTCAGAAATCTCATACGTTGCCTTTTTTTTTTTATAAGTATAGAATTTAATCAATACAAAGAACTGTAGAAAACATTAAGTTGATGGACTTTGCTATGACTATTCACAAATATTTTGGCACTTTCGACTTCTCAGACCATAGTAGAAGGTCAAATTCCCTATGGACTTCGAACTCAGTGTGGCCACATGATATGTGTTTGCCAATGAAAAGTGAGCAGAGTAACAAAAGTTATTCCGGGACAAAAACTTTAAGAGGCTGTGCATGATTTTCCTGTAACCAGTGCTATTCCAGATAGTGGTAGGAAAGTGACCCCGCTGATTTGCACAGAACTAGAGGACGGAGGGAAAACTAAATTTGCTGTTTGAACAACAACTACGAATACAACCAACAAATACCAATATAGCCAGTGAGATCGGGTGGTGGTTTGTTATCATAGCATAGCCTAGCCCACCCCATTTGATACAAAATCCAAATTCCTAATTTTATTGAGAAATATGAGGCCCATGGAAATCATAGTGTTTGCATGTAGTCTCAAATGAGGTAGACAGAGTTGATTCCAGAGTCAGTATCTGCTGCCTGGAGTAGTATATTCTTTCCACTATACCAGTGATTTCCCAAATTTGGAATGTGTACCAATGGCAATCATGAGGTGATTTTAGGTGTGATGTGAGTATTACCTTAAACACTAATGAATCACATGGAGAGAAAATTAATCTCTTTTCAATTCTCTTTCATTCCTTTTGATTACAGAAGAAAAAGTTCTCTATTTGGTGCTACTGTGTCTTTAACTGTGTATTTTTAACTCCTGTCTGGCAATTGCAAATATCCTTTTTGAAAGAAAATAGTGAACAAGCAATCAGTACTCAGGCACTAAGCCTTTTTAGTTGGTCACCACTTCTAGATGGAACTTAATAAGATTTTTTGGTTTCATTGAGGCAAATTTTACAGTGATTCCCTTTATATGAAATATGATTCTGGTTTTCCATTGTCATAGTCATATGAAGTTTACTTTTAGAATCTATTTAAGAACCAATAGTTAAAGAAAAACATTAAGTAAATAACAAGGTGGGTGATGTGAAGATATGGAAACATTTGTGAAAATAATACACAGTGGTCTGTGGGTTTGAAGTAAAACACGCAAGGGAAGGTAAAAATGACTGAAGTTGAGGAAACAAATTTTACCATGTTGAAGAACCAACTCTATTTCCTCCCTTTTTGTAAAAAAATAGAAATTCTGAAGAATTAAATATTTATTTATTCTATTAATTTCTATACAATTGTGTTAGCAAAACACACTTCTTTAACATGTAGTAAAAAGAATCTGGTAAGCTCTGAATTGGGCAAAAATACACAGTTTCTCATACTTAAAGACTGACTATCATGTATAACTAGAAAAAAAGTCTCTGACTATAAAGAAAAAAGAAAACATCCACAATTTGACTGACCTTCCATGACCTCATTTGAACTTTGTCCATACTTTCAGATTTAATAATCTACTTAAACAATGCTTCCATAAACTGATTTCAAGAGTATTTTCTATGAAATACTGGGATTTCTGATTAGAAGTACCTTTCCTATTCTTGCATCTTTAATTTGAAGTCTCTGAACATTGTTTTCAGTTGACATTTCTTTTGTATGCATGTAGATAAAATTTATTTTGTCTCAATTAGATAGCATCTTTCTTTTTGTCAACTTGATGAGGGTGAGAGACAGTCAGATGCTTTCTATTTAAATTAGTAAATATATTTTCAGTGAAAATGGAAGAAACAGTGGTTAAGGTAGAAGAAAGAAGATGACTTTCATCTTTTCAATAATAGTGGAGAATGGCTTAATTAACAAAAATAGGTAACATAAAAGGAGGAGCAGGTTTTGAAACAATATACTGGGTATGATTTTGAACAATGATTCACATACTGGAGGTTTCAATAAATGGTTAATTCTTGGGCAATCCCTTCTGCAGACCTGTGTTTAAATAGTCAGAATATTCAATCAGAATGTGAAACTGTATGTCAAGATCTATACATCCATTTAACTTATAGCAAGCAGGGAAGGAAAGTATCAGTTTAGGTTAATCAACTTTCAAAAGAATTTCAAAGTTAAGATTCAGTAAATTTTAGTATTATGTAGAATGGTGGGAACTTAACATCTCACCTATTTTCTTATTGGATCCATAGCTGGGGTGTAATTTATTAAATACATATGTGTGCATATCAGTTTTGAGGTCTCAAGGGCCAAACTCCATTTAAAACCACAATGACCTTAAATTGCCTTTGTTTTATACTATAATTTCTACACTTTACCTCTGCTACCTTTGTGGTCAGACTGGAGTAGTATATTGCAATGATTTTTCTGGCTTTTTCACCGAACAATATTTTATTGAATCTAAGTATATTAAATGTAGTTGGAGAAAGATCTCTTGGCTATATGACTGAATATCTGTTGCTCTTAAAGAGTTTAAAATCTAGATAAAATAGATTTTATTTAGGGTGTAAGAGTCAAATGCAAACTGTGCTGGAATAATCCAGTATTGATTAGGCTGAGATTTATGTCAGAGTTTCTCTTTCATTCTGTTGGAATATGGTAGAGGCAACTCTGCTGTAACATTCATTTTGAAAACATGAATTTGTTCCAATGTGATTAATATATTAGGGAACAATTTGCATAATGCAAATGTCGCTCTTGCTTATGCACAGTTTTGTCTATGAGAAATATAAGGTGAGTAAACATAGAAAACCACAAGCGGTAGAATCAAGCTGCTTAGGAATACACACAACACACACAAAAACACACACACATCTCACATGCCTACTGGCCACCTTGTTTGCTTTATGTAATAGGAACCACACCCTTCTGCCTCATTTCATGTACCCCTTCTTTCACCTCCTCCCAATAAGACATGAGCTAAACCCTTCTGAGACTCACTTCCACAAGTGAACTTCAGGTCTTTTTCGAGGTACATTGACATTTGTTATAGTATTTATTGCATTTCTTAACCATTGATCATGTGTAAAACTATGCTACCATTTTCATTAGATTTCTGAGTCCCTGATAAACTTTTCGGGTGTTGTGCCCCAACACCATTTTCCTCATAAGTCTGTTGTTTTATTTCATGATTTTGAATCTATCTCAACTTAGCAGAACTCACTGTACATATGTCTGTTTATACAGACATTATAGCAATAATACCAGTGATGTTAAATCTATGATACCGTGGAGGTTATATGAAAGCTTAACACTGTAGCAGTATTCACTATTTTATTACAGTACAGAAATATTTAGAATTTTTGAAACATTGCACTTATCTTCTATAAAAAGAATTCAGACATGTCTGTAACTTTTGCAATTTTAGTATCTTTTGCAAGGAGCCATTGTTTCTCAAATACATAGTCAATCATCTCATCTGGGAAGCATAAGGTCTTCTTGGATAATCAGCAAGTTCTCAGTTTAACTGGACCAATTATTGTCACTTTGTATATTTTCCTTTCAGCAATTAAGGGACTAGAGAATGAGGTTCAGTTTCCCAACTCATTCACTTATTCATATTTTTGGCAAGGATTTATTGAGTAACTACTATGTATCATGCACTGATCTACACGTGCTGGATATTGTGGTAAGAGACACCAAAGTCTTGCCCTCATAGACCTTTATATTTAACCATCGATATTGTAAATGTGCAATCACATGAGTAATCAAAGAGAGTTAGCGGTAGATTTCTTGTGTCTTTGGTTTTGGAGTGAGTTTGTGGGTGGCAGTCCTTCAGGATTAACGTTTAGTTTCAAGTGGACCCTGACAAACTAGATTTACATAGCTGTTCTCTTAGAAGGGAATGCCAAAGAAGTATTTGAAGAAAATGTTCTCAAAAAGAATTGCTTGCTCCTGGAATGATCAACAGCCCTAACCAGGCCATGTTGTAGATGTGTGGCCTGGTGCTGTGTACCCAGGGCTTGTGGTAGAAAACTGCAAGAAAGACTTGTTTGGCTTCCAGTGGTTTCTAAATTGAATTAACCAAGCAAACATTTCAACTATTCATCGCCAGTTGGAAACGTTAACTGTTCACATTAAACTTAAAATTTTTGACAGTGTTTTAGTTCCTAATACAAATTTAGTTGAGCTCATTTAGTCTTAAAGGAAGAGGGTTAACTTATTTCATTTCTTCTAAATATAAACTTGCTTTCTTAGTCGGATTATCCAGGATCTTTCCCGGTTCTCCTGGCTCCTCTTTTCTTCCCAATTTCCTTTTGTTCTGCAGAGGGCTCCATGCCTTGGGTGAGATTCTGAACAAGAGAGAAGAGGGGGCCTCTGTGGTCTGTTTTGAGCACTACGAAAATGTATCGGACAAGTTTTACTTTCTTAGAGTGCTATATAGTGAATTTTTTTTATGTGTCTAAGAAATGGAAACATTTTGTCTCATATAAAAAAGAAATATTTTTATACTGTGCTCCACTCACAGACCACATCAGAGGTATTCTAAGAATAGAATAGATCAAATATATTTTATGGAAATATAATGAGAAAAGGATGTGTTCCCAAAACTCACTCTGAACAAAGGAATGCAGCATAGTCAGAAATACTTTAATGCTCCTAACAATTTTCTCATGTGAAAGGCTGAGGAACAGCCCTGGTTTGAAGAAATCTCCCACTTCTCCCCAGGCTCCCTGAACTTGAGATCAGAACTAGGAAATCTATACATTGTGAAAAAGAAAATGTATGGAAAAAGTGACTTGGGGCATTAACCAAAAAGGCATTTTTTGAAAGAAGAAAACATCAATATGAAACATTTTGTCATATTTCATTTCATTGATCATATATTTATTTTATGTATTCCAGAGTACTGAAGCTTAGAAGTAACTGAATTTCTGGGGATTCATATTAGATTTGTCAGTCTGTGTTTGAGGAAACTTACTGAGAAACCAAATATATTACAATCATTTGCTTTTATCATCTTGTTCTATCATGTATACAAAGAATGGTAAGACTAAGTATGTTGAACATATACCTTTTGTGAAAAAACAAAATACATCAAGGACTAAATTTTTATTCAAATAATAACATTCATTTTACAATAATAACCTACAGGTGTTCAAGAAACTAAACTTACTGGTTTTATTAAAGTCACCTGACCAGCAGTTATATTTTCTTCTAAGCATATTACATAATACATTGTAACAATATGTTAGTTTGCTTTTTTAACTTTCCTAGCTGTTATGCTAGTGCATAAGTGTGATTTTTCCTGCTTTTCCAAGATTGTGCATTCCAGTTTATATATTCATATTTATTCTTCTGCTGGAGTCAGTGTTGCCACCAAATGTCTGTATTGTCTTGCTGAGTTTGTTTTGCTTGATAATTTTTCACTTTTGAGATACTCTAAATTGGGCAATAATATTCAGCCCCCTTTCAACCCTACATTGTAGTTTCTTAAAAAATATATGCATTCTCAATGGATTACTGTTTATTTACTGTATATACTATAGTACAGTCTGAAGGGACTACAGAGTCCCATGAAAGAAAAATCATCATAATATTTATGCATTAAACACATATTCATGTACATATATCTATTTTTTGAAAAAACCAAAATGCATATGCTATCATGGCCCCCAAGGTAGCAATAACATATGCAGAGAAAATTTATGCAGTTCCAGGCTGTGAACAGGATTTCTAAGAGCTACTTCCAGAAAACATTACCCCCCTCCTTGTTCTTCAATCTGTCCACTTACTTCACTCCGAAGACCTCCTCTTTCTAAATTGACTAGTGAACTGGATGAGTTAGTCTAATCATACAGGTTTGCTACTTGTTGACTTCTGAGGAGCAATGGAAACCTTTTTAAGAAAATGTGTGTGTGAGGGGGTGCGCAGGCACGTGTGTATGGTGTGTGTGCGCGTGCATGTTCTTTTGTATATTTTTTCCCTCATAAAGAATTCACAGTATGGTTACACTGCTTAAATATAGGAAGTAGCTTTATTTTTAAAAGGCTGAATGGTGTATTGAGGTGCATTTTTGTCAACTTAAATTCTTCTAGTTATTTTCAACAAGGATAACAAATAGAAACTATGTAACACTTAGAAATAATTAAAAAATTTTTCAAAAGATATATTTTCAAAATCTCACTTTTTAAAATCTTCTGAATGAGAAAGGAAATCTTACTGCTTTCATTATATAACAAGACCTGCTCCAGGAGGATAAAAATGGTAAAAAGCAAATCATGCTCAGTCTTAAATGACATATATTCACATTTGTGATACAGTGTTTATGATATTATATACTAATATTACAGTATTTAATATTTATGTAATATATCTATTTTTATATGTTCATATAGAGTGTATATATTCATGTTATAAGCACATAATTATATATTTTAGCATAATATTTAAAATATAGTATTATGTGTTATTTAAAAGACATTACCCGCACTAAAATTCTGTTATTTGGGGACTTTTCCCTTAAATTCTGATGGACCATGAGGGAATATCTGCATTGGAATATGATAAAATGAAAAATTACATAGAATTTATGAGGTCCTGAAATCTCATTCCATTTGTATTTCTTGTCTTTTGCCTCTATTTTTCCATAAATAAGTTGGACATGGATTAAAAGATGTACATTCAAGATCCATTTTATTAAAGTTATGAATTAAAAAATAATAATTTGGCCCATGGTGAGATAGTCCATTCTATTTTTCATGATGTTAATTCTTAGTGATGCTTTTAAAGTAGAGTTACATTTTACATAGATTTTTACCCAGTCTCATTGGGTGATTCATCTCACAGTAAACACTTATACCATGCAATGGCCTACATGGTCTTCTGTGATCTGGCCTCCCGCTACTTCTCGGGCAGCCTCTCCTGCACTCTCCCCACTGACTTGCTCTTGCCTCAGCCACGCTGGCCTTGTGATTGCCCCTCCAACATGCCAGGCAATCTCCATCTTGAAGTAGGACATTCACTTGATATTTCCTTTGGCTAAAACATTCTTCCCCAAATATCCCTGTGGTTGACTCTCTTCCTTCCTTCCACTCTTTGATCAAATATCATCTCTCAGTAGGGCCAACCGTCATCACAGTATTAATGCTTTAACCTGTCACCCCATCCTTTTCCCACCCTTGCACACCAGATCCCTTTAATTGTTCAACTTTCTACTTCCCTTGTTTATTATATTTACTGTCTGTCATTCCTTAAAGGATGCAAGCTACATGGGCCAGAGATCATTGTCTACTTTGCTTGCTGATATATCCAACTGTCCAGATTTGTGCCAGGTATGATACCCTCAATCATGTTCATTGAATGAATTCAATGAGTGAATGAATGAATAAACAAAAACAAGATAGTTCTTTTCAGTGACTGCAATGGCTTCCCATCTCTCCTCATGGCAATTTCTTTTCTCTGAATATGCTCCAATTTATTGGCATTCCTATGAAAATATCATTCTGCAGTTTTCTTGATACATGCAAATCAATTTGGAGTATAAAGGGAAAATCTCTTACGATTTTGGGCATTATACTCCTAGTGATTTTGTTCGTCATACTGTTGATTCATAGGAAAATTGTAATTAACTAGAACACTGAAACATATCTTCATATGAGCTACCCTTATGTTTCATGCTCTCCCTTCCATGCCTGTGTTGTTGGATCTATGGATATAAATGTTGGAGTTTGAATTTACTCATTTAACATTTGATTTTGCTATAGCTGACACTATTATTACAGGTTATTGAGATCTTCACTTCCTCCATTCATCTGGTCATTAAGTAAATACTAATTAAATAACTACTTTGTACAAGGTGTAGATATACAATGGAGAACAAGAAAATAAGGATCTTAGCAGCTCTGTTGGAACTTCCAATCTTGAGGGAGGAGAGGGGATTAAAATATAATCATAATGCAAAATAGTAACTGTGACGGAAGCCTCTCCTACCATAAGAACATGCAGTAGGGGGTTTGATCTGTCTCTAAAATAGGACAATTGCTTTGAGCTCTGAAAGATGAGTTAACTAGTGAAAAAGGTGAAGGGAGAAGTTTCTGTGCAGAGGTGACCGTGGAGAGAGTTTTTGTGGCATATAGCAGCATAATGTGTACAAGGACCTCAAGTCAAGGATGTGCAGGAAAATGGAGTGAGATAGAGTACAGGTGGGTAGGGACCTGATCCTGCAGGACCTTGAAAGCAGTGTTAATGAGTTTGTTGTCTTAGATGCTCTTACCCATTTGCCATTTGGAAGTCCTCAGAGGCAGAAGTTATTTTGTCTCCTCTATCAAAAAGCAGGGTGGTGGTGTTTTAGCTTCCTTATTGAACTTAGATATTCTGTATAAGATTTATTTCAGTTAAGACACAATTACAATCTTCAAGTATATGGACCCAAGGGAATAAGAAGATGGAGGTTGGGAAAAGTCTGGTAATAAACAGCTCTCCTTTAACTCCTCTGAGGATAGCACAGTGGGGAGTAGTTTTAAAATGCAGCAGAAAGTTGAGTAGAGCCAGGAAGCAGCACATTTTTTTTTTTTTCAACTTTTTCTGTCTTGGCTTAAATTTATAGGGTCAGGGAAAGAGTTGTTACAAACCTTCCATTTCAAATTGGATGTTCCCTTTCAAATTCAGAATTTAAGCATCTTTTTGTTGTTGTTTAAACTTTTCTCATCCTCAGTATAAAGGGCAAATATAAAGATGTCAAACAAATTACAAATACTAATTAGATATTAACTTAATGCAACCTGAATGTACTTTTTCAATATCCCAAAGTACAAGTCTGGTAATAATTTCCTTATTTCAGTACATCACTCCACCCCCACACATGCTTATTAGCAGGAAGTCTACTGTAGGGAGAGGCCTCCTCCTACCTTCTGAATTGTTCAAGAACCCCAGGGGCTTGGCTGATAGAAAAGAGGTGTGGATTCGGTGTCCCGCTTCCCAAAGTTTTGCTGAGAGAAGTGAAAAGTCTGAGGCTTCTACCTGCCCTCTAGTTAGGCTCCATTTGTCGAGGCCCCTGCAAAGCCCACAGTGGTGCCACGTGGTGGGATTCGAGAGCATTCCTTGTCTGACTTCACACACATGTATATCCTTGGTCATTGTTTCCCAGGGCAAAACACCATACTATTGGGGTCGGCCCATGAGGAGCTCTCAGTTCTCTCTCTGTGCTCTGTCAGAATCAATTCTCCACCAGAATCCATGAGGCCCACTCATAGAGCTAGAACTGGGAGTGCAGACGCAGGTTTCGCTTATTTGACCATCTCAAAGGACACAATTGCCAGTGAGAAACCAAGATGGGTGACAGCAAGGATCTTTCTATCTGACATGCACTGCTGTCTCTCTAGATCCTAGAACGAATCTGATACATAGCAGCTGTGCTTTTATTTGTGCTATAAGTAACTGAAAGGAATAATGACTTCTGTTAAATAGATTCATTTATGACAGAATTGTGGAAACAAAATACCTCACCAAGCAAAAGGACAATAGCTGATATGCTTGGCTCAAAGTTTAGACGTAAGGCTATTTGATAGAGTTTTGGAAAAGGAAATAAATGGAGAAGGTATGATGAGGAGAATAGGGTGAGAGACTGGGATAAAGAGATAGACTGTTTTTCAGAAGCAGATTACAATTAAAACATCATCTTTATAAAGTATTTAGTTCTCTCCTTCAAATAAAGGAGGAAAGAAAATTTTCATGGTAACATAAAGCAAATCATTTTTTCTTAATTCTTCATACCCATATAAACATTCTCCTTACATATTTAGCACTCACACAAATGTTCTTGAGATATTCTCGTATGTAATATATATTTAAGGTGCATGTCTCCTACATAAAAGTATATATTTTTAAGTAAACTAGATTAAAATTCAAAATAAAAAGCACAATTTGGTAGAGTATCTCTCAAAATGTTACTTTATTGTTCCTTCTATGAAAAACAAAACAATGGAATACTTAGGATAACCATCTATGTATTGCATAAATTTCATATATGTGGATTTTATTACACTGAATGTTAAGTCTTAATTAGGTAATTTGTATCTTAACCTCCAAAAGAGACATTCTGGTCTACTGGGCACGTAAAAGAGGATTAAGAAACAAACCTACCTAATCATGTAATTATATTCTATACCAACATATTGAGAACCTAATATAAACCACTAAGATTTCTCATGTAAAGGACTGCATTCTCCAAAAGTACGTTCTGGTAACTTTCTTTCCTTCAGGTGAAACCATAGTAACTTATGGAATAAAGTGACAAGGTAAAAAAAAAATGTGAATTCACTTATGTCTGTCACATAAATTTAAATCCTATTATGTAATTAGGGTTGGTACAGATTGAATAAGAGGACATTATTAGTTTTAAAATTCAGTATGTGACTGGCATTCCTTTATCTCAGATCATTTGGCCTTTGTTTTATTCCTGAAGCAATATTTAATGTCTCCATTAACTTTGAACTTGTTTACGTGTTCTCATGGAACTCTGATCTTTATTTAAATTAATATTTATTTATTTATATTATTTATAAGTCTCTGTTGAGAGAGCAATTCTTGTGCTAATTTCCAATAAAAATTTCTGATTTTCCTTTGCTTGAACAACATCAACTTTAACTTCACTTCTGCATAATTCCTAGGGATTTTCTCTCATCTAAATGATTCCCAAGAATAAACTGTGATTTTTTTTAGTAGGAAAAGAAACACAATTATGATGTTTGTCTTAGGAAATTCACAATGTAGAAACAAAACAATTCACTGGCTTACAATTTAGGACTATGTCGAAATGAAATTGTGAGAATATAATAGCCATTTAACCCAAAACAGACGAGGAAATGAAAAATTATATTAGACTATATAGTGTATTTACTTGTGGGCAATGGGGGAAAAAGTATTCTAAATCTAGGAAGATATTTATTTATTTATTTATTTTATTTTATTTTTTTTTCTAAATCTAGTAAGATATTTATTAAAAGGCTGCTAGAAGGCCAAGGATATAAGGTAGCAATTTTTAAAGAGCCAAAGAATGTTTTTTAGTAACATTTATGGGTATCTGTTTGGGTTGCCTTTACACGGTCCACCACAGCAACAAATCTTTTGGTTTATTTAGTGCTGTTCAGCACAGTGGTCAATCTGGCATACCTTTTGTCTAAAGATGGTCAGGCCCACCATGCTTCGTTGAAAATACTTGCTACCTTTGGACTTTGAGACAACTGGAATTTTTAAGTCTCAAGTGTCTATTTTTTATTTCTGAAAATGGAAATTAGGAACTCAAATCCAAATATTCTGGGTTATCATTCAAGGAGTATTTATGTAATCCCCCTAAATAAGTTGTAACCATTTTGGGGGTAGCGTTTATACATTATACACCTTTGGGACCCCTTAATGGCAGTAAATACTGTGGTTGAAAACATCGGCATTAAAGTAGATGAAAATAGACTGAACCCCTAACCCCATTTCTTACTCACTGTGGGATTATGGGCAAATTACTCAACCTCTCTAAGCCTCTAAGCCTGTAAAATGGGAATACTAGTAATCTTGAGTTATGGGTAGGATGAAATGAGATAATAAACTTTTAGAAAAGTACCTGGCATATTGTCAGTGGAAGATATTATTGGTAAAAATAGTAGGATTTTTTTTTGTACTTTATAGAATACTATCTTCTGCTGGCTCTCCATAAATGTTTGATTAGGTGGTGATGATACTTACTCAGGCAAATATAGGATTTGGGGCATAAAGTAAAAAAAGAAACCAGACGATGGTCATCACACTAAATTATTATATCCCCATCTCCTGGAAACACAGTATATTTATAGAACATTATATAAATATCATCCCTATATGGTTGATCCATTCAAGTTCTTATCCTGTGTCCATTTTGAAGAAGACCTCAGTTCATCAACACATACTTCCTGAACCAGTTTGAACTTTACAGTGCTTTGGAGGCAATGTGGAATTTTATTGACAATTTCATGGTGGGTGGGTGGGGGGCATGTTGGAAAGGTAATTTATATTTGACTGCACCAGTCAACATGTGAAAAAAATGCCCATTAGACATCTCTGTTCTTCCCAGAGAGAGAGATTCCTTGTCTTCCCTCAACATCAAATCCTCTTTCCGTCAAATCTACTCTGTTGTCATAAGAAATTCAGCTCCTTTTTCAAGTTCATATGCCCCAATCACTGACAAAGGCTGCAATTAGCCTAACCAACTATCCTTAGAAAGCAGTTTTTAGACCATCTGTTGGTTTTTCCAAATATGCCCCCTTATGGGTCTTGCACTCCTTGTATGGATGCCTCATCCCAATAAGCACAGCAAAGTAGACCTTCCAGAAAGACCAAAGTCTTCTTGGAGGAGATTCTGATATTAAGAAAATTGAATTTTTTTCCCTGTCATTTCTTGTAGAAGATATTAAGTCTGAAAAGATTTAACTTATTTAAATATATCTAATATTTATCAAGTGCTTACTCTGTGCAGAGCACTGGATAGGTAAAATGAGAGAACAGAAACAAGACCAGCAATGTCTGTGTACTCCTGTCTGTGGAGAGATGGACACTTAAATAAGTAATACCAATAAAGGGCAGATTTTAATAAATAGAACTTAGGCTGATATGTGGACACAGAAGGACAAATTCATCTTAGCTGGGTGATTCCAGGAAACAATAATTTCGATTGTCTGAAATCTTATCTCTATCATAAAGGAAGGATTGAATTTTGATTTGTAAATATTAAGGTCAAAGTATATTGAAAGAACTATTGAGGGGAGAGAAATATTTAAGAAAAGGCTGGGAGGGATAAGAGAAGTTGTGTCAAATGAGCCATAGGGATTAAGCGCTGCTGGTGGGACAGAGAAATGAGAGGCAGTATAATGGAAAGTAAATCTAGAGAAGAAGGCTTGGGATAAAATCATGAAAGCTTAAAGGGAAGTTAGTCATGAAAGAAGTCATGAAAATTTTTTGAATTGCTTTGTGACAAGTGGGTTGGGGAATAACCTGGGGTCAAGAATTGAGGTTATTAATATAATAAAGGCTTTTTTTTCAGAATCATTATATTATGCTACATCTGTGATTTCATTTAATCCACACAACAGCACTGTATTATTTGCATTTTACCAAGGGGAAAACTAAGATATAGAAAGGTAAAATAATTTGTTCAAGAACATACAGTAAGTGCCCAAGCTGTGGTTCATATTTAGGACTTTCTAAGTTCTTGGTTTTAAGTTTTTTCCATCATATAGGAACTGCTATTAATCAGGTGAAAGGTATTGTGATTCTTCACTTGGACAACTAAAATGAAAAGGAAGGTAGATGGATGTAAGACATAGTATAAACTGTGTGTTTATACAGAAACTGTGTGTTTCCAAGATTGGCTGGCTGGGAACAGTGAGAGAGAGCAAGAGATCTGTGGACAGGTAGGGAAAAGAAAAAGGGCATCATTGTCCCATATGCCCCCAAATAGGAGGAAAGTCTTGGCCAGAACCCAAAACCTGGAACTCTTCCTTAGTAGGAGATGATTGATATGGTATGAAATGATTATATCATGGAGAGGATGAGGCTACATAAGAAGGATGCATGGAAGAAGGGAACTAACAGAAGGAGAATGAGCCAGGAGGATAGCCAGGCAGGACAGGGCGAGAGGCTAGAATGTGACAAGGAAGTAACTATGAATTTTTCATGAAAATGGAAACTATACAAAACGCTGCAAAGCAGTCAAGTACTTACTCACTGGGCAACCCCAGGGAAAATCAGTCCATTTCTCGAAGGTACAATTTTTTTCAAGATGCTGTTTAAAAAAATGTTGTTAACGGAAAGGTTATTGTGGGAACGAATGTGCTAACACATGGAAAATGCTGAGTGCCAGGCGTTCAGTTCCTGTTCACTGAGGTCAGCCATCAGTATCATTGTGATCAGCATCAGCATGATCTTCACCATCATCATTGTTGATAAGAGTTGAAGGACACACTTGGAATGATGACTCATAAGTTTTTGGTGACATTTAAGTAAGTAGTTTCCATCCTTTATGGACAGGAACAGATTATAAGAGGGTGGGAGGAGTCAAAGAAGTAGAGAAAGAAACCATGAAGTATTTCTCAAAAACTTAGCAGTAAATGTGAGAGTAGAGGGCTTGAGGCAATGGCGATTAATCCAGGAGGGTTTTTCTAGAATTGAGCATTTGACTCTGAGAGGAAGGAGGCCACAGTAGAAGAGAAGATAGGAATAACTGAGTGGAATGCGCTTTCAAATGGACATGGAAGAAGTGGTCCTTTTGAAAGGATGTCAACTTTAGCAATCTCATAACAAAATTATTTGATAATATGGGTTTTTTTCATGCACAGGTGGGATGAGTTACAGAGAGATTACAATGGGTGTAGCCTCATTCAGTGATTCACTTGCACATTTCAATTCCCAGCATGGAGATTATTTGCTGTTATTCCCAGTTGTGCAGTGACTGCATTTTTTCCATTTTTTAAATATCAGTGATGCCAAGGAGAGGTCTTAAGGAATGCAATTTAGACTCCTGATGGTCTACAAGGACATCACTGATTTGACTGTTCTGAGAGAGAGAGAGGGAGAGAGAGAAAGAAAGGGAGAGAAACATCTCATTTCTCCCCTTGTGCCAAAGGACATGAGAGTGAGTAAATCTTCACAGGGTATGAGATTGCAATAAAGATGTGTGCAAATTTAGATGGAAATTAGGCATGTTCCCAGGGCTCCTGGAAAATTGCCAGCATAGCTCTCAAGACATTGCCTTTATAGACTATGTATATATTTATTTCTTTGTAAATCCAGTCTATAGAGTTTTCTGTTTATGATTGTTCCCAAGGACATTCTTTCTCCAAGCATTTCTCTAAGCAGATACTCACTCAAAGCCAGTTTTCAAACCATATCAAATGTAATCAGTATTTTCTGTGAAATTCTCTCTCACTGATATTACTGTTTTGTTTCTTACAATTTCTATTGTGCAATAATCATAGTAAAGACTTATCGAAAATGAGTAAGCATGTGTGTGTCTGGGGGGGGGGAATTCCTAATGTGGGGAATTAACAGTATTGCTTAGTTATCAAACCCCTCAAACACATTTTAAATGTACTCTTGAAATATTTTTGGTTTTATACTATAGTTTAATTCCTCAATGTCCTTTACATTCTAAGTCTCTAGAGCTTGAGTTGTTTCTGGAAAGCACGATATCATAGTATAAGTTGAAATGTAGGTTATTAATTGCTAAAATGATGCATACTATTACTTCCAAAATACTTAACCATCTCAATCTCTTTTTCTTATGCTTTCACTTTACTAATTCAAAAAAAGCATATGCTAAAGTAAAGAATACTAAACCACTTTGAGTTAAAGAAGGTTATAGTGAATTATAGTTTCCCTGAAAGACACAAATATACTTAAATCAGTGATATACGGCTTTTTGGTGGTTTTCTATCTTTACACATAATACTAAGTTTCTTTAAAATAATGCTGTTCTCCATATAAAGATTTATTATCCAGAAAAAAATAGGTTATTCTGAGATTCAATAGTTACAAAAGTGGAGAATATTAGTTTTAGATGTATTTAAACTCTCATGACTTTACTAAATACATGTATAAAATATTGAGCCCACTTAATCTGTATCTTTTGTGTTCTTTGCATTTCTGTGATATCACTCAGAATGGAATCACTGTATACTACACAGTTATTTATTAATTTCTGTTTTCTGTTTATTTTATTAAATATTTATTATTAGTAGTATTATAATAGCTTATCATAAAATAAAATTGGTGCCCTCCACATGCATTTTATATTTCTGTTTTCCAAATTTATAGCATATTTTGAAGAATAGAGAAAGCATCTTGGTTGGAGATTTGGAGAAAAGTCTATTTTCCAACCAGAGGTATAAGCTCTGGGCTGGAAATCAGGCCATTGGTTCTTTTTCTGGCTCTTATGACCAGCCAAGGACCTCAGGCAAAGAGGGAAAACCATCCATAACTGGGCAGGGCAATGTTTGTCTTACATCCTCTATCTTAGAGGACTGCCTTTAGAATCCATCAAGAGTTTATAAAAGCATTTTGAGTAATGTTAAGAGCATACATTTCTTTTTTAGTCAAATAAATAACATTTTATTATGTATTTCTAATTACCCTCTTGAAATAATGCTGTTACTATTTCCTAGAATGTTTTAAAATAAAAATTATGTTCAAATCATACCAGTTACAGTTTCTTAAGTATTGGAGGGCTTTTGACTCCTCAAGGCTTTTGGTTTGAGGCACATATAAGTTGAAGTGGTTATAAACTGGGCTTATATTTCATTTTTTGTGCTATTAGTTTAACCAAGCAATTCCTTACCCCATTGTATGCAGTTTCAGGGCAGAAAATTCAATGAGGAGTTTAATGATAAAATTTTTAAGTGGGTGCATTAGAACATTACCTTGGTTCCCATTGTAGTGTAGTGGTTTGCCTTGCTGTGCATTTAATGGCATCTATAATGGTGGGCATGTAGTAGGTCTTTTCAATCTGGAAACTCGTGTCTTCTATTTAAGAATATTTTCTTGAAGATGATTTCTTCCTTTTGTTCTCTTTTTTCCTGGAACTCCAATGATTTGGATAGTGGATCACTTGGACTGACCCTCTAGTTTTCTTACTTTTCTCCCCCACTTTCTGTCCTTTTCTATTTCCTGAGAGATTTCTTTAACTGTTTTCTACACCTTTTTGTTTAATTTCTACTATCACATTTTTAATTTTCAAGAGCACTTTTTAATCTGAATATCCCTTTTTAATGTTCCTTTTCAATAGCTATTTATTATTGTGTCATGAATGCAGTATCTCCTATCTCTTTGAGAATATTGATTAAAAATTAAAAAAAAAATTCCTTTTGCATAAAATCTCAAGTGCTTCCAATTTTCTTCTCTGTTATTATTTCAGTCTCTCTCATGTAAGACTATTTCTTTAGATGCTCAGATATTTTTAATTATCTGCTAATATTTAAGAATGTGGCACTAAATGGTTTCTAGAAAGCTCTGAGTATGTGGATAGTGTTTGTTGACTCTGGTTCCTTCTATAAGCTTATCTGGCTGGGACATTTCTTTGGGGAACACAACATCAGAATCTTCAAGTCTTCTTCTGTGAGTTGGTATATTTCCCAGAGAGATAACTTCTATTCTCCTGCATGGAATGTATAAAAGTGATTGCCAGTATTTGAGGGAGCAGAGGGCCTACGCAAAGTGAGGGAAAAAAAGCAGTTGGTCACTTTCCTCAAATCACTTCTTTTTCTCTATTATCCTTTCATGGAGTTAAAATTCTCCCACTCATCCGGGCTCAAAATCTTAAAATTCTCCTAAACTATTATTCCCCCTTTATTGAGAAATTCAAAATAATAAATCCAAATCAATAGCCATATTTTATCTTCCTACTATATTGCAAGTTATTTGTTGGCAGGACCGAAAGGTCAGAGCAAGGTGAAAGAGTGGTTAAGAGCATGGAATGCAGAGCCAGGTTTGAATCTTAGTTCTGTGATTTGCTACCTGTATGACATATTTAATACTTTTATCATTTCCAAGGCTCAAGTCTCAGCACGTCCCAGGATTTCTTCAAACCTAAGAATTAACATTCTATAGTTTTTTTCTCAACAAGCAATTTTCTCTGTATATTTTATAATTTTTTATATCTTGTATTCTTTTTGTTGTGTTAAAAATCTAGATAATGTTATAAATAAAATATTATTTACAAGTTCATCTTCCATTCTGAGGTACCACAAATCCTTTTTCCTATTAATACTTGTGCTTAACCATACTTTTGTAAATTTAAAATTTACAGTTTTTCCCCCTCTATTACTTAGGCTTTGCTTCTAAATCTCCTAATCATTGATGGATATTTTTCTGAGTTTGCAAGATCTTTAGGAACTATTCATCTTTCCATTTACCTAGGAAATTTTTTTGGGGGGGGGTTACACTTATCTCCTAGAACTTTTATTAGTGCATGACCTATGTAATGAAGTTTTTTACGTGGTCAATACTTACTCATTTTACTCTTTCGTAACAACTCTGAAAACCTTCCTGAAGAATGGATGCATAGGAAGTGGTGTCTAGAATGCATATAAGTTTTAGCTGTTCTGTTCATCCGCAGTGTGAAGTAACAGTAATTCAAGGGGAACTGCAGTCTATGGGAAAGAGTTAGGTGTGACCCGTCATTAATGGTGGCAGTATGATGTAGTGGCAAGTGTGGGGGAAGCTGTGTAGAGAGAATGTTTTGTCTCTGAGAAAGATCCAGGAATTGGTTACCATACTCTGTTTCTGTTGCAAATAGGCCATGTTGAAAGAAGATAGCATAATGTAGAAGCATTTAAGAGCATACTGCTCGAGAATGAATTGAGACTGGGGAATTGCTTCCACAACAGCACCAGTAAAAAGGCCCTTTTCATTTGAGTCAATGGGAGTTTAAAATATGTTAAGATGGAAATCTTCTTTTTTAATGGCTAGCTGGATGCTAAAATATTATTTACTTCTTGGCGTTTTACAAAGCATTGTGGTTTTCAAAGCCTCTCTCCAAAGATGGCTAAGATGATCTGAATGTGACATGTTCAGGGAAACTTTTCTGAGGTTAGATTTCTATTTAGAAATATCTTTTTACCTTTCCTTATTTATTTTAAGCTTTCACATGCTTTGTAAATAAATTTTTGAAATTATCCCTTAAGTGGCTTAAGTTTATTTGCTAATTAACACGAAGCACAAGACATTAGGTCTTTTTTACTTATGGCTGGGCTATGAGGATCTATGCTATATAGTGTGGATAACCTTGGTTCCTCTTACATGTGATTTAAAAAAACACTTTCACTTCTCCAGAGAAAAAGCAACAATACGGATTTGAAATATCTTTGTTTTGTATTTTCTTTTCTTGCTTGCCTAATACAATCATACCTTTCCTAGCTGTTACAATTTTCCTGTTTATCAAGTGTGGTTTACTCTAAAAATCATATCATCAATCAGCTCATAAGCCAAAACACGCTGGAGTGATTTCGCATAAAAGAATGCAGAAAACTGTGGGGAACTGTCATCTGGTAAAAGGGCAATGTGCTCAGGTCTGTGCTGCAGGTCTCTCAGCCACATTACTCGGATATGATTTGCCCACTCAATAAGTACTAGCTCTGATAGTGTGTGCACATGTGATTTATGGTTGAACTCCCCTGCTTAAGGTGCTTGTCACAAAGAAGGGCTGCTGGACTGACAGTGTGGTAGACACAGCAACTTTTCTTGCTTTTTTCTTTTTTAGGTTCTAAGGAGCTTGTAAGAGTGACATGTTCTTCTTTTTGTCCATCCTTTCATCTGTTTCTCTATGTTCACGTACACATTCAAATATATGCATAGATACATAGACATCTATCTATCTGTGTCTCTCTCTTTTTATATAAATGTAATCACAGACACTTTAAGAAATTTCTGTTAACTTTAAATATATACTGTTAAATATATATATACTTACATGCATATAAAATTTCTGTTGATGAAATATATATGTGAAATATAGCTATTTTTTGGCTTTACCCCACTCTCTTTTCCAAATCAACCTTTTTTTTTCCTTTTTGCCAGGAGTTACCAATGTAAACAACCTAGTATTTATCCCTCCATACATTTCTTCCTTTTCATATAATAAATATTTATAAGAATGCATGCAATTATATAATATATATAATTATATAATAATGCAATTATATATTATATAATTTATATATAACATAGTTATATAATTATACGTCTGATTTTATATAATTATATGATAATAGATATTACTGCATTTATTTTATAACAATGAAATCATTTTATCAGAACATCCCTCCAAGACAACTGGCATATCTAACTATTATTATTTTGTTTATTTATTTATTTATTATTTTAGAGAGGGGAGAGGGGCAGAGGAAGAGGGAGAGATAGAATCTCAGGCAGATTCCCTGCTGAGCATGGAGCCTGACACAGGGCTTGAATTCACATCCCTGAAATCATGACCCGAGCCAAAAGCAAGAGTAGAACACTTAACCGACTGAGCCACCCAGATGCCCCTTAACTAATTATTTTAGAAAGCTACTTAATATTCTATGAAAAAGATGAATCATAATTTATTTAGCCATTGCTCCTATAAATAATCATTTATCCCACTCCCAACCAACCTCAGGTTTGAGATATTACAAATGATGTCTTTGCACATACTCCTCTAAAACTCAAATTTCTAGTAGGAACTATACTTCCTTTTTAAAAAGTTTGCCATTTTATGGGTGTAAAATGATAACTCATTATTAAATACTTTAATATGCATTTCTTCAATTAGCACTTTGAAAATCTTTATATATATATTTATTAATTTTTTTTTTTCCAATTTGGATTTACTTTTCTGTAAATTGCCCATGATTCCTTTGCCCATCTTTCTACAGCATGGGAGGTATCCTCTACAATGGCCTCCATGATTCCTGCGTCATGATATTTACACCCTCGTGTAAACTTCACACTTTAAGTACAGGCTGGATTTAGTTATTAGCTTCTAAAAAATAGAATACAGAAGAAGCAATGGGATGTCTGAGATTGGGTTACAAAAAGGCTGCAGTCTTCTTTCTGAGTGCTCTCTCTTACTCACTTTGTATTTTTTACCCTGTGGGAAGTCAGCTGGAATGCCATGGGGCAGCCCTATGGAGTGGCCCATGTCACAAAGGAACGAAGCCTGCCAAAAACCATGTGAATGAGCTTGAAAGCAGAGCTCTCCTCCCTAACTGAGACTTCATGAGCCTGTAGTGGTCAACAGCTTTATTGCAACTTTATGAGAGACCTAGAGCAAGAGGAATCCAGCTAAGGCACTCCTTGATGCTTGACCCACAAAAACAAAAAATGAATGTTATTTTAAGCTAAATTTTGGGGGCAATTTGTTATGCAGCAACAAATAACCTCTACATATAGGGTTCTTACATTTTTCTCATCAGTTTATAACTGCTACATTATGGTTATTTATAAACTTTCATATTCTTTGCAGATAGTTTTTCAACTCTAACATATGAATATTGGCTTTATTTATGCTATCTTTCGCTATGTAACCTAAGATAAGTTTGCATAGTCAAATACCCCCCCCTTTTTAACCATTTGGCCTAACATTATGTAAAATAGCATTCTAAATTTTTTATATGACTTTTATTGTTTTATATTTACACTTAAATCTTTAATTCATATGGAATATATTTTATATAGCATTATCTGTATGTTATATCTCCTGGGGAAATCCTCTAAGTTTGCTAACTTTTTCTTTAGGATTTCCATGTCTTTGATTTTTGTTCTGTGTTTTGAGATATTTCCTGTACTTAATCTCTCAAGACAGTTTTTCAAATTTCAGTAACATACCCACCTTCAGTTTTCGTGTTGAATTTTAAAATTCAATAACCTGTTTCCTAGTTGGGTTGTTTTTTTCCTAATGTAATTGAATCATTTTGTGTACACTTACAGTTTGTTTAGTGGTGGATAAAGTCATCAGTCTCCTTTGTAATTCTGCTTTACTAAGAGCTGCCTACTCTGGTTGCTCTGTTTGTTCTCTCCCTATAGCTGGTGGTCTCTGAGAAACACTGTAACTTTTCTTTGTGAGGTTATTATTCTCCTCATCCTTTGGTGCCAGCTTGACTTCTGGCTGCCTTGTACAGTGACAACCCTACACATGATGGAGGGGTGTGTAGTTCACATCTGCAAGCTTGTGGTGTTTTTTTGGTGAATTCTGGTCTCCTTTAGGGCAGCAAAGGAAGCTTCTCCATTTTTAGTCTTCTCTATAGCAGAAGTTTGGACTTGTAGTCTCAGTGGTATAGAGAACTAAGTTTAGCAACTCTTGGCTTCTCTTAGTTCTGAGCAACCATCTTGCCATAACCAGTTCTTCTCTCTGTGGTCCACAGATCTCTTATACCTGCAGAAGCAACATGCCTGCCAGACCCAGAAGCTCCTGGGCTCTGGAGAAGTAGTTTGATTACAACTGGAGAAAGACCACAACAAAGCTGCATGACATGCCTTCTTCCCAGTTTCTCTCTCTAATCCTAACTTGCATGATATGATTTTCAAGTGGTTTTGGCTACTGTATATTACTGTGTATATATTACTGAGTAGGATAGTCTATATACTGAGGTGTTCAAAATTATAAAATTGAGCTTATTTAAGACAAGCATAAGAACTAATCAAAATATATTATTTGCCAACCCCTGAACCTGGCAAACTATAAATGCCATGTATGTATTCCATCGAAGTGGAGAAGGAGTCCAAACATTTCAGAATTAAAACTGAAAAATTTAAGCTTTCTTTTAAATTTAAATTATAATATTTCCTAAAGCAATATGATTCTTTTTTGGGGAGGATTGATTTTATTTTTCTTTTAGTCATCTACAAGAGCTTTTAATGAGTATGCTCAAAGAAAAGAAAAAATGAAACAAAATGTCAGGCAACTTGTCCAAGAAATTTGAGGAAATCAAGTGATATAATGTTTATGAATCTATTACAAAATGACAAGGAACAATGAAGCAAAATTCAAATTTAACTGAAGGTAAACTTCACTAAAAGTGAATTTACTTATTCTTTTAATTGGCAATTCAACTGAGATGGAATATTTCATCAATAACTTAATTACATCCTCTATTTGATTCAGATTAATCCACTTGTGAATATTCTACTAATAAATATAAAATGACTTACTAGACAAATTATGCTAAAAATTGTATGTAGGTTAGTTCTGTGGTTATCAATGCATAAATACAAAGATCACAATTAGTATATATGATAAATATTATGGTCTATTTCTCAAGTAGAACGATTTTTAAAAAATCATGAAATAAATTAAAGAAAACCTCAATTGTCAAAATCAGTCTTCTCTTTGGGTGGATTTACCGAGAAATTCCAGGCTAGAGGATTATGTGGGGCTGGGTGATACCTCTGGGAGTAAATTGTGGTATAAGGCTTGAGAAACAAAAAGAAAAAACAAAAGAAAACAGAGAAATGCTGCTTCTATATATGATCTTCCTCTTTCAGATCAACACAAATAGAAAAACGTTCTTAAGTGGTTTACATTGGCAGTTTAGGGGCTACCATCAAGAAAATGATAGCTAATATTGCATTTTAAATAGAGAAATGTGGGTCTCATAAATTCTGCTATCTTGTAGCAATGCCCACAGTTGTTTTATCTTCTTGATGTATTAGAATTTTTATGAGTATGTAAAGTCCTTCTTTGTCTCTTGTAACAATATGTGACTTAAAATCTATTTTGTCTGGTATTGATATAGCCCTTCCTGCTCTCTTTTGGTTACTGTTTGTATGGGATATCTTTTTCTATCCTTTTGCTTTCAAAATATTTGTCTCTTTGTATTTAAAGTCTGTTGTAAATGCAGATAGTTGGATCATGCTTCCTTTTTAAAAACATTCATTATGCTGATCTCTGCCTTTTAAGTGATGAGTTTCATCCATTTACATTTAAAGTGATTACCTATAAGGAAGGACTTATTTCTGCCACTTTTAAGTTGATTTTTACATGTTTTATATGTTCTTTGTTCCTCAATATCTCTATTATTGCCTTCTTTCCTGTTTAGTTGATTTTTTTCTAGTGTCCTGTTTTGATTTTCTTCTCACTTTCTTTTCTGTGTTTCTTTTTGTCACTTTCTTAGTGATTACTCTTGAGAATTCATTTAATATCTTAAATATGTAACAATTTAGTTTGCATTAATACCAACTTAGCTTCAATAGCATATAAAAACTCTGCTCCTTTATAGTTCTATTCCCTATCATTTTATGTTGTTACTGTCACAAATTAAGTTTTTTTACATAGTGTGCCCATTCACATGGATTTGAAATTATTATTTTATGTATTTGTCTTTTAAATCATATAGAAAAAAGGGCATTGCAAACCAAATATATAATAATGATGGCTTTTATATTTGCCTGTGTTGTTACATTTACTGATGTTTGTAAAAAATTTCTTCATATGGCTTTCAGTTACTATCTAATGATTTTTAATTTCAGCCTGAAAATCTCCCTTTAACATTTCTTACATAGAACATTTACTAGTGATAAACCGTCTTGACTTCTGTTTAACTGGGAATGTCTTAATTTCTCCTTCATTTTTTAAGTATAGTTTTGCCAGGCATAGAATTCTTGATTGGCGGGTTTTTTGTTTTTATTTTTTTCCTTTCAGCCCTTTAATAGTCATTCCTCTGCCTTCTGGCCACCATGGTTTCTGATGAGAAATTGGCTCCTAGATTCCTGAGGATCTCTTGTACATGACAAGTCATATCACTCCCTTAATGCTTTCAAAAGTCTCTCTTTGCCTTTCAACAGCTTGATTGTAAAGTGTTCCTGTGTGGATCTCCTTTTTTTTTATCCTACTTAGGATTGGTAGAGTTTCTTAGATGTATAGATTTACATCTTTCATCAAATTGGGGCTGTTTTCAACTATTATTTCTTCAAATATTTTTTCTGCCCCTTTCTCTCTCTCTTCTCCTTCTGGGAACCCCATATTGTGTATATTGATGTACTTGTTGACAGCCCACTGGTATTTCTTCATTCTTTTTTCTTTCTGTTCATCAGACTAGAACATTTTAATTGATGTATTTTCAAGTTCATTGATTCTTCTGCTTGCTCAAATCTGTGTTGAATCCCTCTAGTAAATTTTATATTTCAGCTACTATACTTCACAGTTTCAGAATTTCTATTTGAATTCTATTTATGTTTATCTCTTTGTTGATATTTCCTATGTGTTGATACATTGTTCTCCTGGTTTCCTTTGGTTGTTTGTCCATGGGCTTCTTTAACTCCTTGAGCATATTGAAGACAGTTGATTTGGAGTCAGTCTAGTATGTTTAATCTTCGGGCTTCTTCAAGTATGATTTCTGCATAATTCTTTTTATCCTGTGAGTAAGCCATACTTGCCTACTTCTTTGCATGTTTCATAACTTTTGGCTTAAAACTGAACATTTTGCATATTAAAATATGGAAACTCTGGAAATCAGATTTTAGTCTCTCCCCAGAGTTTGCTATTATGACTTGTTGTGGACTACAGTTGTCCATTTGTTTAGTAACATTTCCAAATTACTCTTGCAAGACTGTATCCTTTGTCATGTATGGTAATTGAAATCTTTCTCCCATTATCTCAGCAATCAGTCAGTGACCTAACAGCGATTTCCTTAAATGCTAAAATTTAGCAACTTCTGTGTTCATTAAGCATTCCCTGATTGTTGTAAGATTTTGTATTGGTATTCAGAGTTTCAAAAGATTTAATTCTTAAAAGTTTTTGCCAGCTTAATGGCTGCTTCCACAGGGGGATGGATCTATGGAGTTCTGTACTCCATCATTTTTAGCAATGTTTCTCCTTGACAGCTATTATTTTATTCACTTTGAGGGAAAATGAATTAGGCCCTGGGATTTTACTTCCTCACATCCTTTTTGTTTCCCACTGTAGCAGTTTACAGAAATCTTTTCTCTTATGATTTCCATGTACATAGGCTCAAGATCCAAATGTAGATGTGAAATAATGGTTAATGCTTTGGACTCTGTAAAGCTTCTATAGCTTCGTTTGCTGCTATAGACTTAACATTCAAGCTCATTAAAAATAATTTAACAGAAATTGTCATGTTAAAATGAAATTTAAAAATGTCCGGTCTTATCCTAACAAAAACAAAATTTGAAATGATCACAGGAATAAACCTTTGGGTGATGATTTTCTTCTTGTTATTTTGGGAATATTATAGTCTTAAAGAGTTTTAGCCTAGTATCATTAAACTCTTCATTTATCTATCAGACTTGTTTGTTTCTGATAATTGATTTTAGTCATACAAATTATTTGTTGCTGATGTACCAATAGTTCTTAATGATTATTGAGTTAAAAACTTTACTTTCTTTCTATAAACTGCAGTTCTATAATTCTATCTAAGTAACTAAAGAAGTAGACTAGAATGTTTTTCAAAATTTAAGAAAGGGTTTTGTGAAATATCTCACAGAAGTTATGAAGTTTATGATATAAAAGCTCCTTTTTAAAAGAAAAGTGTTCAAACATAAACCATAATATATATTGATATCGTACTATTTGACAAAATTATATAATATTTATAAAAAGTGAGTTTAAATCTGTATAAGAAAATAATTCTTTGTTTATTCTCTACCATAAAAAATGCCTTTAGGGGAAGCTAATTTAATTTCAAAGAGTTGAATTTATTTTATTTTTATACACATCAATTATTTTACATTTAAATATAAAAATATGATAATGATGAATAAACTGGCATGAAATAATCTTCTGGTGCTTTTGAATAGCATGTTTTTAATGTGGCAACTCTTAACAGTTAAAGGAACTGTGACAGTTAAGTAATCCCTTCACCACTTAAGTACAACAGGATTTTATTATTAAGTACACTGCCTGGAAATGGTGTGCTTTTTTCATTCACACTATAAACAGTTTTGTTAGATTGGTAATCCTGCTTGTCAGATTTGTTCACTGTTTGATATTAATCAGTAGGTTTATAAAAGGTGCAGCACTGGACAGAAAGGAACAGAAAATACATTTTAAATAATGTTTCCATAAATCATAGAGAGTTAGACATCTCTAACTCTGAGGTGTATAGAATATTTTGACATTTTGTGGGTGGTTTGATAGCTTGCTACTAAACCAAAAGTTTAATAGCAAAGCTACTGTCCATTTCATTACATGACTATAGAATTCGCTCTCCCAGTATAAATTTGTTCAAAGTTCATGAGACATTTTTTCCTGAGTATTTAACAATTAACCTTTTAATTGTATTCTTATAGAATATGAACAATAAAAGTGCTATGACTATATAATGAATTATATGATTTTAAATCATGAGCAGTTACCACATGTCTTCTTTAAATTTCTTTCTATATTTCAGAAAAATTTCAGATATCCTTTACCTACATATTCCACTATCAGCAGTTTTATTCACCAAAATACAATTTGTTTATTTAATTTGCAAATGTTGACATTGATTTGGAAGTAGTTTTAAAATCTTTTTAGGAACTCCAGGATTGGGGCACCTGGGTGGCTCAGTCGGTTAAGTGTCTGCCTTCAGATCAGGTCATGATCCCAGGGTCCTGGGATTGAGTCCTACATTGGGCTCCTTGCTCAGTGGGGAGTCTGCTTCTCCCTCTGTCTACTGCTCCCATGCTTGTGCTCTCTCTCTCTTTCTGTTAAATAAATCAATCAAAACTCTTTAAAAAAAAACTTTAAGGAACTCCAGGATTTAGAATATGTATCCAGGGAGCTATTATAAGGGTCATTAAATTAACAACCAGTTAGCATAAAATGATGGAAAGTGACTCACGATGGTCAGGTGTAATTCCTGGACAAACATATAGGTAACTTGGCTAGTTTTGCAAATAGGTCTTTATTTCCAAATTTTGTAGATTACAGAAATGAATATAAAGATGTGGTCTGAAAGCTATCTGGCCTAAAATTTGCTTTGATCTCTTATGCTCACTGGTTCTTTCCAAGCCTCCCAGCTCTCCCCATGGCTGTTACTCATGCTCGCAGCTTCAAGGGACTAGCAAACTTTAAATATTTTCCATGCTAAGCTGAGTGTTTTCAAGTTGTACAAGAATATTGTTTGGTTCTTTTTTTTTTAAGATTTTTTTTTATTTGAGAGAGAGACTATAAGCTGGGGAGAGAAGCAGAGGGAGAGGGAGAAGCAGACTCCCCACTGAACAGGGAGCCCGATGTGGGGCTCGATCCCAGGACCCTGGGATTATGACCTGAGCTGAAGGCAGATGCTTAAACGACTGAGCTACCCAGGTGCCCCTATTGTTTGGTTCTTAATTCTTCTCTTCACTCTCTTGTTTCCTTCAGCCCCTGAATCTTAATACTTTCCTTGCTTGATATTTTCTTCCCAGATGAAACTTTACTGTGCAGTGGCATTGACTAGATCTCAGCAATTGCTGGAGGGTAGTGGGTAACCCAAAGACACAAGGATGAGGACAAGATGAGACATAATGATGTCCATGTCCAACAGGAAGCAAAACTACAGCAGGATTGAATTTCTTAATCCATTGTTTAATGTCGGTTAAAATCCTTAAATTACTCACATGCAGATGTGAATGAGATGTAGTCTTTCAAGACTTCCATACCACCAACGCTTTCACTATCCAGTGACAGAGAACTGAAGAATTCTTGACAGACCTGATTTACATTGTATTTCCCTTGGTTTTTCATCTCATGTGTGTGTGATTACTGGTAAAGATGCAGCCAGACAACAGGTATTTCAGAGTCTATTCAGGTGTGCAGTTACATGAACATGTGAACTCAGAGTCAGGAATTGGGAGGCCTGCACTGAACCATGGCAGCAGAATATATTCTTAGATGCATTATGGTGCTGATCACAAATATGATGAATTGTGGGCCAGGAAACCTGACTTCTGGTCATGGATTTACCATTATCTCTCTGCCACCACAAGTGTCCAAAACTTCGAGGCTGTGACTTCTTTATTATTAAAAATGGTTGCACTCTGTGGTTTCTCAGGTCCCTTTCTTCTTTAATAGCTATATGATGATACCGAATGTGCTATGTCTTCACAGTAGATACCAATAAAAGGAGAAGCTAAACCATGAAATGGGGGAAGAGGAGGAGGGAGACAACTATTCTTTTATTGAAAAAAAACATATTCCATATTATGCATAATGATAGAAAGGGGAATAAAGAAATAATAGACCAATTACTTTTCTTAGTGAACAAATGTTTGCAGTTTTTAGGTTTATTCCTGAGTTATAAGACTTCTTTTATAGGCTTTATGAATGACGTGAAACTCCTTAGACCTGTAATAATTTAGTTTGCCTTTCTTTTGATATTATGTTTATAAGATCAAGAGTATTATTGATATTAATCCATTATTGGACATTTTTATTCAAAGGTTTAAAAAGTACACTGAAGTATTATCTGGGGTAGATTCATTTTTAGGAGAAAACATAAACACGGAGAAACCATAATCCTGGTGTAATGTAGGAATCTAATTAAGACTAATGAGGCAACATTAAATTTAATGTATGATGCATTTTATATGTCTTACCATTAGAGCTGCCGCAAGCTGTTCATCAGGGCCATCTTTGGTGACTATTCCCCTACAGGCATTCTTCAGCAATCTGGGATTAGGCCATGGTACTGGGCTTGCGGAGAAGCCAACACAAAAGCGACCATGAAAAGTAAGGGTATGACTGGAATCATCTGTTGGTGAATTCAGCTGGCCAAAAAAGCTAGGTATGTTTATCCTGTGGGAAAGGTTCTCCTAGGTTGCAAGGCCTGACTGTTGAGTTTAGGGACCACCAAGACTCACAGTCATCAAAGAAATTAGGAGAGAAGCAGGCCAGAGCAAGTAGCAAAGAGAAGAACAAGAGATGATGGTTTCACTGGATTCCTAAGATTCAGGGCCCTTACTGATGTGGAGGAATTGAGAAGGGTCCCGGGAGAAGAATCTTTCATGCTGGAATTTGCAACAGAGGTTAGCCGATGTGCATATAGGCACAAAGGAAGGAGAATTGATTCCTGGGAATCTGGAATTGAGAGTGTTTCACATAACATGATAAACATGTACAATAATATCTAGCACAACAAATTACAACAGCTGAAGTTTATTGTGGGTTTTGTGTGTAGGAGGCAGTGTTTTACATGCTCAAAGTGTATGATCTCATTTGGTTCTTACGATAACTTCATGACGTAGCCATGATTACTGTCCTGATTTTACATGGAAAACAAAACAAAACAAAACTGAAGCCGAGAGATTAACTAAGTAGCTACATAGTTAGTGGCCAAATAGAATTAGAACATAAGAATCTGAATCACAGCTTGAACCCCTAAGGCTAGAGAAATAGGCTTATATTTTCACATGGCACAGAAAACCTTTAAGCCACACATGCTGAGATTTGGGCTTATACTCTTTGTTGCAAAATGACAATTCCTTTGCCTATTTAAAATTTTAAAATTAAAATATCTATTGTTACTTGGCTCCTTAAATAGGAACCTGGAGTTCTCTGAGCTTGGGTCATGCTGCCCTGAAACTTTATAAATGGCTTATAAAATTGCAACCTTTCTAGATGTGGAATGTTTCTGCTTTAAAGCATAATGGTTAATCTTTGCTAATTGTTGCTGTTTGTTGACATACAAGCTTTGTACACAGTTTCTGAAAGTTTGAATTCATAGCCTTCTGGATCTTGCTGGTCCCCAGGGGGAGAGTGATGCAGATTTGTTGTTAGATGGTTCAGGCAGAGGACAAACCATGGATATCCATAGAAGGCCATGGTTAAAACTCGTTAACTCATAAACTCACTAAGTAAGTAACTAACGATATTAAGTTCAGCATTGTGGAAATTACAGGGTTGATGCTCAAAAGAGGAAGAAAAACCACTTTTTGCTACTTTCAGTTGTTCCTTGTCTGTCTTAATTCCTTATGTATCTTTTTCCTTTTTCTGCTGGCCCAACATTGCCCCAGAAATTGCAACTTTAAAATTAGTAAGTAGCAGAGCTGAGAGTGCAATCCAGGCCGCATGGCTCTGGCACCCGTGTTCTCTACTACTCACTGTGCTGCTTGTTAGCCTGACAGTTACTTTCCTTTGGGAAACTTCACAAAAATTTCCCTCTTAATTGCTTTGGTAATTATTATGCTAGAACCTTTTATAAGTGCGAGGCAAACTGAAAAATGGTTAGCTTGAAGGTGAACGAATCCTTTCTGGACAGAACTACACATAGATGGAGTTGTAGGTCCTAGTTTTTAAAGAAGTGCATCTATAAAGGTAAATAGCCTATGTTTAAGTGGCTGTGAGTTATGGATGAGCTTACACATGTACAATACAATTAGGAACTTATAACAAAGGATCTTCTCTTTATGACTTATGCAGCTATAGACATTTGTACATTATGGCAACAATGAGGGAAAATCTAAATCAGCTGGGCAATTCATTTTCTGCATGCGAACACAAAGCTAAAAAGATGGACCGATTGTTTAAAAAAAAGATTTCCCAAGTATCTCCTGAACAATCAGGGATAGGTTACCTGCCAGCCTTTAAAACCAACGCGTAGTAAGTGATTGTCCAGTGGTTCCACAAAGGCTTCTAAAATGACATCTATCCCCTCCTTCCTTTTTTGGACTGATGATTTCATTAAAAGCCATTCTCCAATTGTCGTTTTGCTTTCTCTGCTTTAATGTGGTCTGTGGGGTTCATTAGATCCACCGTGTTAATGGCATCAGCTGGGTTTAGGTTTCATTGCAGCTGAACCTCACCATTGCTAATCACTTAGCTAACATATGCCAATATCATGGTACCTAATGACTCCTTCTGCAGCGACTACTTCATATTCCCATACCTCCCCTCTAAAACACCAAAGTAGCCCTGATTATCAGTGTGAACTGCAGGACGGTGGGAGCATTGATGGCTTCCTCTCTCACGCTCGGTTTAGAATCCTGCAGCTTTGTCAGGCATTTTCCACGATCCGTGTTCGCCCTCTCCTCTTCCCTATCTCGTGGACGTGCTTGCCACATGAGGCTAAAATCAGGGGCTTGCGTGTCCAAAATCGTACAGCCTTTTCACCAGTTGCTGCTCAATTCCCTCATCCAACATTGCCTAGGCCTTGCAGTGGCATAATTCAGAGCAATCTTAATTTGCTTTCTGCAATCTCATTGGTCCCAGGGGACAGTGAGGGCGTCCAAGACTGAGTGGGAAAACATTGCAGATGTAGAAGGACAGTCTATTGCTCTTCAGAAGTTTTGGTATCTCGAGATAATTTTGATCTGTGTATCTCCTTCTTGGTTTCCTTTGATATCTGAGACCTGAATAAAAGGCACCGTCCGATCTCTTTCTCTCTCCCTTCTTCCCCTAATGTGATTACAAAGGGGACGACGAGGGCCTAACACTGAGGGGTGCTGGCTCTGGGGGTGCAGGCAGCAGCAGAGTGTGGTGGTAGAGCGTAATTCTGCTTCAAGGAAGATATTGCCCAATTTTTTAAACTTAATAGGATTAGTCATGGGAACTATTTTTAGCAGAAGTTCAACTTTATCCATGTATTTTTAATGTGGGAAAATTGTGTCCTTTTCCCTCCGCTCATGTTTGATGTATTCCAGCCCTCCTGCGAGCGTGTTTGAGTATCTTAGGGGATCTGGAGTGGAGGAGAACTTCCTCTCGGATTCTCTCTGTTTTCTTTCGTGAAAATGACATTCCAAAGCTGTTTCACTTTCTGACAGGAAGTGGAGCCTTGCCAAAAATGATTAAAGTCCGAGAAAGCATAACAGTTCCAAAGCTGCAGCCGTGCTTTAGGAGTCCTGAGTTTGACATGGTGTCAAACAAATGTGAAATATTGTTTAATAAATTTGAATAATAGAGAGATAGGAAAAAATCATTCTTGGCTTAGAGCAGTAGTGGTTTGAATTAAGTATGTAAAAGACTACCTACATCTAATAAACTGAAATAAATATGTAAATACACTTGGGTGAGGTTAGCTGGGCCTCTGACTTGATTCCATTATACTAGCTCTATGTGTGGGACAAAAGCCCGTGTGAGTTGAAAAGCGTATGTATCTCTGTATTTCTCCCGTGTTTGAAGGAAATGACTTCTGCCTGTATGATCAAACCCGTGCGGAAGAGGTAATTATTTTTTTTAATTTTGTAATTAATTCAATAAATTCGTCAATGAAATCACTTAGACCAAAATAGTTTTGTTCAAAAGGGCTAAATAATAATTGAAAACTTTAGTCAATATCTGGACTCATAGGCCCAAAGGCTTTTTATATATTAGCGGCCTCAATTATTTCACTGACAACCCTAGTTAAATTGTGTTACCTTTCCACCAGAAAGTTACGCGTTTATGCAGACAACCATGTGCTACCCCTCCCCCAAAATAAAACTGACCAACATAAAGAGCATCTCTCTCAAATTAATAAAAAATACCGCTTCTCTGAGAGAAAATCCTGATGAAAAAACTTACAAAACGTGTTTTATTTTTTTTAAACTTCTTTGAAAGAAATTAGTACAAAAAACTGATTTCGTTACTTCTTTCTTTCACTCTTCTGTGTATATATTTGGAATATATGTTTTTAGGGCAAAAAATTCAAACTCTTCTGTATCCACTAATATTCAACCTATAGTACGATTCATGACCACTTTTTAGACAAGTCAAATTGATTAGAGGAGTCATTCAGTGTCATGGAGTACAATTTGTCACTTCATAAACAGCTCCAATCTGCTGCCTACAAATGCAGAAGAACCGCCAAATAAATCACATCAAATGGTGGGAGTAGATAGTATCCCTTCATCTATAATTGGTACAGCCTCTCCTGTCACATTTGTTCATTCTTGTGATTCTGGCGTGGATTGACACTGACGTGGAAAGGGCAGCCACTGTTAAAGACGTTAGAGAGTCTGTATTTCGGTGATGTACATGCTAATAGATATCCATCATAATATTACATTAACGTCACCCATGTATCAAACATACAACTTAGCCATCTAGATATCCGATGATAGGCCCATAGAGTTCTGTTCTAACGGGAGATAAGCTCTTGGAGTTGAAGGGAAATTGATAGATGCCAGAGGGAAATAACACAATTAACAGATATGTAAGAAAGCAACGCAAATGTAGCTTGCGTGCACTGTTTCCTTGGCCATAATTATAAGCTCTACAGTTTAATTCTGGGTAATATTTTCATAAAAGATGATCAATAGACACACTACGTTTTTGCTAATTTCAAAACATCTTTCATTTTAAAAATTCTTACTCTTGTCAGGCCAAAAAAATAGTTGCTATTACAATTAGTGCTTTATAGTATGTCCTAGGTTTAGGCTTTAATGAAAATCTGCTTTCTTAGGGTCAGAACTCTTTCACCACGCAATATCTGTGCATGTGCCTATGTGCTCGTATATATAAGCAAACACACACATACACCCAGGCTTTCTATATATTATACCGTACTGCCACACTAACATTAAAAATTAACATAAATTAATGAAGACAATATGCTTCCATAATGTCAAGTCTTTAAATACTGTAGACTCCAGGGAGATGAAAATGGACTTCAGTTGTTGCTGAAACATCTCTAATATATTGTATTCCACTCTGCAGAGATAATGGCCATGTCTACATGACAAACTGGAAAATTCAGTATTACATTAGAACAGCCTTGTTTTATTGGGTTTTTACTATTTGCCAGAAGCTTGCATATATTATCTCATTCAATTTTACAGTAAGTGAAGGAGGTGGCTATGTTTATTCCCATTTTACAGATGCGGAAGTGGAGGCACCGAGAAGATAAATGAGGTGCACAATATTACCCAGAAAGGGAAAGAACGAAAATTTTAAGCTCAGGACTATCTGGCTACAGACTCCTTTGCACTATGTTATGCCTTCAATCAAACTCCTAGGACTCAAACTAATCTTTGAGAGCTGAGTACGTAGTAATAATGCCAACAGAGAAAACGGCCAATCCGGGCTCTCTGAAAACTTTCCCTTTCCTATCCCATTACTTGATCTTGGGAGTACAGATGTCTGCAGAAATGAAACTTTCTCCATGAAAACTCTGGCCTGGGCTTGCAATGTTCTCTCTTCAGCCCTGCATCCAAGATATAAAGCCTTTCTAGAAGAAAAGTGGGTAGGTGTGGGACTGTTGGAAGGGGTCCAGGAAGATGCTATTTACCACAAGTACAGAAACAAGTCAGTCATCCAAATGAAAGATTCTAATTTTAATATTTAATTAGCCAAAATCTTCCACAAAATTTTTGACCTTCTATGAAGAAAAATAACCCTTGGAAAAATGCAGGGACATTTCCCTTACTAATGAATGGAATTTATAAACAATTATATGAATTTTCCAAAGGGTCTGCCTTACTCCCCTGGGAGATCTTATTTTCTAGAAAAAACTGGGAACCTGGAGAGGTGTATATCATTAACAATGAATCACTGCAACTTTTTCCAAAAGATTCATAACTAGAAAACATGATTTTTTTGTAGGTTGACTGAATTAAATTCCATCAGACATGCTTGCTTGTTGACATGGGATTTGTGTCGAAAAGGTAAAAAAAAAGGTTTATTAAACCTATTGTTTTTTTCTAATAGATAGTTAAAAGGAAAGAGACATAAATCCATTTGAAAATAGGTTTGGACAAATAAATGGCAAAAAGTAATTCCAGTTATTTGATCTAAGTTATGAAAAATGGCATTCCCCTATTGATAAACAACACAGAATTGACCAATATCCAAAGCAGGCAGCTTTCATGGGACTGTGCTCATTGTCAACAAATGTTGGGAAAAGGTCAATGGTTAATTAAATAATCCATCACCTCAGGATATAGAGTAGTTCTCAACTCTGACAATCAGTGACAGAAATATTAAAAGGTCAAGAAATGAGTTACAATATATTCTGTTTGTTATTATGTATTATAAAGATGTGACTCCATTAAAGAAGTAGAGGATAGAAAGGTTCATATCCTTCCAGAAACATGCTTCCTAAACAAATTTTGGATTATTTACTGATATGAATACTGTGAATTCTCCTGAAGCCAGAGGCTTCTTTTGATTTTTGCACTTTTTGAAAAAAAAAAATGCTTTTGATAGAGAGCACGTGTCTCCCTACTTGAAAAACTATGTGATGGGGGTGGGGGTTGGAAGAGAAGCTTCTTTTTTGAGAATTACTTTCACCTGGTCTGGTAATTTCAAACTGCTATTTGCTCTGTAACAGAACATCTTTGTAAATATGGTAGCTTTCAACTGCTGACTGTCTTTTCTTCCCGTGCTGGGTAACTCTATCACTCTCAGAGGATAGTAACATCTCCAATTTCCTTACATCAAGTCCAGAATAACCCTTCTGTAAATTAAAAGTGCTACACAAACTTGATATATCGATTTGACCTAATTTCCTTTTGCCAGGATTGGCTTTTTCATTATCATTTCCAGACATTCGTTTTGGCTTTTTTTTTTCCAGTGGGAATTATTATTTAATTTGGGCTGCCTTATCTAGCAAAAATTCTTTCTCCATCATCCTCCCTTATTCCTTCTTCCTGCTCCAGACTGTCACTGATTCATTCTGAGTTTTCAAGTCTCAAGTGTAAGCATTTCCTTTGTGTGTGCGTGTGTGTGCATGTGCACTCTAGGTTGACTAAAAGAAAGACCACCCATTTTAGTCTTTCCACCAGCCTTTCTCCTTTACCTCTTGGGGCCAAAATATGGAACACAGACTAGGAAAAGAGGTGCCCCAGAACAACTACTTTCCAGGAAGCCATAAATCATGTGTGATTAAAGTAATTGGCAACAATAGAGAGAAAGCATGTTCCTGTGCTTTGGCTCTTAGTTTTGCATACGAGGGGAAACTGGTCAACTAGTTGAGATCACCACAGGTTTAGGAGAGATAATGCTTCATTTGAATAGAAAAATGAAGCCTCTTACTTCTCCCTTGAGAATGTGGGGCCCGGTGAGTGGTATTATATAGCCACGTCACTTTGCTGAAATGTTCATTTATATGGTTTCTAAACGAGGGGTGTTTCACCAGGGACTTTGACCCATGACTGTGCACGGCTTTCCCCCTTGCTGTCTGGGTGATCGCTGCTGTCTCGATATGGGCAAGTGTTATATGATTATTTTATCTCTTACTGTAAAGCGTTTTGAGAGACTTTGTATGAAAGGCAATATAAAAATAAATTGAATTGAACTATGTCTTCACCTCCCCACTTTTTAGTGCTGAAACCTTTAGAGCAAAAAGTGCAGTGCTGTGACAAAGGACAAGATTAAAATGATATCAGGAAAATGGTCAGCTCTGGAGAACCCTGACCCTCCAAGAGGGGTGCGTGTGCATGTGTGTGTGTGTGTGTGTGTATTTTGGTTGTTGTTACGCTTGCAAGAGGAGTGTGTGTGTTTATATTTTGGTTGTTGTTATACTTGCCTATGTTTTAGTTTAAATTACAACTAGAGAAAATCATATTTGTGTTCTGAAGTTAGTAATTTCAAGTCATAAGATATTTAGAATCTACTTTCAGTTGATGCATTTCAACAAAGACAAGACTTGTTAATTATACAAATATCTTTTTTTACATAACGTATCATGGTGCATTCAAAACCATCATGAAAGGCCAAGGTCTGAACCACGTCATGTTACTTTCAGAATCCACAACTTCAATAATTTTTCTTTTAAAATAAAATAATCTTGGCTTAGGGTAATAGGTTTTTCCTGCAGAAATATGATTTTGTATTTTATGACACTGCATCAATACATTATTTTAATAAATGGCTCTTGGTTCACCAGAAGTGCTGTATTTTGACAATATCAGCCAACCTTTTCATTTGTTTAAGCAGGAAAAGTAGGGTGCCAAAATAAAGCTACTCCAGAAGAACATCTCAAGAATGTTTATGAAAACTGTTACAGCTACATTTATTAGAGTTAAAGCATAGTACTCATTTGTCATGCAGGATTCCAAGGAAGTGAGTAATTTCTGTATTTCTCCAAATGCCAACGTTTCGTATTTTGAGGTAACAATTTGCTTGTAAATATGAAACTAGCAACCTAGACTATAATGTGACAAAAGGGGGTGGAGATCTGTCATTATCTGGCAAAGCTTATTGGATATATTTGCTCTTTGCCATGGTATTTCCCATGAACGTACGTTGAGGAATGAAAAGACTTATCACATCAGGCTCTCTGACAATGGGCCTGAATTTTTAAAATTCTGATTGGATGATTTCCTTGAAGTTAGAAACAGCCCCCCTACTGGCCAGAATGAGGTGTGTCCCTAGCGTATCTCATTCTTATCTCCATCAAGTTCTCTCTGAGACTCCCTGTTTACAGATGAGCATTTCAGTCCATGGAAAATCAGACTAATTTCAAAATTGTGACCTCGTTGACTGTTAAATTATCAAAATACAGAAAGCAAATTCTTTCCTGTGCCAGAGCCTTTCTTGCTTGTGAGGTTGCAGAGAGCTGTCTCCTCTATAGATTTGTTGTTCATTACTCCTTTTTATCTAAAGCTCTCTACGATATTTTTGCATAGTGAGTCAGATTCTCCCAGGTATCCTGGGGATAAATGGGAATATTATTGGCAGTACATGGGGTCTCTGGGGTCTGAAAAAAATATGAATGCTCCTTCAAAGGTGCTTATTATCTTAGGATGGTACAGAAACACATACAGTCATTCATTTCTGAGTTTATTCTTTGTGGGATAGTATGCTCTGGTTCAGAAGGGCCACTTCTACCCTAGAGTTAAGATAACAGAAAATACACACACACATACACACACACATATATTATATGCATACATTAATGTATACATTAGCATTTCCTTTTCAAATAGCTCACTTCATAGAAAATGCAGCTGTACCTAGTAATTTATATGCAGAAGTAGAAAAAGTATCTCAGGAATAAGACAGAAGGGAAAGAAGTATTTTGAAATTTATTGAGCTATAGATCCTAACATCTCGTACTTACTTTCTCCCTGCAATGGACTGAATGTTTGCATCCTCCCAGAATCCATATCCTGAAGCCCTAATCCCCAACATGATGGTGTTTGGAGGTAGGGCCTTGGGAAGTAATTAGTTCACGAGGGTGGAGCCCTCATAAGTGGGATTATAAGAAGAGATACGTGAGAGATGATCTCTCTTTCCACCGCGTGAAGGAACAGTGAGAAGGCAGTCATCTACAAGCCAGGAAGAGGGCTCTCACCAGAACTTGATCTTAGGCTTCCAGCTTCCAGAAATATGAGCAATAAATGTTTGTTCTTAAAACCACCCAGTCTGTGGTGCGAGATAGCAGCCTTAACCGACTGAAACATTCCCCGGACCTCAATTGTATTTATTTTCCCTTTAGACCATGGCTCCATTTCCAAATGGATTGATCGACAGATGAAGTAGCAGCCTCGGGCTTTAGTCTATTGCACTGTTCTTCTGCTGCACTTACCCTGTGTCTCGGCACCTACTGCTCACACATTTGCTATGCACCAGGACCCAGAGGTTTTCATGACTACAGACTTCTGCTTGTGATGATCTCTAAGACTGAAATCACTTTCAGTCTCCTGGAGTATTGAGAACCCACTCATCTTCGAGTCTTTCTCCAATCCAAGTAGCAGAAATGAGCCTCAGTTTTCCATGTGCGAAATGGGGAATATATAGCATCCCCTTTTTGCGGCAGTTACGACAATCACTGAGAGCAAGTGTGTGTGATACTGTCTAGTAAAATGTCATGGTGTTCTTTAATTATTACTTCTTCTCTGAGAACCAGAAACATGTTGTACTTAAAATACTCAGCCTCTGATTATGCATCCATATGCATAATCTTTTTCTATACCTTGTAGGTCTTATGGAAACACTGAGCATTATTTATATCTATATAAATATATAATACTTACATTCAGGGCTCTAGACTTAGTGGAAATTTCAAAAATATTTGTTAAAATGGCCTGTCCCAAATTATCAATGTGCCAAATGTCCCAGTATATATTCTTGGATCATTTGGACCACTACCAAATTGAATTTGAATTTAGTTCCATTCACCAAGTTTATTCTTACTGCAACATGTCCTACACAGTCAGTGCTTCTAGTTTCCACCTTTGGGCAGACTCTGTCAAAGAGGGCTGCTATATGAAATACACCAACAACATGTTTCGGTTTGCATGATGTTTTCACAGCACCACAGTCCAGTTGGCAAGTTGACAAAAGCCTAGACACGGAACTTCATTTACCGGCTTTCCTGGAGCTTGCAGATTGTACACTGACAGCTTCCTTTGTAGCAGTCTTGGTGCTGGGTTTCTGCACCTCAGAGAGCAATGCTATGGGCCAAAGGATCAACCTCCATGGTGCGAGGGGCACTGCCCTTCAAGTGGCTTCTCTGACGCCCAGTGTCCCCATTGTGGCACAGAAGAGGGGAGCGCTCCCCTTTAAGGTAGGTCCCTGTGGTGTGGCCACATATAAATGCACGTGATGTGATGGGCCCCCAAAAGAGTTGTAAAATACAAGACTTCCAAAGGTGCGGTGGGCTCCTTTATCAGAATTTTAAGACTGGCTAGGACACACTGTCTTTGCTTATTAATGGATAGATCTGATACATTCCAAAAGATGAGTTGCAGAGTTTCGTGTTTTTCTCCATACTTACTTAAGCAGCCTATTTGATATCAACTGACGGATCCTCCTCCTGAGGAATCATCAGAAGGTCAACAGTAGCCTAACACCATGTGTCATTCACCTCACTTCATCTCATCACCTGAGCATTTAATTGTCTCATATCACAAGAAGGGTGAGTATAGTACAATAGGATGTTTTGGGAGTGACCACATTCATATCACTTTTATTACAGTAGATTGCTGTAATTGTTCTATTTTATTATTAATTATTTTGTTACTCTTCTTTTGTGCCTAATCTGTAAATTAAATGTTATCATAGGTACATATGTATAGGAAAAACTGGTATATACATATAGAGAGAGTTCAATACTATCCACGGCTTCGGGCATCCACGGAGGGACTTGGAACATAGTCCCTGTGGATATGGGGGAGGGGGACTACTGTATATTTATCCACATCCCTTTTTACTCCCTCAGAGGAAGCTGATCTCATCAAAATGTATGTGGAGAGCTAACCTTTTGTACTGGCAGCTTAGTGACCAGCTCAAAAACTACATCCCACAAGGCACTTGGGGAGAGACCAGAGAATCTTCGTGATGCCATCTTTAGATTGAGATCACAGTGCTCTGAATAAGCCTGCTGTACAGCTAGTCATTTTAAGTTTAAGCATTTGCCAAATTGAGTTCCCCCAAACGACATGTGACTCTCACCTCTGTCAATCAAACCCACAAGTTTAAAATATATGGAAGGAGAAGAGCACCAATTCCTTCCAAAGATCCATTAGGCTTGCATTTTGAAGCAAGAAGTGGAAAAAAAAAATATATATATATATATATATATTTAAAGAAAGAAATAAAGTTTGCCTCTCAGGCCAAGTGTTTTCAAGTTCTCATATGTCTCAATGAAAGCCAACCTAATTAGTATAAATCAGTTTTGCATTATAGATGTTCAAGTATAATGAGTTCTATTATGACAGATTGCAGTAGGTGAGATATATGTTATTCAACGGTATGTCTAGGAAAAAAAATAAACATGCTTCATTTCTTCATGAGAGAATGCTTATTTATAGTGCAATATATATCTACCTCCACTGTAACATTAAAGTTTTGACTGCTTTTTAGCTATAAAATGTGATATTGGTGTAGCAGCTGCACTATTCAAATGATAGCTATAGTACAGCTACTCTCAGGGAGGGAGATTTATTGCTTCCCTACTTGGATAAGGATATGTGCACATTTACTCTGTTTCATTGCTGGTGTCCTATATTTTAATGACACAAAGTGATAGAAAAGAACATTATAATAAAGAAGTCCTTTAATTCTGCAAATACAACGGCACACTTCATATAAAACTTTGTTTTAACTTTATGTAAATTCCCTGTCTTTTTCCTTCCGTGAAACAGTCTACATCGGGAGAGATCTTAGACTCCTGCGCGTTCCCTTATGTTTCTTTTTGGCACTTCTTTCACACCAAAGTCATGGGATAGGAGGAAAAGGGTTGGGGGCGGGGGGAGGGGAGAAGATAGGAGAAGGGAGAAAAAAGGAGAGAGTTGAGTGAATATCCCAAAGTAGTTCAGCCTCTTTTTGTGTGTGGTAACTCATTTCGGAGGCAAGCTGGTGGATGTGAAACTTCGGATTCAACTTCAAGTCAGTTTGGAAGCACATAGCTTGCTGTTCAAAAGACAATAAAAAAAAGGATAGAAAGTTGAAAAAAATTTTTTCCAACTGGTTTTTGTCTCTTGTTCTTTGTCTTAATATTGTCTTGAACCAACAACCTAGTGACAGATGGGCACAATTCTGAGCTTGTGGCAGTTTGGATTAGATCTGATAAGCATTCAGTTCTATTTGGTATTGAAACAGTTGGAAATCACATGAAGACAGGCTTTTTCAGAAAAGTCCATTACTTGGTAGTTTCTGATGGGCTGAAAGTGCTGCTAGAACAGTCTTTGGAGTATTTGGGGATTTCATGATTGATATCAGGCAATACAGAGGGGCCCAATGTGCTTTCAGTAGTATTAACCACACTCTTTAAGGCAGGGAAAAGTTTTGATATGTTCTTTCGTTATCCCAAACCCCTGAACTATCCCTTATACTCACATCCTCCTCTCAATTTTTGTTCAGAGATTTGTGGGTTTAGAATGTTCTTTTAATTATTTCTATTTGCACACTAATAACCTGTGAAATTAGCAGGTATACATGCCCTATAGTGTATGAGATTTAGGCAGACATGTCTTGATCTTTCAGTTACCAGAAAAGCAATTTACAGCTCTCAAAATGTCATCACATACATATTAGAAAATAAATTGGCAATTCAAAAGTCATTGAATAAGCAGATCAGGTTATTTTACCTGTATGTAAAGAAAATGAAAATATAGATCTTTCTTGTCTGTTTCCTTTTTTGGTCAGTAATTTGGTAACATTGTTGGTATTTTTCAAGCTAATCTGATGTTTTAGGTATTCATTTTTGCCCTAGAGTCTTATATGGGGATCGTTCTTTGCTCTTTAGCCACATGCAAACCACATTTCCATTAAATATTTATCAAAATGCAGTTCCTAAAAAGTTCATAGGTGTCTTTTTTAAACAAAGTCCAAATAGCTGCCTTTCTGAATTAAACAGACAGACAGTTTTGGTACATGAATTATTGTTTCTGTAATAATTGCCTGCAACTGAATAACACATGGAGACCATCTTTGATAAATATAGAAATAACTGAGTTTGCTAAATCGTCTTTGCATTATTTCATTATAAAGCTATGCCAGTCAATTAATTCTTCTTTCCAGCATGTGAGCACATTGTGCATCAAGTACTGAAATGAGAGTGTTAAGATCCTACAACGTAGAAGAGTTTAGATACTTATTTGCGGAGAATGCAAAGAGCAGGTACACACTTACCTTATTATTTCCTCATGCATAAATGTCTTCGTTTAAAATTACTTACCAATAGGGGCGCCTGGGTGGCTCAGTCATTAAGCGTCTACCTTCAGCTCAGGTCATGATCCTAGGGTCCTGGGATCGAGCCCCACATTGGGCTCCCTGATCCGCGGGAAGCCTGCTTCTCCCTCTCCCACTCCCCCTGCTTGTGTTCCTGCTCTTGCTAAATAAAATCTTAAAAAAAAAAAATAAAATTACTTACTAATGTTTACTCATGTTATTACTTACTAATAACATGAGTACTAATAACATGTTATTACTTACTAATAACATGAGTAAATTTCCAAGATGACTGTTTCTTAGCACCAGTCCCTACCCTGCACCACTGTCCCCCACTTCTCACCATATAACCTGGCAACCAATGACCAAGTTTTACCACTAAGGGATATTTTACCCGAATCCATTTTAAAAGATTATGGACATATGGGTTCTATTTTTCAGGTGTTTTCTAAAGAAACATTTAGTATGTATGTGTGCTTATGTTAATTTAATTTTTTGTTGATGTAGAAAAAATCTATAAAAATGTAGAATTTCACACATTTCCATTCTGGATTTTAATATCAAACATTATAAGTGACAACGTACCTATCAAAAGTATGAAATTCTTTGAGTAATACAGATGAGAAAACTTCTGGTAAAGAGAAAATCATCACATGAATAAGATCATAAATAAATTTAAGTTATTTTTGTCAGGTGCTCAGTATTTTATCCTAAAATTAGTTCTGTCAATTGATTAAAAATAATGACATCTTTGCTGCTATAAATTTAACATGAAACACTATAAGATGGTGAAAGTTTATTTAGAATTTGAAGTTAACAATTTTAGAGTGATAATTTAATTTTCATTTGTATCTTTTAAATTCCACCACCTAAAGATGCTGTAAGGAATTGATTGATTGATTGATTTCAGTTTAACATATGCTTCTTCAACACACTTAGTTCAATCATTTTGATTGAATCACCTGATCACTGGCTAGTTATTAACTAGAAATTTGAATAAACTGGCATATATCCAATTTTTATCTTTGAAGGAGTTTGTAAGTGGTTTATAAATGGTCCCTGTAGAAAGTGGGCAGGAAAAGTTGAAAAATTAACATTTTTCAAATGCAGTGTCACTGACAGTGAGTTGTCCCTTTTCTAACGGAGAAGAATTCGTTGTTCTTGGCTGTCAAATTGTGGCTACATTTGGGGATAGGTAGGTGAGAGGGTGGTAGTATGAAAAGATCACTGAGAAGCCTGGATCTGTATTGGGAATTTGAAAGTATAATGGCATGTCATTCCTATAGAAAAGTCTAGCAAATAGTATTATTGGGCATGTTAGGTAACTGTGGAATGGAGAAACTAGGGAGTGTGTTTAAGGTCACCCAGCTATGTAAGTGGTACAGTCACAATATAGGAGCTGACAGAAGAATCATTGGTATTGTAGAGAAATGCCTTCCAATAGATGTATGTGAACCACAGATGCAAGCCTTTTATGTTTTCTAGTCACATTCAAAAGAATAAAAGGAAACAGGTGGAATTAATTTCAATAAAGTATTTTATTAAATGTATCCATTTTTATTTCAAAATACAATAATTAAAATTACTATTGATGTAAGTTACTTTATTTTATTCATACTGTCCAATTTCCGTATGTGTTTTCAATTAGAGCACATCTCTTTTCAAGCTAGTCACGTGTGAAGTGCTCAGGAGCTCTATGTAACTAGTGGCTACCATATGGGACAGCATAGCTTTAGAGTCCTTGGGAATCCAAAAGTAGCACACACAGAATTGTGATTGATTGGCTAGTAACCAGTGTAATTAAAATGGCCAGGAATCCCAAAGAAAATGGTCCTGCTGACATACATTAATTTTTGGTCATGTAGTGAAGGGGCAGTTTCATTAGGGAAGAACATAAGTGCCATAAGGGAATACGTTACTTAGATAAATTAGAGCACAGGGTAGCATAGAAGGGATGTTCAAGTCTGTTGGTTGGTGAAGCTAAGGAGATATGGTTTCCTGGCTTCATAATTTTATTTGCAATAAACAAATACTGTTATGTGCTACTGTCTCTGAACTGCATTATATACTCAGAAATAAAAGCACAAATATGGTGTCTGTGGAGTCCATTGGTCCATGATACGCCCACATGTATGTTCAAAGAGAGAAAGACAAGTTTTTTTAAAACTGGGCATCAACACTACTGGGTATTTACCCAAGGCAAATGAAAACACTAAATTGAAAAGATATATGCACGCTACGTTTACTGCAGGATTATCGTTATTTTTTATTTATAATGGTCAAGATATGGAAGCACCCCAGGCATCTATCAATAGATGAATGGATAAAGAAGATGTAGTGTATACACACACACACACACACACACACACACACACACTGGAAGATTACTCAGCCATAAAAAAGATGAGAACTTGCCATTTGCAATAACATGGCCTGACCTAGAGGGTATTACGCTAAGTGAAATAAGTCAGAGAAAGACAAATGCCATATGATCTCACTGATATGTGGAATCTAAAAAACAAAACAAATGAATTAACAAATAAACAAAATGTAGAATCAGACTTAATAGGTACAGAGAAATTGTAAGTGCAGAGAACAAACTAATGGTTGCCAGAAGGGAGGAGGTTGGGGAATAGACTAAATGAGTGAAGGGGAGCAGGAGATACAGGCCTGCAGATGTTGAATAAATAAGTCACAGGAATAAAAGGTACAGCATAGGGAATGTACTGAATGGCATTATAATAGTGTTGCATGGTGACAGATTGGTAGCTACACTTGCGGTGAGCATAATATAAACTTGTTCAGTCATTATATTGTACACCTGAAACTAATGTAACATTGTGTGTCAATTATACTCAAGTAAAAAAAAAAAACCTGGACACTGACAGATATTCAAAGGGACTGAAGAACCAGCAATCCCAGCTCGCTCAATGCCGAATATATTATGTGTGTATATAAAAGGCAACCAGTGCAGCAAAGAAAAGGAAAACAATAAAAAAGTTGATCTAGAAAATGACCAGGTCCGGGCGCTGGGTGGCTCAGTTAGTTAAGCGACTGCCTTTGGCTCAGGTCATGATCCCGGAGTCCTTGGATCAAGTCCCACATTGGGCTCCTGGCTCAGCGGAGAGCCTGCTTCTCTCTCTGACCCTCTCCCCGCTCATGCTGTTTCTCTCTCTCCCTCAAATAAATAAATAAAATCTTAAAAAAAAAAAATGACCAGGTCCAACTATGAACAATTGGCCTTTGTGGCAGGAAAGATTTTAGAGTCTGACAAGAGGGATTCCCAGTGAAATGAGTTAACCTTTTTAGAAGATATAGGTGTTTGATGGCTACAGAAATTAATCAGTAGTTCTACTAATAATTTAAGTATATTGGTTTGAAGTTCTCTTCAAATAATTGCTTTTTCTATGTGGATTTCCTCACCAATAAAATGAGTTTAATGTGCATCTACCTCATTAAAAAATATATGAATTAAAAGCATACCTCTTATCTCACAGCTTGGGCTCAAACCTTGATCTCTGTGATGTGGGGCAAGTTACTCTCTCAATTCCTCAGGAATATCAAGTGTGAAAGGAGGACAATGACCCTCTACTCACTGGTTTTATTGAAGATTTTAGTTAATATTTGCAAAGGGATTAGAACATTCCCTAGCATTTAAGTGCTCAGTGGATATTAGTTATTGTAATTATTATTATTATTAAAGTTACCTGGGGAAATGTTAAATAATACACTTTCCTTGACTCTATTTCATATTAACTGAATTGGCCTCTTGGGAACTGCTAGTGTTTATAAAGTTCCCCAGTGAATCTGAGGACCAGTGGAGTTTGGAAGCCACACTGGTGGATAGAGGATGAGTACTGCTGGTGAAACCATTCATTCTCAGGATGAGCAGTTACTCGCAACAGCAGTGATGTTTGTCGGAACCCTACACTAGAGTCACCAGGGAACTGTAAACATCTGGATACCCAGAGAGCACCCAGACCAATTAAATGAGAAATGGCTCAAGGTGGGTTCCAGACATTGGTATTTTAACCACCCTCTCACTCCCCTCCACCCCATGGTAGCAGCATGTAAAAAAGGCAGGGAACCTCTGACCTCGGGTAGGTTTAAATTCCATATCCTAATTTTTTTTTTTTTTTTTTAGAAAAATGCTTCTAAGGTTTTAGATGATGGCAAATTGACATAAAAATAGCACATTAAGAAGAGCTTTATGAAAAGGGTGCTTAACTGACCCAGTGTTATCTTTCGCTGCCCTTTTTTATATGGATGAATAAAGACAGATAGGAGTTAATTGCTCTTCAGCTAGATCGAGGTCAGTCTTTTGTACCGAAATCGTAGAAGTAGGTTAAACAGGAAGGTATTTTTTGTATTACTGTACTTAACCTTGACTTGGGTCATTTATTGCAGTGTTTCCTAAACTTAGCTGAGCATCAGAATCACCTGGGGAGCAATTTCAAACATAGATTTCTTAGCCTCACCTCAGAAGATTTTGATTTGGTTGGTTTAAGATGAGACCCAGGAACCTGAGTTCCTTAAAAGCTTCCCATTAATCCTAATGATATCATTATCATTCGCTGTGTGTAGTGAATCAAGTTACCAATGGGTGGCAAAACTGATGCTAATGTTAGTAATTAGAAAATGTTGACATAATAAAAGAAAAACAGTATTGTTTCCCCTTTGGTATATAGTTAGCTAAATAGACCTTCCCTGGCCATGACTTACCTAGAAAATGACTTTTTCTTATCCCCTGTTTGGTACTTGGCATCCAATAGTATCAAATGTTATGAACGACTTGTTAATGATACAGAGCAATTTCTAGGCTCTTTGTTATATAATTAATCCTCACAACAATCTTTCGTGTGGGAAATATTGCCTCTATTTTACAAATTAGGAAACCAAAACCTCAGATGGTTAAATAACTTAGTTGCAATCACATAGCAGGTAAAGTAATGGGAACTGAAGTAGAATCCAGGTGTATGTAACTCTAAACTTCTGCTCATACAATTAGTGAGCATCAATACCCTGACAAACACTACTCCTGGCAATAATCAGTGACAGACAAAAATTAAAAAAAAAAAAAATGGGGGGGCATCTGGGTGGCTCAGTTGGTTAGAATGCCCGACTCTTGGTTTCAGCTCAGGTCATGATCTCAGGTCCTGTGCGCTTGGCATGGAGTCTGCTTGTCCCTCTCCCTCTGCTCCTCCTCCCACTCTCTCTCTCTTTCAAACAAGTAAATAATAGATAAAATCTTCAAAAAAAATTTTTTTGGTTAAGTATTCATTTTAAGAAACAAAAAACCATTTTTTTCTGTTACATATGAACTCTGATTAATAAGAAAATGAAGTTGCTTTAAAAAATTTTTCTCAGGGCGCCTGGGTGGCTCAGTCGGTTAAGCCTCTGCCTTGGGCTTGGGTCATGATCCCCGCATCCTGGGATCGAGCCCCACCTCGGGCTCTCTGCTCAGCTGGGAGCCTGCTTCTCGCTCTCCCTCTCCCTCTGCCTGCGCTCTGCCTGCTTGCGCTCTCTCTCTCTCTGCCAAATAAAAAAATAAAATCTTTAAAAAATATATTTTCTCTAAGCAGTTGGGTTTGAGAGGCTCTGTATACTCCTGCTCATAATTTTCATGTGTTTATAATGAATGGGATCATCACAGTAAACCAAGACAGACTTCTGTATTGAAGAATATCTGACTCCTTTAATAAGGTACTGAAAATAATGGTTGGGCAAGTCCTTAAGGAGCAACAATTTAAACCTTCAGGTAAGCCTTGGAGTCAAATTTAGGAAAAAATAGGAGAGAGGTATCCAAATGACCCACAATATTTCTATAACCTTAAGAAAATATAGACCTACTTTGCTCTAACCATGAAATTCAAAGAGCAGAACATTCTCCAAGTAAGGAGAAGGTGTGATATTGCCAGTTTTGTTATATGAAAATGTGTATGTTTTTTATCAATGTTTAGTCTTTGGGACATTTTGAATCTATTTCGGCAAATACTTGGTTTGTGGCATTGGGATTTCAACTTCCCAGACGTCGTGTGTCAGACGTCCTTCCTCGAGCCGCGGTAGGATCTTGCGCATTGCTGTCTTGTAGCACTCATTATGTTCTAGCATCATTGTCAGTCTAATTGTACATCTTCTGTCAGGGCCGGATCATTTTCACCAGTGTCTAGGGCAGGGTCAGACATCTGGTTGGTTCCCAGTAAGTGTCTGTTGGAAGAATGAATTGATGGGATTAGTGGAATGAAGAGCTTAAAGTGTGGAACCGAGCCATGATTTTTCTAATCAGATTCCTTACTTTGTGTAGAGTGATACGAGCCTTACTTCCAATCATCTGGTGGCTCACGGAATGACTATGAGCTATCAAAACCCTTTTTATCTCTCAAAGGAGCACTTGGGTGGATTCAAGTGCATGTACATTATGGGCAGGGCTAAAAACACTTTAAATTTAAAAAGAAAAGAAAAATATCGATTACTCTGATTTGATACAAAGTTAAAAACATACCTAAAAGGGAGACTAAAGTTGAAGCCACTGGGAAGAGTGTAAGCAGGGACATGCATAGCTTTACATTAGAGCACAGCATTAGTGTTTGATAGTCTAAAAAATTAAGAGCAAGTAGCAATAGTGGCATATGATATATTAAAAAAGATTTAAAAATGTATTCTTTCACCAAATGGTGTAAGTTAAAGTAAGCTGTCAAATTGACAGCACATTAATGCCAGTTTCACAGTGGCACATACTGTATCACAGTGCAAATCGTATCCATTTTATAGAGAAATTAAAGATGAAATCTGAGAAAAATAGCTTGAAATGCTTTTTTTTTTTTTTTTTTTTGCAATTTTAGAGTCATCATTACTTGCTAGAATCTACTCCAAACATAACCGGAAGAATAACCATAATAAATCATGATTATTTATATCAGAGCTTTATTTTGGGGAAAGTAGCATCAGATACACTTCATACTACACTCAAACTGTAATTATTTTCATTAAACTATAAAATTGCTTACTGCAGATTTACTCTAAACACATAAAATCATATCGTTAACAATGAGCACTACTAGACCACAAATGTTCAAAATAACTGAAGTCAAGTGTAAAATAGCAGTCCTTGATTTATACTTTTTAATTATATATCTTCGTAGACACAATCAATGCACTTTTGTGGGTTTATAATATATTCCTTTTTATTTTGTTGAAACATCCGACAGGCTTATTCAGTCTCCATCCTGTTAATTAAAAGATAGTGTCAAAAAAAAAAAAAAACCCCTTATGGAAATGATGTCAGGTGCCTATTAACACAAACTCTCAAGTAGTTTGTATCTGTCAAGAGTACAGATGATTCTAGAAATGAGAGAGGTCTGGGGGAAAAGCTAATAGGTTTTGTGCTTTGTGAGATGGAGAGGTGATATTAAAGGTGGTTGAATAATCTTGAAAAAATCAAGGAGACCTAAAATATTGTTCTGATGTGAGTGGTATATCTTATACAAAGTGAGCGAAAAACTAGGGTATTGAGAGCAGAGCATCTGAAATCGTACACCTTCCAATATTCTCGTTGTTGCCAAACAACATATTTAACAGTTACCTTGATGGCTTTATTTTTTAAGTGCTATCTTTGCCAGGAAATATTTACTTTTGTAAACTGTGTCCCACCCTATGATAGCCAGGGATTTCACTTAATAGTAATAGAACTGGAATTCATGTGTTTCAAGACTTGTCAGGGATCTTCACAGAACTTGTAAATATTGACAGTACCTAATATATGCCTATGGTTGCATGGGATATGCTTTCTACTGTATTAAAACGAAGACACAAGATTGTTTACAAACATAACAAATTATTTAAATATTTAGTACCAGAAAGACATTTTTAATTTTGTAATTGTTACAGGTTTGACTAGTAAGGGTCTTTCTGATGTTTTGACTGGATCTCTGTAACACAGTCCTAAGAAATGTAGAGAACAAATTATTTTTTTTTTAATTTCACTAAGATTTAATTATTTGGGTTGGCCATCTATGTTTTTAAATTCACTTTGAAGTAGCAAACGCTCACTTTTCTGGTTTCCGTATAGATACTAGCAAAATCCCAATCAGTGCAGCATTTGGTAAACTTGTGTGGATACAGTATTTGGGGAAAAGAAATTCCAGTTTTCTTGTTCAAGTCTAGGAAGAGAAGTGTTTGTCTTTTGTGAACCTTGGACAGAAATCTCAAGTGTGTTCTGATTGAACCAATTTAAGTCACCTGTCCCCGATGAACGGGTTATGGTGATCAGGGAAGCATGCATCCATGAGTGGCCTAGACTTGGTTATATCAACCTTCTTGAGCCCAACCTGTGGCAAGCAATGACAGTCCACTTAGTTCTACTGCTTGGCTCAGATTACTCAAGGCCCCTCACTAGAAATTTGGATTGGGATGATAGTGCTCAATGTGTATGACTGGAAGATTTTGGTTCTGTTAGTAAAGAGAAAAGAAGTTGTTTAATCATTTTAATTCAGAGGCTAGAAGCAAAAGTTTTACATATAAAGGGAAAGTTAACTTATTCAGAATATCCAAAATTACCTGTCCTATACTCTTTTTTTCTTTTTTTTACTTTAAAAGAATATAACGTTAATGGCAAGGAAAATTATATCTCTTAGTGAAATTTTTTATCTCAGTTTCCTATTTTTGCTGATAATCCTACTTACTGCTTCATATTATATGTATTATATTATATTCACATACACATATATTCTCAATTCTAAAGTGTATCACTTTATTAACATAGTTTTAAATCATTCATATCAGTTTGTTCTTTGATCAAATTGTTTCTCATTTGAAAGCTACTGTCCTCAATGCATTCTTTTAAAGAAATAGAAACCAAATTCAGAAAAAAATCTATGTTAATACAACTCAAGTGGATGTGTGAAAATTAAATTTAATGTAGCTTAAATACCACAGGGCAGTGCAATTTTCATCACTAGAGGTGGTGAAGAAATGTGATGGTGGATGAAGACATCTACAAAAGTTGGAGTGCTCAGTTTAAAAAAGAAACAATAGCATACTTAGGTAAATTTGGTATATGTTGGGCAGCAATTGGGTGATATTTCTAGCCTTCTCAGAGATATGTTGGGTATTTTGACATTTTAAATTTTATGTCACATAATATAATAATAATTCTAGTTATTGTATGTTATCTGCCTTACTTAATTTTGATTGGTGTTTCTTTAAAATGACTGGTTGCATATAATTTTGTCTTGCAAGATACAAATGATCAGCCTCAATTGTGGATGACTTTCAAATCACATCCATAAAATCAGATGAAGATGCTTAACTATGTCTCCGACTATCCAGATGAATTGACTTGCAAAATCAACAATTGTGATATTTGAGTATTTCAGTTATAGCTCTCACTTATAAACTTAAAGATAGTTTTAAAAAGGCATTGTGATCGCATCCCTGTATTCAAGCTTAATTTATTAGTGTATAGTTCAGAAAAATATCTTATGGCTAAAATTCTGCCTATTTTCTGCTCTTCCTCTACCTCTTTTGTCTTATAGAACAAAGGTAATGCTATATGGATATGACTTTGAGATTAAACTCCTGAAAGTCAGATGTTTTTTCAGGCATTTGAGTGAAAATAGAATTTTTCAGAATTACATTATAATAGACTTATACTAAATCTCTACCGTGCATAAAAATGATACTATAGCCACTAGGGGTGACTACAGAGTGATGAGGTGTCATAGAAACAGCCAGTGAATGGTATTTTTTTATGTAGTCACCTTGAGATATACATTAGTTAAAGCTTTCTGCAAGTGCCAGAAAATAGAATCTATTCACCGTCATGACCCAAAAGTCCAGAGGTACAGTTGGTTTCAAGCTTAGTTTTGTACAGGGGCTCAAACCAAGTTCTAAGGACTTGGTCTCTCCTAATTCCTTAGTTGGACCCTGCTCCTCTCTATGTTTTGGTTTCATGCTCAGGTTTCATTTTGGAGCAGGCTGGCTCCTCCGGCCACAATTTCACTGCCTCACAACTCCATGTTGCAAGCAGTTGCAAGAATCCCGAGGCTAAGAGCCACGCTAGCTATGTAAGCTTCAGTCGCATGTCTACCTCTGAACCAATTGCTGTGCCACTGAGTGACTGCTTACCTCCCCTAATGCTGGGTCACTTGCCCGTTGGTGGATTCCAGCAAAGAGCATCAGCAAGACTGCATGAAGTTTCCAAAGAGAATAGGGACTGTTGCTGGAAGAAGAAGGAAGCATATGCTAATAAAACAAATGTTTAGGGCACCTGGGTGGCTCAGTTGGTTAAGCGACTGCCTTCGGCTCAGGTCATGATCCTGGAGTCCCAGGATCGAGTCCTCTGTCGGGCTCCCTGCTCGGCAGGGAGTCTGCTTCTCCCTCTGACCCTCCCCCCTCTCGTGCGCTCTCTGTCTCTCTCATTCACTCTGTCTCAAATAAATAAATAAAATCTTAAAAAAAAATAAAACAAATGTTTACTATGAGAGTCCGTTTGGGCACTATGGGATGCTAACTACTCAAGATATTTCTGGAACTCTTGTCTTAGTATGGAAAGCTTATGAAGCAATCATTCCTCCAAAAATACTCTTATTATTCTATATTCCCAGTATGTTTTTTATTGAATAAGATTTTATAAAACTTAATTAGCCATCACACTTGTTAGCTCTGCTGTGACTGACTTTTGACTAGTTCCAGAATAGCATTTGTCTACACAAGGAAAAGGGTTTGCTCTTGTTGACAATATTCAAAATGAGAGCACAAAATATTTTCATGTTAATTCCAGAAGCTCAGCTCTGAAAATATTCTGGGAAAATAACAGTATCATTGGCATAAATGTGTAATATTCCAAGTTGAATGACTTGAAAGAGTCTACACTTATTTGGATAGATATATCCTGGTGTATTTGGGTACAAAATATCTCTCTATAGCAATGTGGTTATGAGCATAGGCTTTGGAGCTTGACCACCGCCGCTTGAATCCCAGGTTAGCCTCTGTGTGGTCTTGGAAAAGTTATTTAAGCCCCTTCTTCTTCAAAATTTCCTTTTATAAAATAATAATTATACCTGTTTTATTGGATTGTTTGAGGACCACATGTATTAATATACATTTCCTTTTTTTTTTAAGATTTTACTTATTTATTTGACAGAGAGAGACACAGTGAGAGAGGGAACACAAGCAGGGGGAGTGGGAGAGGGAGAAGCAGGCCTCCCGCGGAGCAGGGAGCCTGATGTGGGGCTTGATCCCAGGACCCTGGGATCATGACCTGAACTGAAGACAGATGCTTAACGACTGAGCTACCCAGGCGTCCCTAATATACATTTCCTAATAAATGATAGTTCTTATTACTATTATTTTAAAAATACATCTGAAATTACTATATTCTATGTTAGAGGAAAAAAATTGCTCTATAAATCAACTTGAGAAAAATATCAAACTTATAGTCAATCAAGAGTACAAAAGTATGTCATTGGTAGGATGGAAACATGGGATGCAGATTTGAAACCTGACTTTCCCTTAAATAACTTTGATCTTAGGCAAAATTCTTCACATCTCTAGCCTTCAGTTTCTTCACCTACAAAATGTCTTTGTAGCAACAAAATTGGATAATTCTGTAAGTAATGATGCAATCCAGAATGAAACAGTGACCAGAGTTGGCTTGGGTTAATTAAGCAAGACATCCCAGTAGACACGTGTTTGGGACATGGTTTTGAAGTATATTAGGGAAAAAGATTAATGGAGGGAAAAGAAAATAGTAAGAAGGTTTTTCAGGTGAAGCTAAGCAGAGGCCAGCAACAGCTGAGGCATAGAAGTAGAGTTCATCAGATAATTTATTGGGAGGGCCACAATTGTTCTGATTAGTGTATGGAAAACACACTGTAAAATAATAGTAGTTGAGTATAGAGAGGCATGAAGGATTCATCTGCCACACAGTGTTGAAGGCTAGGCTTAAGATTTTTTAAGTAACAAGTTTCGCTAAATTGGTGAATAAAGTGGGGAGTAAATGGTATTTGAGATGATGACAAGCATTTTGAAACAAGGCCTAGCACAGCAAGTTACACATAGCAGCTTTTCCAGAAATGTGTGTTGCTTTGAAATTCACTGAGTTTAAGAATAGATACCCTTGATTGGAGTACTAATACATCATGGTCTTCATATTATTCTTGTTATAAAATGTTTCATTTTAATCATACAGACCTACCTTTGCTTTTTAAAAGTTGTCTATCTCTCACACTTAAACTGAGTTCTAGGAGGTGAGTTACCCTTGATGTACTTACTGTATGGTTATTCTCTTTACTATATTCCATTCTGGAAGATGTTCCCTCCTATTAAGGAGGGACTGACTTAGACATAATTTAATTCTCAATAGGCCTACAATCATTAACATTACTCACTAATTATAGGTATAATTGAGGATACCTCTTAAAACATTTGTCCCCGTCTAAGACTCACAAGAGATGAGATTGCTTCTAATTTAACTGAGATTATTACCTAAATATTTATTGTCCTATTCTGTACATATTTGTTTTCAGATCCCTTTAGTTTGTTCTCTTTATATCCCTTCTCAAAAAAGTAGTTGAATATTACCCCTTCCAATACTAATTTCTTTATTATGCTCATTCCTTGTTCACGTCCTACAAGATCTATGAATTTAGAGTCCAACATCTGCTCTACCTTTCTACCATAACTAGTCTCTTAAAGATCCTATTCTTAAGGAAAACCAAACATTTGTATATGACATTAATTGACATTAAGACATAATGATAAATACAATTAGGACATTAGTTGTGGGGCACCTGAGTGGCTCACTCGGTTGGGCGTCTGACTCTTGGTTTTTGTTCAGGTCATGGCTTGGGGTCATGAGATCAAGCCCTTCAGTGGGCTCTGATGGGCTCCACACTGAGCACAGAGTCTGCTTGAGATTCTATCCCTTTCCCTTTGCCCCTCCCCCCAACTCTAGTGTGCATGTGCGTACACACTCTCAAATAAAATAAATAAGTAAAATTTTTAAAAAATAGACATTAGTTATATGAGACATATAACTGAAAACTGAGACTAATTTACAGCATGATTTTAAACAGTTGATAGGATAGACAGAGAGAAATCTATTTTTTCTGAGCAGTATAGGGCTGGAAATAGTGTCGAGAAGTTTAAGGAATTTGGAGAATTTAGCCATAGTGCACTAATATTTATATATTCATTACATCAGCAAGAAGAGGTGAGTGCTACTACAGTAATAGATAGTCCCCAAATTTCAGTGGTTGAAATGGCATGGTTTCTTTCTCATTCCTGCTGACTATGAATTGTAGGGTGGGTGGAGATTCTGCTTTGTGTGGTCTTCGCTTTGGTCTTAATCTGGCTGCTATAACAAAAATACCATGGACTGGGTGGCTGAAACAAGAATTTATTTCTCACAGTTCTGGAGTCTAGAGTCAAGATCAAGACATTAACAGATTCAGTGTCTGGTGAGAACCTGCTCCTAGTTCATAGATAGCTGTCTTCTTGCTGTGTCCTAACATGGTAAGGGAATGCTATGGGATCTCTTTTACAAGAGCATTTATCTCATTCATGAGAGCTCCACTGTCAGGACCTAATCACCACCCTAAGGCCTCACCACCAAATAGGGTCACATTGGGGATTAGGTTTCAACATATGAATTTTGGAGGGACACAAACATTCAGTCTATAGCATCAGTAAGCAGCCATTCTCTGGAACACTCTGGTTATGGAGGCGGAAAAGCAGAGAGCTCATTACACATCGTACACTTGCTCTTAAAGCATCCATGGGTCACATCCATTCACATTTTTTTTCATTTTATTTGTCCTTTTAAAAATTATTTGAAGTATAACTGATATACAATGTTATATTAGTTTCAGGTCTACAACATAGAGATTCAATAATTCTATACATTATACAGTGCTCACCACAATAAACGTAGATATCATCTGTCACCCTGCAATATTATTACAATATTATTAACTATATGTCCTATGCTGTACTTTTCATCTCCATGACTTATTTTATAACTGGATGTTTGTACCTCTTAATCCCTATCACCTATTTCACTCATACCCCACCACCTTCCCTCTGGCAACCACGAGTTTGTTCTCTGTGTATATGAGTCTGTTTCTGTTTTTTTGTGTGTTTGTTCGTTCATTTTGTTTTTTAGATTCCACATATACATGAAATCATATAGTATTTGTTTTTGTCTGTCTGACTTTTTTTACTTAGCATCATAAACTTCAGGTAAGTCCATGTTGTCACAAATGGCAAGATTTTATTCTTTTTGTGGCTGAGTAATAGTCCATTGTGTATATATACCACATCTTTATACCACATCTTCTTTATCAATTCATCTATTGATGGGCACTTCCATTGCTTTCATATTGGATATTGTAAATAATGCTACAGTAAACATAGGGGTGCATATATCTTTTTGAATAAGTGCTTTTGTGTTCTCTGAGTAAATAGTAGTGGAGTTACTAGATTATATGGCATTTCTATTTTTTAAGTTTTTGAGGAACCTCCATACTGTTTTCCACAGTGATTGCACCAATTTAGATTTCTACCAATAGTGCATGAGTTCACTTTTCTCCACATGTTCACTAATACTTGTTATTTCTTATCTTTTTGATACTGGCCATTCTGACTGATGTGCAGAGATATCTCATGGCAGTTTCAGTTTACATTTCCCTGATGATTAGTGATGTTGAACATCTTTTCGTGTGTCTGTTGGCCATCTCTGTGTCTTTGGAAAAATGTCTCTTTAGGTCCTCTGCCCATTTTTTAGTGAGATGTTGCTGATGATAATGATGATGGTGGTGGTGATTATTTTGGTGTTGGATTAAAGACCTGAATGTAAGACCTGAAGCCATAAAACTCCTCAACATAAACATAGGCAGTAATCTCTTGGACATCAGCCTTAGTAACATTTTTCTGTATATGTCTCCTCAGGCTAGGGAGACAAGCAAAACTAAACTATTGGGACTACACCATGCTAAAAAACTTTTGCACATCAAAGGAAGCCATTAACAAAATGAAAAGGCAACCTACTGAATGGAAAAGATTTTTGTAAATGACATATCCAATAAGGGGTTAATATCCTAAATACATAAAGAACACATTTTTTTAAATTTTATTTTTTAAAGACTTACATTTTTTAGAGCAGTTTTAGGTTCACAGAAAAATTAAGGGGAAAGTACGGAGATTTACCATATAGTCCTTGCCCTAACATAAGTAACCCCTCCCATTATCAACATCCCCCACCAGAATTGTATATTTGTTACAATAGATCAACCTACACTGACACATCATAATCATCCAAAGTCCATAGTTGACATTACAGTTCACTCTTGGTGCTTTACATTCTGAGTTTGGAGAAATGTATTATGACATTTATCCATTATTTTCACTGCCCTAAAGATCTTCTGTGTTCCACCCATTTATTCCTCCTCCTCTGAATCCTGTGACCACAGATTTTTTTACAGTCTCCATAGTTTTGCCTTTTCCAAAATGTCATATTGTTGGAAGCATACAGTATGTACCCTTTTCAGATTGGCTTCTTTCACTTAAGAATATGTATTTAAAGTTCTTCCATGTTTTTTCATGGCTCGATAATTCATTTATTTTTAGCACTAAGTAAATGGATGGACCACAGTTTGTTTATCCATTCACCTACTGAAGGACTTCTTGGTTTGCTTCCAATCTTTGGCAATTATGCATAAAGCTTCTATTAATATCTGTGCAAGTTTTTTTTGGAGACATAAGTTTTGAACTAATTTTGGTAAATACCAATGAGCACAATTGCTGGACAGTATGGTATGAATATTTTTATTTTCATAAGAAACTGCTAAAGAGTCTTCCAAAGTGACTGCACCATTTTGCCTAATAGTTTTGTAGTGGTATCTCATTATTATCTTAATTTGCCTTTCCCTAATGACATATTATGTAGTATCTCTTATTTGTTGCATATGCTTTTCATATTTTCCACCTGTAGATCTTCTTTGGTAAGGTGTCTGTTATGATATTTGGCTAATTGTATAATTGGGTATTTTTTTGTTGTTGAATTTTAAGAATGCTTTGTATATTTTGGTAACAGTCCTTTATTAGATGTGTCCTTTGTAAATATTTTCTCTCAGTCTGTGGTTTTTCTTCTCACTCTCTTGACATTGTCTTCCACAGAGCAAAAGTTTTAAATTTTAATGGAGTCCACCTTCCAGTTTATCAATTCTTATCAATTCTTTCTTTCTTTCTCTTTCTTT